>NW_024426885.1:18361990-18734210 GCF_017311325.1 Ursus maritimus | reverse complement strand
GCTTTTTATATAGTTAAACATACCCATTTGTCATATGATCTGACAATCTCATTCCTCTGTATTTACCCAAGAAATAACATTTGTTCACACAAAAACTTAGATGCTCACAGCAGCTTTATTCATAATCATTAAAAATCTAAAAAATCCCAACATATCCATCAATGGGTGACTAGATATCTAGATTGTGGTATATCCATACAGTAAAATATTATTTAGCATTAAAATAGAATAAACTACTTATCCATTCAACAGCATAAATGTTTCTCAGAAGTATAATTATAAGTGAAAAAATCCAGAAAAAAAGACTACATATTTCATGATTCTATTTATATGAATGTCTATCAAAGGCAAAACTATGGCAATAAAAAGCAGATCAGTGTTTACCTAGGGCCTGGGGTGACAGAGAGGATTGGCTGGTTCTGAAGGAGCTTCTTGTGGTAAAGGAATTGTTTTTGAACTCCAAGATGGTGCTGGTTTCACAACTCTAGACAACCATCCAAACTCCTCAAACTATACATTCAAAATTGCAGATTTCATTTTCAGTAAAGTACCTCAGCAAACCTGATTAAAAATAATCAGTGAAGTGGCCTGAGTGCTGTCTCGCATGGGTCCTCTCTTGGCACCAGCCTTCAGGCCCTCTGAACTTGCTGCTCCTTCTGCCTGGAATACTCCCAAATGTCCCAGGGAGCCACCTCTTGACCCTTCCTCACCCCAGTCTCGTTCCAACTCTTAGGCTGACATTCATGGGGATCTCCTTGGTGTGTAGAATAAATTACTGAGGAGTGTAAGATCCTGGCGAAGGGCAGTGGGGGGTTGGGAACTGTGAGATAAAAACCTGGAGTGAATTCAAGAATATTCTCATACATTTTTTCGTGTTTATTAAAATCCAACGATAACAACTGTATGTCAAAGAGTATATCAACGAAATTTTTCATGTCCCAAATGGATAATTACTTTCTCTTTATTATCACTTGCTTATTAAGAATGTTTCAAGATCTTCTCTTATAATGTTGACAAGATATTTACATACTTTTTTTGCTCTGTTATGGAAGACATCCATGTGACGGGATTTTCAGGAGTCTGGTTCTCCATGTGAAAGTCCGGTGCTTTTGGATTTTATGATTTGGACTCATTAATTCCTGCATCTTAGAAGCTCCTCCTGGAGTTCAGCAAGGTCCCATGAGGACAGAGTGACATGGATTCTTGAGACGAAAAGCTTTGGTTATTCATCTTGGCTCTATTTTTCTAGCAGTTCCTAAACTCAAGCTTATTTGGCCTTAGTTTTCATCATTCATTTATTCACCCGTCCATTCATTCTTCCAAAAAATATCAAGCGCCTGTCATCTGTGAGGTACTGAGCTAGGACTGTAATAGTGAATAAAACCGATGAGGACCCTGGCTTCATTGAAGTCATCCTGTCACAGGGAAAGCAGACTTGAAACAGCTCCTTTTGCAATTAATGAAATGGGGCAAGAAAGATAAGAGAGAAGCACAAGGTGCTGTGAGATCAGACCGCAGGAAACAGATCAGGTCAGGGGGTGCCGTGGAAGTCAAACACGGACGTGGGAGTTGGGATATGAAGTGGAAGAAAGGACATTTGGGAGTATTCCAGGCAGAAGGAGCAGCAAGTTCAAAGGTCCTGAAGGCTGGTGCGAAGTCGGTAGATTGCAAAGACGGAAGGAAGGCTAGTGGAGGGGGAGCCGCGAGCTGGGGGCAGGGGTGGCGGGGGTTGTATTGGGTGGTGCCTTGTAGACTATCACGGCACCCTGCTTTTGCACCAAAGGATGCAATGAAGGACCTTATTCTGCAGTGGTTTTGAGAAATATCACGTTGTTTGCTATTTGGGAAAAAGACCAGAGAGAAGAAAGGATGGAAACAGAACTAGTCTTTAGGTAGTTCGCTGAACCAACCAAACCTCAGTATTTTGTTTGTTCATTTGTTTTGTTTTCAGAGTGAAAATGCATCTGATACAATATCCATGCAGCCAGATTGAGACCCACTGATTCATGGGGGTTTACTTCATGACAGACTGTGGTAAGCATTATTACACATATTATCATTACTCATTGTTGACTGACAATTCACGTAGCCTGAAACCAAAATGCTGCAACAATATTCACCAGTGAAACCTCATGTTCCTGAACTTCCTTTGCCTGGACAGAAACTACCAGGTTGCCACTCTTCTTTGGATTTCAACGATCCCAGGCACTTTCGCCTTCATTTCTCCCTGCTTCCTTGGTGTGGAGATCTGTTAGGACAACTCTCCAGAGAAGCCATTTTCCTGCCAGTCCTCATGAGTCAGTTGCCAGGGAAGCTCCTAGATGAACGAGGGAGCTGTGAGATCTCCTGAGTTGGGCCAGGCTGAGAAGATGGCTGCCGGCGTCCTTGGGAGCTTTTCTGGCATCCCTGTAACCTCCTTTGCCTCTCCCAGAGCCTGTGGAGAACTTCCACAGTGGTTCCCACAATTACATGGGCCTCCTGGGGACTTCCTTCACTCAGAGCCAAAGCCCATGGGGCGCTCCATCCAGAAGCACACCAGCAGTGGGCATCAGCTAACCGCAGCCCTGCCCTCCAGGGCTCCTGCTTGGCCTTCCTGATGGCCCTTGTGTTCCTAGTGCAAATATTTTCTTAGCTGCAGGCCCAGAGACTGACCTTTCCCATATTATAGGACAACTTCATCAAAGGGATGAGACCAGAGATTTGGATGTTTGAAATTGATGGAGATGGGAAAGGAGGGGGTGTTGACTCGTTTTCTTTTCGCCAGGTCCTCCATTTTGTTTTATTTTGTTTTATAAGAGAGATACTTCTAGCTTACCCTAATGATGCTCGGCCTCTTTGCATGGCCTTTCCTGATCATTCTTGGCAGCGGTCCCCTTGCTGGCAGAAACACTAGCCAGTGGAAGGCCACAATGTGTGGTCTGGGACCATTAGCATCAAAATTACCAGACCTGGAGGAGGCTTGTTAAAAGGGCAGGCTTTTGAGGTCCACCCCAGACTCACAGATACAGAAGAACTTCTGTGAGTGGCGCTCAAGACTCTGTTTTTAACCAGCACCTTGAGTGAGACTGAAGTACAATAAAGCTTAAGGACCGTTGGTTTGAAACTCAGTATTTGTACTTGAATGTGGAATGTTAGCTCTTGGGTTTGTATTATCTCTCATCATTTTCTCTTTGGAGAAAGGTGTTCCATGCACGAGGTAATATGTCTGTAAGTTTCTTGAGGCCTTGTGTCCCCCACTGCTCCCCAGCTCAGCACCAACCCAGGGAAGATGCTTACTTGGTGTAAACTGGGCTGGATTGATTTCTAGTCGCAGCCCAGAAAAAGAGCACGGTTAGTGCCAATTTCCGTTTGATGGCATAGTGCGTGGAAAGTGCTGGACTGAGGCCAGGTCAAGAGACTGGCACACTCAAATGATGCCAAGAACAAAGTTTCCTTTTTAAAGGAGATTTTTAAAAAACAGTTTAAGGACAGCAGGTATATTGGACCTGGGGCTGCAGCCAAGGTCCAGCTTAGCCTCATTTGAGCTGAAATGGTTGAATTACTTCTCATAATTTCTGATACATTTTGAAAAATGAATTGTAATAAGGGTGCCTCTTTCTTCCTCCACTTTTTAATGGTTGCCTTTGAATTCAAAGGACTCTGAATAAAAATAACTTCAGTCACCCTGAGATGGAAAACGAACTCTATTTGCTCAGCAGATTTTCTTGGTATTAGTTAGTGACCGTGATAAGTTAGTTAATAATCAAGGCAAAGTTCTAGTTCTGGGCTTGTCAGCTAGATCAATATGGTTTGAGTTAATGGAGCAGAGGACTGCCTTGCATAGCTGTTGTGAACTGCTGTCTGCTTCATTCACCTGGTTCTGCTCTGGGGTTGCCCAGGGTAGAAAAGGCAAAGGGCCTTGTTCTCCCTGAATCTTCGCCTGAGTTTTGCGTATTGCCTTTTCTTGTCAGCCGTAAGCCCTGCAGGTGGGCCCCCTGAAGGCTGAGCCCTGACTCTCCAAAGAATCTATCTGAGCCTCTGTTTTTCCAGATGCAATCCATCTCAGGAGATCTCCGCACAGCTTTTTCTCTGAGTGTGGCTTTGAGCATAGTGCATCTGAAATTCATCTGGGGTGTGCGTTTCACTAGCTCATTCCTTATTAGTGCTGAGTAGTATTCTCTGGTAAGGATGTAATAAGGATTATTTTTCCACTTACTAGTGGAGAATACTGGATTGTTAACCTTTTTTCGTTGTTAAATATTTGCCATACATATTTGTGTGTTTATTTTTGTGTGAACTTCATTTTTGTTTGAGAGCAGGACTCTCGAGGAACATTTGTGAAGGTGATTTCTTTGTGGAGCGGTCTGTGTGGAGTACTTGCGTTAGCTTAAGTCCAAGAGTGGGGCTGCCCCAGGATGCCTGGGAGAGCTTGATGTGTGGTGTCTCTGCAGTTTGGGGAATATACTGGATCGGTGTTTGGTGTGAGCATTTGGCTAAGAAAGGCCATGATAGGGTTCCTCGCTCATTATTATTTTTAGCAGGCCAGTCTCCGCTTTCTGTGTTCAGAAGAAGTTCTGGTTCACATGGGAAGTGTGGTCTCGCAGGGCTCTCAGGGCTCTGCCGATTCTATCTTAGCTATAATGTAAGTACCTTATATTCCCTTTGAGTCTTGCTAAACTCTCACGCATCCTGGGGCCCCTGGGATCTGTGCCCAGGGAGCATTGACACACTGTATGCAGATGGCAAGCAAGGGTGGGGATGCGCGTTGGGCACATCCTCTGCTCCCTGGTCCCAGTCGATGGCGGAAGCTCTGTATTTCCAACTACAGAGATGATAGATGCTGAGATGTGACCGAATGGCGTCTGTGGCTCTTTGCCTTTGAAGAAACGAATCAGGTGCAGGTCGCTGAGCCTGTGCTTACTATCATTTTTTTCTTTCATCTTTCTTTTACAGTTTTATAAAAGACTTGTGCCTAGAAGGTATGGAAGAGAGTGTCCTCTTGGTTTCTTGGGATAGAAATGTTTCTGGCTGAGACCTGGTATAGAAAGCCCAAGGCCTGGGTTCAATATTGCTCACACCCTGTATAGTTTCAGGCAGGTCGCTTCTGTCTGAGTCTCAATTTCTCCTTTTTAATGGGGGAATTAACCGATATTTACACATAGGGCAATTGTGAGCATCCACACAAGGCAGATGAACTTGGCAGAGGAAACACCATGACTCTTCCAACCCTGGGGAAATGTGTGTGCTGCATGCCTCCCATCTGCTCCTTCTCCTTTTCCTCACTGGGCTCATTGCCCCTCCTCCCCACTGGTCCTGCAGACCTGCTACCTAGTGGTCCTTCGGCGCCCCCGCCTCTGCAGAGAAGAGGCTTTGCAGATGTCATCTGCTCAGTTGAGCTAGAGATGGGTATGTGAGGGGCTTGATGGGGCAGGATGCAATGCACTTCATCTACGATGAAATCCTTTCTGTAGAGCAAAGACGTGTTGACAGACATTATTTGGCGAGCCGAAGACCTACTCCCCCACCCATGCCCCTTTGCGTCTCCCTCTGCTGCCATCTGTGCAAACGCACGGTGCTAGGAGTCAGGAGACCGGATTCTGCTCTATCTTTGCGCTTCTTGTTTTGTGTCTTTGAACAAGTTATGGTGCTTCTTTGAACTTCAGTTTTCTTATCTGTAAAATGTGGATAAAGAGTGCATATTCTACCTACTTCCCAGGGGATTTGGAAGCTATAACATGCTATGTCAACATAAAACATTATTACCACTGTTATTTAACACTTCATGTGATATTAGTTTAGTGTTTTACTTGCTCAAGAATGACAACTTCTCCTACCCCCCACCCCTACCATCTTTTAAAAATGGACTGGAGAAAATATATCCAAAGGAGTGAATTTCTACTTGTGAAATTTCTAGTGCTTTGGTCCTAGGATAGTCTAGCTACCTGAGATAGGGAGAACTTCTTGGATTCCCCAAAAGAGTGTTGTTTAGGCAGTTGAGCATTTTGCTTGCATCTCAGGCTGCTTCTGAATCACACGCCTGGAGAATCACTTCAGGCCTGTGGGTGGATTAGAGATTTGTTTTAGAAACAAGGTTTATGTGTCGATTGCACTTCCTCTGTGGTTCTCTCATTGTCTATTTCTGACAATATTTGCATGAAACCAGAGATTTGATTTCAAGAACATCTGTTCTCACGATTCATTTCCCACCTGAATCAACGCTCTTCCTCCTGGACTGAAAGAGCTTCTCTGCTCAGCAATATTCGGGGTGCGGGCGGCAGGGAGACGGGAGAAACATGGTGGGGACGTGTATGAATACCAACAAGTTTGTAGGGCACCCAGCCTCAGAGGAAGACGTGTTGAGTGTGGAGACTTGTGGGATTCTTGCTGGTGAGGCCGATTTTTCCAACAGGCACTTACTCTTCTAAGCATCAGGACTGAAAAACAATTTCGCTGTTTTGGGTAGAAATCTTCCTCACATGTGAAGCTCTTCCTAACGGCCCAAACGAGAGCATGTGGAATTTATGGAGCACCTGTTGTGTGCCAGGCTTTGTTTTTTGTCCTCAAAATGGAAAGCACGGAGGCTGATACTAAACATTAACGCTTGTACTGTATTATACTGTTTGTGGTATCTCAGGGTTCATAAAGGTCAAGGAGCTCTAGTCTTGGACTAAATGGCCTCAAGGTCCAATGCTAGAGGAGCGGGGCGTGGAGGAGTGGCTGGTAAGGGAGCACCGTGGCTGGGCTAGCTGGGGGCTGGATTACAGTCAGGTGGGGGCCACCTCTCCCAGGGCTCCCTGCCCTGGCCCGAAATCCCCACAGCAGTAAGAAGTTACCGTGGGTTTTAAGCAAGAGCAGGAATGATTAGGTCTATATTTTTGAAAGGCCATTCAAGAGAGCCTGGGTGGCTCAGTCGGTTGAGCATCTGACTCTTGATCTCAGCTCAGGTCTTGATCTCAGGTCGGGAGTTCGAGCCCTGTGTTGGGCTCTGCACTCGGCGTGGATCCTACTTAAAAAGAAAAAGAAAGGCCACTCAGAGTGCAGGTGAAGCATGGAGGGGACGAGGGCAGAGCAGGCTTCTGCGTCGGGTGGCCCAGGCCGGGGGAATGCCCGAACACCCTTGGGATCTTGGATCTGGCCTGTCCAGACTTCCAAATCATTCTGCTTGCTCTCTCACTTCTGATTGGTGCCCGTGTCCTGGCTTGCTGTGCTCTGCTCCAAGCTTTAAGTCAGACTCGTTCCTACTCTATTTTCCCACAGATATCCTTCTACCTTACTAGGCTCTTTCCCTCCTCTGCCCTGAGTCAGGGTCAGGAGTTGACTTTCCTGCCTTCCTGATGGATTATCATTTCCTTGGGGGTGGGGCGCAGTCTCACTCATCTTTGTATTTCCCGTGGAAGCCAGCTCACATATGTGGATGTGTTCGATCATACGGTGTTCTACACGTCACATTTAAGTCACATTTGAAAATACAGGAGTCACTAGGTAATTTTGTTGTTGAATGAATGAAAGAATGATAAACAATGGGGTAGAGTTGGTGAGGGAATTTGTGCGAGCTGGTTTTTGAAAAGATCTTAGAAGCCAGATCCTCAGGTTAGACCTGTGTGTAAACTTATAGTCAATTGTATAGATGGAAATTCCTTGTACCTTGTACTCCAATATATTGGGTTTGTGATTTCTTTTTTTCTTTTCTTTTTTTTTCTTTTTTTTGGCTGCCCCAAAGCATGAGGTTTACTTGGTTCTGAGCTATGTGCCTGGTGGATGAAACTGTTAGAGGACCGAGTGCATCTATTGTGGAGGTAGACTGGTGAAATTTTGAAAGATACCTGTTGTTAGGTTATTCCCGGGATTGCTCTTGCACGCTGAGCTAAAGAAACAGTCACCTGCACGATGTAGTTTCCGGGACATCCGGAAGGACCCCTACATTTTCCCTAAAATAATTGTTCCATCTATTTCATTAATGCCCTTTTTATTGGGGTCTACAATTTTAAAGGTACAAATGACTAACAGTAGCAGATCCTTTCTAGAGAGAATCAGTGTCACACCTGAGGGCAGGAGAACATAAAGGGAAGGAAGAGGAGTCTGGGTAGTGTGGACAAATTCCTCAGACGGATTGTCCCGCTCAGCTTCCCAGTTTGAAGAGTCCAGTTCTGGGGTCAGTGAACTTTTTCTGTAAAGGGCAAAACTGAATCTTCTAGGCTTTGTGGACCATCTGGTGTCCGTCACAACTACTTAGTCTGTGAAAGCAGCCGCGAATATACATAAATGAATGGGGGTGGCCATGCTCCAGTAGAACTATTTACAACACAGGTTACGGACTAAGTTTGGCCTGCCAGAGGTAGTTTGTTGACCCTGGTCGAGATTATTCCTGATCCCAAGAAAAACCACCCCAAAACAAACAAACATCATATCTCATGCATTAACCCACAACAGGATTATTTCTGGCTTATGCTGAATGTCTAGCGTAGGTCAAAAGAGTAGCTTTGCTCTCATGGTCTCTCAGGGACTCAGGCTGATGGCGCTTCATCTCAGCAGAGTTTCTGCAATCAATCACGTTGGCAAGGAGAAGAGAGACAGCTGAACTGTGCAGGACTCTTGAGGTCGCCACCTGGAAGAGACATGTATCACTTCTGCTCACTGTTCACCGGGCAATGCAAGTCACGTGGTCATATCTAATTCCAAAGGGATAAGGAAGCACAAGCCTATGAGCGCAGAGGGAGAACCAGAATTCTGGGGTGGCCGATTGGCACTAACGAGCACCACATGTGGGGAGACCAGAGTTCAAAAGATGCCTTCATCTCTTCTCATGCCCAACAGAGTGGGTGTAGTTGCTTCCTGCCCTTCGTTCAGCATCATCAGGTCAGCTCACCTCCCACAGACCTGGTCTGGGTCAGCATTTCTGTAACATTCCCACTGCCTTCAGGATGCTTATGGTGGTGCCCGACTCGGACCTTACCCAAGCAAGGACCTTACCTCCTTCCTGTTAGAATTAGAGGATGAGTTACCCCACAGCTGAATGGGCTCACCTGTTTAAGTTTTTCCAGGTTCCTAAAGGTGACTCTTAACTCAAGTTCTCAAATTCCAGAATCCCATCCCAGAAAGGACTAGGACTGAGGGATTTTTTTGTTTGGGTGGGTTGGCCTTTTAGTAGTTCTCCAAAGAATTTTATATATATATGGTCCACCTGCTATATATATATAGCAATGTTTAGGCAACCTTTTATTACCTGGACCAAATCTCCTCTCCTGGTTCATTTCTTGCTGCTTCCCATACTTCAGTGTGCACTTCAGCCAAGCCACGCTCTGAAAGGAACAATCAATTATGTGTCTTTATGTTATTGTCTTCACCCATGCTGTTCCCTCTGCCTGGAGAGCCAAGCCTGCACTGATCACTAGACCTAAGTCAGTTTTCTTAATAATGCTCCAGGTCTTGCATGGGTGGTGAGTTCATCATGAATGTTCATTATGTTCTTAAAACCTATCAATAATTCAAATACAAGAAATCGATCAGCAACCAATGGTGACAGCGTGTCATGAATTAAGGATTATGATTAATTCAATTCTGGGAACCTGGGGTTAGATAGATAGAGAGAGAGAGATATATATATAGAGAGAGATAGAGAGAGAGAAAAAGAAAGAAAGAAAAGAAAGAAAGAAAGAAAGAAAGAAAGGAAGGAAGGAAGAAAGAGAAAAGAAAGAAAAGAAGAAAGAAAGAATCCCATATAGCAAGCATTGGCAAACTATGGCTCAAGGGCCAAATTGGACCCACCACCTGCTTTATAAAGTTTTATTGGAACACAGCTACACTCATTTGTGTATTGGCCATGGCATTTTTGCACCTCTACGGCAGGGTTGAGTAGCTGTGATAGAGACCAAGTGGCCCAGATAGCCTAAAATATTTACCTTCCGGACCTTGGCAGAAAAAGTTGGCCCACTTGTGCTCTAATGTATGAGTACAGTGAGCACTGGATCCTACTCATGGGGTCAGCACAAGAAAACACTGACACCTGAATGTATTGGGGTTGAAGAGATGTTTCTAGTGGGAAGGGATGACTCAAAAGTTTCCCTAGGAGAGGTCACCTTGAGTTCTGTTTCTCTCTCTGGTGTTTTATTTACTAGCAACAGAATCCCAAATCACACTAGCTCAAGTGAATAAACCAGGGGTGGGGAGGTGGAGACTTGTTGGCAAATGTAATCAAATTTCAGAGAAGGCAGGGGTGGAGCAGGTTTGAGGTTGGTTTGCTTCCTGGAGCTGGATGCACTCAGTCTCTAGCTTGCTAGTTTTCGTGTCCGTCTTGTTTATGGATTGTTTCATTTTCTGTTGCAAATGGACTTACAGTATGAGACAAGGAAAAGGACACCAGGTAGTTCTGATCTCACATCTTCCAGCTTTGGGCTAAGAGGAAAATGAGATGCTTCCAGCTTCCAATTTAAAAAAATCATAGGCAAGATTCTAACTGGCTGGGTTTGGACTCTATGCTCACTCCTTGGACCAATCCCTAGGGCCCAGCCTGAGATGCTGATTGGCCTAACATTGCTTTTATGTCCACTTGGTGGTGTGAGGAAATGTTGTTTTACCAGAAGACGTGACCACTGGGGCAACTGTTAGAAACTGCTTCTCTAGCATGTCTTTACCGCAGCCAGGGATTCGTGGACTTGATAGGCAGTCCCCGTGGGGCAAGCATGCCAGAGATAGTGTTTGCAAATTAGCAGATGCAGGAATCAGAAATTTGAAACACTGGGGCGCCTGGGTGGCACAGCGGTTGAGCGTCTGCCTTCGGCTCAGGGCGTGATCCCGGCGTTATGGGATCGAGCCCCACGTCAGGCTCCTCCGCTAGGAGCCTGCTTCTTCCTCTCCCACTCCCCCTGCTTGTGTTCCCTCTCTCACTGGCTGTCTCTATCTCTGTCGAATAAATAAAATCTTTAAAAAAAAAAAAAGAAATTTGAAACACTACCCATTGCTTTTGAGACTTTCTGAAGTGAGTTATTAATTGATTTTTAGTAAGTTTACAGAGTTATGCAACCACCCCCACAGTTTAGTTCTTGAACGTTTCCACCACCTGAAAAGATCCCTTTTACCCTTTTGTTCCCACCTCCAACCCTAAGCAACCACAATTCTACTTTCTTTTTCTATGGATTTGCCTTTTCTGGACATTTCATGTGAATGGAACCGTATACCATGTGGTCTTTCGCGTCTGGCTTTAATTTAACGTAATGTGATTGAGTTCATGACAGTGAAGAGTGTGTGTCAGTATTTTGTTTCTTTTCATTACTGAATAATGTTCCCTTGTATTGACATACTACATTTTTTTAAAATTCCTTCATCAGTTGGGGGACATTGAATTGTTTCCAGTCCTTGGCTATTCTGAATAATGCTGCTTGTAAACATTTGCTGCAAACTGTTGTGTGGACAGTTGTTTTGATATCTTTTGGGTAGCTACCCATGGGACTTCAATTCCTTTTTTTTCCCCCTTTAGTAGTTTTCTTCCATTTAGTAGTTTTAGAAAACATATAGGTTCAGTTTCAATTTGAGCCGGTTCACTGGTTTTAAAAAACTTTCAATTCAATTAGAAAGTTAATATTTGGATTCGCTGTGGGATTTAGCAAATGAGTATATTCATTCCCGTTTCTGGTTCATGTTCCACTTTAGTTCCTGTCCCTGATGGCAATTTAGAAGTCTGTAGCAGGTTCTGTGCTGGAAATGAAGACAGATTAGTGTACATGGAGTGATAGGCTCATGGAGGAAGAAAACTCATCTCTATATTAAACCCAAGCCTTGCAGTTAAATTACCATCTTCCGTTCGTCCTCCACTCCACATCCTGGGGTATAGGATTTTATTCATTTCATAAAACCTCCCGCAGCCATCGCTGTTAGAAGGTCAAGGATTATTGCCCTGGAAGCCACCAGGGGCAGGCTCTCAGTGTGTGTGAGACAGTGCGTCAAGCTTCCGGAGAGTAATGCTGTCTGGCTTTAAGAGCTGGGGTGTCTCCTCTAGGAGTGGGCTTGTACCACTGGGAAAAAAGAGCTAGCAAAATCAGGACCGGTCTTTTCTTCTCTTTGACCTGCTGCCCTTCAGTCATCGATCTTACTTTGATGCAAGCTCTAGCATTTAAGGGTAATTTCCTATACTAGTAAAACTGTATGTGCAAGTAAAGGACATATGATTGTAAAAACCCCAACTATATCTGGTACTTTTTGGTTACCCGCTATGTATGACCAGTCTTTCTAGTAATTGCATCTCCCTTGGGGTTCTGGGATAACTTGAGCTAGAGTTGGCAACTGCTCTAAGAAGTGACAGTTGTGTTCACTACGCAAGCCCACCGGTGTGCTGGTTCAAACCTGACACGAAAAACACCGAGAGTCACTCTCTCAGCTAGACTTCCCCACCCTCCTAAATTTCTCCCTCCTCCTCGCATATCACCAGAAGGCAGGATGGGAGAGGGGAGAGCAGGGGGAGAATTAATGAGAAAGATGGATCTTTGCATTTGCTGCAGTGACCTTTGACATTTGACCTGGAAGTTCCCTGCCCACCTTCTCCTGTGAACTCCTGGCATCATCAGTATCTGAGCAGAAATGCCAAAGAATTTGGGTTGACCAGACGTCTTTACTTGTGAGCTGCTGCTTTTCTATAATTAATATTTCAGCAGACAGATGTTCAAGGTTACCCAACATCTGCCTGTCAGCTAGGGGAAAGGTGTAGAATAAACAGTAACAATCCAGTGGTTCTGTTTATTAAATAGGGAAATGCCAGTCACCGTGTTCTAGGTTTGCTTAATCCAGAGAGGCAGGGGGTGGGGACAATCCCTGATCCTGAAGCTCAGAGCCCTTCCCACTTCCCTCAAGCTGCCCTCAGGATAATGTCTTCCTCTTCTTCACCTCCCGTGGGGTAGATAGGACCCAGAGCACTTCCCAGATTTTAAGAAGGTAAAACTGATGTTCAGTCGTGCAAAGTAACTGAGACCCACTTGAACTGGCTCTTTGGTTCAACATTCTTCCCTCCTTTCTGAACTTTGCTTATCCGTGATCCCAAATGATGTTTTTATTTTTGTTTCTAAAGTTTGGGGGGGGGGTAGGGAGATGGACAAAGAGAGCATTTGAATCGATTCTAGACTGCTGCTGGAGCTTTCCCACCTGGCCCTAAGGTCCTAGGAGGAGATGACATTAGACCGTTTGCCTGCAATGCCCTGAGAAGGCCCGCTGTTGGTTTTGACACTGTGTGAGAGGGCAGTTGAGGGCTTTTATCTTCCTATTGGCTTTCTTTTTGTCTAGTGTCCACTTACCCTTCCAGAAAGAGCACCCTGGTTTTTCTGTGGGGAACAGGAGCCCTCCACCCTGACTCTAGGTCCGTGTGATCTGGATGCTGTTGATTTTGCTTCTAGCTCTGCAAACGATGACATGGCTCAGGGCTGGCCAGTCAGCTTCTCACTCCACTCTGGATCAAAGTTAATGGTTTAGGAAATGGGCATATAACCCAGTTTGCACCAAGGAGAATCAGTGCAGAATTTCTGCTTTAACTATGAAAGAAAGGAAGATCTCTGTTTTCTGTTGCATTGGCTGCTAGCATTTCCAAGATTTGTGTTCTCACAGCTCCGTCCTGCCATCACAATGGGAAAGTCTGTTTGAAAATGGAGCAGAGAAAGCGCAGTTGAAAGATGGTAAAACATTAAATCCTCATTCCTTCTCCTTGTTACCACTATTATTGTTTTACTTTTTTATTGAAGTTTAACATAAATATAATAGAGTACATTAATCTTAAGAGGCCATCTCAATATATCTGTACCGCATATTGGTAAATATGTAGCCTTTGTGTTACCACCACCCAGATCAAAGCATGGCTATTTCAGGCACCCGAGACGGTTCTCTCATGCCCCTTTCCAGATGAGAACTTCCCAGAGGGACTGCTAATCCATGCATTCTCAATAGGGTGACACCAAGGGGATGGAGATTGGTTCTTGGGGGATGGAGGCAAAAACCCCTTTGCTGGGGCGCCTGGGTAGCGCAGTCGTTAAGCGTCTGCCTTCGGCTCAGGGCGTGATCCTGGCGTTCCGGGATCAAGTCCCACATTGGGCTCCTCCACTGGGAGCCTGCTTCTTCCTCTCCCACTCCCCTGCTGTGTTCCTTCTCTTGCTGGTTGTCTCTCTGTCACATAAATAAATAAAATCTTTAAAAAAACAAAACAAAAACAAAACCCCTTTGCTATTACAATGGTTTGTGTCCCGCCAAAAGGCCACAGTATATAAGCAGATATACAACATCCCTGTGATGTTAAAATGTTAATGGGGGAGGTGTTTTAAGGGAAAAAAGTCTAAAAAGTCTTCTTAGCTGGGGTGGGAGGGGGAGGGATGAAGGAAAAAAAATTCTAGGAAGCATGGCACTAAATCTGATGCCTTAACTATTGATTTATTTTCCCTGTGCTTAAACTTCATGAAATCCAATCCTACAGTACAAGGCCGGAGTTTGGGCCCGTTTATGGCTGGATTCTTTTGTTCAGCCTGTTATTGTGAGCTTCAGCCCCGTAGCTGCACGCATGAGTTGTTTGTTCTTTTTTTCCTGTTGAATTATTCCATTGCATAGATAGACTACAGTCTGTTTATTTGTTCATCTCTTGATAGATATTTGGGTTCCTTCCAGTGTTTGGCTATTGTGGATGTAGCTGTTATAAACATCTTGGTGCATGTATTCTGGTGGACATACATTTTTGCCTAGAAGCTGGATCATACAGTAAGCATATGTCAAACTTTGTTTGACCCAGTTTTCCGAAGTGGTACTACCAATGTCCAGCAGCAGCGTAGGAGAGAGTTCCAATTCCATATCCACCTAACGCTTGGTATCCCCAGTCTTTTTAATTTGAACCATTCGGCAGGGTGTGGATTGGCAGTCTCCTTGTAGTTTAAATTTGCCTGGCCCTGCTGTTGACTACCATCTCACAGGTCTATGGGCTCTTTGGGTGTATCTCCTTTGTGAAATGTCTTTTCAAGACTTCTGCCTGTTTTATGTGGGTTACCTGTCTTTTTCTTACTGAATGGTCAAATATGTGCATTGAAATATCTTCTTCCAATCCGCGGTTTGCTTTTAATTCTCTTGAGGGTTACTTTTGCTGAATGTAAGTTCTTAAATTGTCAAAGACTTAATTTGTAAAAGTTCAAAACTTGTTGAACAGTTGTGTCATATTGTTTAATAAGGTGATATGGATTTATTCTATATCTTTTCTAGAAGTTCTATACGTTTGACTTTTCCATTTAGGCCTATTCTTGAATTGATAGTTGTATATGGCATGAATAGGGAATAAGGTTAAACTTTTTCCCTATATGGATATGTAATTGCTCGAGTACTATCCATTCAATATAAAAGACTAACCATTCCCTCATTAAACTGAAATGATGTCTTTATTCTAAATCAAGAGATTATATATGTATGATCTGTTTCTAGATTCTCTATTCTATTCCATTGGTCCATTTGTCTATCCATGCAACAATAGCACATTAATAGAATGGCATTTTTAAGAAGTCTTGCAATTTGGTAGTATAAATCCCCCAGATTTCTTCTTCTTCAAAATTGTTTAGGTTGTTTTAGATTTTATGCATTTTTATATAAACCTTGTAAGAAGCTTCTCAATTTCCACACACACACACACACACACACACACACACAAACTTAGAGATTTTGATTGGAACTAAATCTATAGGTGTATTTTGGAACAATTAACATCTCAGTAATATTGACTCTTGCAGTTCATAAGAGCAGTGTATTTCTCTTTTTATTTAAGTCTTCTTTAATTTTTCTTGGCAATATTTTGCTGCTTTCAGTGTAGAGAGCTATACATATTTCTTTATTCTTAGATATTTGGTATTTTTAAATGCTACTGTAGATGGTGTTTTTTAAAAGATTTCATTTCCCAAATATTTCTTGTCAATGTGTGTCAACCCAGTTGATTTTCGTATATTGACCTCAGCCATGCAATATTGCTAAATTTACTTATTAATTCTAATAACGTGTGTAGATTCTGTGGGGAATTTAAAATGGCCAATCGTGTCATTTGCACAAAATGATATTTATATGTCTTTTGTTCCAATTTTTGTACATTTTATGTTTTGTTTGTTTTTCTGTATGGCACTAGCTAGGATTTCTAGTATAATCCTGAATACACAGGGTGATAGAGTATGTCCTTTTCTTGCTTTTGATATTGGGGGAATGTTTTCTATATTTCATCCTTCAGTATGATATTAGGTGAAAAATTTAAACTTTAACTGAGACTTAATTTACCCACAATAAACTGCCTCCCTTTGAAGTGTGTAATTCAGTGAGTCTGACATTGTGTACAGCTGTGAAGTCACCTCTGTAATCAAGATAATGACCATTGCCATCACCTCCAAAAATGTGCTGGTGGGCAGAATTCTAAGAATGGTCCCTAGTGGAGCTCATCCTTTATTACCCTCCCCTTTGAGTGTGGATGGAACCTGTGGATATTGTGAGATGTCATTCAGATGGTTATAAATGTTATACAGCAAACGGAGACCGTTCAGCTTGACCTAACTTAATCACACAGACCCTCTGAAAGAAGAGAGATTTACAGCATAGGAAGGAAGGACTTCAACTGCCTTTCTTAGTTTGAAGATGAAGGAGGCCACAGGAGAAGGACCCGCAGGTAGCCTTATGAAGCCAGCAAGGAATCAGGTACCTCAGTCGTACAAACACAAGGACATGCCAACAACCGGAAGCAGCTTGGAAGCAGATTCTTTCACAAGATTTCTGGAGAAAAGCCCAACGTGGCCTGAATTTTGGTCTTGGGAAACCCTCAGCAGATGACCCAGTTGAGCCTGCTCGGGCTTTGGACCTAAAGAACTCAGAGGTATTAAAAGGGTGTTTTAACACTGTTTTCAGCTGCTATGTTTGTGGATATTTTTTAGGTACAATAAAAAACGAATACACATTTTGATACCTGGAAGTAGGTACGGCCATAACAAATACCTAAAACGTGGGAGCGGCTTTGGAATCAGGGAGATGTTGGAAGACTGCCAAAGAACAAAATAGAAAACGTCAAGGTCACCTTGAAAAGACTTTTAGTAGAAATATTACACGGTGATAGACATTGAGAACACCCGTGCTTGGAACAAAGTAAGGGACATAACTTTGGAAACTAGAGGATGGTAGATCCTGTTACATAGTAGCAGCTTTGCCGACTTTTCTCACGGTTACGTGAAAAGAAAAATATGTAAGTGATGATCTATTTTTTAATTTTTAAAATCTGCTAATATGTTGAATTCTATCAGTTACATTTTGAATGTTAAATCAATGTTGCATTCATGAGATAAATTCCCCTTGGTCACGACATATTATCCTATTGATATATTGCTGGATTCCAATTGCTTAAATTTCGTTAAGGATTTTTGCATCTAGGTTTATGAGGCTGTTGGTCTGTTGTTTTATTTTCTTGTAATATTTTCATCTGGTTGGGTACCAGAAAGTCGTGCATAATCGAGCACTGAATTATGGGATGTTCCTAGTGATGTCAGAAGGGATTTTTTTCTTGTAGCGTTGGCGTTCTGTTCCGGACAGCGTCGTACAGTATGTGGCTTCGCCCGGAACTGCATCACAGTGGTGTTCTTCAAAGAGAGTCCTTTGGAGGGACAAGTCTTACCTCCTTTCTTCAGCTAAATGGTGATCAGGGTCTGCAAGAGGATAACCCCTTGGTGATTGCCTTCCTGACTCCTGTATACAACATTCTAATTCCGCAGTTTAGCACAGTGCTTGGTTGGAGTAGCAGCTCAATGCACTAGACCGGCGATTCTCAACTAGGAGCCGTTTTGCTCCCCAGAGGACACGCGGCTTGTGGCAAGCGGGGAGCCAAGTGGGGGGAGTGTGCTACTGGCATCTAGGAGGGAGGAGCAAGGATGCCGCTAAACCTCTCCCAGTGTCCTTGGCAAACTTGGGTGTCTACACGTACCTTTCAGAGTGGTGTGTTTCCTTCAATCCCTTTGGTAGCTGCTGTTACAAGACGGATGTGCCCGTTTCTGTGGTCAGCTTTGGGATATATCCACAAACTGCTGGCCACTGGGAAAGACCTCACCAGGACAAGAGTGCAGCAGGAACTCAGGGGCAGGGAGGCTGAACTGTCGGAGTGCCTCAGGGATGCGGCCTCCCTGTGAAAAGACCGCAGAATGCCGGAGGCCTCCATGCACGTTGGACAGCCTTTCAGAAACCCTGCTCTTTGAGAGCTGCTCCTAATTTCTTCTTTGATAAAGTTCACTGGCCTCTGCTAAGATGTCAGATTTCTCACTGTTCTTATTCTTTGAAGATCAAAGACATAAAAAATTAGGAGAGAAAAAAGCACTTAACAAATTTGGACAAGTGTCAGACCTTGCTTGCCTATACTTAATATTGATTTATGAAAATGGCAGATGTCGATGACAAAAGATTCAAGCAATGCAAGCAACTGAAAAAGGCTACACATCTCCTCAAATCCCACCGCCCAGGACAACCAGCGAGCACCATGACAATTGAAGCCTTCTGATTCCATGTGGACAGAGGGATATGAGCAAGAGACAGATAGAAGGTAACAGACAGAAGGGTAATAAGATGGTTGGATGGGGACAGGGAAATGAAGGAGTTGGCAGCTCTGGCCCCAGTCACCATGGGATTCAATCCCAAGTTAAGGGCTAATTGAAAAAAAATAAAGTAAAATTATGATGACTCTCATTCAGATAGAAAATAAACATTTTATTTAAATCATTGTGAATGAGGAAACTGGTAAGATTTTATAAGGAGTTCAAAGAAAAATCCCAAGAACAGATATATTGATAGCAGGAAAATGTGGGGGCGGGGGAATGAGACTTATTTCTCTACCAGATAAAAACGCAATTGCCTGTCTGTAGAAAAAAATTCTTTTGCATTGCTCTCAATTATCTAAAACTCACAGAGTTGTAAAGTTGCTCAAAGGCGATGAAAGATGAGAATCAGACCCTCCTGAGGCATGTGGGCAAAACAATGCATAATTTTCATTTGGAGATACCCAGTAATCTATTTTGCTAACTTCAGATTTCCTTATACCCAAATGTTCTTACTTGAAGCCCAGGGCCCTTTTCTTCATCATGCTGTGGTCTTCTGAGATTTCTATTTCTTACTCTTGCCAGAAGGAGTTTTTGAGCACTGCAGGGACAACTTCAAGAGTCAGAAAGGACTAAAAGATACTTTTGAGCTTTTATTACATTTTTTTGTTTTTTATTCTAAAAAATCATATGCTTTCTTCCATGAAGTGAAAAATTTCCAAAAAATATATAAATAAAATATAATCATTTTTACCCTGCCGCCCCTTCTCCTCCCATGTCCCTTGCCCCTGGGGCTAAACCAATACAGTTTGTCATATACCTATCTATACTCTTCTCATGTTTCAACAATCATACACAAACATTCACACACATATATAGGAATTTGGGTTGTGAGAGTTGACGTAAGTGGAAACATGCTGTATACGTAACTGCATCTGGCTTTGCTCACTGGAACTGATAACCCGAGGGTCTCTCAGACGCACGGATACTGAGGGAGTGCATCACGCAAGTAGCTGCGGGACACACGGTGACATGGACACCATCCTCCCAGCCTCTGATACTTGCAACTGAGTGAGGAAGAAATGCAAGCAGTTGGGGAGTAGAAGCGGGGGGGGGGGGGGGGGAGGTGGTGGTGGTGGTGGTGGCACAGGGAGACATTTTTGTCTAAGCACGTACCTTGGGACCCCCCCAGTTGTGACAGAATTTCACAGTTATGTTCTGAGGGGGGGAGTGTTGGTCTTTAGGTTTAAAGAAAATATTATTTCCCTAGCAGGTAAGCCAAATAATTTTCAAAGAAAATGATATATTTACTAGTGGGAAAGGGGTCTTTCTACTCCTACCTTCTAAGAAATACTGAAAATCTAATGCGGCAGGCTCAGGACATCAAAGGAGTGCTTGCTACATACAACAAATTAAACATTCATGTTGTACTGAAAGCTGCTCCCCCCAACCCCATCATTTAAAAAAAGCCCAAACCCTGAAAGATGTTTATGAGCTAAAAAGGAGTGATCAGAAAGAAACTTTCTCATTACCAATAGAAATTTATGCTATCTGGGGCCAAGAAAAATATGTTTGGTGGTAGAGTGGGAAAGGAAAAGAGTATTAAAAAAATTCCTGAAAGGGAACACTATGAAATGTACTCTTTTTGTAAGACTCTTTCCTAACTTGATGGGAAAAAAACCTTAAAGCAACGTGATCTTGTTAGCCTGAAGAATGTGAAAACCAGGAACCCCGAAAGGAGGGGAACAGTTGGGGGGGGGCATAAGCCAAAGAGCACCTGCATATTCCTACCTGTCCCCAGGCTTCAGAGGCTGTAGTTTTAAAAAGCCAGCTCCTTTAGGGGCACCTGGCTGGCTCAGTCAGTAGAGCTTGCCACTCTTGATCTCAGGGTCATGAGTTCAAGCCCTATGTTCAGGGTGGAGTTTACTTAAAAAGAATAAAAGTGGGGGGTGCCTGGTTTGCTCAGTCTGTTAAGTGTCCGGCTCTTGGTTTCAGCTGAAGGTCATGAGATCTAGCCCCACGGCCAGGCTCTGTGCTGGGCATGGAACCTACTTGGAATTCTTTCTCACCCTCTGCCCCTCCCCCCACACACGTTGTACTCTCTAAAAAAAAAAAAGGTAGTTCTTTTACACTTTCAGTGGCACATTTCTGTCCATACTTGCCTTTCGTTTCAATGAATACGTGTTTTATTGATCATTTACTATGCGCCAAGAGCTGTGGGGGTTATAACTCCAGGATATGGTAAGTGCCTTAAAGGCAGAAACCACCCTGTTTGAGATAAAGAGGATAAAAATAGAAGTAATAAAAGAGAAATCATATACAAGACAACATGTAAAGAATTTTTAATAGTGAGCAAAAGCTTCCTACTTTCTGAAATTTTTTTGAAATTTTCAGCAGAAAGGAATTCTGAGAGGTAGGGAAAAGTGTTTTGCATGCAGCAGGAGCTTATTACGTGAGGTTTAGAAGGAGAGACTTCTTTGAAATTGGGATCTCAGAAAAGGTCTCCAGGAGGCAATAAAGGGTCATTGTGATAAAAATGGTAGTCATTAGGGTCATGGTGGGAATGGGAGTAAGTAGGGCCGGCACTCAGTAAGCTCATCATTTCATTTCATCTTTACAGCCACCCCAGGAATTAGATATTTTGATCATTCCTGTTTTAGAGATGAGAGGAAGAGAGGCTTAGGCCAGTTCAGAGGACAAGTGAAGACGTTGCAGAGTGGCTGGAGACCAGGGGCTTTAGACCACAGGTGCGCACTTGTAGTTGAGAAAGTAGTCAATTCCTTACTGCAACAGTGGGAGAACACACACAGTGGATAATCATGGGGTGTCTTAAAAAGAGGGTGTTGGAAAGAACTCTTACAGGCCTTTGGATTGAGATGCGTCCATTTGGAAAGTGTCTAAGGAAGTGCAGTTTCTCTCTTGATGCAGTTATTCTATAATTGATTAATAAATCTGATCTGTAATGAGGGCAGACTAGAGAGGATAACCTTGTAATTGATACAGAAGTGGCAGTCACTCATTTAGCGAAGGAGAGGAAGGGCATTTGGTGTTTGCTGTGTGCAATAACGGGTCTAAGTAGATATCCTGTGAGATTATGACCAACAGGAGAACAATATGATTTGGCAGTAAGCATCAGATCCGTTTGTAATATCAGTAAGGCTCAGCTGTTAGTTCCCGGATGTTAGGGGCTGCCTTTTTTTTTTTTTAATTATTTTTATTTCTAATGCTTGAGTAGTTTGGGTAAGGAGCTGAGACAGTTAATTTCATTTTCCTTACCTGTGCAGTAGACCTGTGATGGGGACTCAGTGTCACACAAAGGACCTGGCATCTAGCCCCCAGAAGGCTCTCCATTGCTGGGTTATTTCTGTAGGAGGAAGACCATAGATGGCAATGAGGTGGACTGGATTTCCTATCACTCAGAAGATGGGCATTGAGTTGGGGAATGGCAGGAGTGGGGGCAGGGATATGGAGAAAATCTTGTTTCCCTTAAAATCCCACTAAATGGCTAGACTCACATTTTGACTTCTTTTGAAGCTTGGGAGCTATGTCCAGTAGTGGTCTTTTTTTTTCCCCCCAGAAAAAAACAAGGGCATCCTTCTGATTTCCCCAGCAACATTGCCTTTATTATTCTGGGCATAGAGAGTACCGTGTTAGCCCCTGGAGATGAGCTGTTTTTCAAGAAAAGGTGCTTTTTATTTTCTTTCCATTGCAGATATTGGTGAAATAAAGCTGAGCTCATCATATAATCTTTTCCTTTTATAAAGTTATAGACAACATTTATGTCTTAGGATTGTAGAAAGCTCTGATGCAGCAAAATCTTTGCTGCATAATTAATTTCCAGCACATCAGGTGATGAGTGAAGCTCAGCTCTAGTTGCAAGGAAATAATTTTTTTTTTCGAACTTGAAGATAAGAAGTAGAAACAGCTGTTCAATTTCTAAGTGCATCTTACATGTTTTTAATGAGTAAATCCAATAAACAGCACTGTGAGATGATTCTTCTGGACATTTCTAGTTAACAGTGAGCCCATGGTATTCAATACCCTCCAAGTGATTCTGCGGGAGGTGGGGAAGGGTCTCCTGCCATTGTTTGGAGGTGGGTACATTTCACTAAAGCTGCTGTTACTGTGTTAGGGAAAAATAGGGCATTTTGCCATTTTAGAGGCAATTACTGTTCTTATGAATAATATCATTAAAGGAAATGACGGTGCTTAGCAAGGTCAGCAAAATGAGATCGGCAAAAAACTGCGGCATGCCTCTGGATGACAAATTTTTCCTTTCTAAGCAGAGAAGACAGAGAACTCTAAACATGAAAATACCCGCACAGTGGAAGAGAAAACCCTAGTACAGTGCCAGTGTCCTCTCAGCACTGATTTCGCACACTCACTAGCTTTGTAGACCCATCCAGGTGAGTGAAAAAAGGAGAAGGGGGGGGGAGTTTTCCGGAGGCTTTAGGTTCTGTTACACTGTGGACCTCAGGAATTATTTAAGATATGACTTGTGTTCTTTCAGAGAGAACACCTTAGTAGACAAACTTGCCCACGGTCAGATTTCTCATCCAAGAAATGGTGGTAATCGGTTTCTTACCAAGTTCTTGCTGTCTTCAAGGGAATCTGAGATTTGGGGTCCGCTTGTAGAAAAACTTTATTTTGTTACTTTGGGTTGCATCCAGCACCTGTTTTGTTTTTTGTTTGAGTGTAGTTGACACACAGTGTTACATTAGTTTCAGGTGTACCACTTAGTGATTTGACAAGTTTATATATTATGCCATGTTCTCCACAAGTGTAGCCACCATCTGCCCCATTGCATCGCTGTCACAATATCATCGACTGAATTCCTTATGTCCCACTTTTTATTCCAGTGACCTACTCATTCCATAACTGGAGGCCCGCATCTCCCTCTCCCCTTCACCCCTTTTGCCCATCCCCCTCACTCTCTCCCCTCTGGCAATCAACACTTCGTTCTCTGAATTTATAGTTCTGATTCTGCTTTTCGGTTTTTTTATTCACTTTTTTAGATTCCATTTATGAATGGAATCGTATGGTATCTTTCTTTCTCAGTCTTATTTCATGTAACATAATACCCTCTAGCTCCATCCATGTTGTCTCAAATGACACAATATTGTACTTTTTTTTTTATGGCTGCATAATTATACCATTGTGTATATTTCCCATATTTTCCTTAACCATTTGTCTGTTGATGGACACTTGCTTCCATGGCTTGGGCATCGGAAATAATTCTGTAGAAAACATAGGGGTGCATATATCTTTCGGAGTTAGTGTTTTTGTTTTCCCTGGGTAAATAACTAATAGTGGAATTATTGGATCATATGGTATTTCTATTTTTAATTTTTTGTGGAAACTCCATACTGTTTTTTACAGTGGCTGCACCAGTTTACATCCCACCAGCTGTGCACATCCCTCCACATTCTTGCCAACACTTTTTGTTTCTTGTCTTCTTGATCTTAGCCATTCTGAGAGGTGTGAGGTGATACTTCATTATGGTTTTGATTTGCATTTCCCTGATTCGTGATGTTGAACATCTTTTCCTGTGTGTGTTGGCCATCTGTATGTCTTCTTTGGAAAAATGTCTACTCAGCTCCTCTGCCTATTCTGAATTGGATTGTTTGGTTTTTTGGTGTTGAGTTGTATGAGTTCTTTATATATTTTAGATATTAACCCCTTATTGGATCAATCATTTGCAAATATCTTCTCCCATTCAGTAGGTTGTCTTTTGGTTTTGTTGATGATTTCCTTTGCTGTGGAAAAGCTTTTTATTTCGATGTAGTCCCAATAGTTTATTTTGCTTCTGTTTCCCTTGCCTTAGGAGACATATCTAGAAAAATGTTGCTATGGCTGATCTCAGAGAAATTATCACCTGTGTTCTCTTCTAGGGTTTTGATGGTTTCAGGTCTCACATTTAGGTCTTTAATCCATTCTGAGTTTATTTTTGTTTATGGTGTAAGAAAGTGGTCCAGTTTCATTCTTTTTCATATAGCTGTCCAGTTTTCCCAGCACCATTTGTTGACTAGACTGTCTTTTCTCCATTGTATATTCCTGCCTCCTTTGTCATACATTAATTGACCATATACATGTGGGTTTATTTCTGGGGTCTTTACCCTGATCTATTGATCTATGTGTCTATTTTTCACTCACTTTTTCACCATTAAGTATAACGTTAGCTGTGGGTTTTTCATATATGGATTCTATTATGTTGACGAATATACCCTCTAATCCCATTTTGTTGAGAGTTTTTATCATGAATGGGTGTTGAATCTTGTCAAATGCTTTCTCTGCATTGAGATGATCATATGATTTTTATCCTCTGTTTTGTTGATGTGGTGTATGGCGTTGATTGATTTGCAAATGTTGAACCATCCTTGCATCCCCAGTAATAAATCCCATCTGATCACGGTGAAAGAAAAAAGGAAAAAAGAAAAGAACAAAGGGAAAGAAAAAGGGAGAAAAGAAAAAAGAGAACAAGAAAAGAAAGAACAAAACCAAAAAGAAAAAAAGATAAAAAGAAGACAAATTTTAAAAAGTAAAAATAAAGAGCTCAGTTAAGTGCCCAACTCTTGATTTAGGCTTGGGTCATGATCTCAGGGTCCTGAGATTGAGCCCTGCCAGCCTCCACACTCAGCGGGGAGTCTGAGGATTCTCTTTCTCCCTCTTTCTCTCTTCCTCTCCTCCACCCCCCGCTCTTGCATATGTGCGTGCTCTCTCTCTAAAATAAATAAATGACTCTTAAAAAAAAAAGTAAAAATAAAATAAAACAGTAAAAAATAACACACACACACACACACACACACACACACACACGCAACCATGACAGGTTTTCTGTGCCCTAGCACTACAGGGCAGCTGGTATGGGCTGTGGAGCCCCGGCTCACTGAGTCGCAAGCTTCCTGTGACAACCGAGCCCACCTGTTACAGTGTCTGGACCCTGCTCCAGTCTAGATCTTTAAGGAAGGGTTGGGAACATCCGCTATGTTATTCTCCAGTCCTTCTGACCTGGAGAGCTTTCCCATGGCTCCTCTACCACTTGACAGACTTCTAGTGTTGTCTCTTTTATATGCTGGTGGTTCGTTTATTTTATTTGTGTGTGTGTGTGTGTGTGTGTGTGTGTGTGTTTATTTATTTATTTATTTATTTATTTATTTTTGATGTAAAGTTTGATGATTCATTAGTTGCTGCAGCTTTTTTTTTTTTTTTTTCTGTGCCCAAGGACAAAGGAATCTGTTGCCGGTCCCTCAGTACTCTCCCTCCCCTTTGTTAACCATGTCTCCATCTCTCTCTCTTTTTTTAATTAAATTTTATTTTATTCACATTTAATTAATTAACATATAATGTGTTATTATTTTCAGAGTTCAGTGATTCATCAGTTGTACGTAACCCCCAGTGCTCGTGACGTCACGTGCCGGAACAGTATGGGGCTTCCATCTCTCTTGCTGTCCTGCTGTTCTTCCTCCGGTTGTTCCGTAGCTGTTCGGTCAGCCCTCAGCTCTTCTTCAGGAGGACTTGTTCTATTAATAGGTGTAATTCGGCGTGTTCTGTGGAGGAGGTGCACTCAGAGTCTTCCTGCGTCACCATACTGAACCAGAACCCCTTGCCTCCAGCATTTCTTAATCTTTGAGGATTCGCATACATTTCATACCACATAAGTCTAGTGATTTATAGTGCAGCTGTGGAAATTAAAACCCAAAAAGGTGACCAAACTAGCCAGGATCCACCACATAGTACATATGTGTAGAATGCTAAGATTCAGCCCCTCTAGCTTTCTGTTTGTTTCCATTTACATATTGTATTTATTAATGTTTAATTATGTTATACATTTTAAGTTAGTTTTACTATGATTTATAGTTAGAACCCAGAATCAATCTAATGATGGCAGACTTACTTGGAACTTGATCTTCCTGGTTGTATCGTTATGGGAGTCCTTGTGCTAGGCAGGCTCTGCAAAGAAAGCACAGTGCACCATTGAAGGAATTTATAATCAAGTAGGGATGGGCAGATACACATGAGCAGCTTTATTAGTTGGGCTCGTTTTGGTTGCAGGTGATAGAAACTGAACTGTCACTTAGTGTCATGTCCCCAACCCTGTGGGAGTCCTAGAGTGCAGTAGGGCTTTAAGAATCACTGGAGCTCAGCCCCTAAATATGCTGGTGAGAGTGCTGGAAGGGCCATAGACTGTGGAGGCTGACGGCCTTGGGTTCAAGTCCTAGATCTGTACCACTGGCTACCGATGTGAGCTCAGCGTGGCTAAGAAATCTCTCACGTTCAGTTTCCTCAGCAAAATGGAGGTCACAGATATGTTCTTCTAAGGTGGGCATTCACTGAGACAAAATAGATTGCTAGAATTAAAAGAACTGAGGACTGGAGTCCTGGGAAGGCAGGGGAGGCAAGCAGTGCCTAGTCTTCTTCCTGTACTATGATTGGGGACGGAGGTCATAGCTCAAGGTCACGTCTCACCATACACTTCATTTTGGTTTTTTTTTTTTTAAGATTTTATTTATTTATTCAACAGAGATAGAGACAGCCAGCGAGAGAAGGACACAGCAGGGGGAGTGGGAGATGAAGAAGCAGGCTCATAGCGGAGGAGCCTGATGTGGGGCTCGATCCCATAACGCTGGGATCACGCCCTGAGCCGAAGGCAGACGCTTAACCGCTGTGCCACCCAGGCGCCCCTCATTTTGGTTTTTGATTCAGCTTCTCAGTAGCTACCTGATTTCAGTCTGGTGTTGTAGGGGGAATGACTCCTCAAGCCAGAGGCTTCAGCAAATAGTAAGAGAGATGGGAAAGCCATTTTCACAGAGAACTAAAAGCACTACTTGACAAACGTGGCCAGTGGAGGAAAATGCATGGACTTCAGCAAACAGCTGAAGAGCCTCGGGGCTTTGGAACTATTTCACCCCCAAATGGCAAAAGATGTAAATGGCCAGAAATGCCCTAAGGGAGGTAGAAAACCAAAGTACAATAGTATCTAGAGTTGAAATGGAGACATTTGTCAAAGGATTATTTTCCTTGCAAATACTTTTAACCTTCAGGGGACAAATCTACCTAGCCTTTTAAGCATAAAGATAGAACAAAATATTTCCAATTATTTTTATAAAAAACAGCATTAACTCTAATATAAGTGGAAGGAGTACACAAAAAGAATATAAAATATATTTACATAATCCTTTTGTGTACTGCTTGTGCTTGTATTTTATATATATAATATGTATAATAGCTATATATTATATACATTAGTGTATATATATATGAGCTATCTTACTTGGGATTTGGGCATCTGTAATCATTATAGTAAATAGAATCCAGCAGTATGTTAAGAGAAATATCACCAAGACAAGGTACGTAAGGTTTGTTTTAGGACTGCATTAATTATTTGATATTAGGAAATCAATATAATTCAAGTTAACAGTAAAGAAAAGTATAACTGATCATCTTGATAGATGCTGAACAAGCATTTGATAAAAATTAACATCCATTCCTGATATGAAAACTCAATAAAATATCAATAAATGGAAAGCTTATAGCATTAAATATGTATTTAAAATCCATGGCTAGCCTCATGCCCTGTGGAAAAACTCCCATTAAAGTCAGAAATGTGAAAAGAATGTGCATTGTCACAACTGTTATCTGGTAGTGTTTTTTCCACATGTGCCAACTCTATTAGAAAAAGAAATAGAGGAGAGGAGACAATTTGCAAACTGTGAGCTACTGGGAAGCCATTACAAAGACAGTAGGGTTCTCCGTGCCCTGACTCATAAAGATGTCTACTCCATGTTGGGGAGAAAAGTCAGATATGAACGGTAAGTAGAATATGTCTGTGTGTAGACAGAGTACATGACTGTGTGTAGAGAAAGAATTGTATAGAAAATACCCAGGAATCATATTTAGCAGAATATTAACTGTTTTAATTCTGGGTGTTAGGCTTAGATATGAACAGTAAGTAGAATATGTCATTTTGTAAAAACAGAGTACATGACTGTGTGTAGAGAAAGAATTGTATAGAAAATACCCAGGAATCATATTTAGCAGAATATTAACTGTTTTAATTCTGGGTGTTAGGCTTATTCTCATTTCCTTCTCTGTGCCTGTTAGGAATTGCTTGCCTCTTTCTTTTAACAAACAAGTGACTGGCCCAAGCTCAAAGGCAGCTTGATTTTAAATCCTGTACCTTTCATTACTCCTTTATTATTTTAATTATTAGGAAAAAATGCCATTGTCATTTCCAAAACACAAATATATGCTTTATATATATGAAGATACATAAATGCATCTGTTATTAATAAGATGTATATAAGTATAGGATATATTCATATAGAAATGATATATATATTCATATATGTAAAAAAGAAATTTGAATAAATATATAAGTACATATATTCATATATATGTGTATATCTTTATATGTATGAAAGATTTAAAATTACAACAAGATGCCTAGCACTTGGTCAGTAAATTATATTTATTAACCTCCCTAAAAATCTGTACTTGGAATATGGGCAGGGACTATGCTTATTTAGCTTTCTATCCCCTAGCAGCAAGCAGATATCCTTCCTAGAGTGTTAATATTAAGCAACAATATCTTCTACATGCAAATTTAATAAAGAATAGAGAACTGGATTATGTTTGGGGACCAGCAGTGACCTCTCCTGGAATACCCCAAGGACCTCCCCTGGGATGAGCTGCCCTGCCCTTCAGCCTTGGTGTAGACAGAGTTATAGCCATTGGCAGGGGTCAAAAGAGCCATGGAATCAGAGGCTGGCATTGAGTAGGAGAAGCCGCTAGAGAGGCTGACTTTCAGATATAGAAGGATCTGCATTTCCTCTTCACAGAAATCTGGCTCCTGCAAAAGCCTGAACAAAGACCTCATCCTTTCTGCTCAATACCATCCTTCACCGGGGCTGTGAAGAGGGGAATGCGCATATGGCGAGGCTGTGGGGTGGGGGAACGCCACTTACGTGACCCAGCTGGTACCTACGGGCCTCAAGGCCCTAGCTGAATTTTCTGGAAGATACCACAATTCACGTTTCTTCAGCTAGAACACAGCCTCTGCGTTTTTCCACACCCTGGCTTCTGAGCTCAGAGAGCATGAAGAAGGACTCATGCTGACATGAGCACTGACCACAGATGGAACTGGATGTCCCAATGGTTGGCTCTTCTCATGTGGTGCTAGGATGGAAGTTTCCAAATTTCCATGCAGATGCTCTTTTTTTGCCTGGGCAGGAGGAGGCATCATGGGAATACCTGTATGGAGCTGTTGCTCAGAGCCTGTGAGGGCCCGGAGCCACCTGAGTGGCTGTTATGGGAGTGGGCAGATGGAAGGGCGTCTCTGCAGCATAGTGGGTTTCCCATGGCCTCCCCCTCCCCTTTCTACACACCCACCATTACCCCCATCTCTTCTCAGGACTCTGTGTTGTCCTGGGCTGGCCACAGGGACCGTATTACTCTCTTTCTCAAATTGGCTCTCAGGTACCCAACTCCTCCTTATGACTTAACTTTCCCTTCACTGGATCTAGGCTTTGACCTCTTTTCCCCTTCTTTAATCTATGCACCTCATCTCTTGCTCCCTCCTGCCTCCTCAAGGTTTCCCTGATCTGGACCTCTAGCTTCGTGAGGAAGAACTCAGCAACTGAGGACCAAGGACCCCTTCATTAGATAGAAAGTTTGAAAATACCCACCCGTGGGTAAGCCCATTTGCACTGAACTCTGACTTAATTCGAGGAACTAGTTGGTAATGGAGGGACTTCAGGCAGGCTGCTGGGGCAGATGCATGGATGGGCAGTTTTTATTAGCATTTTCATAATTAATGAGTTAAGATAAGTGACCATAATGTGCATTCTGTGATACGGAGGACACACACAAATCAGATTTGGGCCTTCAGGGAGGTGGCAACTCAGGGACATCGGTCATAAGCCTATGGATTAAAAATACAGTCACACAAGGATTACAAAAATGGTAGAATAGCAAAAGATATAGTACATGGCGTGCCTAGCCACCTGGGAAAGAAAGAATGGGCTGGAAATAGTACTCTGAGCGTTTGTTGTGGGCCAGACGCTATCCCAAGCACTTTAATTTATTCTGTTTAATCCTTCCCAAACTCTTTAAGTTAGGTTTTACTATTTTTATTATGAAGACGGTAAAACTAAGGTTCAGAGATGTAAAGCAAATTGTGTGGAAGGTCATCCAGCTGGAAGCTTCTCGGCAGGGGTGGGGGACGGATTGGCTCGTCCATCCTTGAGAAACACAAAACTAAGGAAAGGAAGCATGTTCTGGGGCCCACGTACACCAGAACCACCTGAAGATTTCTCTAAATGAGGATGTTTGTGCCTCACCATAGAGCTGTTAAATCAGGATTTCTGGGAGTGGAGTATAAAATCTGAATTTTGAAGAAATTTTTTATTAAGTTCCGTTTGTCAGTTTTTCTTTTATTGTGCATTTTGTGTTTAAGAAATCTGCTTAACTCAAGGTCACAAAGATGTTTTCGTAAGTTTTCTTTGGTAGATTTTCTGCTATAGTTTTAGGCTTTCTCTATGATCCATTTTTTTAATTTCTTTTTTTTTTAAAGATTTTATTTATTTATTCGACAGAGAGAGACAGCCAGTGAGAGAGGGAACACAAGCAGGGGGAGTGGGAGAGGAAGAAGCAAGCTCATAGCAGAGGAGCCTGATGTGGGGCTCGATCCCATAACGCTGGGATCACGCCCTGAGCCGAAGGCAGATGCTTAACCGCTGTGCCACCCAGGCGCCCCTCTCTATGATCCATTTTGAGTTGATTTTGTATTCAGTGTCTTTCCTTAACTTGGTAGACACCTTTGTAAATTACTCCTTAAAAAACTTAGTAGCCCTATTTGTGTGATCTATCCAATTTCTGTTGGACTCTGGCTGATACATCCTTTACCAGCTTTCAAAGTTTATATCCTATTGTTTGGACTTACAGGCATCTTTTGGTTTAATTGAAAATTAAGTTTCTGTTTCTTATTATCTTTTCTTTCTTTCTTTCTTTCTTTCTTTCTTTCTTTCTTTCTTTCTTTCTTTCTTTCTTTTTTTTTCCTTAGGAGAAAGAAAAACTAAATACTTACTTGGAGAGAAGCTTTTGAGAGCATATATTGACTGAATTACTCTTCCACACCAGAGTGTAATGTTTGGTTTCAAGATAGCTGAAGGGTATTAAAAGGTACAAACTTTCAATTATAAAATAAATAAGTCATAGGGATGGAATGGACAGCATTGGGAATATATTCAATAATTTTGTAAAAACTTTGTGTGGTGACAGATGGTAACTAGACTTATCATGAGGATCTCTTCATAATGTATAAAAATGTTAAATCACTGTGATGTATACCTGAAACTAATAGGATATTGTATGTTGATTACAAAAAAAAAAAAAAAAGGATGGCAGAGTCATGTAATCCCTGACCCACCTCTTTCCCACACCCCAGGAAGGATAATTTATATTGCCTCTTCAGTGTTCCCAGACTACCTTAAACATGGCTCTATTGTAAGTGTTCCCTGTGTCTTGAAGGCAAGTCATGCCTCCTTTGCCTTTGTGTCTCCGGAGAATAGCACAGAAATGAGAATAGAGCTGGTGCCCTGCTTGCAAAGGCCCACTTTCAAAGGGTGACCAGCAGTCCAAGGAGATTGCGATGGCAGAGGCCATGCTTCTGTGTGGCAGGACTATGCGTGTGCGTCCCATCTCTGAGGCTTCAGCACAGGCTTGCAGGGCTGGCACCAAAGTCACGTAGAACAGAGGCCTTGAAACTCATTTTAAAGACCTGTGGGTCCACCGTGGCTGGTGTCTGCTGAGCATGCGGTCCCTCCGAATCCTGAAATGGGAAGGAGTCTTAGAACACAGAGAAACATCCACCGAGGGTCCGGAGTGTGGCGCTATTTCAGAAATATGATTATCATCCTCTTTCATAAATTTAGATCAGCATGGAGTGACAAAAGCAGAGGACAGTCTTTTTTTTTTTTTTTTTTAATCTTCTCTGTTGCTTTTCTTCCCCCTACTTTTCTTCCTTATTTCCACTTAGATCATTTAAAACTTTTCAGGTCATTAAAATAAAATTTTTACTTACTCATTTGGGGGGTGTGTGTGTGTATGTGTGTGTGTATAGTAAGGTCCTGGTTATCCCAGAATAAAGTGGCCAACATTAGATTTCTAGAAAATTCATTTAGCACACATTTAACATGTTTCAAATGATTGGAGTTTTAATTAATGACTTTCCTTTTGATTTTGCAAGTAACTTTCTAAGCTTCTTAAAGATGAGGCTGACCATAGACCAGTGATTGAAATCATCTGGGACACCTGGCGGCTCAGTCGGTTAGGCATCTGCCTTCGGCTCAGGTCACGATCTTAGGGTCCTGGGATTGAGAGTTTCTCCCTCTTCCTCTGCCTGCTGCTCCCCCTGCTTGTGCTCTCTCTGTCTCTGTCAAATAAATAAATAAAAAGAAGAAAGAAAGAAAGAAAGAAAGAAAGAAAGAAAGAAAGAAAGAAAGAAAGAAAGAAAGAAAGAAAGAGGAAAGAGAAAAAAGAAAGAAGGAGATCATGCATATTTGTTCTGATGATGATGTATTGTAGGGTACTTCACCCAAATTAGGATGCTCAGAAGTTACAGTACTGTCAGATAATGAAGTCCTGTGTGTGTGTGCCTCTTTGTGTCTTCACTGCTTTTTCTTCTCATCCTCTTGTTCTTTTTCTCTTGTTGCTAGTACTAATTGCCTGCTGTAGATTTACTTTCAAATTCGCACGTTTAGTCTCCATGGCTGGGTAACAAACCAGTTAGCAAAGTGTGCTGCAGGAAAGTAAGCTTTGGAGACAGAACAATTAGGTATTTGACACAAAAGGGTCTCTGTCCTAGTTGGGTGCTTCTCAGACTTAATGCGCATCAGAACCCCTCAGGGATCTTGTAAATGCAGATTCTGAGAGGCAGCTGGCTTCTGGAGACCTGAGAGTCTGTGTTTCTAACAAGCACAAGGGGACACTAATGATGCTAATTTAAGGGTCACCCTTCAAGTGCAAAGGGAGACGGGTGGGGCTTAGCACGAAGTTGGTCATTAGTTACAGGGGACATTATTGTTCAGTTTTTATATTTATTTTTTCAAATGCTGTCGATGCATGGCCTCTCTAAAATGTGTTGGCTTCCTGACAGATGAATTGGTTAGAAGGATCTAAGCAAAATATGACTCAGCTGCCATTTAAAAATCAGAATCCTGTGAATGAGATTAACATGAGTAAGAGAAAAATGTTGGGCCAAGGGAGAGTCCTTTGGTCAAGAAAACGAGACTAAGCTTGTCATCAGTCCGCCTTGGGTGGGTTAGAAACGGTTTTAGGAGAATGCAGACACTGTGATGATTCTCTCTGGTTTCTCCTCAAAGTTTCAAGTGCTTTAGGACATACTCTTGATGTCATTTATCTTCTGGACAGTCTTGGGAGAGAACTTCGTGGCTGTCTCTTTGGATTTCGCTTAGACACTTGGCATATGGCAATTACCCAGCAACCTTTGACCAATCTCTAGGAGAGTGGCTTTTCCCTTCCCTTGTTCTTTCTCAGGCTCCCCTTAATCAAAGATACTTTATGAGAAGTTGATTTAGGCAAAAGGTGACAATTCAGTGTTTTGTTTTGTTTTGTTTTTTGGTCAATGCAGATTGGGTTGTTAGTGGTTGAGGGGTTAATATGTTGAAAGCACTCTAAAGTTTGGTTAAGATTCATAAATTATGTCTGAGAGTGTAGGAGTGAAGGACATGTGTCAGATATTTGTCATCCCTAATCCAGCCTTAGAAGGCAGAAGACTCCTTGGCAGACTAGTGGGGCATTGGTTCATTAGCCCTAGGCCCCATAACCAGTAGAATGAGCTGCACATGTTGTCTCCCTCTTCCTTATTTTCAGCGCCATTACACCTGCATTTGAGGATAATATGCAAATTTTGGCATTAGGAGTTATTTCTAATTACCCAGGCAGATGTGATTTTGTTTCTTGTCTTCTCATTCTTATCAGCTATCCTGTGCCATGGGAATTTCTGAAGAGACAGTAGTTTCCTAACTAAGAGACGAACAAGATTTGTTACTCAGGCTGGCTGATTTCTTTTTAAATAATCAGACTGTCTGCTTCCTGAAGGGTGTCCCCCCCCTTCCCCCCAGCTGGGAAGCTACCACCTGTCACTCTTGGGTTGATTACTAAAGAACATCTTGTCTTGCTTGTGCTCGCACCGTGATGTGTTCCCAAGTCCCCTGGTCTAGAGGCTCTGATGACTGTGAGGAGGGTTTATGTGGTATCTCCATCCTTTAAATAAAATCCCCTCTACGAGATTGAAGCAGAGATCTCTTATTATACTCCACTTGGGTCATTTTGGTGGCACATTTTTTTGTCTTTAGCCTTAAGAAAAGGTGACGAGGGGCGCCTGGGTGGCACAGCGGTTGAGCGTCTGCCTTCGGCTCAGGGTGTGATCCCGGCATTATGGGATTGAGCCCCACATCAGGCTCTTCTGCTATGAGCCTGCTTCTTCCTCTCCCACTCCCCCTGCTTGTGTTCCTTCTCTCGCTGGCTGTCTATATCTCTGTCGAATAAATAAAATCTTAAAAAAAAAAAAGAAAGAAAAGGTGACGAGTCATTGTTACATATGTCAATTCAGAAATGAGTTCTTGGTTTGCTGGTCTCTCAGGGAGTGGGGATGGAGCTGGTTGATTCTTTTGGACAGTTCTGGGTCTGTCTTCTATTCGGTCTAATTGGTAACTTTGGAAAAGTTATCAGTCTTTCTGAGACTTCATTTTCTCATCTGCAAGTTGGAGACTATAATAGCTCTCTCCTCAGGATGGTGTGAATGTTCTGGGCACTCAGCATTTATCTTGATGTTTATCGCATCCTTACTGCAGTAGGTACCCAATAAATGTCCTTTTCTCTCTTTTCCTCTTATGTTTGATGTCAAGTCTTTTTGTTTTTTGTTTTGTATTGATTTTCTTTTGACACTGATAATTAAAGTGTTCCCAGGATTTCTGTTACCACAGGATTTTCAAGGCAAAGTCAAGTGTCAGTAGTCATAGTATTCATAGCTCTATGAAGGAAGTGAGGCTTTAGTGACACCAGGGTGCCGGGGCCAGTTGAATGGAGAGTGGGCAGAGTCCAGAAACCTCCAGACTGAGTGAATCTTAAGGGATTGCTGGATTATTATTTTCAGGGCCTCATTTATTCTGAAGCATAGCAAGGGAAAAGTATCCAAGAAATGTTTAGAAATGCATCCTCCAAACATGGTGGAGGGATCTAGGTGGTATTTCATCAATTCATTAATCCATTCAATTGTTCACGGCCCAACATTTCCTTAGCACTTTCCGCGTGCCAGGTGCCATGTCCATCCTTGCCTCAAAGAGCTTGTGGTCGACTGCTGTAATGCTAACCTTGGACCACGTGATATGTGTCTCTATGTAACTCAAATGATTGAGATAAAGCTACTTTTATGAAGTATCTTAAGACCTGCCCTCTTTTTTTAGTATTTGTCCCCCACCGTACTTCATCCTCTTTTCTTCCTAGAATAGGGAGTATACTTGGAGAGGGATGGCATGTCCCAGTCTCCCTAGCAACTTGATGGCACCGAGTTCTCCCCGCTGGAACTTGAGCAAAAATGATAGGTGCAACTTTGGTGTCCCTTGCTTTAAAGGAAATCCTTCACTATGACTTTACACTCGTTCTTCCCCTCTGTCCAGAAAGGCAATGCCAAACAACCTTGGAAGGCACTGTCGAGGAGAACAGAACCTCCCTGCTTGTCTGTTTCCACGGATGACCACGTGGAGTATTACTGGCTACCTGCCCTGGCCTGGCAAATGGGAAAGTGATGAACTAAGTACTTTGAGTCACTGAATTTGGGGATCTGTTTATTATAGCTCCTGTTGTAACAAATTAAGTAGTCATGGCTTTTTTGAGGTTCTGAGGGAGCTCAAAATAATAAAAGTGTGACTTGACTGGCAGAAACTGTGATGACTTTGTTGGTCACATGAGCTTCTAGGAGTCTGAAAGATTCTGGGTCCAAGCTCAGTTCTTCCATATCTGAGATTTGATGCACTCCCAAACTCAAATAACTTATCAAATCTTCAGGTATCAAAGAGTCAAGATCCAATCTTTTTCCAGGTCATTACCTCCTTTGCTAGTCTAAGATTTGCAGAATCAACAAAGAAGCAAGTATTTATATTTTATGTATGAGTGGATCATGCTTCTTTTGGTCATGGGGAGTATTAGAGATATAATTTGGGGGCAACCATGAAATTGTTCCCAGGATTTCTGTTACCACAGACGGCAGGTGTTCCTGCCACTCAGCAGCCTGTGTCTACTGTGATGAAGGCGTGTGATTAATTACACATAGAGACTCTACGTATGTTCTCTCACTTGCTAATTGCAATTAGTTGCAGGAGCACCGAACATATTGCTCTGCATGAATGTCAGGACATTTCACTGGATTCCCCTTGATTCTCCGAGAAGCCGCAATTAACTTCACTAATTATTCCCTTCACCACATGTGCTTCCCTTAATGTAGAACCAAACTAATGAATGTTGATCTTTTAAAAACTTTTTTTTTTTCTTAAAGGCCATCTTGGCTGCCATCTAATTAACACCAACAATGGCTCCTTCGACCAAATCGCAAATATCATCAAGTCCATCCGAGGCTAGCTGGGGAGAGGAAGCAAACTTCAGTCTCAAGCATCCTTTCTTTTCTTCTTCAGGGAGGGACAGGCTCTCTGCACTGACGGAAGCTGTGTGGTGCTTTTGGTTTAATAGGCTTTGAAAGATTTGGTAATTGGCATCTCTGCAGAGATCCATCCGTAGCACCTGGTGGTAGGGAGTTGGCAAAGCAGAGATGTGTGCCATGGCCTACCTGGGAATGCAGCATAGCTTTAAAAAAATACAGAAATCCTGCTCTAATGCCAGCAACCCACCTAGCGTTGAGCAGGTGCTTTCCTGCCCCTATTGTGATCGGGGTGTCCTTAATTCAAACGTCTTCCTCAAATTCCTATGACTTTCATCAAGATTTCAATGACTCTGTGTGTATGTGTGTGTGTAGGGAATGACTTACATGCTCATGGCTTTTCCTGTATCCAGCCCTGCCTTTCCTCCACATTGTGTTGATTTTCTCAGCACTTGATTTTCACACACACACACACACACACACACACACTTTCTCAAAGCATTCACGAGAATTTGAGGACAGGATAGTGGGTGGATTCTCATTACATCACCCAAACAAACTCAAATGGAAAAGTCGGCATCACTGTCTTCAGATACGCTTTAGGCATCTCACTCCACGGCGCTCTTCCCCTCGTCCGGGTCCCGCTGAGTCCGCCGGTGAGGAGCAGCCCGTCTTGCCCCCGGTCCTCTGCAGAGCGATTTCGTTGTTCTCCTCCGAAAGCTTTGTGATTCTTCTGCTTCCCGTGTACTCACCAGTTGTGTGTGTGTGTGTGTGTGTGTCTGCCCTTGGGCTAGCACACATGTGTTTCAAAGACCGGAAGAGGGAGAAGAAGTCAGAATTCTCTCTCCAACAGGAGAGCTTCTCTTGCGCTAGCTGCCGACAGTGCTTGCCTTCACTTCGTCGTCGCCACAGCGCGTTCTCCTAACTACCTAACTTACCAGGCCTGCAGCTGCAGCGAACTGTGTAATACACCGCCTCTCGTGAGTGCGGCAGGAACCTTGTGAGCCGGGCGGGGCTGTGTCATGCCACATTGTGCGCACAAGGAAACTGAGCCTCCGGGGAATAAATGCCCAAATGTGCACAGTTTGCTTTTGGTAAAATGTTCTTTCTGTCTAACCATGCTCTCAGATCGCTGCTTTTTGGAGGTGTAAGAGCGATCAGGAAGGAGTGAGCCATCGAACCATGCTCTCTCATTTCCCCTCCAAATGCCAGCCTTCTTTGAGGTGAGGCTCTCAGGTGCATGAAGCAGAATGTGAGAGAAGCCAAGCCTCATTGGGTTATTTGCAGCGTTTCTCAACCCCAACACTAAGGATATGTGGTGGAGACCAGTCTTTGTTGTAGGTGGTGAGAGGCGCCCTGTGTACGATGTCCAGCAGCATCTCTGGCCCCTACCCATTGGGTGCCGATCGAACGCCTACTTCCAGCCTTTCAACAGTCAAAGATTTCTCCGGACTTTGCCAGATGTTCCCCAGGGAGTCAAAATCATCCCTGATTGAGAACCACTGGGTTATTGTTACACACCCATTGTGATGATGGTTTCTTACCTTCATGACTTGGACCATGGAGAGTTGGTCATGCTGAGTAGCTCAGAAAGAGGTGCATACAAACCCTGTCATTAAAAAAAAAAAGAATGTTTTCCTTTCACCAGAAAGAGGACATGTACCTTCACTTTGGTGGGACAAGGAAAGATAAACCTACCGATCCTCTCCGCGCATGAGCACCTCTGCTGGGACATTGCTGCCGATAGCTCTGGTTCTTACAGCAAATGGTACAAACAGTGCCAAGAACCACGAGTCAGCCCGTTTAGGGAAAACAGAGGGTATTTGAACAGCTTGACACCGCGAAGGCATAAATTGTTGGGAGAGACAAATGTGAGCTGGAGGGATTTGTGAATGTGGCAGACGGTAATCCTGGTATTTTGTGTTAATTGTTTTTCTCAGGCAGGAGACCTCCTGTGATTTACATTCTGGAGTGGTGGGATGACGGACTGTGCCAGACAGCTCGTCACCTCTGGAGAAGACCAGCAGGGTCATGACAGCTGCCCTGGAAATGAAAGAGGAGGTAGGGCGCTTTGCTGCCTTAGAGGCTCTCATTTGTTCCTGAGCATCGGGGCGGGGGGGGGGGGTCATGTGCCCTCGGGGAGGCCGGGCAGGGAGAGCAGAGCCCGTGCCCAATAGCTGGAAGGCAGAACTGGTGAGTAAGTAGCAAAATCCCTTCCATCCAAGGGCTCAGGTGTGCTGTGCGGATGAGCAGGGGAAGGCCCCAGACGCGTGCTAAGGTTTGGTTTATCTCTCTTTTTCTGGGAGTGGGAACTGGCCCTGCCTTGTGAGGGTGGGGTTGGGAGGGTCAGTTCGAATTTAGAAGGAATAGAGGATGTTCAAAAGGACCAGGAAAACCTTTGATTAGTGCAGAAGTGTGGATTTGATCCTTGCTTACCTGGTGCAGCTAAGGGGCAGTTCTGGAGAGGAAATAGGAAAAGACCGAGTCTCCCCGAGGTTAGTACGTTCCTTTACTTCATTCTTTCCGGAGGCACTCTACCCAGAAGACATCCCTTCTTTCTCCAAACCACACAGACGAGCTAAACACCTCCTGCTCTTACTGGGGCTCGGGAGGCCGGGTCACCTGCAGACTCAAGCAAAATCATGGTGGGACATGGTCACGGAGGCTCTGGAAGCCAATCATAAAGTCAGGAAAAGATGTCTGTGGGTCATTGTGTGGTCGGGCCTGGGCCATCCTGGCCAGCAGGCTCCTTAGAGATGTGGTCAGGAAGTAGAGGCATTGACAGGGCCAGATGGAGTCACTGGGCAATGCCACGTCAGCCTGGCCAAAGTGGGAGCCATGTTCCCTGAATCCGCTTCACCGTGGGGCACTGGGTCAGACTGGGCCCAAGAGGACTTTGCATGGATTTGGATGGTGGCAGTGAAGAGCAGACATTCCTCTGGGAGGGAGGCCGTGGTTGTCCGTGGTAACGGATAGATACCCAGCGCACTGTGGATCCTGACTTGGCTGCCTTCCCTACTCTATCCTTAGCTCACCTTATTGATTGCTGGCCTCTCTGACCACAGGCCCACCAGGTGCCTGGCACGAGCCCACAAAGGCAGCAGCTCCACAGGTGGTCTGTGAATTTCCCCTTCCAGGTCCTTTTCAGGGGCTAGGTGGGCTTGAACACCCTGTTTGCGCCAACCTGTTCACCCGATGCACGTACATGTTCGTTGACTGGTGAGTAACTATGGCTTTGATTTTTCTGACTCCCCTTCCAGACCCCCATTTTCCCAGTTCCTCCCACACTTGCATATGTTCTAACTTCTTTAATAAATTCTTACCTCCATACAACTTAGAGCACTTTGTGTTCCCAACGGGGCCTGACTGACACAGTGGGGAGGTTCCTCTGGAGTTTGGTTGCCTGTTTGTGGGAGTCAAGTCTCATATATCCAAGAAGAATGAACTGCCTTAAAAGTGGGTACAATGCAGCCCAAGAAAGATTTCTTGAGGAAGAGTGATTCCAACATTCATTCATTCATTCATTCATTCATTCTTCAGTAAATAGAAAGGTGAAGGCTGTGCCAGGGAATGTGCTAGAAATGCAGTGTCAATTGGTGAATAAAATAGACATGGCCACTTTTCTCAGAGAGTTTAGAGTTTAAAGCATAAGGCTGAAAATAAATAATCAGTATGTGATTATAAATTATTTTTTGTGTATTACATGGCACTTACCACACATGGCATAAGGTGACAGAAAGTAGTATAGATGAGGGTGAGACCCATTGAAATTGGAGTGCCTGGGAAGGCCCCTTAAAAGCGTTGATGTTTAAGTCAATATTTGAAACACAAAATGGATTCTGCTACAGGAAGACTGCTTGTTCTGGGCTAGGGAACAGTATGTCTAAAGGCCTTGAGGCAGGGCAGATATATTATAACAAAGAGATGAGAGAGCAGCAGGGAATGTTTTTGTGTTAATGGTGACAAGCTCTTTTGCTGGAAAATATCAGCTTTAAGCCTAAACAGAGTAAAGCCTGAGAACCCCAGAACTCCTTAAAGCAATTGGTAGAGGCCCCTATGAAACCAGAAAGTTGGACCAGGGCAAAGGAGAGGAGAGAATGCCCTTGAAGAAAGAGTAAGACTGTGGCCCTGGAGAGCAGGGCTGCCGCTGGTCTGTGTGGTGCCTTTGTGTGAAGTAGAAAAAGGTGCCCCTTCCTCTGGGAGACAGAACCTGGAGCCAGGGTTCTTGGCTTGGCAGATGGAGCCTAGACTGGATTTGGGCTCCCACTTCAGCAGAGGCCAACCTACATTACCACGTGTAGAAGCTGATTGGGACTAAGAGCTTATGTTAAGCTGCTTGAAGCCAGAAGAATTTCTAAATCTCTCCCTAACAAGGACTTTGGTGAATGAATATACGTCTGGCTATGTGGAGAGCGACTAGCTATGTACCTACACTAATTGGTTTTGGTTTTTTTTTTTTTTTTTGGCAGTTTCATAACTTAAAAAAAATGTAACCTTGTTTATTATTTATTTATTTAAAATCGAAGTCTAGTTGACACATGATGCTGTGTTAGTTTCAGGTATACAAATAGTGATTTGACAACTCTCTATGTTATGCTGGGCTCACCACCAGTGTAGCTACCGTCTGTCGCCATACGATGCTATGACAATATCATTGACTGTATTTCCTGTGACTTTGATCCTTGTGACTTATTTATTCCATACCTGGAAGCCTAGACACCCCACTCCTCTTTGCCCATTTTGTCCACCCCCCCACCCCCTCCCCTCTGGCAGTTTCGTAACTTTTTTTTGACAATCAGGGTTAGTTCTCATCATCCACATTGAGTTTCTGTAGATCTTTCAAATTGGTGACTAGTACAGAGGTAACCAAAGCGTCAAGGTTGTTTGGTGAATCGTCATCCTCATTACGTTTTCCGGACAGGGGTAAGGTACGGGACATTTCTCACTCTCTGGCCCAGACAGCTCTGTTGAGCTTTATGTCAATGCACTCATCTGGACCTCCCCGCTCTTTCATGGCGAATTTCTGGGTCTTTGGGTGCCGAGGGTGTGCTTCTCGAAACCTGCTCTGTGGGTGCGCTTGTGAACGTTGACGGTGGGTTCTTCGGTCACCACCTCGTTGGTGGCAGAATGATCCTTCTTTTCACCAGCCTTTTTTTGCTGGAGCCATCCTGCCAGGCTTGGTTCGAAAGTCGGCTGGCACTTCTGATATTGTTATTCCTTATCCCAATTAATTTCTCTTGTTATTTCAAAGGCTTCTGGGGTGCTATGAACCAAAAACACGTGAAACAACAAAAAACCACCCCCTCCCCCCGCCACTCTCATGAGTACGAGACATATAGCCAAGTTACCTGGCTGTGACAATCTCAGATTGGGGTAAACCTGTCCGTTTCTATAGTGCTGAAGGAGGTAAATGTAGGAGGCCCACATTTCTCGAACCCTCACTGTAGAGCAGTTTCTGTTAGACACTTACCTGCATTCATCACCGCCCCACAACTATCTTTGAGGCGGGTTCTTCCAGCTCCGTTCTACACAGGAAAACTCTAAAGCTCAGTCACATTAGCTAACTTGCCCACAGTCTCAGTAGGTCAGGGCTAGGAAGGAATATGGTTCCAGGTCTGTCTTATCAGAAGCCTGTGTGAGGAAAGTAAAAGCAGATGCCTTTGGAGTTGCTGTCAGCAAAGCAGTTTGGCAATAAACTCAGGTAGCGGGGGCCCTTGACGTTGGCTAGATTCCTATAGCCGCTTGTGTCAACGAGTATCGGCATTGCTCTGGGGTGAGTAATCCTACATTGGAGATGTGTAGATCAGTGTACTCTGACTGACAAGTGGCTGGCTAGAAGAGAAGAATTTTTGGCGAAAAGCATCCCTTTGTTTGCTCTCCCCAGAGCAGATCAATCTTTCAGGGGTCTCTGAGGTGCTCTGGGGACACTGGTGCCTGTCAGGGAGAAGAACCATGCAGGAATCCTAGTGTCACCTTGGGAACCCCCGGGGCTGTGCAATATATTTATTCCCAATTGACGTTGAACTTGGGCCTTTTGCATCTTGGCCTCTGACTGAATTCAACTTCTTGGCTTTCTTTATGAGAAGAAAGAGGCGGCCATGTCTCTGAGCAGAATATGTATCCTTGAGCCGGAAAGACTCCAGCGCTGCATGGATACCACCCTCTAGATTAGCAAGCAGAGAAGGGACCCCTGCTTTTTGAGTGCAGGTGCTAAGCCATCCAAAGCAATGGTCCCTCCTCCCCCCCCCCCCCCCCTGAGCTGGCTTTCTGACTTTATGTTGATTTTAGTTGCTTTCTTAGTTGTGACAAAGAGTCCCTAGGGAAGGAATCTGAAACTAGGGTTTCCTTGCTTCCAGACACATAATCTCAAGTCTGAGAAGTAAAATGTCATTTTGTGAGTGTGTCTGTGTGTGTGTGCGCACGCACACGTGCGTGTAAAGATGCTATGCACCCACAAGAGATACCCATCCATCTATCTTTGATCTAGAAGAAATCTGGGGTAGATACAAATCAAGCATCCCTATGCTTCTTGTCTGTCACAATAACTCCTATCCAGATGTCAGCAGCTTTAAAAAGCTGCCCAAGTGGTGAAGTGTTGTGTTCTATTTGCCAACAGCTATGTATGGGTGAGGCCAGGCATTCTCACTTTTATTTGTCCTTCCCCGAGTTTTAAAAAAATACCCTCTTGCTGAGTGCCAGCTCCTTGGAGAATTCTTAAGCTAGAAGTAAGCACTCAGGCATGAGGACAGCTTCATATCCATTTTGCTGGTCTCTCAGATAGACTTTATGACTCGGAGAGTGTTGAGTCAAGTACTCCTTTTTGGTGACTTGAAAGCATGACAGTAGAGAAAGAATGATTAACCCAAGTGATAGCAGTTTGGCACATACAGGGAATAGATCCTGAATTAGAAGATGAAACAAAAATAAATTTTATCTTAACTGTAATTGCTTTTAGACAGAATTTTTATGGGGTACATAATCAGAGTTAGGGGCCTTCTTCTGCCTTTCTTCAAACTCTTAAGTCAGTAGACCTTCCCTTGCTACCTAAGATAATGTAGTCCCCTATCTGTTGTCCTTTCCTAGCTCCCTGCACCCTGCCCTCTGAACAGTATTGGTTGCAGTGATAGAGCCCAGCTCAACCTAAGCTACTCAGTAAAGAGAATTGACTCATGTAACTAGGCAGCTCAGGCACGATTGGATTTAAGATACTAAATCCAACCATTGGAATCTGTCCTCCCTAACTCTAGCTCTGCTTTCTTTCACATTGATTCACCATTCCCTGAAGGTTCTCGCCACTTGGGGGTCCCACAGTCACTTCACATTTACATCCCACCAGCTCAGCAATCCTAGTGGAAAGAGATCACCATTTCCAACACTACAGCAGCTACACCTGATGCCCTTGGCTCTGCAGAGACTGGCTTGGGTGGTGTACAGCTAGAATAGAATGAATCACTAAAGCCAAGCCATATCCTCTTAGGCCAAGCCCGGGTTCCCACCCCACTCCTAGAATATTAGAGTGGGAGCTCCCCAAATGACAGGGACTATGCATAGGGGAAGAGGTACAGTTATCAAAAGGGAAAATGGAAGCGTCCCTGGGCGGCACAGTTGGTTAAGCATTTGACTCTTGGCTTTGGCTCAGGTCATGATCTCAGGGTCATGAGCTCGAGCCCTTCCTCAGGCTCTGTGCTCAGTGTGGAGTCTGCTTGAGATTCCCTCTCCCTCTCCCTCTGCTCCTCCTGCTCGTGCTCTCTCTCTCTCTAAAATAAATTAATTTTTTTTTAAAAAAAGGGAAAATGGATGCCAGGCAGACAAAACCAGTAAGTGTTTACTGTCATGTCATTTTTCACAATTTATCATTTTACATTTTAAAAAGATAAAAATGTTTGTGATTCCTAACAAGTTTGGAAGCTCTGGGAAGGCAGGGTATATGTCTACTTTACTAACCAACATATTGCTAATGCCTATCAGAGTGTATGGCACATGAAAAACTTTCAGTAAATATCAGCCAAATACATGAATGAATGAATGAGTAAATACGTGGGTATTTGGTATCTCACTTTGGGTCTCCAATGAGCACAATAATGAACCCAGGACAAAGAAAAAGAAGAGAAAGGTCAACTGAATTTGCTACCTCTTTCAAAATTCCTTTGTAATTTTTTTAGTCCAATCTGAATATTTGGGAGGACTTTTAAGGAGACTCTTCAGTAGAAGATTCTGGCTAAAACTAGGGGACAACTGCTTACCCTTGTATTCATCTCTGAGTATCTCTGAATAAGATTACCAGAGCTTCTTATATTCAGTGCTCAGCCTGTTCTCTCCCTTCTTGCATGAGCTCTGGCCTTCAATGGGGCATCATAGCCATTGCCAAATTGTGTCTGACAGGAAGGGAACTGAGGGAAGAAATACGCCAACCTTCTTTCTCCCCAACTTTTAATTCTTTCCAATGCTTCCTTTTAGTCAACCCAACCAGAAACCAGAAGGCAAGGGAGTGCGAGTAACGTTGTCTGTAGATGTCAGGCTCTGGAGCCTGAGTGGTGGGCAGTGGAGAGTGGATTGGAGGGACAGAAAACAGAGAATGTCCAACACAGGACTCATACAAGCTAGCTCTATCTAGGTAGAGATGTTTAATTGTTCTGGGATCTGAGAGTGCCTGCAGAATTTGAGAAATTGCAAGGAGGCTGATGTGGCTGGTGGAGAGTGAGTGGAGGAGGAATTATTTTTGAAGATTCACAGATATTCTTGTCTTTGACGGTGACTTAACTAAAACTATTGTACAGCATGATGAATCTAACCATTGTTGCCTGTAATGTTACAATCAGTAGCAATTTTGACTTGTTGACATAGTGCACTTTACTATAACACCCTTTGTTTTAAAATGGCTCACTGCTGGAGGTGTGTGTGTGGCCGGGTGGGGAGAGTAGGGAGGCTCATTGCTCTAGCTGGGGTCACCTCTCTTTGTTCAGCACCAACTGACAGGAGGGCAGAGGACCAGGGAGTGACAGGGGGGCCACATCAGCTGTCTGGACAGCTATTTCCGAACAAGTGGGCTAGGGTTCTCATGGAATAGAAAGCAGGAAGGAAATGATGTAGGGAGGCAGGACTTGGGACCTAAACTTCATCTTTTCCTGGCCTCTAACAACTCTGCGTCCTTGATAACTCTTGCCTTTTTGTTTCTGGTCCAGGCATGCCAGGGACAGTCATTTGCATAAAAAGGTAGTGGTTTCCTTCCTCTTCTTCTAACTGGATATTTCTTCTACTTCCCAAGAAACACAGATACTTGATACAATTCCATATCAGTAGCTAATTTAAACCTTTCCTCTTTTGTAGGAACCTGTGTTTCTTATCTCTTGGTAGACAGTGAGCTTCTCAAGAAAGAGACAGTGCCTGCCACAGACTAAAGTTTATCCACTGTTTTCAGTGCTTGGTTTAGAAGCCATTGGCTTCTTAACAAGAAGTGACATGCTTTGGATGCATTTCCTAAGAAGTCAGTATCAGCAGGCTGAACATAGACTGATTGGGAAATGATTGGTGATGGCGATTGGGATTACACTGCTTGCGGAGGATAAATAGGATTTCAATAGATAAAGGGGAGGAAAAGGAGTGTTTGAATGTGCAAAGGCTTGGAATTAGGAAGGATTGTGATTTATTGGAAGAAAAGTGTGTGGTGAGTACGGCAATGTACTAATGAGAAGTCGGAGGTGAGGTTGGAGGGGAATGTTGAGGATTTTCTATCCCCCTTCCTAGTAAGTGGAAGATTGAAGGTTAGGATCAGAGTCACGACTAGGCTAGGACTAAACTGGGCTTGGTCCACAGTGGCAGCATATGGCTAAGGGGCAATCCAAGGTGGTGTCTTGAGTGGAAGAAAGCAGAGAACCACAAAAGGTGGTCTGGACAGAGGATGTGATCAAATGAGCTCCCCTGTTATCAGGGAAAAGCAAATCAAAACCACAATGAGATAGCACCTTACACCTGTCGAAATGGCTAAAAAGAAAGATAAGAAATAACAACTGTTGGCAAGGACGTGGAGAAAAAGGAGGGACCCTCATGCACTGTTGGTGGGAATTCCAACTGGTACAGCCACTGTGGAAGACAGTAAGGAGTTTCCTCAAAAAATTAAAAATAGAAATACTTTATGATCCAATAATTCTACTACTAGGTATTTGCCCAAAGAAAATGAAAGCACTAATTCAGAAATATAAATGCACCCCTATGTTTATTGCAGCATTATTTAAAATAGCCAAGATATGGAACCAACCTACTTGTCCATCAACAGACAAATGGATAAGGAAATATATCTATAATGGACTATTATGCAGCCATTAAAAGGGTGAGATCTTGCCGTTTGCAACAACATGGATGGACTAAGTGAAATAAGTCGTATTAAGTAAAAGAAATACCATATTTCGCTCATATGTGGAATCTAAAAAACAAGTGAATAAACAGACAAAAAGAAGAACCAAGACTATAAATATAGGGAACAAACAGGTGGTTGCCAGAGGGGAGGAGGCTGGAGGGATGGACAAATGGGTGCAGGCGAGTGGCAGATCCAGGCCTCCAGGTATGGAATGAGTAAGTCACAGGAAAAAAAGGCGCAGTAGGGCATGTGGTCAATGATCCTGTAATAGTGTTGTATGGTGACAGACTGTGACTACACTTATGAGTGCAGCATAACACACAGACTTGTCGAATCACTATGTCGTACACTTGAAACTAACATAACATTGTGCGTCAGCTATGCTCTAATAAAGAAAGATTCCTTGCTTTAAAACAAAAAAAAAGCAGCAGGGCGCCTGCGTGGCACAGCGGTTAAGCGTCTGCCTTCGGCTCAGGGCGTGATCCCAGCGTTATGGGATCGAGCCCCACATCAGGCTCCTCCGCTATGAGCCTGCTTCTTCCTCTCCCACTGCCCCTGCTTGTGCTCCCTCTCTCGCTGGCTGTCTCTATCTCTGTCAAATAAATAAAATCTTAAAAATAAATAAATAAATAAATTAATTAATTAATTAAAAAAAAAGCTTCCCTAATATAGACCCCATCCATGGGGACAGTGTAAAGAGGCTTCTGGTCTTCAGGGGAAAGCAGAAAGCTGCTCTTGAAGCAAAGAGAAGCACAGAATGGTATGGAACAGGATGAGTCTGGCAGCCCCAGTGTGGGATGGAGGGTAAAGGGGGTATCAGCGAGGGGTCAGGTGATGAGACGAAGGGAAGATTGCTGCGACAGCACCCGCAGGTGGTGGGGAGAGTCAGGACGGTACAGGTCTGATGGGCATGTGAGAACAGGAAGACGCGTGTTCATCAGGTCTACCACCGAGGGCAGGGCTCTAGGGGTGCAGCCGTGCAGCAGAGCGGGCCCCCATCCTAGAGGAGCCCAGAGAAGAGGAGAAGCCAGAGCTGCAGCCATGGCCAGCCTTCTTCTCGCCTGGGTTCAGCCGTTCTATGGGAAGGAGGGAAGAGCCAGTCGGTGACAGAGTCATCACAGCAAATCTTTGCATTTAAGACCATGTGAAAGTGAACACCGAGAAGGGCCTCTGAACTTAGGAATGAGCAGTCCTCTAGGAATGCTGCCAAAGAAGGAAGAAAAACGGAAGAAAGAGAGATATGTAGCTGCTGGCAGTAGGATAAAACCGAACACCCCGTAGACGTTCGGGGAGGCAGAGTCTAAATATGACTTATGGCTTTAAGCAGAATGCAGATTTCTGCCAAGCACCTCCTCCTTGTGAGTTTTGTTTTTTAAACATTTAAAAAGCACTTTGTCATTCCAGATCGTCATTTCCAAATTGGCAACGGGAGTCATTATGATAATAAAGTATTTTGATCTGAGGCAATTTGCAAAGGGCTTTAAAAATCCTCATTACTCTGGATTCTGCCTCCTTCTTGGCGGGTCCCAGTGCCAACCAGCAAGAGAGCTCAGCGGACCTTTTAATCACGACAGTCTTTGTGGTTGTTCGTTTCATTGCTTTTTAATGAACTCGTTCTTACAGTTAGCACTGGCGGAGGGGGCCAGTCGCATCAGCCCCGTTCTTCAGAATAGGAAACGGGCATCTCGGGAGCTAGGCCTCACGTGGCTCAGTCTCTAGGAAGTGTGGCATCGATCTCCGCCTTGTAACTTGCTGTTTGTTGGGTCGGACACACGTCTTCAGTACCACAGCCTGGGTGGTCGCTGTTGCTCGTGTCTGACGCCCCCAGTAGTCACTGTATATGCACAGCGGGGGAGCCGCAGTCGCTCAGCTGTTTTAAGATGTTTGTTGATGCCGGTCCCACCATAGACATGTGCCCGTTACAGCAGTTGACCTTTTACGGGGTTTCGGACAGAAGCAGGGATGCTGGCAGGACGAACATCCTGCTTCCTCCCCTCTTGTATTTTCCACGCTTCAAAGGACAGGACCTCTAACTCAGAGGTCAGCTGAGGTCTCTTGCCCCCTTTGAGATCTGGTGAAATTCCACAGCCTCTGGGGCATCGGGCCTCCTGCTTTCTCACGCTTCTCTCTATCTCCACCTATGGGCTGTTCCCGTGCCAACCTCTGTTGCCAGAAAACCCAGCTCGACTCCTCCAAGGAATCTGCTCTGGTGTCAGGATTTATCTCTATCTTTATTTTACTTTTTGAAGCACTTTGCTGATGGGCGACAGGGAGGGGTCTCCTCGCAGAGCACCTGGCTGTCTATGTTCTACTGGCTCTTTCTCTCCCGTTCTTTCTCCCTTTTTCTTCTCTAGTGCGAGACTCCCCATTCTCTTGAACCTGAATGTCCCCACTCGCTGAGCTCTTTGAGATCTTAGCTTCAACTAAAAGCAGTTTGCCAAGGAATTTCTTCTGGACAGCTGCACTGTTCTCTCAGTGGGACCTTGGTAAATTTTATCTTCTCAATTTTTTTAGGGTGTTTAGGGTATTTAGGGTAAAATGATTGGGCATGCAAGCAGAGGACTTATCAGAACTCTAGCAAGGACGGTTAAATCTCACCTATTGATTATGAAGTACCCATCACAAGTTGGTCCAATCTGGTTCCCATCTGTATCCCTTCCCAAGAGGGGAAAATAAATAGCAGCCAAAATAAACTCTTTTTCCCTCTGTCCTTTCATTCCTCCTTGCTTCTGTACATGCTGTTTCTTCCTCTCAGTAGGGTCATCCTTCATCTGGAAAATCCCTATGACTCTTTAAGACCTAGTTCCATGGGTCTTTTGACCTCTTTCCTGTGAAACCTTCCCTGGCTCTCCTCGTCAGATCAGACTAGGTTGAGTTCTCACTGTTCGAACACGGACAGACCCCACCAGAGCATTTGTTTACCTTATAGAATTTGGTTTGCTGTTTGCTATCTGCCTTCTCACAAGAGGTGAGCTCCTCATGAAAAGAGACTGTCAGTATCCATCTTTGTGTCGTTGGTTCCTAGACCAATATTGGATAACCACAGGAGTTCAATATATGTTTGTTGAATGAATTAAAGCATGTGTCATGTCTACAGTGGGACAGAGATAGGCAATCCCTTTGCTTTTGGCTTAAGGGGCCAACTCTTTGAGTTGCTATAATCCAAAAATATTTCAACAGTAGACTGTAAAAATCATGTCATGATTTTGTGTATTACACTTAGAAAAACATTTATCTTCTTCCCCCCCACTTCCCCAGATTGTTCTCTGCTTTGCAAGCAACTTTCTAGAAATTCAGCTGGAGGAGAGAATTGCCCTATGTGAAATTCCTGAAAAACTTGCTGAAAAGCCAAAGACAGGGAGACTGATCTGAGGCATGAGGCCAACGAAATATGTGTTGAGAAGTGGGACAGTGTTTAGCAGGAGAGTTGCCTTTCTGAATAGTTAACGGAAGAAATTGCCTTTGTCACCATTCTTAGTAGTATCTAAAGGCCTTTTTCTTGTTCCTTCGAAATTTATTTTTTTCAGGTTTTATTGAGATAGAATTGACATATAGCGTTGTATTAGTTTCAGGTGTACTGAAACTTCCAAATATGTAATATGGTATTATTATCTGAGTTGCCATGCTGTAAATTAAATCCCTAGAAATTACTTATCTTATAAGTGAAAGTGTCAAGGTCTTTTTAGGAACATAACATAGGCTTTGATTCCTGGAGATGGCAAATAGACGACATGCTTGGTTTTAGCCTTTCCCCCTTGGCCCGTTTCTCATAGCAGACGTCAATAAATGATCACAAAACCCTTCTCCATTGAGCCACTCAGGGGCCCCAGAATCCTTCTCAAGACAGGATTTCAGGCAGTCATTGCCAATTAATCTGCTCAGACACATGATGCTTGTGCCTAGACTCTGTGCTGGCCATTGTGAGGGACACAGAAATGGATGACTGACCTCTCACCTTCTGGACTTCTGGGACATTTTCTCATTCTTAGCCCGTCTAGCTACTGGCTTTGCAGAAGTTCTGCGTAACTGCACTCAGATGTAAAAGTCCTATTGGATAGATACAGTGAGGGACAGTTTTCTTGTTCCTTTCCTGTTCTTACGTGGCATCCACATTCTGTTGGTTGAGAGAAGAAGGCTGTAGATATGAATCCTGACTCTGGCTCTTCTAGTCCGTATCCTTTGGCGAGTTACTTGAACCTCACCACTACCTTGGGAGGTAGATATTATTGTGCTGAACGCATTCGGGAAAGAAGGAGTTGAGAGTAAACATAGGAAGCAAGTGCCTGACCCAGGGCCCAAAACATTGGTGCTCAATCTGTGTTAAGGAGAAAGGCAGGTGGGAGGGGAACTAATTGAAGCAGACACTGTACTTACATATAGGCAAAAATAAAACACATCAGAAGTCAAAACCAAGCTCTATCAATCTAAACCAAATTAGACCAAACCCAAACAATGACAACAAAAACCCTTGCAGCTGAGTCCCTTTGCAGCCATCTATTACTCAGTGAGACTGAAGGGGACTTTTCTTGCTATTATCCTCCTCTGCCCTCTGCCACTGAGTAGAAGACCTTCTGTTCTCTGTAGCTAATCATTAATCAGCACTCACCTCCAAGTTTCTTCTCTCTAATTCTCTGACTCCCAATTATCCAAACAAATAATTTGGCCAAGCGATGAAGGCAGGCATGTTTGCTAACAAAGGGATACTTCTGCCTCTGTGGAATAGAAATGAATATTCTGTGAAATATTATGTAAACAGTCACTGTGGCAATTTGTGACTTGGAGCTCCTCTGGTTCTCAGTGAATCTCTGGTGTTTAATTATGCCAAGGGTTTCCAGAATCAGCTTCTAGCAGTTTCCTTTGAAAACACCTTCAACCACTTTCTGGAGCCTAAGTAGAAGGATCAGGGTAATAACAGTTCAAAGAGCCAGTTGGGAGTCTGAGATAATGAGCCAAGATCAGGTCCAGGACTCAGGGCTCGGTTTAAGCACCAAAAGCCACATAGATTAAATTTCCATTAGCACCAGGAAGTGTTTGTTGTGTGTGAGAGGGCACTAACTCAGCCCCAGAAAATGTGTCCCAGAGCAGTGTTTCAGTGTCTATGGAAGCCTGAGTTCCTTAGAGGTAGTTCCCTTCCAGGAGAAGGCAGGCCACCTCTAACTGGCCGAAGGAGATTTTTGGGTGAGTGGACAGCCGTGTCACCTCTGAATTGTCCATTTGTCACTCTCTCTTTTGTGGTTCTGAGGAACATCTTCTAGTTTGCTAATTAATGGTGACCATTGGTAACCTTTATGGAATCTGTTACACAGTGCATGGCATGTGGCAAGAAACTTACGAAGTATTATTACCTTGAATGCTTAAAATCACTCCATAAGGAGGTATAATTCTTAGCCGTATGTTATGGATATTTGGGACTTGGACCTACCTGAGCCTGAACTAAGCCTCAGTTGGATGGTAACTTCCCCAGGGTCTTACCACTAGGAAGAGGCAGAGTTTGGGTTCAAACCTATGTGCATCTGACCCAGGTCTGTATTATGCTAGGTCACATTCTAATCCATCCACTGACTATGGGAAGCCAGAGGAGGCAGTGTTACTGGGCTCAGAAGTGGCTAAGTGCCTCCTCTTTTGTATTAGGGATTGGTGGAAAGCATTCCAATCACCATGGCGATCTGGTAGAAAAGGTGCTGTGGCTTTAAAGCATGTTTTGTGTCTTACTGTTCTGTGGCGTGACTTTGTGTCATTCAGATATAAGGAGGGAATGATCATCTGTTTTGGTGCCCAGTGCGGCTCTCTATTTTATAACCATAATAAGTTGGAAATAGCAAAGATCTGAGAAATCATTTCGTCATTTTCCACAGTCGAGGAAAATGTGACACATGCCCGGTCCAGGGTCATGCAACTCCATACAGGCAGAGTAAGAACCAGACTGAGCCTGGTCTGTTTAGATCATTCCAGTATTCTGTTTATGATGTCAGATGCACTGCTCCACTGCAGGGGGTGGGTAACTCACAGTATTCTTCCTTGATTGTGGCAGGCTTGGAAAAAAGAATTTAGAATTTAAGAGAACAAGAGCGGGATAAGGAAAGCAATGCGCTTAGTGGCAGGAAACTTGGAATGAGATGCTCATTCTTTTTTTCATTTACTCTCTCTTTTATTGATTTAACTAACAAATACTAACTGGAAAAACTGAATCTAGAACCAGTTTTAGTGCTAGTTGTATCATTTATGTTGAGCCTCTCTTTCCTCATCTGATAAATGAGAGTATCAACATCCATCCAATAATTTAAACATGAAAAAATTTTGATATCGTTAGTGATCATAGAAATGCAATTGTCCACACCACTGAACCCCCACTTTTGCTTTTACTTGTTAAAACAACACATCGGGGCGCCTGGGTAGCGCAGCCGTTAAGCATCTGCCTTTGGCTCAGGGCGTGATCCTGGCGTTTAGGGATCGAGTCCCACATCAGGCTCCTTGGCTGGGAGCCTGCTTCTTCCTCTCCCACTCCCCCTGCTTGTGTTCCCTCTCTCGCTGGCTGTCTCTCTGTCACATAAATAAATAAAATCTTTAAAAAAACAACAACAACACAAACACATAAAAGATAATGCCTAATGCTACTGAGGATAAAAAAGGCGGTCTCGGATGCTGGTATAAATTTTTGGAAAGGAATGTAGTGGGTTAGTAGGAACTATGAACAGATCCATGTTCCTCGACACAGTGAGTTCATTTCTGACCATCAATTCTAAGCATATTCTAAGAAAGAGTGTGTGTGCACAAAAATGTTTAATGATATTTTTAATATTGGTTGAAACATTGAAACAACCTAGCTGCTACATCAAGTGGATAATAGTTAAATAAACTATGGTCTGTCTACCCAGTGAAATGTTATGCAGCCAATAAAAAAAAGGGACTATCACGAAGTTTCTATGGTAACATGAAAAATATTTGATATAATGTTGATTGAAAACAGGAAAATATTCATTATTATCACATAGGTAAGGAGAGAACTTCGTGAAGAAAATGACCAAATAATCCAACATGTTGTGTTGGGGTGGAGTAATGGGTTGGTTTTTATTTCCTGTTTTCTGAAGTTTTTGAAATATGTTTATGTTACTGTTTTCCTTCGAGGCAGACTAGTGTAAAGAGCCAGGCTGTGGTGTCAGACAGAGTAGATTTGAATCCAATTGTTGCTACTTATAGACAGTGTGATTGCCTGACTTTTCTTCTCTGTTAAATGGGAGTGAGAATTGGATCTATTTCGGAAGGTAGATGTGAAGAGTAGTTAGGTTAATGGAGGTAAGGGCTCAGATACTGCATGATTGGTTTAGTCTGTTAGTGAATATTAGTTGTTATTTTATGAGAAATCTTAATATATTGCTGCACACCAATGACTAAAAAAACACACACACACACAAAGAAAGGCAAATTGAATGTAATGTTCTTTCTTGCTCTAAGTTTTAATACTTCTCATTTGAAACATGGTGCTTTAGTAGGTTTTTTGTGGCAGGTATGTATTTGTAGACTAAGATGGGGCCTGAATGTTATGCCAAAATTGTAGAGCTTTGAAAATATGGTTTCCTTGGGGAATAAAATGGGATTATTTCTGTCTATTTATAATCTAAGCTGGCCCTTTCTTGAGGATGTGAGGGAACATGCAAAGTTTTATATTTAAGGGATTTGGGGAAGTCGGTTGGTTAGGAATTGGTCAGTGCCATCACTTTTGTCTAATAGTTGCCTTTTGTTCGATATAAAAACAAAAAGATGGAGTCATCATTTATGCACTTGGGAGCAATGGGAGAATTTGTATGATGTTGTATGTTCAGAGTGGTCCTAAATCTTTCATTTCTTTAAGCTCTGGATGTGTGAGGGATTTGAATGGTCGTTCTCTCGATACAAGAAAATTTACAATATCTCTTATATATCTGCAGAAACAGATGTATAAAAGTTTCCTGGGAGTGAAATGGTTCTTTCAAAATGACTTTTGAATGATACGTGTGTAAGCAAATCAGACAGATATCGATTAAATGTCCTTTCAACACAAAACAAATTGACCAGACGTGCAAAAGGTTTTTGCCAACCCCCAGCATTTGATATCCCCCAAAGACATTTGGTTGCTGATTTCCAGCTAAGGCTTGAAAGGTGGAAATTTTGCTTGGGAATGTTTTAATGGAGCAAGAAATAAGGCAGAAAGGCAAAGTGTCAGCTCTGAGACAAGCAGAGTCTTCCAGCCCTTTTCTTCATATCTATGTAGATAATACACACACAAAAAGAAAGCAAAAAGGTGAACTTGGAAAAATTCTGAGTCATATGTGCTGGTTTCCCCCAGTTCTGGTGAGACTGCCTGAAGGAGACCCAACTGCTTTAAGACCAAAGGCCAGGGACCAACTCAGATTCTGTTCAGAGGAATGTGGGAGGGAACCCTTACCTCCTGTAAATGAAGTGATTCCAATAATGAATTTCATCGGACTTATATAATGGGAATTCCTCTCGGTCCAAAACATTGCATCATTTTTGTTTGATTGTATGGACCATGGGTGTCCCCTTTAAAAGATGCTTCAATTCACCTGAGATGCTTTTTCAAACTCTCTTGCTTACTTATAGCAAGTTGGCGAATTCCAGTACAGTGGTGCTGGCTCCCTTGTGCTATCCTGCTGGGACTCTTATTAGGTGTGCCGTACGTTTGAGCATCCCGCCCAAGCATTCATGGGCCCCAGGCTTGATCAGGGAGAGGCTGAAGAAAGGGAAGTGTTTCCTAAAGGTGGTGGTGATGATTGGGCATGCCACTTTAAGATCGGTCTTGAATGGACCTGAAATGGCACTTGATTTTGAAACAAGTAGTTATGAGTCTTCAAAGCTTGGATAATTTAGGGGGAACATGTTCAAGTGTGAGGCTCAACATCACCTACTTGGATAAACATTCATTATCACCTTTAAGTTGTATTCGTTTCCAGCCACACTGTTAAGGCCTCTGTTGGCCAGTAGCACCCAGCTTGGTAATAGGTGTCCAACAACTTCAGGATTGACTTCTAAGATTTCTGCTCTGATCTGTTTTAGCTTGATCAGTAGTGGCACTGAGAAGGTTGGAAATCCAAGTGTACAAGGCATTTTTTTCTTCTCTCCTGGAACAGAGGCCATGTCAAAATCCTCTGGAGACAGAACCAGCTCTTATATGGTCCCTAACAAAGAGTTGTCAACATGGCCCTCAGAATTTATACTACCCAACAGCATTTGGAGAACATGGTATTGTTAATTCTAGTGGACTCTTCTTAAAACATCTGGGATCAGGGGCGCCTGGGTGGCTCAGTTGTTAAGCGTCTACCTTCGCCTCAGGGCGTGATCCCGGGGTCCTGGGATCGAGCCCCACACAGGCTCCTCTGCTGGGAGCCTGCTTCTTCCTCTCCCACTCCCCCTGCCTGTGTTCCCTCACTTGCTAGCTGTCTCTCTCTCTGTCAAATAAATAAATAAAATCTTAAAAAAAAAAAAAAGATTCTCTCTTTAAAAAAAAACCATCCAGGATCAGGTGTCCCTGGTATTGAGTTGGTCATGGGGTCCTTGATTCCTAGCTCTGATACTAGATCAAACATCCTTGATACCTTTTAATTTGGAGGATATAAACATTTTGTTATCATGAATTGGCTGTTAAGTAGTTGAACCTCTATTCTACCCTCCCCAGTCTCTGGTAAACACGTTCACTGGTTGCCCCAATCTGAGCATGGTTGAGGAGTAGGTGCCTTTTCCCTCAAAGTCTCCCAGCAGCAAAACTCTCCTTATGCTAAATTAGTGTACTGATCTTTGATGAAGTGGAGGGAAACCTCCTGTCTCTGTAGGGATTAGTAGATCTGAGCAGTGGCTGGCCACCCATACCACCACGCAGCGCTGGATTCTCTCCAGCTTGATGTCACTGGATCACATGGTTACAGCCGAAGGTAAGCAAACACGGGAGCAGAGGAGAGCACAGTGCATAGAGAGAACTCTTCTCTCATTCCAAAGACAAAGTTCTTGGACCAGGCTAATGCTTTTTTATTGTTTTTATCTTGGCAAAGCCTGTGCAGTTCTCTGATGAGGGATCCAAAAGCTAGAACGAGAACCAAGGAAACTTCCTCTCATCTCCGCTGTTATTTTTCAGTGAAGCTTTAATGTGTCCATGATAGGATGATAGGCTTGTGCTGAGTTCTGATGCAGGAAGCAGATTGCACCAAGGATTTGCAGATAGAGCAAAGGGTAAGAGATGAATGAATGTTGCCCACGGAACAAATTTTCAAAAGGAAGGCTCCTTCAGCGTTTCCCCTTGCTGTCTTCATGTTAATGATGAAGAAGCTTACAAGGGAAAGCTGATTTAGAGCTTTTTTTCCCCATATAATAGAGCAGGGCATGATTTGGTGGTCGTGGGGCAGGTTTACCAAACCTCTATATCCAATCTTCTCTCCTGTGTCATCCTCCCCTCCCCTCACTGATCTATTTTCCAGTTTGTAAGCTGAATGGTAAACAGTCCAAAAGGGCAGAGGGATGTGAGAGGCACAAGTCCTCGTGTGACACTTAATAACTGACCAGAAATGACATTTCAAAGAACAGTGTAATCCTTTGTGAAGGTGGCTTCAAGGTCAAAGCTACAACACATTGTGCACTGGCCACCTTACATCAGGTCATCGTATCTCATGATGGAGCACAGTTCACATGCAGTCTTCTCCAAATATCCGATGACTGGAATGTCGGATTTTATCAGACTCATAAAATGCAGCGTGGTGCTTAGGCTGTCCTGGGACCAGAGAGGCTGGTTCGGAGTCCTGGCTTCCTCGCTGACTGGCGCTGCGATCTGGGCTCAGTTACCTCATTTTGCTCTCTGTAAAATGAAGGTGATCTTTACAACCACGTGTGGAATAGGCACTGTCGAGGAGTTAAGAGAGTGTGGGCAAGCACTTAGATGGTGTGCTGAGGACTCAGTGTGCGAAACACAGAGCCCGTGTTAATTTACGTCATACAAATAATTAGTGAACATCTACTGTGTATAGGACCTGTGTCAGGCACAAAATTAACCTCTCTGAGGTTTCCAAGTCTGTCTTGGAAAAAAAAAAAAAAGGCAAGGCTTTTGTTGTCACTGTTGGCCAGCTCAGTTAGTGAAGCAGAAAACCAGATAAAAGTCCTTTAATATTTATAACAAATCCAAGCTAAATGTGTGAAGGAGGAGAGTTCTATGTGAGCAATTTCTCCAACATCTGTGAAAGTTTTGAGTTCATTGAATATTCCTTGGATGCCCTTCTAAATGACTAATGCTGGTGTCAAAATTACTGTTTATTTTTGGTGGCGTGAAGTTCCACACCTAACTTCCATCCAAAGGTACATCTGTCTCTCTCTTCTTTGTGTCCGTCTGTTCTTTTCTCAGCCATGCTTGCATTAGAAGGATGCTTTTTGCCAAATTGGACTTATAGAGGATGCAGTGAGAAAAGGGGCACAAAACAAAATTAGGCTCATTTTTGGTGCATTCGCATGCTAGCTACTGCCCCAAATGGTGAATTATCAAAATGATCATGGTACCCTGAAGAGCTGATGGATTTCTTTCCTCAAATTGCTAGATAGTTACATGAGTGAGGGTGATTTTCCTAGTGTTAAAACTGTTTCCCGGGGGTAATTTTAGGCACCTTGGGTAGCTGCATTAATGACTTTTGGCCACTAGACAGCCATCGCTAAGTGGGCATGTAAGCGTTCACATGATTCTTAAGTGGTACCCAGTAAGAACAATTAGCAAAGGTCTTTGCGGTGATGAAGGCCTATGAAGTTTTACTGGAAGAAATGTCCCATATAATCCCCTTGAAAAGGAACCTTTCCGAAAGATAAAACTTGCAGGTAAGGAATGGCTTGCTGCTGCTGCTGATCTCTATAACCCCCTGCTAGAAAATGAGACTTTTATGGATTTCAATGACATTCAATGAGCATTACCATGTTGGTTTTCACCACGATACTGTTAAATAGGGAAGGGGCTTAGGGTGTTGCTTCTCAGGCAGAAGGCTGCAGAACTGTATGGAAAAAGGGGCAAATTTAGAATCAAGAAAACCTGAGCTCTGATTGGGTTTGGCGTGTGGCCTTGAGCAGTTCATGTCCTCTCTTTGGGCCTCAGTTCTATTGTTTGTAGAACAGTGGGGTTGGATTAGATCAAGGATGGCACATTCTTGCAAGCGTGCCACCTTCATTTCGACTTGCACCCTCAGACAGCGCTAATCGGTCCGGGCACGGTTTCAGGCTGAGGCTTCAGGTCATCTTCCCTTTCTCCACGGGTCAGCCACAACACTGACTTTCCCTCTAGGCAAGGGGAACGGGCCCGAAGGGGGTTATGTGAGTTGCTGAAACGAGACGCAAAACACAGTTGTTCATGCGTAGGTCATTATGGGTTGAATTTTCCCACCTTTACAGCTGAATTCCAATATGCATCGTGCCAACAGAAGCCGAATGAGTAGTGGTCCAGAGGGCGGATTCTGTGTTCAAATCCCAGCTTCACACTTTATTAGCTTGGTTTCTTAACCTCTCTGCGCCTCCGTTTCAACTTTGTAGGTTGGTTGTAAGGTTTAGCTAAGGTAAAGCATAGGAAACATTTAATACAGTGACTCAGATAGCTCTCTAAGTGCTTAGTGAACGCTAGCAATGAAGATCCAACCCTTGTTTTCTGGTGGGTTAGTTAAGAGTTAATGAAGAGAGGGGCGCCTGGGTGGCGCAGTCCTTAAGCATCTGCCTTCGGCTCAGGGCGTGATCCCAGCGTTCTGGGATCGAGCCCCACATCAGGCTCCTCTGCTAGGAGCCTGCTTCTTCCTCTCCCACTCCCCCTGCTTGTGTTCCCTTTCTCACTGGCTGTCTCTGTCAAGTAAATAAATAAAATCTTTAAAAAAAAAAAAGAGTTAATGAAGAGAACATTAGTTCAAATGATTGCAACCCCTTTCAAAGCACGGGGCACTGCTAGCAACCTTGTATCTCGGAATCCCCGTTTCCAAAGTGGCCCTGACAACACCCTGAGCTTTCATTAGTGGCTATTACTAGCAGGATCCTTAGAAATGCTTTTGTTTTATTTATTTTTGGAAAGTACAATTTTGGCATAGCCTTATTTGCATAATGCCCTCCCCCAAATCCTGCGTCTTAGTCACATTCAAGGCTCGCATCTGTAGATTTTCATCCCACCCTGCGGCATAACATGGTAAAAATTTAAAGCTGCGAGGAGAATGACTTGCATTTTGGGAGCCTGTGTGTGGCCTTCCTCCTCCTCTATTGTTCTCAAGTAGTTTTTTCTATTTTTCCTCTCAGCTTGAGATGGGGACCAAAAGTAGAACTCCTGCCTTCTTATGGTTCTAAGAAGTCTTACCTTAATTTCTTGCCTGTGAAAAAGAGCCCATACTTATGAACCCGGCCAAAAAGGACTACTTGGGAGCTGTCACCATGGACCTCATTTGGTGGCCATCCTCAGAATACCTCCCAGTGAGTTTGAGCATTTTCATTACATAGGCACCAACTTGACTTCTTAGGTAGAAAGACAAAGACCCAGACATGAAATCAGTTGATAAGACCTCCCTCTCTGCTCACAGCCAGCCAGACTCTAGGGGCTCTGGATAGTCCTTAATGCCTAGCTCCAGCACATCGGATATACATTTGAAATTACAGAGATGCCACCTGACACCGAGGGGAAGACCTAACATTTCTGAGGCAAAGGGTTACTTACCCGGGGGCTCTATTTATTGGTAAGGAAGTGCAGCGGAACACAGGGAAGGCTGTTTGCTGAACCCTGGAGGCCACCAAAGAATCTTCTCCGGAGAAGCTTGACTCCAGACTACTTGTGCTTTCGTGGAGGGCCCAGAGAAGCCCCCTCTTTCTGACAAGTTCTTTCCAATATGAGATATTCTTGGGCTCCAGTCCTCTTTTATAAAGCGTCACTAAGGTGACCCAAAACAAAACATCCCACGGATAAGGCCATGAGAATGGCTACAGAGAAGCAGGGGTTGGGATTTTTTTTGTTTTTATTTAAAAAAATTTTTAAGGGGCGCCTGGGTGGCACAGCAGTTAAGCGTCTACCTTCGGCTCAGGGCGTGATCCCGGGGTCCTGGGATCGAGCCCCACATCAGGCTCCTCCGCTATGAGCCTGCTTCTTCCTCTCCCACTCCCCCTGCTTGTGTTCCCTCTCTCGCTGGCTGTCTCTCTCTCTGTCAAATAAATAAATAAAATCTTAAAAAAAAAATTTTTTTTTAAGCAAGAGCCACACCGTGCTGTCCGGAGGGTGGAGTATTTCCACAGAGACCTATTCGCCTGCTGTGTCACGTAATGAGAAGTGAAATTCCTGACAGTTTTTACCCCAGAACTTGTGCAATGTTTATTCATTTACCACCTAGCTTCTTTTTTCCTAACTCTGACTAGATTTATTTTGCTATGGATGTGGTTTTACTACAGTTGGTACCAAGCATGGCACATGTCTGATTTGAAAACCTTAATTTTTTTTAGTTTAGAGACACACATTGAGATTTATATTGACATCCTCCCATCTATTCTTCTACCAATTCAAATTATTTCTTTTCTAACCTTTAGTTACTAAGTAACAATTTATTTGACACATACTTGTTGAGAAACAATGTGCAAGGCATTGTTACAGTAGCTGAGGATGCAGCAGAAAACAAAACACAAAACCAAAGCAAAATCACTTTCCCTCTGTTGTGGTCATTTGGAGAAGGAGGGTGAATTTTCCAAGTCAAGATTTGGTTTGGATATTGAGACTGATAATGCCATACACATACCAAGAGGTAATGAAAAGTTTTATTATTCACATAAAGGACTTACTGGGAATTGTAGGAGAGCTCACAAGCAGGTCCGAAAGTGACTTCTCTCTGCTTTAGAGAACCAGGAAAGAAGACTGGTTGGGGTTTCCTATGTGGTTAGGGGATGGAGATGAGATAAGGATCTCTGTGTGTGGGCAGGGGCTTGGGTAGTTTGAACTTCCCATCAGGACCAAGGTAGGGAACACCCAAGCTTTCTTACCAGCTTCCCCTGGTGTAGGGCATGTGGGGCAGAAGGGGAAGATAAAGCAGTGAGGCTTACAAGCTATCAGCAGTCAAATATCAAAAACTGGAGTCAGACTTATATTCTTACAATTTTTTTTATTGTAGTACAAACATACATGGAAGTACACAAATATTAAGCATAAAATTTACAATATTTTAAATACATAGAGACCTGTGTAGCCATAATCCGGAAAGAGACACAGAATGTTAGCATTCTACGTTAGCATGCAGATGATGCCCTCGTGCCCCTTTCCAGTCGTACCTCTCCCCCAAGGAGTGACCACTGTTCGGACTTTCATCATCAAAGATTAGTTTTTCCTGTTCTTGCAGTTTTTTTTGTTCTTGCAATTTTTATAAATGGAATCACAGTATGTATAAATGCAGTGATGCTTTGATCTTAAGTCAGGTGGCCAAATATGTATGTGGATCCAGTTCTGGACTTTCTATTCTGTTCTGTTATTGCACCAATATGACACTGTCTTAATTACCGTAGGCTTATAGTGGTATGGGATATTTGGGGATGGAAGTCCTCCAACTTTGTTCTTCTTCAAGATTGTTTTCATTATCTTTTGCATTTCAACATAAACATTTTAGAATCAACTCTTCAATTTACACACACAGATACACACACTCACACCCTGATGGGCTTTTGATCGAGATTGCATTTAACCTACACATTGACATGGGGAGAACTGACATCTTCCAATCCGTATTGAGAATTTAAATTCATTAATATGGACTATTTTCCCACTTAGTTAGGTCTTTTAAAATTTCTGTCAACACTCTTTGTTACTTTTCACTCCAGAGGACTTTTGTCTCTATAATTAGATCTATTTATGTGTATTTCATGTTTTTAACAATAGTGTTAAAGGATACTTTAAAATCCCATTTTCTAATTATTTGGAGCATGTGTACACACACACACACACACACACACACATTCATTTTTGTTACTGACCTTGAATCCAGCAGCCCTGATAAATCCACCTGCTAATGATAGCCGTTTTTGATGTATACAATCAAATCATGTGTAAGTAACGGCAATGTTTCTTCTAACTTTCTAATCTTTGTGTCTTTATCTTTCCTGTTTAACAGTATTGCTAGGAACCTCTTATACAATGTCAAGAGATGTGGAAATTGTGGACACCCTTTCCTTGTTCCTTATCTCTGGGAGAGATACTTTTATAATTTACTCCTAAGTATAGAGTTGACTAGAGATATTTGTAGAAACCTTTTAACAGATTAATGAACTTTCTTTCTGTTTCTAATTTGCTATAAGCTTTTATCCTTAATCCTGAACAGGTGTTGAATTTTATCAAAGACGATTTCTGCCTCTGTTGAGAAGATGATATAGTTTTCTCTTTTATAATGCAAATGTGGTTATTTATGTTGATTGATTTTCAAGTATGAAAGTAACCTTGCATTCCAGTGAGGAGCCCACTTGATCCTGATCTGTAGGGTATCAGAATACACCATCCCAAAACGTGCCACACTGCAGAAGTATCATTTGGGGCTGAAGGCAACTGAAAAAGCAAACACAGAGTGAGTCCCCTGCCCTCCCCCTATCTGCCTGAAAAGCGGGGTATCTATTCCCCTTGGAAAGGTTCCCGGCCACCCCCACCTTTCCTGTACCAGGAAGGGAAGAGCAGCTTATCATTTGTGATGAATTGGCACCAAGAAGAGTCTACATGAACGAGTCTTACTAAATAACTCTATCTACCATTGTGTCTTCCATAAGTTTACCTTCCCGCAATTTACCACCCCTAAAAAGTCCAGAAACCCCTTTTCTTTATCTTGTTATCTCTCTACAAATTTATTGTTCTTTCTTAGAATGGTATAAAATCCTCCAAACCTAGGGGGTTTTCTTTTCTTTCTGTGGAGGACCCCCATCCCATCTTATTGCCATATAAAACATTTAACAACATTGAAATAAAATTTATATGCTTTCCTCTTACTAATCTGGGGGGTTTTTTGGTCAGAAGATTTCCCTCCTACGTATTATATTTTTGTAAATTGCTAGAGTCAATTTGTTCATATTTTTGTTTAGAATTTTTATGCCTGTGCTTATGAGTGATATTTCCTTATAATTTTCCTTTCTTGTAATGTCTTTGTCAGGTTATCAGGGGTTTCTCTGGCCTCAGAAAACAATTTGGGATGAATTTCTCTGCTTAAAAAAAGTTTGCATTCAGTTGTTATGACTTCTTTCGTAAATGTTTGGATTTACATTCTTTATTACCCTAAAACCCTGCGAGTTTCCCCGTTGTAAGAATTACCTGGGTTTATCCTACCTCCAGCTCGTCACCTGGGAGTTGCTTTCTCATTGCTGACAAGATTGTTAGATATACTTGCTCTGGGACTGGTTGACAAGTCCTGCCCCTGCCCCTTAAAGTGGGAATGTGTTTACATTTTGGTAAATACCAAAGTTAATGTTGAAAGAATGATCAATGAACATTTTATTTTGTGTCTACTGTAACCTTACGATGATCCCAGCCTGAGAGATAAAATCTGGGAGATTAGGAGTCCTTTATAAGTCCACATTGTAGGAAAATGTCAATGTTATGAGCATTAAAAAAGACCTCTAAGTCAATATATTAGAATAAAGTTCTTTGGTGGAAGTGGAAAGAAAAAATGATTTCAAGGAAATAAATCAATGGTATAAAATGTCTGCCTATTACACAAAATGAGATTGTTCAGGTATTTTTGTAAATAGAGGATGATGAGGCCCAAATCTCTGTGGTATGAAATCCCATCAAGTGGATTTTTAAAAGGGATTAATGGTTTTATTTGAAGATGTCAATATTTGCAACGTGCTGGAAAATTCATTCTTTTTTGCTATTTAAACATATATTGACAAATTTTAGAAGCCAACTTAAATATTTGAAGTTTTTTGCTTGCATACCTTCTAAGAGGGTTTTGAAAGAGTTTTGAATGTTGCCTAAACAAAATTAGGATTCTGAGAAGGCAGAAGTGAGGACAGGAAGCTGAGTATGCCTCCAACAGTATCTACTGAGCTTCATAATGCATGACTGTGGAAGCTCTCCTATTGCTCCTGCCCAGTGGGGGTTTTGATTCTGTCTGGTTTCAGTGTATTTACCCAACTCCGAGTAGAATACAATTTATGTAACAAAAAAGATCTTTAAGAGAGAAAACCCCGATCCAATGTACTGAAGAACTTCTAGTTCTGAGAGAAGGGGATCCTATAAAAATCTCAAAGTATAATATTACTGGTAGGTTAAAAATAAAACAGATAAAAATATGTGTATGTATTTAAGATTACGGGGTGGATGCATAAATATATCTCAGAAAATAATATCTAACTATAGTTTTCTCTGACCGGTGTTCTTTTTTTCTTTTTAAGTTAATGTACTGTAAACTTAACTTTATTTTGGTGTAGAGTTCTATGAATGTTAACACATGTATGGGTTTATCTAACCACTACTACAGTTAAGTTACAGAAGAGTTCTATCACCCCCAGAACTTCCCTTCTGCCACCCCTTCGTAGACATACCCTTCGTAGACATACCCTTCGCTAACACTAACCCCTGGAAACCACTATCTTCTCTGTCCCTGTCGTTTTGCTATTTCTGAAATATCCTATCAGTAGAGTCATACAGTATGTCATCTTTTGAGACTATCTTCTTTCGCTCAGCAATGCCTTGCCTATTCATCTGTATTGTTGTATGTCTATTCTTTCTTATTGAGTAATACCCATTTTATGAATAAACCAGAATTATTTTATCCACTGACCTATACTGAAGGACATTTAGGTTGTTTCTGGTTTGGCAATTATGAATACAATTTCTGTAAACACGTAGGCACAGGTTTTTGTGTGAACATAAGTTTTCACTTCTTTAGGGAGAAAAACAGCAATGGGATTTCTAGTTCATAGGATAAGTATATGTTTTATTTTATTAAAAATTGCCAAATGGTTTATGTGTGGCTGTGCAGTATTTGTTAGAGCAATTTATGAGCATTTCAGTTGCTCCACATCTTCTCCAGAACTTGGCAATGTCAATTTTTAAACACTTCTTACAGGTGAGAAGGGGTATCTGGTGGCTTTCATTTACATTTCCTTAATAGCCAATCATATTGCACATCTTTCATGCGCATATTTGTCATCAATACGTCTTCTTGGCGATGTCTGTTCAAATCTCATGGAAGATTATGTTGCGTGAAGCACAGTTTGGGAGCCATTTTCTCATTCAAAGCAGAAAAAATTATGTGCCACAAAGCAGCGCAAGACATCAGATTTGGTATAAGGATCCCATTGCATTGGTGCTAAATAAACTAGAATTTCCTCCACATCTTCTTTTGTGAATTCTTTTTATGAGTTTAGCATTTAGGTCCAAGGAGAAGAGTGGAAATAGGGAGAAAAAAAATCTAAATAACAAATTAGATTATGAATACTGACATCTGTATAATTATAAGGGCAAACTGTAATAAGTACATTATTTTGTTTTATCTTCATTTTACTAGTGAAAAATACTGAGGCATAGAGAGCCAATAGCTGGTCCAGGGAAGTCTTACCTTCTTTAGAGATAGATAATAGAAAAGAAATAAACCCACAGTCTATGAAGATACAAGAAAAAAAAATAGAAAGGAAAAATTAGGAGAAACTATGGTAAAATTTTTTTTAAATATTACCATAGAGCTGGCAAAAATTGTGACCAAAAGTTTATGATTTTTGAAAGAAAGAGAAAAAGGTGTGCTGTCAAGACTCAGGAAAGAAGTATGCATGTGTTTGCGAGGAAGAGAAGACGTAACTCATCCCAGAAATGGAGAAGAAATTAGAAAATTCACAAGAGAATAGACTGTGCTGAAAGCGTGATAAAGGACATAAATAGTAGAAATAAAGAAAGTAAACAACATTAAGTTGAAATAGAGAGAGGATGAAAGCAAGTTAGAGAGAGAATGATAGATAGTAGACAGGCAAATTAAATCCAACATATGTACGATTGTTGTTTCCCTGAGGAATAAGAAGGAAATAATTGCCAGAACAAATATTTAAAGATACAATTCAAGAAACTTCCTTAAAATAAAACTTGAATTTACATAACGATACAACAAACACTGAAGAGACACAACTTTGGCAAAATTATAGAAGCAAGAAGAAAATGTGACTAAGAGGAACCGACAAAAATACTGTGGATGTGTGTGTGCACACGGGTGTTTCTTTTGTTGGTTGGAGGGTGTAGGGTGATGTCTGTACTGTGGGGCAGACAAAAGCTAGAGGCAGCAGAGAAGGCAAATTGGAAAAAAAGCTTTTGAATTCTGTGCTTGCTCTTGCCTCTCCCCAGGATTATTTTGAGGCAGCCATAGCCTGCCCCCTATCTTAGACACTCACCTGTTGATGACATTGACAGTTACTATTGTCAATAGTGGGATAATAGCAAGGCAACACAAAAGGCTTTCTGGGGTGAAGAGATGGAGAAAAGTTGTGGGCTGGCTGTCTTCCATTGGGGCATCTCTCCACCTCCACCTCCTCTTGCCATCCTGGCCCAATGTGCTGACATCAAATGATAAACCTTCTCTCAATTTATCTTTACTGAGTTTAAGAATGAATCTGTGATCAGAGGAAATGCTTGATGGAAAGGCAACAAATTGGAGGGGTCTGCAATGGTTCTCCAGTGCTTAGAGCTGTCTTTCTCCTCTCTCTCTTTCACTTCATAGATTAGGGCTTGAACTTCAGCCATTCTCTTCCACACATTACTGGACAGAGTAGTTGTCCTAGGAGACATGAGCTCTCGGGCTAAAATAGCTAAGTATTCACAGAGTATGATCACTATACAACAAGGACAACAACAAATGGCATGACGTATACCAACAAAACCATAATGATCAGAATGGATGATGCTTTGAAGCCTATTTCTAGAGCAAGTGCTCCATATATTCTGATGAGTATCTTTCTGCTGCACCCTGCTTACAACAGTGGACTGCCTGGACATCTCAGTGTAGCAACCCTGGATATCCTACCTCTGTCTGCCATACCCCACCTGATACCCCTAACACTTTGTCTCACGTTCACTACCCTTTCTTGTGACTCTGCCCAGACTAACATGAAATGTGTCTTTATTCCATGCTGCCCCTGGATGAGCTGTACCTGTTGCCAGGGAAAGCAGATTCTAATCACTTGCCCCACTTTGTTGGGGAGTCTAGGGTGAGGTAGTTCTCCGACTTCTTCCTAGTCTTGTTGCCAACTCCCCATCCCCCAGTCTTGAGATACGACAGTCTTGTCTGCCAAGAACATGAGCTTTTAAATCACGTCAATGCCAGCTGAGGTAAAGACTGTGTCAATCTAGATCAGTCTGAAGCCACACAGAGACATGGTAAATAAAGAACATTTCTTTTGTGTAAAACAAAAGCTTATACTCAACACATACCAGAATTGAGCATCTTCCTATATACTTGTGATGGTAGATCAGCAAACCCAAGCCGAGGATGAGGATTTCTCCTCTACCCTAACTTTCCTTCTATTCTATGTGGTAGCCCTTGATGCAGAGGCTAGTCTGGTAGGTAAGCACAGGGTATGGGGACATCTGGTCACCAAAACAGTGGTGAATCCATGACAAACTGTTTGGGGTTGGCATCAGTGGGGGCGGGGGAGACCAGGGATGGGTATCTGGGGAGAGCCAGATGGCATCAGCAGGGTGGAAGGTAGACATTCTCTGAGGGCTTTTTGTAAAACTTCCCTTGCTAAGAAACAGTCCCTGATGCTTCCTTAGCTGTAGGTTTTAGAAATTAGAATTCAGTCTTGGAGGGGCTTTTTTTTTTTTTTTCCTGCAGAAGTTAAACAGAGTTCATTTGATCAAATAATGTTTCATGAATTGCTGAGGTCTTTTACATGGAGTGTGGGTCACTGTGATGGAGAAAAGGCATTGAAGGAGTCATGGAAGAGATCAGCTGGTGGGTATGGTGGTGAATTACAGGGATAAGTACTGGGCCTTCTTTCAAGCTTGTCATGAATTAATTCTTGGAGCTTGTGTGAGATCGGTGACATTTCCAGACAGTATAATTTGAAACTGATTGGGCATCTCACATCCTAAGAGAAGGTAGGCTCTTCTCTTAAAATGTTAAAAAATGAAACAGAAGAGCTTACCCAGTGAGAGCAGTAGAATAGTCTGTCTGCTGACACGTACGTCCATCTAGCATCACTCAGGATGAGCAATGTGTCTGTTTGAATTGGTTTTGAGACACAGACAGTGAGATGGCCAAATTGTCAGCTGGCAAATTGGATAAGCTTGTGATTTTGCCTCTTGGGAAGGATGACATACATTTCAGTACATCTAAGACTTGTTTTTTAAAATTCTTGGTGCATTTAAAATACCAAGCTGGCAGGGTGGCTCGGATTGCTAAAACAGAACAGATTCACTGAGCAGCGAGCTCACCTCCCCACCTGCCAACACCTAAGCTAGCAGCACCCTGTGCTGTGGCCTGCCAGGCAGGTGGAGCTCTTGGCTGCCCCGTTGTCATGAGAGATCATGACACATGCCATCCATGTTCTTCCGGACCACGGTCTTCTGTCTTCTCTAAAGGTCTTTGGCTCTTCTCTGAGAGGTGGTCAGAACCATCGCAAGGGCAGATGAAGTTTTTGGTGTTCCTGGGTTAGGGAGGAGAGAGCAACTGAGTTACCATCTTCTACTCAGAAGAATGACATTCTCAATGCCACAGGCCAGAATCAAATCTCAGCATTCATTTGTCCAGTTGAGCAGTTTCATGATGACAACCTTCTGTCACTCTTTGAGGGCTTTTAACCAATTTAATGAGAGGATAGAATTTTTTTTAATAAACTTTTCTTTTGAAACAATTTCAGATTTATAGAGAAATTGCAAATAGAGAGTTCCTATAAATATCCATCTCCCAGTTTTTCCTAGTGTAATCTCTTAAAAATCTGCATTTGATTTATCAAAACTAAGAAATAGTTACTGATATACTACTGTTAACTAAACTCCAAATTTTATGTGGATTTCACCAGTTTTACTACTAATGCCCTTTTTCTATTTCAGGATCCCATCCGGGACACCACGTTGCATTTATGTTGTATGTCTCCCTAACTTCCTCTGGTCCTTATTAGTTTCTCAGTCTTTCTTGTTTTTATAGCCTTGACATTTTTGAGGAGTAACTGGTTAGGCAGTTGGTAGGATGTCCCTCCATTTGGTTTTCTCTGATGTCTTCCTCATGCATATACTGGGATTATGAAATTTTGGGGAAAATACCACAGAAGTGAAGTGTTCTTCTTATCACATTATATCAAGGGCTACATGCTAACAACATGACCTATTACTGATGGTGGCAATTTTGGTTACTTAGTTATGACAGTGTTTTTCCATGACTCTCCATTGAAAGTTACTATTTTTTCCTTTCCATATTCTGTTCTTTGGAAGTCAGTCACTAGGTTCAGTTAGAGAATTAAACTTTACTTTCTGGATAGGGGAATATCTACATGTATTACTTGGAATTCTATAAAGAAGATATGTCTCTTATTTATTTACTCAGTTATTTATCTATATTATTTATATTAACATGGGTGCATGTATATTTATTTTATACTTTGCGTTATTATTCAGTACTATGGTATTCATTTTGTTGCTTAAATTATTCCAGCTTTAGCCATGGGAAGCTCTTCCAGGCTGATTCCTATGTCCCTTTGATAAGATTCTATCCTTTTTAAAATTATTATTATGTTAGTCCCCATACAGTACTTCATTAGTTTTTGAAGCAGTGTTCCATGATTCATTGTTTGTGTGTAACACCCAGTGCTCATTTCAATACGTGTCCTCCTTAATACCCATCCCCGGGCTAACCTATCCCCCCACCCCTCTCCCCTCTGAAACCCTCAGATTGTTTCTGGAGTCCGTAGTTTCTCATGCTTTGTCTCTCCTTCTGATTCCCCCCCTTCATTTTTCGCCTCCTTCTCCTAATGCCCTCCATGCTATTCCTTATGTTCCACATCTGAGTGAAACCATGTGATAATTGTCTTTCTCTGCTTGACTTACTTCACTTAGCATAATCCTCTCCAGTTCCATCCGTGTCGACGCAAATGGTGGGTATTCATCCTTTCTAATGGCTAATATTCCATTGTATATATGGACAACATCTTCTTTCTTCATTCGTCAGTTGAAGGGCATCTCGGCTTCTACCACAGTTTGGCTATTTTAGACATTGCTGCTATGAACATTGGGGTGCATGTACCACTTCTTTTCACTACATCTGTATCTTCAGGGTAAATACCCAGTAGTGCAATTGCTGGGTCATAGGGTAGCTCTATTTTTAACTTTTTGAGGAACCTCCACACTGTTTTCTGAAGTAGCTGTACCAACTTGCATTCCCACCAACAGTGTAAGAGGGATCCCCTTTCTCCACATCCTCTCCAACATTTGTTGTTTCCTGCCTTGTTAATTTTTGCCATTCTAACTGGTGTAAGGTGGTATCTCAATGTGGGTTTTTTTAATCAATTAATTGTTTTATTATGATATGTTAGTCACCATACAGTACTTCATTAGTTTTTGATGTAGTGTTCCATGGTTCATTGTTTGTGTGTAGCACCCAGTGCTCCATGTAATACATGCCCTCCTTAATACCCATCACTGGGCTAGCCCATCCGCCCACCCTCTCTCCTGTAAAACCTTCATATTGTTTCCCGCAGTCCATAGTCTCTCGTGGTTCATTTCCCCCTCTGTTTACCCCCCCCCACCCTTCAGTTTTCCTTTCCTTCTCCTACCAATCTCCCTGCTATTCCTTATGTTCCACAAATGAGTGAAACCGTATGATTATTGTCTTTCTCTGCTTGACTTATTTCACTTAGCATAATCTCCTCTGGTCCCATCCACGTTGATGCAAATGTTGGATATCATTCTTTCTGATGGCTGAGTAATATTCCATTGTATATATGGACAACATCTTCTTTATCCATTCATCTGTTGATGGGCATCTCGGTTCCAATGTGGTTTCGATTTGAATTTCCCTGATGGCTAATGATGTTGAACATTTTTTCATGTGTCTGTTAGCCATCCGTATGTCTTCTTCGGAGAAGTGTCTGTTCATGTCTTCTGCCCATTTTTTGACTTGATTATTTGTTTGTTGGGTGTTGAGTTTGAGAAGTTCTTTATAGATCTTGGATACTAGCCCTTTATCCGTAGTGTCATTTGCAAATATCTTCTCCCACTCTGTGGGTTGACTCTTTGTTTTGTTGACTGTTTCCTTTGCTCTGCAGAAGCTTTTTATCTTGATGAAGTCTCAAAAGTTCATTTTCTCTTTTGTTCCTCTTGCTTTTGGAGACGTGTCTTGAAAGAAGTTGCTCTGATCCCAACCTTTTTTGATAAGACCCCATCCTTTTTTTTTTTTTTTTTTGAACACCTCCTTGCTTTTTGGCACTATAAAATGCTCCAGGCTCATGTTGTATTTTCTCTATTTCAATCTTAGAATAAATAATTTCTCCAGGCAGCCTTGGTTCCTTTTATTAGAGAGTGGAATTAGAAACCAAGATCTATCTCATCAAGGTGTCACTGCTCCTAGGCCCTCTCAAGGACAAAGCTAGGAAACTTATATATGTATAGTAACCAGTGTATACACATATCTATAATTGTTTCTGTGTATGTCTATCTGTATATATGTTAAGCTACATATGAGTTCATATTGATGTTTGACTAATCAAGTACCAGATGGTTCATGCTCTCCTTTCTCCCTTATTGATTTGTAACATCTTTCTTTGACAATGAGAAGCCTATCTCAGAAGATGGAAGATTTTGACAGCTCTCATAGTTCAATTATTTATACATGGAAGAATTTTTATCCTCCTGCATATATCTGAGTATTAACAATTAAATTTAAAAAACCATCACTGGTTTATCCCAAACTTCTGGCTCCATAAGAAAGTGATAATTTATGTACATATTGGTGACTGGAGATATTAATGAAGTCCAATATATCCTCCAAACCATCACCAGAAAAGTTGATAATCTGGTCAGTGGAATCTTTAGCATATTTGGTTGTTTTCAGATTCTCTGAAAATTAGTAAATTCGTAAAGGATGTGTGAAAATCTCAGTCCAGTGTGGTAGAAAGTAGGTGTAAATATTGAGTGAGTCTCCAATTTTTTTAACAGCTTTGTTGATATACAGTAAACTGCACATATTTGAAGAATTTGATAAATTTTCACATGTGTATATATCCATGAAACTATCACCACAATCAAGATAATGAAAATATCTTTTATCTTAAAAGTTAATTCATGGCCCTTGATAAATTTTAACACGTTGGTGAATTTGCAAATATGGAATCTGTGAAAAATGAAGATCAAAAGTATTTGTCCATCTTTATGCCAGTACCACTCTGTCTTTGATTACTTTATATTAAGTCTTAAAATCAGGTAATGTTCATTCTCCTATTTTGTTCTTCCTTTTCAAAGTTTTTTGAAGTTTTCAAATTTAACAGTATCCCACAAATTTTTAGCTTTAGCGATATCCCGCAATTTTTATATGTTGTGTTTTATTTTACTTCAGTTTAAAATACTTTCTAATTCCTTTTTGATTTCTTCTTTAGTGTATGGGGTTTTGGGGAATGTGTTATTTAGTTCCCTAATATTTGGAAGGTTTTTTTTTTTTTTTTCCCAAAGATTATTCTGGATATTGATCTCTTATTTAATTCCATTGTGTTCAGAGGATATACTTAACATAACTTAAGTCCTTTACATTTATTGGGGCTTTTTTACGGTCTAGAACGTGGTCTATCTTGGTAAATGTTCCGCACATACTTAAGAATGTGTATTCTGTTGTTATTTGGTGGAAAACTTTATAAGTGTCAATTAGGTCAAGTTGATTGATAGAATTGTTGAAATTTTGTATATTTTTGCTTATTTTTTTCTGATTATTCTGTCCATTACTGAGAAAGGGATATTAAACTACACCTGCTACATTGAACTATATAAATATAAACTTGTGGATTTGTCTATTTCATCTTAGACTATCCGTTTTGCTTCATGTATTAGATGCTCTGTTATTAGGTCCATCAGTGTTGAGAATGGTTACATACCCTTGGTTCACTTATCCCTTTATCGTTATGAAATGCCTTTATTGGCGCTTGGCAATATGCTGTGCTCTGAAGTCTACTTTAGATATTAAAGCTGATGTGCCAGCTTCCGTTTCATTGGTGTTAGCATACTGTATCATCTCCCATCTTTGTATTATGTCATACCAACTCTTTGTTTACTTACATTTGAAGTTAATTTCCTGAAGGCAGAGTACCTAATTGGGTCTTATGGTGTTTTTTTTTTTAATTGAATTTGACAATCTCTACTTTCCAAGTGTGATGTTTAGAATATTCCCATTTAATGTGATTATCCTTACAGCTAGGTCTAAATCTATTATCTTGCCACTTCTTTTCTACTTATCCATTTTCATTATTTTTTTCTCCTGTCTTATTTTTGATTAATTAAATATTGTTATTTTTTAGTCTTTTTTAATTGACTGTTTGCCTGTAACATTTTGTCGTTGCTGTTTCAGGGGTTGCTTCGGGTTTGTAGTATACCTCTTTGACCACTGTCTACCTTCAAATGATATTTTACTGCATCATGCTAGTAAAGTGATGGGTACCTTACAAGTGTAATCTAATTGCCCAGAAACTTCATGTCAAGTAGGTATTCATGTCCTCATTTTAACAATGAAGAAATGGAGACTTAGAAGAATTACAGTTTTCTAAAGATCAATCAACAATTTTGACATATAGCTAGAATTTAAGTTGGGGGAAAGAGAATGAGACGCTGTCGCTATATTTCACCTTGACAGGCTCATAGACTAATAAAGAACAAAATGGCGATGTGTAGCATCTTAGCTAAGGAGACTTGGCTTTAAAGCTCCCCATCTGCTTCATAAATCCCCAATGTTCAGGGACCATCTGAAAGAGTCAGTGAAATGCGCTTTTTATCCATTCTTCAAATTAGAAATTAAGTCTCTTGACTACAAAGATCCAGCGAGATATGAATGTTTTTAAAAAACGCAAGAGTGAACTCCATGCTGCCTGTGATGTCCTTCCTCTCCTGGAAGCTCTAATTCTTAATTTTTTTTGTTGTTGTTGTTCCGTGCTTCCTCATCTAGGAATCAATTTTTTCCCTCTATTCTGAAGTTTCTATTTGACTGTGATGTTAAACATATTCCCTCCGGAGGACACCCGGAAGCTCCCATGGTGGCTGGAAGAGCAGCTGGGTGTGGGCAGAGGTGACCGATACCAGGGTGTCATGTTTTTCAGGAACAGAGATAGGGACATTTTCCAGTGTGTCCCACTTATAGGAAGGAAGAGCTTATCTTTAGTTAATTAATAAGAGACCTCTCAGCAAAATTTCAATAGCCTAAAAAAATTCAACTAGCCTAAATTCAATAAGAATAATTTCTATGTGAGACTTATAGACCTCAGAATAACTACTTTTTACTTGTACCATTTAAGCACAGGACCACTCTCTTATGAAGGGCTTAACCATTCAACAATGAAAGAAAATCTAAGGCAGTAACTATTAACTTGGGGTCCCTGGAGCCCCTATGAGCCTAGGGTACATGTATACATTTTCTGGGTACATGTATACATTTTCCAGATGTGAAGGTCCATGGTTTTCTTAAAGGGGGTTGTAGCCTAAGAGAGTTTAAGAACTTCTATATTAAGAATACTTTTCTCTAATTTTAGAAAAAAATATTCATAATAGCCCAGTAAAGGTGACAAGATTTAGTCAAGTAAATGTAATTCAGGTACCATTTCTAATATATCCATTTGAAACTGGAAAATGGTTGGATATGAGCTTGGACTTGACTGGCAGGGGTTTCATATTAAGTTAACATCAGATTCACATAAGCCAGTAAAATGGAATAAAAATTTAATTAGTTAGAATCTCCAAGTAGCCAAACTGTTTTCTGGCATTCAATTTTTCATATGTACGAGGCAAGTGACAAGAAGGATAATTATTTTGATTGGTCACGACAATGCCTTCGGAGTGTTTTGAGGTCAGGTGACTTCGTGTTGTTGGTTCCTCCTGCACAAAACTAGAGATGGTCGGAAAGACGATCCTGAGGCCTCATGTGATCAAAGCCTTTAAAAATTAAACTTTCAATAGCAGCAAGCTGGGCTGATGCATGTTATAAAGATTTTAACAAGTGTGGAAATAAATAGGTTTCTGGTTAATGCTCAAAGAATGAGAAAGTTTAGGCTTTCACTTCCAGAACAACATTAGCTGGTGAAGGTTTCACAATAAGAGGGTCTATTTTTATAGCTCTCAGTATCTCACAAGAATCTTCATTTACTTTTTTCAGTTCTCATGCTGGCCCTTTGAGGATGGAAGGCATTTGATGAGGGGATGATCTCATTTAAGAATCTGAGGCGAATGATTCATGGTGGCCTCAATGTCAAGAGACGGCGGGAGATGGTTAGCTGCCAACACAATAATACTTCTTTCTTTCTTTTTTTGTTTTTTTTTTTTTAAGATTTTATTTATTTATTTATTTATTTATTTATTTATTTATTTGGAGAGAGAGAGACAGAGCACAAGTGGAGGAGGAACAGAGAGAGAGAGGGACAAGCCGACTCTGTGGTGAGCTCAGAGACAGATGTGGGACTTGATCCCAAGACCCTGAGACCATGACCTGAGCCAAAATCAAGAGTTGGATGCTTAACCCACTGAGTCACCCAGGCACCCCACAATAATACCTCTTTCATCATGACACCATTTCAGGAGCACTTCATGCCAGACACCATACTATGCCCTTCCGCTTCAGCCTCTAAATGAGGTTCCTCGGGTACTGTTTCCTTCCGATAGGGGAGAAGCAGGCGTCACCCCACATTTTTGTTAAATGGGGAGCACTCCAGTGTGTTGGGCAGTTGGGGCCTCCTGTATCAGTCATGGGATTCCCCCTCAGAGGCACACATACAACACAGTTTTCTGGCTTTTTTTCTTCTGAACATTTTGCAATATGTTCGCTGACCGGAATCACAGCATTACTGCACAATCACTTTGCTCCTGACACTCTTCCCTGGTCAGCCAGAATTGGCGAACTTACCTTTTCCTGTTCTCTCTGGACATGGATTTTTCGTAATAATAAGGTAATAGTTAACATTTATTGAGCACTTACTGTGTATGACATTGTCTGAACAATGATTCATTTTCATTATGTATATATTTGCTCTAGGAAGTTGGGTTTTTGTTTCCCAGCTCCATTTTAGATGAGAAAGCCAAGACTTGGAAGGATTATTTGACTTGCCCAATTTAGTGGAGCCAGAATTTTGACTCCAGGACCTTTGCTCTTGTTTTTCTTCTTTCACACCTGCTCTTCTTTGTGGCCTCCCTCCCTCCCTTCCTCTTCCCTTCCTTCCTTTCTTCCTCCTTCCCTCCTTCCCTCCCTCCCTCACATAATTTTCTGCTACAGCAAATGTTAAACTTTACAAAATAGAATAGTTTAACAAATGACCATGCGTTCTTTACTCAGCTTAAACAGTTATGAGTTTCTGGCCACACTCATTTCACCTGTAGCCTCATGTAGCCCCTCCCATATTATACCTAGAAGCCAATCCCAGGCAGGCATGTGGCATTTCATCTGTAAATATTACAACACAAGTCTGTAGTAGCTCTTGGTGCCCTGTGTCACATCTGTCTGTCCACTTCTGATGTCAGCTGTGGCGGAATTTCTGTGGGATCTCAGACTCTCACTGACAGTGGAAGGGTCGCTCAAGTGTGTGTGGTGCATGTTTCCCCTTTCCACCTCAGTCTTCTCTAAATGTGGGGAGTTATCAACACTGGAATGATCAGCTCATCTGATGGGAAATGGGAGTGGGAGATAATGTCCTGGCCTCCTGTGTGCAGATGGATGATTCTGGGGGGCACTCTGTACCCTTCTCAGAGGGCTGCACAGAATCAAATCCCCACCGCTCACTGTTGTGACCTTAATAACATACCCTTTGATTGGCTTTTGCTCGTTCTCTGTTGTGCTTTCCCTGATGGCTCCCTCTTGCTTCCTGGGATCACTCCCCCTTCCCCCACAAAAAAACTGCTGAACCCAGGTCCTTTTCTCTGTCTTTGCTTCTAGGAATAGCTCAATATTTCTAGGCCTTTCTAAGTCTTTTTAGAACAGAACTGAGAAATATGTTCTGTTTTGTTTGTTTGATTTAAACTAAAATACATCTTGAATTCGTACCAATACTTCTTTAAACCAACAGTTTTTCTTAAGATATTCTGTCTCCTAACTGTATCTTTTTCTCCCACTCTGAAAATCCAGTTCTCAAGGACACCTGAAATAAGAGAATTAGAATATCACATAATTACTTATTTGTTTTATCTCACAATGCACATAAATATCTCAAAATAAAAATTGCAACTACATCACTAACAAATGATTACTGTAAACAGTTTAAAATTTAGAGTTTTGTTTTTTAGCATTTCTTTTTGTGTTTAGTGTTTGTCCTGTAAGGGATGTACCTTTAAAAAGACACCTGGGTTTTTTATGTATAAGGGAGCAGGTGGTATAAAAGAGTCCCACCAGAAACCAGGTCTGTTACACACACCTGGCTACATCCATTTGGTATTCAGGAACTCCTACCGACATGTCAGCAAACCAGAGAAGCTTAGTTTGATCTTGAACCAGGCTGAAGTGCCACCCTTCAGCAATAGCTATTTCATGCATGAGCCTAAGGGACTGCCCATCAGTGATGTGGCTCCTCTGTCCACTCTTGACACTTGACAGCAGAAGCCCCGCTCAAAGAATTAAGAAATTCCTTGTATCAAAAGGTGAGGAAGGGGACAGCCTCTCCTTATCTATTACTTCAGAGCCAATATGCCCTTGGAAATGAAGTCTCTCTATTAGGAAACCAAGTCCATGTCTCCTACACAGCTGATGGCTACCTTTATGCCCACTGTCTGGGCCTAACTTCTGGGACCAGGGAATCTAGAGACAACCTCTTCCCTCACGTGGTCAGACAGCTCCAGACTCGGGTCTTTATCACCATCATCTCCTGTCTCTCTGTCTTGCTTATTTATATATCCAAGAAGCAGAGAGCTGTGCTGAAGTGGACAAATCCCGGAGTCCAACAACTGGGCACAGCCACTGATCATCTGAGCCGCCAGACGTGAGGAAGTCAGAATCACATGTGAATGGAAGGACTTCAGGCATTTTAAGAAGAACTGTGGGCCTTAGTGACTTCATATGGCAGCCCCATGGATCATGTTCGTGGACATCTCAACAGCATCTTCATCCCTGCCTCCCCTGGGGTTCTATCACTCTTCCATCACTACATCACTCTGACAGGCCCATAGAAACCATGTGGCGTTTGATGCCACGTGACTCAGGCATCCGACATCTCTGTAAGGGCTGAGGAAAACACTGGGTATGATAAATGGAGCCTGTTTTGAGTCATGACATCTGTCAGCTACAGCATGTAATGGAGACTAGGGTCTGGGAAGAAGCATATACAGATTTTTGTGCAAAAAGAAAGGAAACAGAGGGTTTCCTTTGGCTCATTCTGGCCCCTATAGCTGGGCCAGCCTCTCCCGTGAGTGCATGCCAGGTGTCTGCAAACGCCCTGTGACATCTCCTGTTTTCTGATCCAGCCCCATGTGACTATCTCATCCAGGCTTTTCATCAGGAATGTTCTTTGCAAGACCGCTTAAGTGATGAAACTGTATCCCTAGCTGAATGGGACTAAAGGGAAGACTTGGACTTGCTGTCTTTCTCCATTTTCCCTTTCAGTACCTTCATCTTGTCCTGTCTCAGCTCAAGAACCCATATGGCTCTTCTGCTGCCTAGGGGATAGAGTACAGACTCCATAGTCAGGCACCAAGACTTTCCAGCCTTGACTGCCTCCAACTCCCCTGTGTGATCCTTCCAGAGCAGCCAGATGGCAGATTTGCCACCCAAACATGCCCTGTTCACTTGGCAGTGATCTTTCACAGTACAGTTTTCAGGCCCACCCTTTCCTGATCACCCAATCCACAGTGTTCATTTTTCTTCTGAACCACAATATGGACAGTGTATTCCATGCTTCTAGAATTCCCTAAGAACTCATAGCCTATTGAGTTGTCTCACTAACATTTGCGTGTGTGCCTGTGTGTTTGTGTGCTTGTGTGTGTGTGTGTGTGTACACATGTATGTGTGCCTTGACTTCCAACTGACTTAGAAGCTCTCTAAAGTCAGCGGCCATGTATCATCTATCTTCTGAAAATTCTGCAATGACCAAGAGTGTATTCATTGTATATCTGGATGCTAAGTGGAACTTCTCCTATTATCTGGAAATTGACAATTAGTACTTAAAAAAAGGGCAAAGTTCTGTACCCCAATTCTACAGTAAGCCTGAAACATTTGGAAGGCAAATGCCTTCTGGGGTTTTTAGTAGCTCTGCTACTACATCTACCAACTAGTCACCTCCCCTCATTTATACCATTTTGTATGAATGCATGTAAATCTGACAACTGGGGGTGGGGTGTGGGATGAGGGGAAGGACTCAAGGAGAATTGTTTGGGTAGTAAATGGTTCACCTTTCTCCCCTCAGTGGGGATGGAGAGGTATATAGTCATACCCGAAGGCAGATCAAGTAAGGGGGAGGCTCTGTTCCGGAGGACTCACTCCTTAGTTGAGGGTATTTCTAAGAGGGAGATGGGAGATAGGTGTCACACTTCCTGGTTAGAAATCTACTTAGTGCAGTTGATGACCTACCTTTTGTATCTTATTTGAGTAGTGGGACAAGAAAGATGGGTAAAAGCAAAAGTGGAAAGATTAACATCAATAATGAAGCAATGAGCACAACCACGTGTTTGTGCGCTTAGCATGAATCAACGGAACATGGATAGAAGGGGTGTGTGTGACTCAGAGTCCCTCACTTAATCAGAAATTCCTAGTATTTCTCTTTTTTTTTAAAGAAAGGATTTTATGGCTAAAAATAATTAAAAGCCATTGACCTAATTTATGTCTCAACCCTATATCCATACCTACCTGTCCACGAAGCTGTCATCATTCAAAAAGACCCTCACTCAGTGGAAATAATCAGCTCCTATAAGTCAGCCTCTATGTCAGACTCTGGGATACAGAGAAGAATAAGGCATAATTAGCCAGTTGGTTCTTGTGAGTTCCTCTTCTCGCTGCTTAATTCCCTCAAGTTGCCGTCCAGAGACAGAAGATTATAAAAATGTTTGGTGCAGATCAGTGATTCTGTTTTTACCCTTGATTTGCGAAATGAATGCTGCCAGTGTGGTATGGGGAGGAAAACGTATTTCAGATTATTCAGATTTCCCTGGCTTGCTTTCTTAGGTATGCATTGATAAGTGTTTTTAGAGGAGGAGATAAATTGACAATTTAACACATTGTGTAATATCAGAAGGGGGCAGATAATTAATACTCATCATATTTGCCACCAGGTGTAAATTCTCGGAGGCCCTGATTTGCCTTCAAAGCTGCCCCTACTTTTTGTGTACTCTCCAAACTTTGACAGTGCCTACAGCGAAGCTCCTCTGTTTGGTAACAATGGACTTTCTCCTTGGTGCTTGGAATTTATGGCAGGTGAAATTGCAGGACATGAAAGAGTCTATCAATTTAATTTCCCCTGGAAAAGTGGTCCTGCTTGGTTGAGCAACAGCCAGCCTTGAAGAGAATGGACACAGATCAAGAGAAGGGTAAGATCCCCCAGCCACACATTTTGAACTATAAAACAAATGCACTGAAAAGAAAATAGAGAGCCTGCACTGGGAACCAGACATATTGACCCACCAGTGTGGTATTAGAAAAAAGAGAGAGAGAGAGAAATTTTTAAAAAGTTCCTATTTTCTCCTTTGTCTCATGGTGGTTACCCTGCCCAGGGATAGGCAGAAGGAAATTCAGACTATAGGAAAATGCCTGATGAACTTGCCATCATCAGCTTGAATTTTCCTCCTTTCCTCTCTCTGCTCTTTTACAGAAATTCAGAAAATATCCATAATCTACTTTGCTGGGCTTTTCTTCTACCCCTCCTTGTACTGAAGCCCACACTTTAGTCTCACTGACTCCCTGAAGTTCCCCAGATTGTGCTGCAGTCTCTGCCTGGAACATCCCTCCCTGCTTCTCACCTGGCTAATACCTCCTCATCCTTTAGGTCCCTGCTCAGACATCACCCGCTCTGGGGAGATTTCCTCTCTGGACTGGATTGGCTACTCTTCCAGTCTGTTTAGGACTCCACCACCTTCTCAAGACCAAAGACTCCTCAAGGATAGGCAAGGTCAAGTCTGATGCTCTACACCCCAATGCCAAATCCTGCATCTGGGTCATAGGAAGTGTTTATTTAGTTCAATTTGTTGAATGAAAGAAGAATTATGAGAGAATGAGTGTATGTCTATTGTGAAGCCTTCTCTGAAAACAAACCATGACTATGACTTAGCTCTCTGCCTGTTGTCTTTTATACAATTCATTAAACAAATTAATCTAGTAAAATCTTCCAGGCTGGGGCTTAATGTTGTCCAGAAAAGTGATGATCCAGTCAGACCTTCTCTTTCCTGGGTTGGTTGGATTCTACCTGCCTCCAGCCAGCTCCCATAATGATCTTCCTAGTGTAATCGTCTGGCCATGTCTTGCCCCAGGTTAGCACCCTCCCATCACTGCCAACTGATTCATGTCTCAATGACTTAGTGAAGCATCCAAGTCTCTTTGTAGTTGTAATTCAAGTGGTCTTCCCACCCCCATTTTGCACCTCAGATTCTCCTTTCTCCCAGAAATGCTTCTTTGACTCTAGTGATAGGTATTAAGCTGTTTCCTTTGTTAGAAAGCTCTACTCTTCTCTGCCTAGACAATTCCAACTCTTCCTTTATGAACCAGTGTAAATGTCACTCTGAGAAGTCTTTGCATATTTCTTCAGAGAGCTCTTCAGTTACTTTTTTTGTGCAGCCATAACAGTTTGTCGTGTTGACCCCAGTCTAACTGGGAAGGTGGACGTTTTGGAAGGGAAACCCTGCACAGGGTAACTAGTGTTGCTTTTGCACACTCTGTGCTTTAGCCATTGCAGTGCTCTTCCTTCCCTACAAATCATTTATGATGGTCCTCCATCAATGCTTCACAAAAAGAATGGCAGGCAAACACAACAGTCTAGAGAGTGTCTAGATTGTTCTTCTATTGTTCTTCTAGGAGAAGTGAGGAACATGGCTGCAAGTAAGGAGACAAGTGTGCTTGTCATCACTCTGGTTTCTCCTTACAAGGCATCTCCTTCAAGAGGCCTTGGTGAGCACCCCTCTGGAGTTATCCATTGCCCTGCCTTGTTTCTTTGTGACACATTGTACCATCTGAACTCATCCTCTGTGTGCAATTGTTTACACGGGTGTGTTTCCTATTTCTCCCCAGAACGTGGCTCTATGAAGGCAAGGATTTATTCTTCCTTATTTACCACTGTGTCCCCAGGCGTGGAGGCGGTGCATGCTGCGTGCTCCCATATTTACCAATTGGTAAATATTTCTTGGACAACAAAACAAAAAGTCAATGAGGAACACACTTTGGGAATTAGTAGGGCCAGTTAGATAATCAGGTTCCTCTCTTAGGGAAACTTGTGGGACTGGGGGGCTCTACACAGGACCTGAAAGTGACTGTAAGTACCCACCTGGGCTAACTTTCTACCAAACCAGATGCATCTCACAGTAGAATCTGCGAGGGTTAGATTAGCATCCAGCCATCTGACTGGTAAGTACATCTGCCACCTGAGAGAGGACCGCCACAGGAACATGCAGGCTTCTGCAACCTGCAAATACTCCATCTTTCTTTCTCACCAAATTCCCCAAACACATTAACCTTAAACTCCTTGAAATGAAAAATAGGAGTAGGATGGAGAGCAAAGGAAGGAGGAAGGGAAAGAAGGATATTTCAAGCAAATGTGGCTGTGCCTTCTTATGACTTTATATCTGATGTTGCAGGATGGTCAGGTTGGGTGCATTTTACCAAGAATAAGTGTGTTAGCTTAGAGGGGTAGAAAAAAAATATCTTTCTTACCTAGTCACGGAAGCCCAGCCCAAATGGGACCTCCTTCACAGCCATTTATGATTATTGTAGTCTTTGTTTTGCCCTTTTTCTAATCCGTATTCCCTGTGGAATGGCACCGCTAGCTTGATCCCTTAATTAAAGACTGTCTTTCATTAGTGCCATTTTTTTTTTTTTCACGTCTCTGCTGTGGGTTCGTTGCTCACTGTGGATAGCCGGGCCTTCGGATCCATGTATTTCCACAGCAGCAGCAGCAGCAGACTGAGCCTTCACTTCAGCAGTGGTGGTTGATGATACCAAAGCACACAGATGGCCCTGGCCAGAATACTGTACGGACGTGGTCTCGCTTAATTCTTCTAACAACTGTTTAGGGGTAGATATTATTTTATAGAAAGGATATTGAGGGTCCAAGACGTTGAACCATTTGCCCAAAGCCACGTGATTCATAACAAGCAGAACTAGCATTCTACCAGGGTTCATCCTGTGCCTTTTCTCCTGCGCCTGACGTGGAGAACATGTTTCTGGCAGAAGAATACTCAAAGCCAGGCTTAGTGGCCATTGATGGTAGAAATGGAATCTTGTCTGTGAACTGATTTCCATTCTCAGTCCTATACATGTGTTACTGCTTCAGGCTGGCTTCCAAGTACTAGCAACAGATGGCATTCTACCTCCGGGCCCATTAAGGGTCACAAGTAGGGGAACTATGGGTCCCGGCAATTGTGCCAAAATTCGCTGGCTAGGAACAGGACCAGGGCTGTTGCACTCTGCTGTGTTCTGTCTTGGGACTCAGAGCAGCTGGGGGAAGGAACGGGAAGAGGAGGCTGGCGAGGAGATTGAAGTTGCTGCCAGCAGTAGACCTGATAGATTCCGTCCCTCGAGTTCATTAGATGCAGATTAACATCCTGGGGAAAAAGACATATGTCCTCCTGATTTGAGGAAAAACTATTTTTAGATATTTCCATTCAAAAGTTCTTTCTTGATCAGCAAGATCAGGTTTTAAGGTGTTTATCTTTTTCAACGAAGAATTGTAAAGCAGAAAATAAAAGTCACTTGTATAAAGAAAGGTCACTTGTACAACAAATGTTACTAATGGTTATCTCTGCTAGATTATTTTTTAAGCATAGCTGGGATCATGCTTTATTTATATACAGCTTTCAATCCTGATTTATTCATTTAACATATCATAGATTTCTTCTCCTGTCCTTAAATATTCTTCATGAGCATAATTTTCATTGACAGCATCATAATTACTTCACAGACATGTCATAATTTGCTACCATTTGTTTAACGTCGGACATTTAAATTCTTTCCAGTGTTGTTTCCCCGAGTGCCTAGTAGTTGTGGTGCTGCCTTGTTTTTATGGTGGCCACTGGGAGGTCATCAACTTGCTTACCATCCTAAGGCCATCTTGAATAGCCATCCTAAATTTCCATGTATTTTTCATATAATGATACCATGTGAGTGCTTGGAAAACTCCCCCAGGAGGTCATTATGGTTGAACAATGGTCCACAAGGACTTTAAACATAGTCTTTGCACATTTACGTTTTCCAGGAAAGAGTTGCCCACCCCCAGCTAAGTTTTCTGAATTAATGCAGCTCTCTAGGGAAGCCTACGGGGAAACAAGGTTTCTTATTTAATGATGTGCCACCAGCTTACTTAATGCTGATTTCCACATCACCCCACAGAGGTTTGGACACAATATTCTCTTGCTTTTGTGTGTTTTCTTGTGGATGATTCCTGTGGAATAATGATGTTAACACCTCCAGGAGAGTTGACATCCAAGCCTGAAGTGAGGACTGTCATTATTTAAAGCATCGTAATTATGCAAATCTAATCAAACTTTTCTTTCTGGCAAAGTTGTTAGCATCCTTTTTAATTCATTCAGTGCCTCTTTCTTACCACCATCCAAATAGAATAGGCTGGTAAAGTCACTGCCGTCTTTTCAACGAATGACACTGAGACAGGGTGTAGAGGCAAGTAGATTTTTAAGGCGACAGCTATGAGATGGGGCAGATCCAGGTGACGTTCCCATCAGTTCTTCGGCCTCGCTGGTGGCATGCCTCTGTCCCCTCATATTTCTCTGGTTTCCTGGGGTTGCCTTCCATGGAGAAGCACCACATTCCTTGGATCTTCTCTATACCTTTACAATTCCAAATGGAAATTATGGAGCATTCTGAGATCTTGGAACCAAGAAGTGACTTGGGGGTGTTTTGGTCTCTCCTGTATCCCCAAAGTCATCAGAAGCAGCAATGAAACTCTTGGTAAGAAAGTAACATCACCATCAACATGGACAAATAAATACTATTTTCTTAGATTGATGTAATGCATCTTTAGAAAATTCTGCCAATCCTACTGATCTGTGTCTTATGGTGTAAATAAAATGATTGTGCTCGCTGTGCAAACACAGCTTCTAGACAATCATTTGCCAACCAGCATGCTGCCACCAAGCCCCTCCTGTGTACAAATTCTGGATCTGCTTAAAGAAGTGGCTTTTAACCGACTTTTGGATTATGGATCCCTTTGAGACTCTGATGAAAATTGTGGATCCTCTGTAAGAAAAGCACGCACAGACGTCCACACCTGTCAACACGATTTCATGGAGTCTGCCTTAACCCTAAACAGGTTAGGGTAAGACAAAATAAAACAAAACGGCAAAATCCTTCTGAACGGGCCCAAACACTCTCTAGAAAAGAAAACCAAGGTCCAGAGAAGTAGGTAGTCCATTTTTGTCCATTTTGCAAGTGTGTGACAGAGCTGAGACTGGAATTTAAGTTAGTAAATATCACTTCCTCCGTATTTTAGTGACTTGTTTTTTTAGTGACTCGTAGCCAGGGATTATATTCAAAATATTGACCAATCACTATAGCTTGTGAACACAGCTGATTTGATGAATCAGTTGGTTCTCGCTGTCACCTGGGGTATTTGTTCAAAGGTGCATGTTCTCTGAGATGGGACGAGGCCTAGGAACCAGGGAAAGGCTTGACCACAAGGGGAATTTCTAACTATGACAGCAGGCTGATGGGGCAGGCAGGGCCATGACCTGCCCAGGGCAGGAGCTTTGTTCCCTGCCCACAGAAGGAGCGGGCATCCAGTACTGAAAGTGAGTGAGGCCACCCAGTGTTGAGAGCTTGACCATCAACACCATGAGCTCACGAACGATTCCCTGAGTAATGTGTAGTTTGAGGTTTGCTGGGAGACAGAGCAATTGGTTCTGGTTTCCTGCACAAGTGCTTCAAATTAGACAACTGAGTGTTGGGTGTGGTTAAACCATAGCATCCAGACGGCACTATGCAACCTTACCAACTGTGAATCAGCCATGTGGACAGTGCTGTCGGGGGCCACTCGTGTGGTTCGCATAATCTCTTTCTTTGCAAGGTGCTTCCTTCCACCCCAAGCAAGATTTCTCATCCTCTTCTTCTTCCGGTCAGTAAACATTAACCCTGTAATGAGATTCGGAACTCACCCAGTGCAACCCCCACCTCCACTCCAGCCCTGCTATCCATCCTCCTGCCTCCACTTTATAGTTACAGAAATAGAGTCTCAGGGAGGAAAAGCCATGAAAGATTCAAATTTAGTGCAGAAACTCAGTGTCACCTGCCGCACGCCCACGGTCATTCACAATATTACTTGTTTATTGGGCCTTTAAAACAAAATTGCATCTTTGTCAATTTTTTTTTCTTTAGCAGCTTCCTAAAATATATTTTCTTCTGTCATCCTATATATTTTCTGGCAAAACAGATGATCCGAAGTCTGAAGTCAGAGCAGATTCCACAGGGCAGTAGTGGGGAGTCAAAACTGATGTAGCAAAGACATTAGGGTTCAAAGCTGATGGCCAAGAAGGAATTCTTGAGATGTCTTTGGTGCAAAAAGGTGGTTTTATTAAAGTACAAGGACAGGACCCGTGGGCAGAAAGAGCTGCATCGGGGTCATGAGAAGTGGCCCATTATATACTGTCATGTTGTGAGGGGGTTAGGGATAGCGTGAGCCTCCCAAGTATTTTGGAAACAAGGTTTCCAGGATCCTGAGGGGACTAGCAGTTGTTTAGGAAAAGGTCATTTATTACTGTTCAGTAAACCCTCAGTCATGAGACCCTTCAGATGTATATCGGTGGGTCCTACACTTGGGGAACGATTGCCAACACGTATCTTGGGTGGGGCTGGGTAGAGATAAAGGAAGTTTCCAAAGAATTTTTGTATGTTCAGGTAGACCCCCAGGATCCTGGAGGGTTGGGCTAAGATTGCCTTTTGCCCTTCGCAAAGTATTACCATCGAGGCAGCTGAGTCCCAAGAGGAAATGTCACTCTGTCTGTTTCAAAGACTTGTCAATGGGCTGGAGATAGTAAGGAAATTTAATAATTTTTCTTCTGCCTTTGTTGCCCACATCAAAAACTGCCTCCTGCAAACAAGCCTAAAGGGAATTTTCCGGAATCTGTTACGTGCAAAATTGTTTGGGGTTGGAGGTGAACAAAGCTTTCACACCTTGGGGTCTCGTCTCAGCAACATCCCAGAGGTTCGTTCCACGGCCAGAGCTATGATTCGTCCTGTGATACATGCCACTCTGTGGGATTCCAAAGTATTTTATTGTAGCTTTTCATTGCCCGAACCTTTCCAAAATGGCAAGGAAACATTTCCTGCCCCTTACTGTTTCTCAAAGGAAATATTAGCTTGCAGGCTTTTATTCTCTCTTACCCTCCAAAGAAATCTGCTATTGAAACTTTGGCAATGGAGATAAATGAGCCCATCCTCCAATCTGTTTACTGCAATTCCCTTAATTGCTAAATTACCCCATGCTGTTTGTCTTTCTACGATATTTTTGTGCTCTAGTTGAGCTCCGGAATAGGTAAGGTTCTTTGGGTTGTGTCCACAGGATTATCACAAATCCTCTTTCTAATAGCTCTGCATGTGTTGGCATACATCAAAGGGCTAGTTTCAGCTGCCAGATTCTCCATATTCATGAATATCTGCATATAAAGATGAGGGTTTTATTTGCATATGGATTAAAACAGGATGTGGGCTTTCCTACAGTTTCTGTTCCCCAGAGTAGGGATCTAAATGGGCCACCTTTTCTTTGTACTTTCCTTCTTTCATTTTTACTTATGTGTCAAAACATAGTTTCTTTTTTAATTACATTTCTTCTGATTATGAAAATAGTACGTGCTTGTTGTGAAAATTGAAAAATGCAAAATAAGAATGAAAATACCTTCCACGTTCTGACCTTCCAATTGCATTTTGACGTGCCTACATTACTGCAAAGTCTTCTTCCCCAGAAGATGTCAGGGGACTGTATATACAACTTTGTCCTTTCCTTTAGATGTAATGTGACAATATTTACATTTTACAATGTCTTCAGGTGTTTTAAGATGGTGTTTATATCCTGGTTTTGAGGGCTGCATAATATTCCATCTATCAATCTAGGGGCTAGTTAGAATGCTTCCTTTTATTATTTTTATTGTTTTTGGTGCTGTAGATAATACTGCTTTGAAGATTTTGTGCAGTAAGTGTTGGGTAATTACCTTCAACTACTTTTCAGAAATGGTAGGATTAGTTCAGAGGGTTCTTTTTTAAATTCTTGTATAAATGACTGGTTTTCTTTCTAAAACAGTGTCCCTAGCGTAGTAGGAGAACGTTTATTACATCCCAACTTCGTGGACTCTGATATTGATCTATACCTCTCTATACATATACGTAAATATATGTGTATATATCTGATATCTATGTACATATCTTATATATGTACATATCATACATATCTTCTCATATCTTGCAGACAGGAGTGGTTTCTCTTTCTTATGTAAACTTAAACATCTTTGATTACAACGGAGATCAAACTTTCCCCTATGGTGGCTAACCTGTATTTCTTCTTCTATTAACTTTCTCCTCCAGTCGTTTCATGGGTTGTAGTTTAGGACCAAAGCAGAGCACCAGGAGAATGCCCTTGTGTGCGCTTGTCTGTAGGGACCAGAACTGGAAAGCCACAAGTGCCTTTCTTCATATCAGGTGGACTCTGCCAATCCTCCTTCGAGATGCATGAACTTGGGGCATTTCCTTGTATTTAAGTGGATATAATTTTTTCTGCCTAGAACTGTGGGGAGCGAGTCTTAAATGAACCCCTACAGAAAAGCCAAATGTTGGTTACGGCAGTGGGGTCTCATTTGGAAGGACTGAACTCATGTTGTGTCATTAGCCCGGGGGTCATTCTACGAGGTGGGCAGTCACTGGAGATGAGGTCCGGCACAGTGGAGGTGGGCCTGAGCAGTTTCCACTTGACAGATGTCTGTGAGGAGACGACTCTGCCTGAGGGTTCAGTTTAATTGGTATCTTCCTCCTCCTTCTCTGCTCCCGACAGCGAAGGCAAATCAATTTGGGACATTGAAATGGTGTCTTCTCTGAAGTCTCTTGCTTAGTGTTATCTCCAAGAAATAAAAGCTCCATCTTGCAGGGCTTAGGTAACTGGAAATATTTGACACGTGGCATTTCCCAGCTTCGTGGAATGGAATCAAAGAGGGGCGGGGGTGAAAAGTGCTGATTGTCCCACAGTCATTGTCACCTCAGTGGAGAAACACTCTTCCCAACTGGATGTGTGTGTTCTTGGTTGGATGAATTCAATCATTTTATAGAGAACAAAAAAGGGAAATTATTCAATATTAAAATCTAGAAAGTTGATGTGATCATTTCATCATCTCATTGCCTTCTGACTTAATCCTGAATTAAAAACGAATATACATTTCTTTCTTTTTTTTCCCTAAAGATTTATTTATTTATTTGAGAATGAGAGGGAGAGCAAGAGCATGAGTGGGGGAAGGGCAGAGGGAAAAGGGGAGAGAGAATCCAGAGCAGGCTCTGTGCTGACCACAGAGATGGACACGGGGATTTGTCCCAGGACCTGAGATCATGACCTGAGACAAAATCAGGAGTCAGTCGCTCAATGAACTGTGCCACCCAGGCACCCCATGAATGTGCCTTTCTTGTTGTATTTATGCTGCCAAGACTCGACCCAGCCATTTGCTGTCTGTGTGGTCAAACCAAGGTCTGAGAGGAGAAGTAACTGGCCTGGCTCGAAAGAGAAGTTGAACTATTGGTCTTTATGTTTCTTTGCAATGCATCTTCCTATACTCCTAGACTCTATGACCCACCCTTAGAAGGAGACATCCTTTGGGTTGGTTTTTCACCTTGGGATCTCATCTGCTTACAGTTTGTCCCCCAGTCCCCTTGTGACCTAGGACATCGCATATCTGAGGTGGCTGGCTGGGGTAGGGATAAAATCTGTGACTTGGAAATGCTTTTCTCTCTATGAACCCAACAGGCCTGTGCAGCTCCCAGGTGTTCGTGATTAGTTTCACATGCTAACCATTGTGCTGCCTCAGATATAGTCGCCGTCTCTTTTTGACCCCAACCCACAGCTGTATATTTTGGGGGCTCTACAGAGCTTCCATCTGATTCTAGTTTAGATTGGTGCCCCACATAAAAAGAAGTTGAGATGGAATTTACCAGCAGGAAGTCCTGGGAAGAAGAGTCCCATAAAAAGCTCAGACAACGGGGGCAGGTCAAAACCAAAACATAAAAAAGAATCCGTGTGTACTGCCAGCGAGAAGCCACCGTGTGTGGGTGGTTTCTTATGGGATAGAGCGTAAATTAAAGCAAACAGCATAGTTAAAAACAAAATACTAAAAAACAAAAAAGCCCACATCATCCTTTTAAGCATGGAATGACTTTGGAAAGCAGCATTCATTCATTCATTTAACAAAAGCTCTTTGAGTGTCTTCATCTGCCAGCCAGCGAGTGTGCCCAACTAAGTTTAGAGAGGCAAGATGGCTGCAGGTGTTCCATTTGGGTGTGGCCTGGGAACCACGGATTCAGGATAAGAGGCGAAAGAACAGGATAGGCAGAAGAGACACCTGGGTGGTTTGATGGTACGGAGAGAGCAGAATCCCAGGTAGAAGGTACATATATTAGTTTCCTGTGGTGTCACATTGCGGCCACAAATTACCGCAAACTTAGTGTTTTTTAATTCTCTTACAGTTTGGGAGGTCAGGAGTCCTAAAATGGGTCGGGGGGCTGCATTCCTTCTGCACGCTTTAGGAAAGAATCAGTTCACTTGCCTTCCCCAGGTTTTAGAGGCTGTCTGCCTTCCTTGGCGCATGGCCCATCCTCCGTCTTCAAAGCCCCCAGCATCATACCTTCTAATCTCTCTCTGTGTCCCTCTGCTTCCCGTGCATCGCTTTCTGTTTTTAAGGCCCCTTGTGACTACATTGAGTCGAACTGGATAATCCAGGATAATCTCTCATCGCAGGATCCTTAACTTGGTCATGTCTGCAAAGTCCCTTTTGCCCTATCAGGAACATATTTCCAGGTTCTGCGAGTTAGGGTGTAGTCATCTTTAGGGGGCCATCATTCAGCCTACCATAATATAATAACAAGGACATGGGATATTTGGGGACATGAAAGATGATCTTTTAGTTATTTGTTGTTGGGGTAGGGACAGGGAGAGGCGGACAGCGACTCCTCTCATGCTCCATCTTGGTGTCTTTCCCCAGCCCCAAAATAGAATACACGTGGTTATTTCCAATAAGATTTCAGAGAGGAGATTTGTATGGGAAGGGATGAAAGGCAGAGACGTCCACTGATTAACAATTCTCTTTGGAAATGTCTCCAGTCAGTGAAAGTGCAGTTTTCGGCAGGTCCACAATTAGCTCCAAGTTGGTGACCTTGTAGAGGAGGGTAGCATGCTGACTGAAGAAAGATGGGCATTTCCTCCACAGGACTACCTTTGGTCTTGCTCTGCCAGGCTTGGGGTACAGGGGTGGGGGAGTCAATCAGGTCTCCTGCCATCAGGTCTGTGAGGTCCCTCCTATCACGCACACCACATGCTCACACTCACGCGCACACACACCCATGTATACACATTCACATTTACACACATACACATGTTGATTTTTTTCTCGATAACTTTTTTAAAGATTAATAGACTATTTTTAAAGCACTTTGGGTTTCCAAAAAAAAAAAAAGAGTGGAAAGTATAGAGTTCCAACATAGTCCCTGATACCTCTTCCCTCAACTTCCCCTCTTATTGACATATGCATTAGTGTGGTACGTTTGTTACAACTAATAAGCCAATGTTGATATTATTAACTAAAGTCCATAATTTACATTAGAATTCACTCTTCCTGTTGGACATTCTGTGGAATTTTACAAGTGTATCATGGCATGTATCCACCATTACAGTATCATTCAGAATAGTTTTATTGCTATAAGAATCCCCCATACTTATATCTATCGTTCACAAATTTACTTTTCTACGAATTTTAGTAAAATTTTGGATGCTTTTGCACTAATCAATGTGTGGCTTCTCCCAAACCCTATAGCCTAGTGTTTTTGGGTGCGCTGTAACTTGTCATGATCCCAGATGGGATCAGCTCACAGCAGAAGCTTTGTCCTGGAGCCAGTGGTATTGCCAGAGTCAACCTATCAGGACCTACGAGACTCCATTGTATGCATCTCTTTCTAACTGAATTCAGTGAGGTCAAGTTGATAACTTGAAATCAACTGTGGTGGAAGTATTTACAATGTGGAAATCAGCAAATGCTATAAAGCCAGTCCCCTCCCCTCCAGCCCCCTCCACCCTCCACCCCCAAGAGAGCCAGTTATTGATCAGCACACCACTTCCTGGAGTTCTCCCTTTGCGCCTTTCTCATGTCTGTGGGATGGCAAAACTAAAGCATTTGCCTGGGATCCAGAGATAGAAGCCATAGGTTGGGCATGGCTGAGTCACTTTAGTGGCTTGTGTCCTTGATAACTTTGCCGGGCAGGAGCTATCTTGTAAACCCTAGACTGTTCAACTGCGGACTTACACAAGAGAGAGATAAACTTGTATCTTTTTTGAACTACTGTATTGTGGGATCTTTTTTATATAGCAGCTTATCTTATATTCAATTAATACAACCTCTTTATTCTTGCTCAACAGTTCCTCACCTAACCCCCACCCCAGATTTAGAATGAGTGTATACACCTCAGATGCATCCATTCTTACCGTGTATAATCCATTTTGCAAATAAAAGCCAGAGTGAACTTTTATCAGGTCATCTCATTCTCTCACTTAAAAACCTTCCAATGGCTTCTCATTGGACTTAGAATAGAATCCTGACTCTATACCATGACCTAGTCCCTCTCTGTTCCACCAGCCTCCCCTTATGTCTTTTTCCCTCTCATTTACCAGGTTTCAGTTACGCTGGTCTGCTTCTATCCTTGGAAAATGCCATGATTGCCCACTTATGGCCTCTTTGCACACCTTTGCCCCTGCTAGGAGTGATGGCTGACTTCCGGTTATTTACTTCTCATGTCTTGGATGTCTTCCCCTCACATTGCTTTTTATTTTCATTCCTTGTTTTATTTCTGTATAGTACAATATAGCATTTGTCACACCTGAAAGGATCTCATTTATTGATTGGGTTACCTGTTTATAATCTGTCTCTCCCCAGTTAGAATGTAAGATCCATGAAGGTAGGCAGCCATCTGTTTTATTCGCTTCTAGGTCCCATGGATGTGCTGAGGCACCCCCACCGTGGATGCTCTATAAATATTTATCGAGTGAACACATATTTATCCAACAGAACAATATCAGCCTTGTCCTCAGAGAGCTTACAGTCCATTTGCTGGTGTCCTGGAAGCCAGGCTGCCAGCCAGGTTAGAGCAATTGCACATGGCGCTCCTGGGGACATAGTCTGCAGGGACAAACTCCACTTTAGAAACCCAGAATTAATTACAATACCAAAGCAAACCAATGCATTTATGCAAATTAATTGAGTTTAACTTAATTTCCAACTAGACTGTAGTCCTTTTTTACCCCTTTGGGGATTTTCCACTTCATAAGGTAAAACAGAAAACATTGTTCAGATTTTCATCAAGAAGTCTGTTAGAAACCAGGGCTGATTCTGCGTTATTGATGTCAGAGTGGGGAGGGAAAGGAGGACAGTGAGTTTTCTGAGCCAATATCTAGTCCAGCTCTGTTGCCTTTTTCCGAGTATCTTTCTTGGTATTGCTGAAGAGGTCTTCTTGCTTTTCCTCAGCTAGAAAGGGGAGCGGATCAGCCAGAATGTGGAATTGACAGCAGCTGTTTCGCAGAAAAACCCTCTTCAACTGCTTCCATCTAAAACTTCCATTGACACTTAAGAGGGCTGAACTTTGAAAAGAGTGAAAAGTCTTTAGAAATACTTTTTTTTTCTTCCCTCAAGACTATGCTTTATTTATTTTTTTATAATAATTTTTTTATTATGTTAGTCACCATACAGTACATCCCTGGTTTTTGATGTAAAGTTCGATGATTCATTAGTTGTGTATAACACCCAGTGTCTTTAGAAATATTTGCACTCCCTCTATTCCTGAGGTCCTGCTGGTCTCTGGCACTCCAGTCTCAGATGCATAGGGACACCCTCCCCTTGTCCTGAATCCACGATGCCTTTTCCATTAGATGGCGGATCCCCACATAATGTGCAAAGAAGTTGTTTCTTGCTGTGTTGACTCCTCTAAGAAAGGGGAAATTGCCCCCAGCCTTCTCTCTAGCTGTCACCGAGAGCAGTACTGGAGGGCTGGATGTGGGAAATGGCTGTCAGAGCCTACGCTGGGGACAGTGTCAGCAGGTAGCTTGAGTTGCCTTTGGCGTCATGATCTTCCCTCCTGCATATCCCCTCCTGTTTCCTTTGACTGTTCTGAGCTCAAGTCAAGTTCCAGGGAACAGGTAAGTTACTCACCAGCTGATTCTTCCAGTAATTGGTGAGAATGAGCAAGACCTCTCTTGTAAGGGCCTTCCTGAACCCACTATGGAAATGGGGGTGGGTGTATGAAGGTTGCTTCAAGGAAGGCTTACTCAGGGAGTTGTTTGCCATGAGCCACACTGGCATTTACGTTTTTCTCCTTTATTACCATAAAACAGTTCCTCAGCATAGATCTGTTTCTTTCACTGGAAAATCTGTCAAAATGGTTCTCATGGAAAGGAAACAGGAACTGGGAGAGCCCACTGATTAGAAACGTCGAAATAAGTGCTCTAACTTTGGATATTTGTATTTATGATTTATGCTACTGTTTGCATGAAAAACAGTAATTGAAAACAACGCAACAGAGCTTTATAGGTATTTCTGCACTTGCATCAGAAATCCCTCCTGCCCCCACTATTCCAAGTCAAGGATGGCAAGTCCTTAGTACAAGGGTTTCACTTCCTCTGCCACAGCAGACATTGCCGAATGGTTCCAGCATTCTCTTATTGAGCTGAAATGCAACAGGAGAATCCTTTTGGATATTGTGTTCTCAGCAGCCACTATAATTGATCAGAAATGTTACACAAAACACTCATTTGCCATCCCTGTTCTATGTTAATGAGATCTACTGTATGCTTGTGAGTGCAGGTGCCACTTGGAATGGCCTCAAGTGAAATACTTTCACGTTTTTAATTCCATTCCAGACTCATCGTTTTGCAAAAATAGTTTCCTGCCCAAAGTAAATCAGCTTTCCTGTTTTCCACCGTTACAATATTTCTGTTTGGTTTCACTTGAATGTGGATCAGAGAGAGATCTTGTTGGGACCACCTCTTCCCATTGCCTTTAAAAGTCACATCCTGATAAAAAATGAGTCCTCCCAGGGGTGCCTGGGTGGCTCAGTTGGTTGAGTGTCCGACTCTTGGTTTTGGCTCAGGTTGTGATCTCAGGCTTCTTAGATGGGTCCCTGCATCCGGCTCTGCGTTCAGTGGGGAGTCTGCTTAAGATTCTCTCTCTTCCTTTCCCTCTGCCCTTCCCCCCACTTGTGCTCTCTCTCTCTCTAAAAATAAATAAGTAAATCTAAAAAAAATAAAAAGAAAGAAATGAGTCTTCCCAAAGACAAGTGAATTAGAGGTTGGGTCTCGTCCTAGCTGCGTAATCAATCTGTGGTGCACGGATCTGTCCTTGAGCTATTTTCTATAATGTTCTCTCTGCAGTGTCCCATGACTGATCTTCTTATTTCAGAGAATTGTATGAGTTTTGCAGCAAATTACAAGGAAGGTCTGGTTCCTAAAATCAGCCGAAGGCCAATTAAGGTTTCTTGGGGCCCTTTCCTTCAGCCACAATGTCATAAATGACTCTCCAGTGCAGTGGAGGGCTGACATTTTGTAAGCTAATACTATATTTTGGGAGTGATTAAAATCTTCATCTCAGTCACCTGCCTGACCAACTGCCAGTAGCCACAAGACAAAAGGATTACAGTCAATTCATATCCATTAGGAAAATGACTTGAAACACTATTGGTTTAGGCTCAGTGGGGCTTAATCTGATTTCAGGAAGAAAGAAGAGATGTACAATTAAAGGAGAGAGGAAAGGTAGAAAAGAAAATCCAATGAGAATTTTCCCCAAAGCCCCAGGCCGTTTGGGTCTGTTCATTTCCATAAGGATTTAGTAAGTACCTGTCCAGTTCCACCTACTATGGTCGACCCTGAAAAGGAGGAAAGAGAAAACACTAGCAATGTCCGTCCTTGGAATTTGTAGTATGGTAGGCAAGAAATACTGCGTACTGAGAAAATAGTCAGAGAATTAATGGATTCAAGTTAGTAGGAATTTTAAAATATTTTTTAGGTGCCTGGCGCAGTTGGAGAATGAAAAGAAGATAAGTGAAAAGTGATAGTTGACATCTCCATGGCTCTTACTAGGTGCTTTGCATTAAGTTTTACACATACTAGGTCGGCCTTCACAACAACCCTACATACCATTATTATTCCCATTCTACAGTTGAGGAAACTGAGGCCCATAGAAGTAAAGAAACTCACCTGAGATTACACCATCCGGAAGAGGAGGAGCTGGGATTTGCATACAGGTCATCTTCCTGGAACCTGAGGTTTTAACCATTATTCTATGTTGCTTCCCAAAGTGATGGGGTATTTCTGACCCTTGAGGCTTTTCATTCTCCCTGGGGAGATGAGGTCTGAGTGTGGGAATAATTAAGCTAGAGGCAGAGGGTGAAACAATGGAGGTAGAGAATAGAGCGATGACTTCAGAAAAGCGGGTGTCTTAAGTGAACTCTGGACATGGATGCGTATATGTGGGGGGAGGCTCTGCACAGAGATGTAGAGAGGGTTCTGACCCAGGAAAAGAGCGGGAGCAGAGGGGACTGAATGAATGGCTCCAATTTGAAATTAAGTGTGTGCAGTCACCCAAGAAGAGAAACCATTAAATCAAAGGCCATCTTCTCATAGAGAGAGGGTATAAAGCACTAGGGACAGAGCAAGGATGAGGAATTTGACAGACTAGGTTTAAAGTTGGATTGTGTCATATGCTCCTCAAGTGACCTTGACAAGGTTACCTAACCTCTGTCAGCCAGTTTCCCCAAATGCAAGATAGGAAGAATGCCTATAGAAGCATGGGGAGAATCTCACACCTTGTAAAGGAGTTCATTTATTTATTTCTTAAAAATATTCAGGGAGTACAAATTACGTGCCATGTGCTAGACTAGATTAGATGTTGGGACAATGACCAAGCCAAACATGAGTGCTGCTCTCCTAGAGCTTGTATTCTGACCAGGGAGGCAACATAATAAATAAGCAAGCAGACGAGTAATTTTAGATTATGAGAGGGATTTTGAAGAGAACACAGGGTTGGGGCCAAGAGGAATGAATGGCTGTTACTGTGCCAAGGACAGGGTTTGTCAGGTAGGCGGCAATCAGTACATGGGAGCTTTCAGTCTACATAGTATCAGTAGTGCCATCTTGAAATTCAACATATGAGAGGAAGCCAAGGTGTCCGATACTCTTCACTGCCCACCAGGCAGGCATTTCTCCTTTCCCATCATTTACAGACCCCCATTTAATACAAGATTCATCTTCCGGCATAGAGAAGTATCCCAGCCAGTCATGGCAGTCCTGTTTGCTTTGCCGGGGACTGTTGTGGCTGAGATGTGATGGGACTTTTGGGTAGGTTCCTTGCTCTAAAAACAATCAACCAAACAAAAGCACATCGAGAAAACTAGCTGTACTCTCTGCTCTAGACACTTGCATGTAAAAGTTGAAAATGTAGTAGTCTTCCTGGGGCTGTGAAGGAACTGGACCTGGAGGGCGAGCCAGCACGTTTGGGTGTAGCAGAGAAGAAACGGCAAAGAATCTGGGTTCATGATGTTTGTTGCAACACTAAATTGTTCACCTTGGAGCCACCCTATCACACATCCCTTCCTAGGTGAGATCATGAATGTGGTACTTATTGTTCAAGCTGTTTGGGGTTGGATTGTCTATTAGTGGCAACCGTCACTGACTGACAGGCACAACACAGCAACAATGAGAGATCACAGGATCAGGGTTCTTGTTCTTTCTAAGAGTGTTGGTAATAGGTGAGGAAGAGAGATTCTGTTACTGATGTGTGGCTTTGGAAGATCCACCCCCAGATTTTCCGGAACAATCCTTAAAGTAAAGTAGGGAAGTCCTGTCTGTTCCCAGGGCTTGCCAGGGGCTCTCCTGAGAACGGTGGGCATGCACACCCGCAGGCGAGGTGTTGAGGTACAGGAAGCTCAGGGTGGATGTGCTCCAGCTCCAAGGAGCTACCATTTTCTGCCAGAACGTGAGAAGCAGCTCTGGAATGCAACTTCATGTGGATGAGGACTGTCATGTATGTTCACTGCTTTTCCCCAGGTGTCCAGAACAGTTCCCAGCACAGAATAGGGACTCAACAAATATCTCTGGAATTATTAAATACATGAATTGACACAAACATGGGTATAGTTTGGAATGACACAAGCGTGGCATGAATTTTAAAATCCAAACAGGTAGACATACTGGGAGTGCACGTTTGTATTTTCTACCGCTAGTGACATTTGCTAAAAACGTTTAAGCAGCTGCCTCTTAGGAATATCCAGCTCGACTTTAGTTTGAGCCCTATCACACGTCATGAGCACCTTTCCTTAATGCTCTTTCCTGGTACCTGTTTCTGTGCAGACAGCCTTGGTTCTCCAGGCCAGCGGTAGCTGCAGACGAGAGGGAACACCCCAGCATTTGCTTCCAAACTCCTTTTCCATGAGTCAAATCAGTATCCTTAGCAAAGATAACAGGAAGGAAATGGGATCTTGAATGGTACCATTGGGTGGCCTTTGCTAGTATGATTTTTCTCACCTAATCTGGTTTCCTTTTGCTTAGAGCATCCCTCTCTATTCTGCAAAGCTTGCCTGAAAACCCATTCAGCTTTCCCCACTTCTCTAGGCCCCAGTGAGTGGACTCTCATATCTCATAATCTGCATAGTATATTATCTTAACTATCAAAGGCATAGTATAGTATCTTACCTATCAAAGGCATAGTGTATTATCTTATCTCAAAGGCCTAGTATATTATCTTACCTATCAAAGGCATAATATATTATCTTATCTATCAAATGGCAGCACAGGACAAAGCCAGGCACAGCCCACATTCTGTTTCTCCAACAGGATGTACACTCTACAAGACAGAGGCAGAGCCTTCTGCTGTTTTGTATTTCCTGCTGTGATGTCTCTGGGTCAAGTCCTGGTGATGTTCTTAAAGCTTTTTGAGCCTCAGTGTCTCCGGTTGAAAAATGCATATCCTACTAGTAGCTCTTTCATAAGGTTATCGTAAATTTTAAAGAGATAAAAAGTATAAAATGTTCTACAGTATCGAGTACCAGTTCACATTCAAAGGTTCCTCTGCTGTTATTAGTACGTGGTCAGTGCTCCATCCTTGTTAGAGGGTTTACTGAATGATGCATGCTCCGAGAGATGAGAACAGACTTAATCCTCTTCACTTACCTAGATGGTAGTGCTCCTGCTGCATTTGAAACATGGAGTTTCTCAGATCCTGCTCTGAAACAGCTATGGAGGAGAAACATGGTTTTAAGGAACAGAAATGCAGGGGAAGCTGGGCCAGCCTCTGCTCTCCAAGGGTGGTCACCAGCCCTGGGATGAACAAGGGCCACAGAACAAGAAGGAGACAAAGCACCAAGTTGCCAGAGGCTGTTGGGGGTGGCAAGGCCCGCCCAAGGAGCAGTGTCCTCTGGAAGGTGGGATTAGCAGAGCCCAGGCACTCCTGGAGTCCTCAGAGAGTCACACAGTGAAGAAGTCTGAGAATCACCAGCCCTTTGGAGGGAAGTGACTGATCCGCAGAGGCCAATTCCTCCACTTTGGTCTTTGTTATTGGTCTCACTATAAGAGCACACCACAGTAAGGATCAGTCAGGAGACTCAGGCCCATATGATTCCCCTGTCCCTGCTGAGGCAGAAACAAGCTACTGATATACCAACAACCAAAAAATCATGATTCTGCTCACCTCTCGAGCCAGAGTCCTGAGCCAGTGGTGACCCCCGAGGTATTGCCTACTGCTGAAAGTTGAGCCTACCTAGGGAACCAGGGTGGTAAATGGACTGTTGGTGACTCTGGGTGATTCTTTAGAGGCCATTGGTGCCACCTCCTCATTGTACAGATGGAGAAACTGAAGCCACTAGGGGAAGGGACTTGAACCAATCACATGGCAGACTGACATTAAATTTGGACTTGAGTCTCCATCATAGGCTCTTTCCAACCCACTTCTGCTCTGAAGACAGAAAATGGCCCCTGACAATGAAAGCTGATTTTAAACAACCAACCCAAGAAAAGCAGAATGTGTCAGCAAGTCTTTGGCCTGGGTCCAGAGAGATCCTGGACTGTGAAGGGATGGCTAGATTAACTCTTCCTACCTTCCCATCCTGAGCCCTTTGAGCTTTTCTTCTCACCTATGAGGTATGTAAATCTACTCATTTGATTCTCTCCTGCGATGTGGTCTTCGCAGGAACATGGGCCAGCAAGAGCGTGTCATCAATACTACGAGTAACGGTAATAGTATGATAGTTCTCACGCGGCCTGACTGCATCTGATGCCGTTCTAGGTCCTTGGCATGTATTAACTCATTTAATCCTCATGACTCCTATCAAATCAGTTTATAAATGAGAAACCGGGGCATAGGAAGACTAACTAGCCAAGATCACCTAGTTTGGAAAAGGTAGAAGTGGGATTTGAGTATAGCAAGTCTGGCTCTAGAGCCATGATGCCTACTGTCCTGGTTGCAGTGAGTGGCGCTTTACAACAGGGCTGTACTGTAATGTTTTTTAAACAAATCGTTGATTACAGATTCTGTCTCCCTGTCCTCAGGGGCTAGAAGTGAAATGGGCTCAGAAAGGCAGTATCTTCCCCCACATCTCCCCTGCTTCTCCCAGTGCTGTGGTCATTAAAACCCTGTCTCCCCTGCCCCCACTCCCTTACCCCCCAGGTAATTGTCTGCTTCAGCTCTCTCAGAGACTGACAAGGCAGACAAGGTCACCATTGGATTGAGTTTTTTATATTCCCTTGGGGCAGAATTTACAGATTCTTGGTTGTGCATTGAAAAACAGCCATTTGATCTCTCTCAACTCCGAATGAATCTTGTGAACTGGTCTCCGGAAGCCACTTGCACGATAGGAAAGGGAGCCCACTCCTCTTCCCCAGAGGAAGGGTTAGAAGGCAGAATAATTTATCATGGACCCCACCCCTGCTGCCCCCCCCCCCCACCAGCGCTCCACTCTGTGTTGCCTCTGAATTATGTGCCTTTGATTAATTTCTAAGGAAAAAGATCAGCTTTGCCAGAGCCTATGTTGTGTTTTCTCTAAATCAGGGCAAATAACATTACTTCTGCAAATGTTGCCATTAGAATAGATTTATATTTACCTAGAGAGGCTGCTCCTGAGAGAGATGCAGCGACAAGTTTATGCTAGAGACAGAATAATCTGCCCTGCTGAAATGTGATTTGCTGCAAAGGGCTGTTTGGGGTTTGGATAAATGAGAAAGCTAAACACGATGGCTGCCGGTGGTTTTCAGTAACACGATTACCCCAGGGGAATGGGTCTCTCTCCCTCTTTCTGTGTCTCTCATCTTCTCCGCTTGTGAATGAGCCCCAAACAGAAATTTTCCAAAGCAGAGGATTGAGCTGGTAAGGCCATGACAAGTACCCGCGTCCACGCCCACACGGCTGCGCATGCGCACTGTCGCACGTGCGCGCACACGCACCCAGGGGCTGTTGGACTTGAGGTTGGGCGGCCTGCTGGGCAGAGGAACGCTTTTTTTTTTTTTTTTTTTTTTTTGCCAAGGTCATCTTTCCTCCACCACCAGGTGGAGCATATTGGGCCCTCCAGAAACTACCAATATACTGGCAGGGAGCAATTTGTCCCACAAGATAGAGCTGTGAAATTCAGACACAGCAAAAGCAAATTTAGCTATAAAGCCCTGAGGTGCTCAGAGTGTCACTCTCATGGTTTCAGGCGACGGAATAAAAGCGTTCCGTGGGTATAGCTGACTTTGCATTGCTCCTGTGTATTTTGCAACTAAGAGTCAGAACTGGGCAGTGGCCCAGGGAGTTCTAGATTCAGGCTCGGTCCCCCGTCTAACCTGCGTGGAGCTCTCACGCATGTGCTAGGCGCTTCTGGGTCTCCGAGGAGGAATCAGATACAGTCCCTGCCTCAAGAAGCATCCCAGCATGACCCCCAAAGAAACTGAATAGAAGCTCAGAAAGTAAGAAGTACCAAGTGAGAGGCCCAGGGAAGCTGCTGTGATGAAAAGTGTCACCTCTGGCTGGAGAAGGAGGGGAGGACACTGGTCTAGCCTTCGAGTTGCTCGCAGACGATATGGGAGATTTGGACAGAAGATGGGGGAGGAGGGAGGGCGTTTCCGGCACAGGGAACAGCACAGGGAACGGCATAAAGGGGTGTGTGGAGGAGATAATGAACAGGCTGTTCTAGGGCATGGGACACGTGAGGAAGTAGACGAGAGGTAAGTGGGTGGGTGATGAAGTATCTTTTCTGTGCTGCCTTTCCTCCCGGTCTTCAGCCCCTTCTCTTCAGTCAGTGGAGTCACCCCCAGATCGGTCGGAAGCCCCCTTTCCAGGTAACAATCACTCTTGCCAAGTAAGGAACAGAAGGGCCCTGTGCTCAGGACAGGGCACCAAAGTGCAGGGTTCTAGAGGATGCCTAGGGGAGGAAACATGTCTTCTACCTCCCACCCTGATGCCTTTGCTGAAACTCTTCTTTCTTTCCATCTCCATCTGTTCAAATGGTACTCATCCTCCAAAATGGAACTCAAATGCAAATTTCATGGCAGATTCCTCCTTAATCTTCCCAGCCAGAAGCAACTATTCCTTCCCTGGAACCTTGAAGTCTTCTGGGATGTTGATGGGATTCTCCTGTAAACAGTGGAAACCCCCAAATGATTAGCTGTGCCCTAACTCCCAGTTTCGTATGATCTCTGTGTGTCTATTCCTGTAAAAAGTTCCTATTATGGATCTTAAGTCAACTGCCAAACTGGGGCTTAATAAAGCATAAAGTGTGTAAAACAGAAGATTCAAGTGTCAAATGCTGTAGCTCTGACCTTTGAGCCAGCTCATTGAACATGTGATCAGCCAAGTGAGAGTATGACAGCATTGTCCCAGCTCTTCCAATCAGGGGACTAGGAAGGGACCCATCCATCCTTAGTCCCCAGGCTTTCCAGGAAGGCATCAAGAACAGGACGTACTACCACCTGGGAAATGGGAACTGAGAAGTCCTCAAGTCTCTTTATTAATGAACCAGAAGGCCCAGCATCTGCAGCCCCATCTGGGTTTTTCCAACTTGCTCAAAACCTAACTAATTATGTTCCCTTTCCCCAAACCTGGCATCTTCTCTCTTCTCCACTATTTCAGCTGACACCAACACCAACCACACAATTGTGCAATTCAGAATTAGAAGACAGCCTTGGCCCCTTCTTTCCCTCACTCACCATTCCCTGTTGACCTTGTGATTTCATGTACATCATTCAAATCCATCTCCTTCTTTCCACCTTTCCCTCCAATCCCCTAATCAAACCCTTGTTACCCCCTCCCTAGATAAGTGTAGTAGCTCCTACCTGCCCCCATGCTGTCTGGCTTCACTCATATCCACATGGCAGCCAGTTGGATGTCAAATCTACAGCTCGTTCTTTCACTCACTGCTGCAAGCTGTCCAGGGGTTCCCTGCTGCTCTCAGAGGAGCTGATTGTGCAGCCCGGTAGGTCATGGCAAAGGACTGGAACCCAGTCACCTCTTCAGGCTCATCTTCCCTGACTCTCTGTCTCTCTGAACCGCAAATGTCCTGGTCTCTCCTCCTGGCATTTGCAGACTGCATTTTTCTCTGCCCGGAAGGTGCTCCTAGTTTTCCTTTTATCTTAGTCCTTGGCTTTCAGCCTGCTATTTCTTCTTGGAGGTCTTCCTTCATCGAGCAAACTAGACCTTGGTCTTGCCTATGGGATCCTTGTACTTCTTGCTCAGCCCTGTTGTCGCAGTCTATAATTAGATGAGAAGCAATGGGAAAAAGAAATCATTTCAACCATAGGGTGATCTTGAAGGCCCTTAAGCCTCATCGTGCTCTCATTCTAACCTCAGGGTGTGGCACTGAGCGCTCCTTCTGGCCTCTTCCTACTTCCCCAATCCAACTGTAGCCAACCCTGGCTCCCAACATGTACCCACTGCTGGGGGTGGGGGGCTGTTCTCTTTTCTGGCCCTCCAGCTTCCTGTGTTCACCTACCCCATGCAGAATTTCTGAGGCATAATTAAAATCCCCAACTTTCTTTGGTATGTTCTCTTTTTAAATGCTATCAGGCCCCTGCGTTAGTTAGGATAGGCTAAGTTGTGCTGCAGTAACAAATGGACCTCACGTTGCAGTGGCTGACACATAATAGAGTGATTTCTCCTTCATAATACATATCCAGTGCAGTTCAGCAGAGGCTTTTCTCCTCAAAGAAACTCAGGAACACGGGCTGACGAAGACTTCATAACCTCGACTGTTTCTGGGAAAAAAGAGCATGTCGAAAGTTCATGTCCTCTTACATCTTAGTCCAGAAGAGATACACGTCCCCTCTACTCACAACCTCTTGTCCAAAACGAATCACGTGGCTCTGCCTAAACGCAAAGGGGCAAGGAGGTGCGGCAGCCTCTGGGTATTCCAAGAGCGGCAGATGCCTCCACCCAGGCAAGTAAATTCTCAATAAAGGGCTGCTCATAGTAGACTGCAGTACTGATTGATTTTCTTTCTATTCTGAACACAAACAATATTTTATGCCTGGAGACCTTATTAATTGATTAAGGGCCAGACTTTGGCTTTGCCTTGATATTAGCTCTGTATTATATTTGTCTTGTTTTCCTTACCAGATGACAAATGCCTTTGAAGCAGGGACCCTTTCCAATATGAACAAATAACTTCCTCCAGCAGCAGGGATAAAGGAAAGAGCTCTGGTATGAGCGGAGCTGTCCCTCTGGCAATTCGCATGATGTTAGGCTAATTATTTAACCTCTGAAGACAGAATAGCCTTGAATTTCAGAGCGAGGGTACGGGACTTCCTTTGTTTAAATACTAAGTCTGTTGCCTACTGTATGTACAACTTTGGGAAACTGAACATAATCTCTCAAAGCCTCAGCTTTCTCATCTGTACAATGGAGATAATAAAGTATCTACCTTATAGGGTTTTTGTAAAAAGAATGTGTGTGGACTTGTTTGCCCGGTGCCTGGCACAGGTTGAGGACCCAATAAATGTTAGCTCTTACCGGCTGCTCTCTGAACCCTGGTATCCTCCACTATAAAAGAGGCATGATGAATTCTGCCATGCTTATCCCACAGCATTGCTTGGGGGCCAAACCAAAATAAGCAGAAGTTAGCAGCATATTGTAAATTGCAAAGTGTCACATACTATTAGGTGTTTTTACTATTATTCGGTAACTCAGGCATAAAAGAAACAAATCTCTAATGCAGGCACGGGTGCAGAGTAGGTGACTAGCAGATATTTGTTGAAATAAATTAGATATAATCATTAAGAACAGGAGGCTTTTATAATTGCTCGGCAACCAGATATTACACTCCCCCCGCCCCGCCCATGTATATTCCTCTTTGCATTTCAAGTGGAAAGTGCTCAGCACACTTCTTAGCACATACAGGGATGTCCCTCCTGGTGGCACGGGCGTTCTCCAGGCCTGGGAATTATTAAGTCATCATGCTTCTTGTCCCCCTGTCCCGGTGGTAGTTGAACCAGTGGTCCTGCTCTTTGCTTGGTCTCATCAGGATCACTGGAGAGAAACTACAGAGTATGTCTTTGAAAGGGGAAATGATCCATTACGTCCCTGGCCCAACTCATTGTTCACTTAAAGACAGGGCAGAACAAATCATATTTTTCTCTGAAGTCTTTATTTTCCTGTCAATAAAAATCTTGTTAGCTGCCTGGCTGGGCAGAGTTTAACATTGGCATGCTTCTCTGGTCAGTCCTGTCTCTGTTCCTATATTAATAAACCCTGGTTTGGTGTTGGACAGTTGACATGCAGGTACAGGGACAGTCAACAGTCCAGGGCCATTACTTTGGTTTGGAGTCTTGTACTCTCATTTCCTTGACATCTACCACTGATCCTACAAGGAACTGCGAGGGACTTAGAAAAACAGTCGAGGTGTCTGCATATTCATAATGGGGAAGGATGTGGGTAAGAGTGCGTTCTCTGGAGTCAGATAACCTAAGTAAGAAGTTTGTCTCCAGGGGCGCCTGGGTGGCGCAGTTGCTAAGCGTCTGCCTTCGGCTCAGGGCGTGATCCCAGCGTTATGGGATCGAGCCCCACATCAGGCTCCTCCGCTATGAGCCTGCTTCTTCCTTTCCCACTCCCCCTGCTTGTGTTCCCTCTCTCGCTGGCTGTCTCTATCTCTGTCAAATAAATAAATAAAATCTTAAAAAAAAAAAAAAAGTTTGTCTCCATCAACTCAGGACATTTCTGTACCTATTTCTGACCCAGGTTCCCAGTTCCTCCTTTTGTTAAAATAATGAATGTGATGTATTTGGCACAGTTCCGGAAAGAAGTAGGCAGAAAATTCTAGCCTTGATAATAATTATTCAATTCACTGAGGATTAAGAAGCACCTGGTAAGTGCCAGGGGCTGTTTTGAATGCTTGGAATGCATCAGAGAACAAAGCAGAAACCCCTGTCCTCATGGAGCTTACACAATGAGGATGATGAAGACGATATTGAAAGTGAAGTTGACTCCTCCCCGCTGGGAGCTTGAAAGCTACCGGGGAAATCAAATGACTTCCCGTGTTGCCACGGCCTCACCCTGGAATACTCGCAGCCCGATAAATTTCCCCACTGCACAGTGAGATCATTGAAAGTCCAACGAAGGCTCTCTTCATTTCTGGACCTCTTCTTTCTGTTTTCTGAGTGTATTAATGAGTCTCTTGTATTAACTTTCCAACCTCATGATAAGGTGTGGCCTACCGTAGGTGGGAAGGATGGCTCATGGACGCTCCATTAAACCAGACAAAATATGCTGGACATGGTAGGACAGAGTTCATTTATTTATTCATCCATTCATTCAGAAATGTTTCCTGAGCACCTAGCAGGTAGCAGGAACTGTGCCAAACATTGAGGGATACGGGGATGAGTGAAGCATGGTGCCGGGTCACGCTTCACCAGAGCCAGTGACACACATGAGTGACTATTTCCCTAAGGCCAGTGTGCAGCACCTGATGCCCCCATTTCTAGCCCTCATCCCCTTCCTCTGCAGTGGGGCCCCGCCCTTAAGGAGGAGGGGAGGGGCTGCTCCTGATGGAAGCATATTGGTGAGAGAACAACCCACTGGAACACAGACCAAGGAACACTGTTCTGTCCTCCGCCATCTGACCGGAACAGTATTAGCAATGTCAGTCTCTCTAGAGAAGAAAGTCAATTATATGAATAACTGGCCTGTAATTCAGTGAGAAAGTTCCCACTCCTGAGTCAATGCCGTCTATAATCAATGCTTTGAGAGTTTGTCGTGAATGACAAGACAGTGTCAATATTACAGCAATTCCAGGATCAGCTGGTCACCCTGAGCTGAGATATCTATATCACAACCAATTCCTGGTGTCATCTTGTCAAGGTCCTGCTGTTAAAGACAGGATCCTGGGACGGAGATGACCTCCTGAGTGATGAGCATGTGAGAAAGAAGGAGGAGGAAGGGGCGAAGGGGGAAGAAGAGAGGAAGAAGAAGAAATGATGGAACTCACTTTTAGAGTTCTGTTTATTCTGTAGGCAGCTCTGTGTGGCCCTCCAAACAACCCAGTAGAGTGGACAGGAAAGACATGTGTCTCTTAGTATCAGTTTCCTCAACTGTAAAGTGGAGCCAGAGACATTCCCAAAGTCTCAAAACTAGAAAGTGCCAGAGAGATCTCCAGACTCTAAGCTTAGTGCTTTCCTACCAAACTAACCAGCTCATGCTTATGACACGGATTTGACTAGGGAAACTTCTGGATGATTAGATGGTTTCTCTAGAACACTAGTTTCTCAAAAGTGTTAAAAATATCATACACACACAGGCATTTCTGTCAAATATGTCAATGAGCTACTAGAATGAGGAAAGTTAAATGGGTTTATTTTCTGCAGGACTTCTCAGTGCCTTTATAGGCTCACATAACAGGTGACTTCATGAGATGATTCAACATAGGGAGAAAGGATACAGCGACTTCCCCAATAATGGAATTCCTTCTTCACGGATTACCTTATAAGGACTAGTTTTCTAAGAAATGTTTGCAGAAGCCCTGCTTCAATTTGCAATTTTCTTTTTTAGTTCTCTCTAAAAACCTCAGAGAGGCACCTCTGTGAAGCAAGGAATACTGGGGTGATGGTAGCCCAATGATTAGGGCATATTTGTATCTGGCCTGGGCACTCTGTTTTTACACAGGTCTGTCCTAAGGCCTAATTTTCCCTTAGAGGAGGACTGACCTGGAGTTCAGGAGGCCCCACCCAGTGACCTTAAGCAATTCAAATTCCCACTTTGGCCCTCAGATTCCTCTTCTATAAAGGGAGCAAGAGACTCACCAGGACGCTCTGTTAAGATGCAGAATCTTGGGGCTCTCAATTCAGTGGGTTTGGGGTGTGGCCCTGGAAACTGTATTTGTAATTGTTGTGCCTGGTGATTTTCATGTGAAAGCCGTCTACACTAGGGCCACAGGGAGATTTATTTAGACCAGTGAGGACCTCGGAGAAGCCTCTGAACATATAGAGATGAGATGAGCCTTACATGTCAGGTGTATGCGTCCATCCACTGTCTGACTCACTGAGAAGATGGACAGCCAGCCCCCAGCCCACATCTTCTTCTTAACTGGGCTTTCTTCTTTTTCGATTCCCTCTAGTTGGTAATTATTCACTAACAGCCTTTTTGGGGGGGAGAGGAAGAATCTTTTTGTTTATCTAGAATTCACTACTTACTACAAAGCATTAAAAACAACCCATAAATTGTATCACACTTCCAAGTGTATATGCCGGAAATAATACCATGGTGGTAAAATCCGTGTATAATCTGCTTAAAAGCTGTTTTGAAATGACAGGTTCTACCCAAAGATACAGATGTAGTGAAAAGACGGGGCACATGGACCCCAATGTTCATAGCAGCAATGTTCACAATGGCCAAACTGTGGAAGGATGCCCTGTAACAGATGAATGGATAAAGACGTGGTTCGTATATACAATGGGATATTACTCAGCCATCAGAAAGAATGAATACCTACCATTTACATCAACGTGGATGGAACTGGAGGAGATTATGCTAAGTGAAATAAGTCAATCAGAGAAAGACAATTATCATATGGTTTCACTTAGATGTGGGATATAAGGAATAGCATAGAGAATCTTAGGGGGAAGGAAGGAAAAACTGAATGGGAAGAAATCAGAGAGGGAGACAAACGATGAGAGACTCTTCAGGAAACCAACAGGGTTGCTGAAGGGAGGTGGATGGGGGATGGGGTAATTGGGGGATGGGCATTAAGGAGGGCACGTGATGTGATGAGCATTGGGTGTTATATGCAACTGACAATCATGGAACATTTCATCAGAAACTAATGATGTACTATATGTTGGCTAATTGAATTTAAATTAAAAAAAAAAAGAAATGATGGGTTCTAGAAGAGAAGTTGGTCCTTTTGGAAAGTTTTTTCTACTAAACTGAGAGTTACATAATTCCAAGCTCTGTTTGAAGGCAAGCTGCCAAAAGTTTTGGTTTCTGAAAGAACAATCATTTTCCAATTTCACTTCAAACCAGACATGGTTAAGGAACTTTAAATTAGGGAGATTTTCGAGTGAACATAAATTACTCTGGTAATCAAACATATGTTATTAAAAAAAAAAACTTCAGAGAAATGAAGTAAGGCTGGGAATATGAGACTATTGAAATCCTTTCCCCACAGGGCAAACCGGCAGAGGAAGTCCGCTGAGGAAAAGTTCTTGGAGGAGGTTCCCACTTCTGAAAACAAGATGGTTCTCCACCGTTTTCACGGCTGGGAGAGGGAGAGGCGTAGAAATAGCCAAGGGGATACAGGTATACGTCCTAGTTTCTCGTGCTTATTTTCTAGATACTCATATTGTTCACATGCTCTTTACCTTGCATTTTCACATAAAATTGTAACACAAGTGCTTACTCACGTCGCTACAAATCCTTGTAACAGAATATATAATGGCTGTGTTGTTTCCATGGCACAAATACACTGTAACTCATTTAACCACTGCCCTCTTGTTGGATGTTTTGGTTGTTTCTCTCTCTCTCTCTCTCTCTCTCTTTTTCCCCTGTAGGAAAAAAAAATATTGTGATGAACTCTCTCTCTGTACCTAAAGAGTTGTCTGTATTTGGAATTATTCTCTTTGGGGAGATTCTAACATAGAGTGAGTTCCAGTACCACAGTGATGTGTGAGCCTCTATTTTTCTTTCTTTGTTTATTTTCTTTATTTCTCAAGATGTCGGGAAGAGGTTGAAGACAAGCTGGTCTGAACTCACAGCCTGGGAGAGGTATGATTTCAAAACAAATATTTATGTCAAGGAAAAAAAATATCTCAGCAAGCCTATATATAAAATCAGGATGCTACTGACTACTAATTGATAATATTTATGGTTTAATAAAACTGTAAGTTGAGTTGTTTAATTCTTTGAATAGTCTTCTGCATAGATAGTGTTTCTTTACTCACTTATTATAAAGTATCTAAGTCCCCTATTTAGCCAGAAAGTCAATTTTACGTAACATTGATACATTTCATCATATTGAACTTACACATTAGACATGGAAATATACCGAAGCACATAATTTCTCGTGTTGCCATTACTACCCATTAGGAGAGTTGTTTAGTTATTATTTGACCATTGTTCAGACCGAAGAACCAAAACACAGCCTGGAGGACAGACTTGTCTAAGTTCACAAGGCTAAGTAGAGACAACACCAGTGCCTGGGGCTGTGTTTCCTGATTCCCAGACCTGCAGTTAATGGGAACACTTTATCACCCTAAAGTAAATCAGTCTTCATTCTTCCATTTATCTCCGCATGCAGTAAGTGGAACAGTGATTGTACCTAAGAGGGGGTCAGTATCTAGATGCTGGAAATACAGAGATGAAAAAAAATGATTCCGTTCTCAAAAGCTACCATTAATAATGGGAGAATCATAAATGCCAATGGATTACCAACAATTTGATTATGCATAGCCGCTACAGCACTTAAACGCTGAGGGCATGCAGAAGGCATGTAACTAACAAGCGGGGAGTCAAGGAAAGCTTTCCCAGGGCAGGGACACCTGAGATCATCCTTAAAGGAAAAATAGGTTTACAAGCCAAAGAGGAGGTGTGTGTGCTGGGCAAGGACACTCAAAGCAGAAGGCACAGAAGGTCGTAAGCATTAAAGGGTGTGGGCTTTTCTGGGAATGGTGACATCAATTCAGTGCCATGGGGTCCTAAGACTTGGAGGGTGGATAAATGGGAGACAAGGGAGGGGGACTGGATGCTAGAGGGCTTATGGGTCATTCTGAGAAGCCTGGACTTGGAGCATGAGATGAAGAGACTCAAGAGTATTTTGCAAGTTATGTAGCTGTGTGTGTGTGCGTGTGTGTGTGTGTGAGAGAGAGAGAGAAAGAGAGAGAGAGAGTTTTTGCAGACAACCTTAACTGTGGATGAGGGTGGGTAATATACTGGAGAGGTTGACACTTAGAGCTGGGAGATCTTTGATGAGGTGATTGCAAGGCAGCAGGTGCAAGAGCAAGCTCTAATCTAAGCCAGTGACGGCCAGTGACAGCCAGTGACGGCCAGTGACAGCCAGTGACGGCCAGTGATAAGCAGGCAGACGTAAGAGACACTGACACAACTGAGTCTCTGTTAAATGCAGGGACTAAGAGAGAATTGGCCACCAAGGATACTATTAAGATCTTTATTTAGGGAAAATGAGTGGAAAACTAGAGCTGGAGAATACGAGGAAGAGAAGCAGTTTGAGGGACGGAAGGTAAGAGCGTGAGTTACCTTAGTGATGCTGGAAGGACTCCAAGCGGAGGCGTGGCCCCTGGAGATCTGAGCCGAGGAGTTAGGGCAGGAGACAGATTTGGAATTTGGCTCAAATGCAGTTTGTGTGGTTGAGGATGTGGAGTGGGGGGTGGGGGGGATCCTCCGGAGACGACAAGAGGGAGAAAAGAAGAAAAGAGAAAGAAGCACATCTGGGAGATGCTGACCTTTATTAAAAAACACTCAACAAAGGAGACCGGGAAGAGAAAAGGGGCAAGAAAAAGCAGCAACTTGGCAAAAAGGGAGGAAGATTTGTTGTTTCTCTGCTTTAAAAAAACTTCTGTTGGAAAGAGGGTGGCTGGATAAGTATCACCCAGCTAGGACTCTGTCGTCCAGCAAACACTCAACCGAACAGGGCTGGGGACCAGGTTGGTAAGCCCAGCAAACCTGGGGAAGCCAGGGTGTGTGCGGGTCCCAGCCTGACATCAAAGACTGAGGCAGATGGTGTGGTCCTTGGGAACGTGTCTCAGAAATCTGCTTCGGAACTTGGCCTTTCTCATTTTCTAAAGCAGGTCGGCGGAGAGAGAAGAAAGAGGAAAGAAGAATCACCAATGCTCCGTTTTCTTGATCTTATTTATTTCACCAACCCCACAAGGCAGGTGGGGGAGAGAATGGTATCTGCTGGGGGACTTTCCTCTGTCCTCTTGTTTCCAGGCTTCCATCACAGACCCTTGCAGCCTCTCTTTTACCCCTGGAGGAAGCTGCTTCCTTTTTTCAGTTGGTGGGCTGCACAGCCCCTGGCCCACTGGCCCACTGGCCAGCCCCTGGCCCACAAGTGACTTAAGGCCATAGGGTCCCTGACCCTCTCCTTGTTTTGGAGGTGACCTTATTTTCTGTCTGAGGCCCATTATCCCCTCTTTATTGCCAAGAGTTACTGTTGGAGAAAGTAAATGTTTATGAATGTGTGGTGGTTTTGCCTGAATTTGGTTCAGTTTTTGGAAAGGGTGAAATATTAGAAATCTTGGGAATTACTGGCTGGGAATCCAGGCTGCATTCCCAAGTCCCAACATGCCAGTTATTAAACTCATGTTGACCCTCAATTTGACTCATGTCTATCTTTATTTTATTCAGATTCTTTTTTGGAGAAGAAAAGCCTTATTTATTGACCTGTTGAAATCCCAACATATGCCCATTTTATACATATGAGAAAATTGAAGTCATTCAGTCTGTAAGTGACAGGGATTAAACCAGAGTCTACACCCAGAGATTCAACCCAGGCTCCTCATTGTATTTTTCTTCTTCCACACTGCCTCTTCAGGTTGAAATTATATTGACAAAAAGAAAAAAAGGATGCTAGTCATAGTACGTGACTGCAGTTACAATGAGTTAGGAATGCACTGAAGCCTGCTCTTGATGTCCTGCTTGCTCCCAGGTCATGAGTTCAGGAAACACTTCCTGGTGTATTCCCATGAGGTATATTCTAAGATGGCCTCTTCATCGTCCCTGCTGGGAAAGAACTGAATGTTAGCACAGCCAACACTCTTCCTTTCCCCAAAGATTCCACTTCTTTTGATGATGCCAATTTTCCTAATGGGGAACAGGGAAAGGGTCCAGTTTCTTTACGGGACCATTCAGGCTGTTCCCCAGGGCAGGCTGATCCTTGGGAAAGTTATGGGAATTTCCCTGCAGGTTCTGTCATAGTCTGGCCTGTAGAAAATTCTTGACAGTTTCCTCTCATGCCAGCCACTACCCCGGCACCCCCCTCAACCCCCCTACCCCAACAAAGGCATGCATGTGAGAATGCTTTGCATTGACTCCCTAAGTAAGACTGTATTACTTCACTTGCTCTCACAAGATCTCTGCCGATCCATTTTCCCAGATGAGGAAACCGAGTCACAGAGAGGCAAGGGAGCAGTGTCCCAGGCTAACCGGACATAGATAGGGACTAAGCTAGTGCTCAGCATAGGTTTATGTCTCCTGACTTTTGGCCCACTTTACGCTGCAAGAGTGGTTGTATTTAAAAATTGCACCCCAACATATAAAACAGAAAAAAGGTGGAAGTGAGTTGGAAAGAGTGGGAACTGGGAGCGCCTCACAGTCACCTTCCCCTTTACTTCCTGTGGTATATCCCGAAACCCACCCCTGTAGCATGCATCTACTCAGATTAGATTCTGATGATATATTTTCTGATTTTAGAGTCTGGATGTTTGGGCCAAGAAAAATGCCTCAAGACTAAGAATTGTGGTGTACTGAACCAGTCTCAGCAGTTCTAGGTTCCAAACTCTGTCTCCCAGCCTTACTTGAGTTGAAGTGGCCTAGTGTGAAGAGTAGGAGATTTGGAATTAAAAGACCCGAGTGCCGATCATGGCTGTGCCATTTATTCGCTGGGTGCCCTCACCATATCCCTTTGTCTCTGAGTCTCCATTTTCTCATGGATGAAACGTGCTTATTCCTCTCCACTGCACGGAGCCACAGGGAAGGTTCGAGATGACATATGTGAAAGTTTTGTAAAATGTTAATTATTTGCATGGAGGTGTTATTTGTTACTGTCACGCCACTTCTGTCCTTTGAAGTGAAGGAGTTGAAGATATTTGCAGAGTCCACCTTTCACGCATGTACGGACTTAAGCAGTTGTGTACATCTGTGTGCTAGGGACTGATCTAGTTGGCCTTTAGTTTGTGTGATTCAAAGACAATTTGGAAAATAGTGAAAAGCAATCAAAAGCAGATGGAGGAGGATAACAGATCCTGTCACTGACCAAAGGAAGGAATCCGCTGGGTTTCCATTACTATTGTCTTTTCAGATATTCAGAAGTCAGGACTACTTCCAACATCTTTGAGGGGGCGATGAGACTCACAATGGAGATGAGAAGATGAATCTGTGATTACCCTGAACTCCCTTAGTATAATGAATATCCAGCTTCACCCGTGAGTTGTTGTCTGTGAAAGGTAGGTGCTTTGAGAACTGTGAGACCAGTTGAGTTGGGGACCATAATGATTCACCAGCTGGTGGCTTATTGATGTGAGAATGCTGAGACCAGCTTAGCTGCTGCAGGGACCTGGTCAGTGGTCTCCAAGCCTCCTGGGCACAGGTGCTACTTTCCTACTTAGATTGGGGTGAGAGCTCTAGAGGTGGGAATAGGGAGGGGGGTCTTAGGGTGAACCGCCAGCCAGGGGAAGATCCCAGCCAGGGGAAGTCTTATTCATTCTGATACATTTTTGCACTTTGATAAATCTTTAAGAAATAAACACAGCTAACAACCTCCAGCCAATATGATGTTATATTTGCATATCTTCATAAGACAATTTGAATATACCAAGGCCAAAGGCTAGTAATAACCCACACACTCTGTGCTACTTTGAGAAATAGATCAATGTGACATAAAAAAAAACATTTTTATCATTTTAAAATAAAATACTATTTAAAACAATACAAGTTTAAAATATAAAAATAATTACTTTTAAAATAATAAAACTAAAATAAATCATGCGTGAAATCCCCCCATTCCTCCCATGCAACCAGAGTGCAGGAGAAAGGTGTTGACCTGGAATTCTATATGGGGTGATCAATGCAACTTTTTCATTTTATTTTTAACAACTATATTTTTCTCTGCTCACTTCCAATTTGGAAATGCTTGACACACAGAACATTTGTTGTGGAGATAAGGGGTGAGGATTTAGTTTGGTTTGAAATCTAAATTGTGTATTCCTTCGCATTGGCATTTGTTCAAGTAAAGATGTATGGCAAAACATGTTGTTTTTCGAACTAAGCTTTTGAAGGAACAGAGACCTCAAATATAAATTATCTTGTGGAGAAGAGATGGTTTAACAACTTTGCAAATTAATGAAATAAAGTTGTTTCTTGATTATTAGGGGTTTCCTCATTAGGATGATTAAAAAGAAGAAGAAAAAGGAAAAGAAAGGAAAGAGAAATCTCAAATCATCTACAGATGAAGGCAAACAGGTCAACTCTGGAGTCTCCAAACCTCTTTGTTTCTTATTATTCAAAGCGTGTTATGAGGACCAGCCCCACCTGCCACGCCCAGTCACCCAGGAGCCTGTTGGAGACCGTGACGCTAAGGCTCCACCCTGGAACTTCTGAACCGGAAGCTGCTGTTACCAAGAAAACCTAGGTGATTCCTGTGCACGTTACAGTTTCTGTGGCTTTGGTACCGTGAGTTCCCAGGGCTGAAATCTGGGGACAGTCCCACCTTAGACCTCTAGAGCCACAAGGAGAGAGACTGCTGATGTTTCGAGTGCCAGTTTTTGCCAGACACAAGGGAGACAGATTTCTGTGAGTGACCAAGTATCCTTTAAGTGGCTGCCTCTGGCCCAGGGCTGTGGGTGAATCAGAGCACGTGATTTAGTGGACAAAGGACATATATTTAGAAAGAAAATGATTTGCCAAAAGAAAGGAGGGTAGGAAGAAATAATATTACTCATATCTGTTTTTCATTATAAAATAATATTGCTGTTTTGCATGCTTTCTAGATTCCTTAGGGTATTCTCTTGCCACTTGGAGCTTCTTTTTTTTTCTTTTTTCATATTTAGAAGCTATTTAATAGAAACGTTACTGCATGGGAACAAAAATATTTTTCTCACAAAATGTTCCCGTTCAATAAGTTGCCACATATTTGTGTTCCATATGGTGCTTCATACACTAACAGGGTCTGGGCAATGCAGTTGGCAGAGCAGGAGAGGGGGAGATTTATGTTTCAAGCAGCTGTATCAATCCATATCCAAGGATTTTTGTTTTGTTTTGTTTTGTTTTAGACAAAAGATAACCGATGCTTAATTAAGACAAAACATAACAAAACATGTACTGTTAAAGAGGAGTTCAAGCTAAGTCTCTAAAAAAAGACCACCGAGAAAGTGAATTCATTCCATTCATTCATCACACGTTTGCTGATCTTTTACTGGGGATACAGAGACGAAGCATTGTCCATGGCACTAAGAAATGTCCCCTCTAATGAAAGAGGTAGAAAGAAGGACCCAACAGGGTGATGAGAGCTTTCAGAGAGTAGGGGTGGCTTCCCTGAGAACATACATAGGGGTGAACATGATAGGTGGGGCAGGAACTAAGCAGAGTCTTCCCAGAAAATGTACCCCGAGATGGAAACCTTTAAAAAGCAAGCCAGAAAGCGACTCCCTCATCTTCAGGTCTCTGCTCTGTATCAGTGAAGTCCTCATTGACCATCTGTATCAACAGCAGTTAATAGTCATCCCAAACCCCTGCCTTTCTTATCCTTTTACTCTGCTTCGTTTGCTCCATGGCATTTATTACCACCCATGGTAGCTAGCGTCCAAGACAGCCCCAAAGATCTCTGCATCTGTGCTATTCTTGCCCTTGTATACTCTCCTCCCACTTTTTATCAGGGTCGGGGACAACAGAATATGACAGAATCAGTGGCATGTCACTTCCAAGATTAGATGATAAAAGATACCATGGCTTCCATCTTAATCACTCTCTCTTTCTCTTGGGTCACTCACTCTGGGGAAGCTAGCCCCCAGGTTGTAAGCAGCTCTCTGGAGAGGTCCGCCTGGTGACGAACATAGCAGGAAGGTAAGGAAGCAGATCTCCCTGCGTCAGGCAGATCTTCAGATGAGACCACAGCCGCTGCTCCTGACAACTTGACCACAGCCTCAAGACAGACCCTAAGCCAGAATCGTGCAACTAGTCTGCTCCCAGACTTCTGACTCTCAGAAACTGTGAGGTAATAAATCTTTCTTGTTTTAAGGTCCTAAATTTGAGGTAATTTGCTACACAGTAATACATAACTAATATGCCATCTGGTACATTAGAGGTTTCCTTATCTATTTACTTATTGTCTCTTGTCTCTCTTCCCAAGCAGGATGTGACCCCCATGAGGACAGTGCCTTGGCTTTGTTCACTGTGATACCTCTAGTGCCTAGAACACTACCTAGGTCACAGTAGGTGCTGAATATATATTTTTTGAATAAATGACTGGAGCCTGCTGACACTCAGTCTAATGATTTGAACGAGTAATTATAGTGTTTTCATGTATGTGGGAAGTCCTTAGAATGAGAAGGACTAGCTTTATTTCTTTTATGATCTAACCTGTTGGGTGTTTTGTAAGTGATGAACCCCACCTTTAATAGAAAGAACCCAATCAGGCTCACCAGAGAACAAAAGTAGAGGCATGAAAGCTGACATTTTCATCTAGCCATGCCTGACAGGATAACAGATTTTTCCTATTTCGGTTTTCATCAAAGCCCATGGCAGCCCACTGCTTTTGGGACTGGCCATCAGCACAAAGAGATGGGATATATGGTCCCTGAAATCATGAGCCCAAACAAACTCCAGGGAAATCAAAGTCCAACCCTCTCCTCTTATTGCCTTATCTTGGGTCCTGTATGGCCAATGAGCGCTGGAGTTTTTCAAAGCTGGGAGAACCCATGGACCAAATCTAAGCCATAATTGTGGGAACCCAAAGGTCAAGAGTCTAAAGGTACACATGGAAACCGAAGGAGCAGGCTGATTATGGGGAGGTGAACTCATTGGAAACTGGGGCAAAGCAAAAGCAAACCAGGAATGCCCAAGCAGAGTCATAAGTCATAGCTTTCCCTACTCAGTGGTTCTCAACCCTGTGTGCCCCACAGAATCACCTAAGGGACCAAATCATGTTGGTTTCTCGTTCTTACTTCTTACTTCAAATGTAACCTTCTGTGTTCCACTCTGAGATGCAAGGGCTGGGATTCTGCCAAGGGCATTTCTCTTTTACCAGATCTGCCAGTAGGGGGCACTACAGGAGACTGAGAGGATGGAATACAGAACAGGGAGTTTGCTCCTTCCTGTTTGCTCCCTGTTTCTACCAGTGTCACCCTGGCCATAGCAGTTGGGTCGTAGCAGTAGCAGTAGCAATAGCTGGTTTAGTTTCCAGTTTTTTGGCGATCCCAGAACCATTTGTATCTGAGATACAAGCTCCAGTAGGCCAGTGTCCCCTTCTCCAAAGTCTGGTCCCATCCATCTCTATAGGATCCTTCCTCTGAACTCAGACACCAGCAACAGCGGGCAGCATAACCCCCCCCCCCCCCCCCACTCCGTTTTAATACCAGTGACTTCATTCCTTTGTTTGCCCCCCCCCTTACAGATAGAGGCTGCTTCCTGCATTCCTCAATGACTAGTTAACTTGTTAAAAATTACTTTAATTAAATTCTTCGTTTCTGGTTTTTCACCCTGACAAGACCCTGTCTGTAGGCACGTAAAAAGTATGCAGATGTCTGGATTATTCCATAACCAAATGTTAATTATTTTGTCTGCTGTGATCAGAAACAGGGCTTTTTAAATGTCCATAGGTGATTTTAGTGTACAGTCAGGGTAGAGAATCAGTATATGAGTGTTCCTTTTTATCTCTATGGCCTGGTCCCACTGACTGAAAGAGAGAGCGTGAGATATATCCAAAGAGGACCCTCAACTCTCCCCATTTTGGGTAATTCCTTCAGCTGCATGGACTTCGCTTTTAGCAGAGACCACCTTCTTTTGAATGTGGGTGAGCTCACTCTTCCGCTGAAATGTAAGGATTCTTCGGGCCATTCATACTTCCAGCTCTTCTGCAGATGGTATCAATCATTTGGGCTGGTTCCACCCTTCTGCTTCCATATTTAGAATGTCCCAGGACTTTGAAAATCCCTCTGGATATCCCATTTTGGGTGGGAACAACTGAGGCAGGAAATTACTAAATGGATGTTTCCCTGTCACCTAAAGCAAAATAAGGGACAGCTCTTGGGTGTCTGCAAAGATCTTTGGGGGAGAAAAGCTTACATCTGACTCAGAGAACATCTGTCTCACACAGGTACTTTGTGTGCAAATTCAACTCCCCAGCTCCTGGTTTTCATTAAATATTTCATGTGTGTGGGGGGAATATTGTCAACATTACTAATGGGGTTTCTGTTTAATTTCTTGATATAATTTATCATCAGATAAAACCCGGGAAAGGAGTTCTGACCAACTGGATGAGCCCTCACAGAGAAGGATAGGTTGTTTCCATAAAGGGAATGATTTCAATTTCCAACAAGCAAGAGCCTGAGAATGTATGAACCTGGTGACTTGGCAGAAAACATTATGGAATGCAGTTAAATGGATGTTCCCAGCACAAAGGCTCACTGTTTCAGGTTTCTGCATAATGTAACTCCTTAAATCAGTCAGGGAGAGGCACGTCATGAAAATTGCCACCTTTGCTTTGAATGGACTTTTCTCTGCTTGGCTGTCTTGCACTAGACCATGGAATGTTGCTGATCTGAGGTGGCATACATCTCAACAGATAGGATGTGTAGATCCCCACCTACTCCCCCTCTCAAAATAAGCCACATAACAGTTCAGAATGAAAGGCAATGAAAGGGAAGAAGCAGACTCACAGGAAATTGGTAAAATGACAAAAGATGCGTGCACACACACAGACTCTAAATCATGCCACATGACAATTTATTTGCCTGCTTCTTTTCTCATCTCTTAGAGGAAAGCCTAGACCCAGCACTTCTACCTGTTATTTCTCTAAGGAAATGAGATTTGAGGCATGATAAACTATAAAAGACGTGTGTTTAAGCAAACTACTTACAGCCTTCCAAGTATTTCTACTTTCTGGTATAGGGAGAAGCATGGGGAAAATTCTAAGAAGTAAAGAGAAAAAAAATCCCGAAGTGGCTTTGGGATAGAAGAACATGTTTTCAATCTTCAAAATGCCTTCTTTGCTTTGTTTATTTTTTGGGAGAAGTAGCCATAAGAGGAGGTGAGGTTGCAGATTTCTAGAGACAGGAAAGGTGAATGGACAAATGGTTGATTTGAACTAATTCTTTGGTGTCTTCAATATGAAGTTAATCAGGAAAGTTTCCACGATGTTCTATTATTTGGAAACTGTCAGTGACTCTCCAGGACCCACAGGAAAACTACTTGAATTTGGATCCCACCACAATTTGGTATTAATTTCTTTTTTTTATTTTTATCATCTGGAACTGTGCAGTGAAAATGCTGCATCTTAGCTAAGGATTTGCGTCTTGCCCGAGTTTAGAGCACTCTGTTTCGTATCTCAGCCCCCCAAGTATTAGCAGCTGTGCAATCTTGGATACATTCCCCTGCCTTCTGACCTTCCATTCCTGCAAACTGAGGGTGCTTGTAGGCTGGATCTCATAAGGTCATCGTAAGGAATGTATATAGGGTGACCAGAGGTCCCAGTTTGTCCAGGACTGACAGACACCCTACTATGTAGGATTTTTAGTGCCAGAGCAGAAAAATCCCATACAAACTGGGATGAGTTGGTCACTCAATATGACATATAGCAAATAAAACTTTTAGCACTGTGCTTGGCACATAATAAATATAACAATCATTATATATAGTTCACGTCTGCTTTCCTAAACATGCCTTGCATTTCCTGCCACCCCATGGCCCATATGTCCCTGACCAGACTGGATACCAGTGAAGGTGGGCTCCATCTTACTCAGACTTGGAAGACTTCTGCAGCTCTTGGAAGAGTGCCTGTCACATGGCCTGTCACATGCGTGTTTGTTGGAATATTAACGAAAGGCCATTTTTCACCTTAGGAGAAAATTCACATCTGTAACTATCAAATGTGCAGAGACAAACGCTTGCCCTGAAGGTATTTGCTGCCAAGGAAGCAGACTCATGCCGCCATAGTAAGATCTAGTCCTGAAGTGTTAAATAGCACACTTACGGTTGCTGGATATTCACTCTCACTTGCTACTGAATTGTTTTAATATTTCCTCGACGATCACACCTAAAGGGCCATATCATTTACAGGAATCAGACTTTCCTTTTGGTTCCTTGTAAAATTGCTCCAAGGATTTTTGTCGGCATCACCAAAAGAAATTCTGACACTGCAGGGTCATGCTTTTGCATTCAGTGGAATGTTTTAGAATGTTCTTTTTGGAAGAGATTGTATTTCACTATTTCCTTTGTGTAAATATAACACTTAATTACCAACACAAAGAAACCATTCTCTGAGAACTAAATTGCTTATTAACAAAAGATTTGAAATGGACTTGAGTTTCAAAAGGGAACAGAAGAAATTGAAGACATGTATCTTTAAACAATAATTACACAGTTGAAAATAATATACTGAACATAATTTTGCAGATTCAATTTACTTGTTACTGGAGGAAAGACAGAAGATTAATTCTATAAATTTAAAAGTGTCTGGATTTTTTGTTTTTCAAAATTTGACTTAAAATGTGAGACTTCAACTATGGAAGTTGTGTTGCCTCTCCCACAGTACAATGGGTCATTATTCGAAGAGATAAGTCCACCTTCAGGGTGACAATCTTAGAAAAGCTTAAGAGCAAACAATCCTTCCATTTTGCTTATGTTTTTCCATCCATTACAATTGGAACCACATGGAATGCTGATTATTCAATTTTCAGAATCATGCTTATTATATTTTCCATCTCGTTCCAGAGTTCATTGAATCTGAGACCCAACCATAATATAGAGAAGCAATTGCTATTGTTTTCTCCCATTAATGCAAGCATATGTTATTCCTTCCAGTTCTTAAAATAAACATTTTCATTAATAGGATCTTTAAATCTGAATCCAGAATGACTGACAGGCTCTGAGTGCAATTTAGAGAGATGGCAGTTCACTCTAACAGGACTAAGGGAAGAAGAGTTTAAGATAAAGTGTAGCTTCTGACCCACCAGGGCAAGACAACTGGGTCAGACGGGCTACAGGGATTCTTTAATACCAAGCCCTTCCTCAAAGGAGATACGGAGCCACAGCCTCCCTGGTCTTAGAATCTTGTTTTGAGTCTGCGGTAATCATCAGGCAGTCTAAGTAATGAGGGCCTAAGTAATGAGGGCCTTCTGTGATCTGGAAGGATCCCCTCACACCATCCCCCATGCTCTACTGCAGAATAAAGTGGTCAAATAGCGACAAATAAGTAAGACAAAACAAAAAAACAAAAATTTCACATATTAAAGAAAAAGAACAAATTTGTCTTATATACTCTGGATTCGACAGTTCGTATAACTGACATGTTTTTCATGTAATATATGGCAGAATTGATTTTTTGACTGATGGCCTAAGGGTGTTAAGAAACAGTGGTTAAGAATACGAGCTTTACAGTTGGACAAATCTGGTTTTAAAACAGGTCCTGTCACTAATTAGCTTGGTGATCTTGGGCAGGTCTCGTCAACACGCTGACCCACTAGCCTTGGAGTCCTCATCTCTGATGTGGGGATAGCGGTCCTAGTGAGGAGGCTGCTAAGAGCCCGCATGACCCAAGACTCTGCGATGCTCATGTCCCGGGGTTTGCACAGTGCTCCACACTTGATGCAACAGGCCCAGCCCTAGAAGTTATTTGTCGGCCACAACCGTGAAAGGTGGTGGTGAAGACAGGTGTTAAAATTCCTGTTTCATGAACAAGGAGATTAGGATATATATAATAGCTAACTCATAGCAAATGTTTACCGCATGCCAGGCACTGTCCCACAGTTTTATATGTATTCTCTCATTAAATTCTCCTGGTGACCGGTTGGGGCAGCAGCTCCCATCATTATCCTCGTTTTCTACATATAAGAAAACTGAGATTTAGATGTTAGGTAACTTGTCCAAGCTACAGAGCAGGTAGGGAACAGTGTTGCTTCTTCCTGTGTTAGCAGTAATAAAAAGCTTTCAGTAAACCCGAACTTCCACTTTCTACACATCTAGTTGAGCAGTTCTGTTGTAGTCCAGAAGAAGGAGTGCCGAGGAGCACAAAACTCAAGGCATGTGAGGAAGGACCTTTTTCATCCAGAGCTGGGCTGAAAGGCAAATGGGCACCACGTCGTCTGAGCTCTGACGTTCTAGTCTTTGACTTAGAACCAGGTGCCAGCAATGACATCTAGGACATCAGGGCCACTCTGTTCTCGGAGCTCTGCCCGTGGAAGACCCTATGAGGCCCCAGGGCTCAAGTTAGAATTTCTTGATGATAAAGAGTGGCTGCCCCCAAGAAAAGTCCCTGCTCATTCTGCCAGGGACCAGGAGCTGGGAGGACAGCACTTTGCCAAACAAGAAGGAAAGCTTCCTAGGGACTGAGCAGACCGCTGATTCTTAGGACTCAGCTGTGGGTCAAGGGCAGAGCAGAGCAAAGGTGACAGACAGGCAACCTGGCCTTGAACAGGGAAGAGAAAGGACCACTTGACACACACAGGAAAGGCAAGGGAACACTATCCGTCCTCCTCCTGCCCAGGCAAGGCAGCGAAGCACAGCAGTGCATTTAGCGTGTGTGTTGCCTGGGAGGGCATTACGGGCTGAACCTGAGCCCTCACCTGGCCCTGCCCATGGGCTGTAGGAACCTTATTCTAATCCCGCATGTGAGGGAGGCCTTGGTAATTCACGTACTAGGTCTGTCCTGTGCCAGCGGCTACCCCATCTAATCCTAACCCTGCTACACTCTGTGTGGTCCTGACCGAATCTCCAATCCTTCTGAGCTGGAGCTCTCCCACTGGTAAGACAAGGAGCATATCCTTGGTGATATCTGAGGGTTTCTCATCCTAAAAAAAAGATGACTTTTTTTTTTCCCCTTTTTGGAAGTCTCTCTCTGAATATTTCAACTTCATCTTTATAAGTGTTTGGAGAATTTAAATGATTCTACAAGCTGGATATTATCTTAATAATGAGCTCCAGGATGAACAAAGGAATAGACTCTAGATTCAAAGATTTAAACTGATAGCACATTTCTACCATTGCTTTTTAAAAAACCATTATTTTATGTCTTCCTCAATGTCTTTCAAGAGTGATTTATAGTTTCTAGAATATAGGTCCTTTATGTCTCTGGTTAAGTTAATTCCAAGGTAATGTATGGTTTTTGGTGCTATTGTAAGTAGGATGGATTCCCTAATTTCTCTTTCTTCAGTCTCATTATTCGTGTATAGAAATGCAACTGATTTCTGAGCATTGATTTTGTATCCCGCCACATTACTGAATTGCTCTATAACTTCTAATAGTTTGGGAGTGGCTTCTTTTGGGTTTTCCATATAGAGTATCATGTCATCTGCGAAGAGAGACAGTTTGACTTCTTCTTTGCTGATTTGGATACCTTTTATCCCTTTTTGTTGTCTGATTGCTGTTGCAAGGACTTCTAGTACTATGTTGAATAATAGTGGCGAGAGTGGGCATCCTTGTCGTGTTCCTGATCTTAAGGGAAAGGCTTCCAGCTTTTCCCCATTGAGAATAATATTTGCTGTAGGCTTTTCATAGATGGCTTTTATGAGATTGAGAAATGTACCCTCTATTCCTACACTCTGAAGGGTTTTAATCAGGAAAGGATGCTGTATTTTGTCAAATGCTTTTTCGGCATCGATTGAGAGGATCATATGGTTCCTGAGTCTTTTCTTGTTGATATGATGTATCACGCTGATTGATTTGCGAATATTGAACCACGCTTGCATCCCAGGTATGAATCCCACTTGATCGTGGTGGATAATCCTTTTAATGAACTGTTGGATTCTATTAGCAAGTATCTTGTTGAGGATTTTGGCGTCCATATTCATTAGGGAAATCGGTCTGTAATTCTCCTTTTTGAGGGGGTCTTTGCCTGGTTTGGGGATCAAGGTAATATTGGCCTCATAGAATGAGTTTGGTAGCTTTCCTTCTGTTTCTATTTTTTGAAATAGCTTTAGGAGAATAGGTATTATTTCTTCTTTGAATGTTTGGTAGAATTCCCCAGGAAAACCGTCCGGGCCTGGAGTTTTGTTATTTGGAAGGTTGTTTATCACTGACTCAATTTCTTCATAATTAATTGGCCTGTTTAAGGAATCAATTTCTTCCGGTTTCAATCTTGGTAGTTTATAGGTTTCCAGGAAGGATTCCATCTCTTCCAGATTGCTTAGTTTATTGGCATATAGCTGTTGATAAAAATTTCTAATAATCCTTCCAATTTCAATGGTGTTCGTCGTGACCTCTCCTTTTTCATTCATAATTTTAATAATCTGGGTCCTTTCTCTTTTCTTTTGGATAAGTCTTGCCAGTGGTCTGTCAATTTTATTGATTCTCTCAAAGAACCAGCTTCTAGTCCTGTTGATCTGCTCTACTGTACTTCTGGTTTCTGCTTGATTGATTTCAGCTCTAATTTTGGTCAACTGCTTCCTCGTGCGTGGATTAGGCCTGTCCCTCTGTTGCTGTTCCAGCTTCTTGAGGTGAGAATATAAAAACTGCATTTTAGATTTTTCTATTCTTTTGAGTGAGGCTTGGATGGCTATGTATTTCCCCCTTAGGACTGCCTTTGCAGTATCCCATAGGTTTTGGACTGTTGTATTTTCATTCTCATTGGTCTCCATAAATTGTTTAATTTGATTTTTGATTTCCTGGTTTATCGAGTCATTCCTGAGCAGGATGGTTCTTAGTCTCCAAGTGTTTGAGTTTCTTCCAAATTTTTCCTTGTGGTTGAGTTCCAATTTCAGAGCGTTGTGGTCTGAGAATATGCAGGGGATAATTTCAATCTTTTGGTATCGGTTGAGACCTGTTTTGTGTCCCAGAACATGGTCTATTCTTGAGAATGTTCCATGGGCATTAGAATAGAATGAGTATTCTTTGGTTCTGGGGTGTAGTGTTCTATATATATCTATGAGGTCCAACTCGTCGAGTATGGCATTCAAAGCCTTTGATTCTTTGCTTAGTTTTTGCCAGGGTGTTCTGTCTATTTCTGAGAGTGGAGTGTTGAGGTCCCCTACTATTAATGTATTTTTATTTATATGTCTCTTTATTCTGGTTAAGAGTTGGCTTGTGTATCTTGCTGCTCCCCTGTTGGGGGCATATACAGTGTGGAGGTCCCTTAAAAAGTTAAAAATTGAGCTACCCTATGACCCAGCCATTGCACTACTGGGTGTTTACCCCAAAGATGCAGACGTAGTGAAGAGAAGGGCCATATGCACCCCAATGTTCATAGCAGCATTGTCCACAATAGCTAAATCGTGGAAGGAGCTGAGATGCCCTTCAACACATGACTGGATTAAGAAGTTGTGGTCCATATATACAATGGAATATTCTTTAGCCATCAGAATGAACGAATTCTCAACATTTGCTGCAACATGGACAGCACTGGAGGAGATAATGCTAAGTGAAATAAGTCAAGCAGAGAAAGACAATTATCATATGATTTCTCTCATCTATGGAACATAAGAACTAGGATGATCGGTAGGGAAAGAAAGGGGGGTAATCAGAAGGGGGAATGAAGCATGAGAGACTATGGACTCTGAGAAACAAACTGAGGGACTCAGAGGGGAGGAGGGTGGGGGAATGGGATAGGCTGGTGATGGGTAGTAAGGAGGGCACGTACTGCATGGTGCACTGGGTGTTATATGCAACTAATGAATCATCGAACTTTACATCGGAAACTGGGGATGTACTGTATGGTGACTAACATAATATAATAAAAAATCATTAAAAAATTATTTTAAAAAGAACTTTTGGCTTTAAAAAACAATTTCAAATGAAAGTAATTAATTATCTTTAATCCAACTAATTCTGTACAACTATTATTTTCATTTTTGCCTCCTCATCCAGTTTGTATTCATCTACCTAGTTATGCTGATATAGTTGCAATTGCGATATTCCTATAATTCAGTAATTTTTCTCTTATTTGATACTTTAGCTTAAACATTTTCCATGCATCCAAGTCTTTCTAATTATCATTTCAATGAATGCATTATCTTTCATCAGAGTCCACGCACCATAATTTACTTAGCAATTTCCAGAATGCTGCACATTACACATTACACATACAGCTTGCTTCCAGTTTCTTCTTGCTGGTATTGATAATGTTGTTAATTAACACTGTATGCATATAGCTTTTTTCCCCCCTGATGAGTTATTGACTAGCAAAGGGGGGAAAAAGCCTTCGTGTATTTTGAAACTAACTGCTGGAATCTGTAAAGCCATGTTTACATCATCCGAGGGTGGTTGGTGTAAGCTGCAGATTTCCTACTGCTGCCGGTGAGTGGGGAAGGCATGAGAAACAGTTCTTACCAGCTGGCCCTTTTGAAGGGACCATGAGAACTGTTCAGTGGCTCACGGGCAAGCCCATTTATGTTATTGTCCCTCTCTTTCCTTTTCTTCTTTTAAAAATTATGTTACAGGAGCTGGACGCCAAAGTAGCTCAGTTTTATGTAGACCATTAGGTTCTCCAAATGCCCAATGCAGGAAGCAAGGCAGGGGGACCTTCCTCCACTCCCCAGCAGCCCTTACACGCCAGTGTTTTCCTACAGCCTATAACAGTGCCGCTGGACTATCTACCCGTTCAATTTAAAACTCAATTCCAAAGCAAAGAGAGAGCCGTTTCTGTTTAAATGCAATACATCAGACACAGCAAATATGACACTTTGAATCAGAAAGGGCTATGAACAATTTCAACCATGCTTAGAAGCACCATCTTTAACACTGTGGCAAACATTGCCAATTTCAGACACGGGGTAGACATTTTGGTGCCTAAGTCCCTAAAGTCTGTATTGTCTCAAACTAGAAGACAAAAAGAGTTGAGTGATGTTCATTTTATGGGAGACTAGAGTTATTACTAAATGCAAAAAATTCAGATTAAATGAAATCAAAACCACACCTGCATTAACGCTCTAGAAGGAAAGACTTAAAGTCTGAAGCTCTTCACCCGAGGCGGCGTCGGGCTTGGGCAGCTGAGCAAGGATAGCCTGAACACGTCTCACGAAGCGAAATTTAGGTCATTTTTATTCATTGTGTTCTGCAGAGTCACAGACCTCAGAAAAACATGCTAATAAAACATCACGCTCAGCTTAATGGTCTCCCCTCATTCGGCACCATAATGATAAATGAAATGCCATTAGCATAAGGCAAGTCCATTTCTTGTAGTCTGTGGAGCCCAGGACGGTGACAGAATTGGAATGCAGAGAATTGATTGTTCACAGTTCAAAGGAAAAATATAACGTGTCTGCTAACCCCATGCTGAAGCCTGGATCGAAGTCTAAGCTCTGAGAAGGATCAGGGTCCCCAGACTGCAAACACAAGGTGCTCAGACCGAGAGATGAAGATGGAATGCCACTTGGAAAGATTCACGCAAGTAACATTTGAGAACGACCAGAAGAGCAGGAAGTTGGATGCTTCCAAGGGGCTCTCCCTCGTCCTGCAAGGTTCCTCTTGCTCAGTCATAAAAACACCTTTGTTAAGTTCCTGCCGTGCTCCAGGTACACTGCCAATCCCTGAGAATACAGATAGAAATAACACAGACAAGATCCTGTTCTTGTGCAGTGTAACGTTCTAGGGAGGAGATATTATGATAAGTAACATAAAAACGACACGTTCACAGTACTTTTCACTGCCTGGAATTATCTAAGACAGTAACAGTTGGGAGGGTTGTTAGATGGAGTGAATAAAAAAAAAAGACATTCAGTTAAATTTGAATTTCAGAAAGACAATGAATAAATTTTTTCAGGATATGTATGTCCCAAATATTGCATGGGATATACTTGTACTAAAAATGATTCATTATTTGTCTGCAATTCACATTTCACTGAGCATCCTGTATTTTATCTGACAACGCGAGGAACGGGTAGTGAGTGAGTGTAACATCAGATAGGATCGGTAGGGAAGGCCTCCCTTCCAAGACCTTTTCAAGTTGGGAGTAACCTGCCTTTTAAATGTCTAACAAGTAACAAGCACACACGCAGAACTTGCCTGTGGCAGGCACTGTTCTAGGCATTTTACATATATTAACTTATTGAATCTTCCCAACACTGTTGGACAGAAAAGGAAACTCAGGCTCAGGCAGAGTAAGCGACTCACGCAGGGTCACCCAGGAACAGGCAGTGTGGCCCCAGGGTTTGAGATTGTACTCACTACTGCCTGTCACATAGACCACCAAGCATTTCGTTTTACCAAAATCAAGGAGGTTCCTCAAGACACACTGTCTCCAACTGACGGAGGAAGACACCTTCTCCCCTCCCCATACACACAGCCTGCTCCCGCTTCTGACATCTAGGGGGTGATGTCACGGCTCACTAGCACCTTTGTTTGCCATCACTTTTATAGGCATTTTTATTGAAACACCATCTAAGCCCCACAAGTTAAATTTTACTATGTTTACTGATTTTACAGACGAAGAAACTGAGGCTTGCAGAAGTGAAGTCACCCACGTGATCGTGATCCTGCGTGATCGGTAACACAACAGAACCAAGACTTGGCCTTAAAGCTGTAAGAACGTCCTCCTGGCTTCTATCCATGTCTAGCAGGTGCTCAATAAATATGTGTTGAATTGAACTGAGTACAGTGCGCTGGCAGTGTTAGCGCCTGACAATTAGCATTTTTGATTGTAATGTAAGTGCCTGACATCAGGCTTTGGATTGCTGAGGCATCCATTTCAAAAGCATCTATCTTGAACAAACACTTCGCCAGCTACCCACTCCAGTAGATAAAGAGCTAGGCTGTCCCACCCATGAAGTTCCCCTTTTAGAAAGGCCTGGGTGCCCAACATAATGAACCAATGGAAGCCTTGCTTTTCCCTTCCAGTGCTGTAATTCCTCCTCTTCTGTTTAAAGTCACTAGTAAAGACTGATCCCATGCAATCCCCAGGCATCTTCCCTTGACCCCAATAAAGGCAGAACCCTTGGTCCGAGTGCTCTCTCTCTCTCCAACCTTGCTGTGTGGCCCCAGGTGAGGTGAGGAACAAACCTGTCTTTTCAAAGTTCCCTGATGGTTATTGCTGAGGTATGTCCTGCAGTCATAGTAAGAACCACAAGGGCCATTTGGCCACAGCATTGGTTCTGGTTGGGAAAATGTGGGGGCTCGGCTTGGGCTTGGGTGAGCGCCCACAGGCATTTCTAGTTGACAACATCACTATCAGTAGGCCGAGACCCACAGGAAACAGTCCTTCCACAGCCCTTTACGGGGTAGCCCCTTTGCAGAGAGGCTTGAGATCTCCCCTGAGTATGGTTTTGGTCCCCTCCAAGACCAGTTGTTCAAATGGCTTCGCAAACTCGTATGCTTGTGGGCCAGAGCTATGAACTCTTGGGCCTCCAGTAGAAGTTCAAATATGTTAGTAAGGGCAGGCAGGGTACTGTTGTTAGTTTCATATCAATGTGAGTAACAGAATCCCCTGCCCTTTCTTAACCAAATGACTTTAGGGCCATGAAATATGCTGCCAAGAAAATCACCCAAATGGGAAGCTGGATTTCTGTCCAGCGTAAGCCTAATTCCTGTGGTGATGAGATTAGTCATGCCCGTGGCCCTTTCCTGTTTGCCTTCAGAGCTGTCAGCCTGGGTCTTGTGGAATGGGTTAGCTTTGTGGTCATTGAGGAAGAGCCATTTGATTTGGTGTCACCTTTAGGGTAAACCCTTTTCGGCAGCAGGGCCCCTTGCAATGCTTCAGTATTGGACTGAGGCAGGGGCTGGGTTTCTTTCCCTCAGGGACCATAGGGTGTGATTTCAAGAGCTGGATTTTGGATAAGTGAAGAGTTTGAGCGCAGTTGGCAGAATGGGTGGGGCAGACCCTGGGGCATGGCGGCTTTTGGTACTAAGGTTTGGAGGGGGTGAGCTAAGTGATGAAAAGGCATAGATGGAAAGATGGAGATGGAAGCCTCAAGGTCCCCATCTCTGCCTGCCCTGCCCCATCATTATATCCTGTGAGTTGAATTGCAGAGTGGGGTCCGTTAGTATAAGAACCACAATAATAATGACTTTCCCTTGCACAGGTCCCATTCCACTGATCACCTGAATGGTCTCCACATAAGGTCTGGGGTAAGCAGGGCTGGGGTGCTGACCCACCAACCATATGAGAGGAGGATTCTGAGACAGGAAGTTAGGAGACTTGCCCGAGGCCCTTCAGCAAGCAAATCAAAGAGTGCTCAAAGGTAAGTGTTCTGACTCCCAGTCCAGTGCTGGTCCTTTCTACTTTAAAAGGTGGGTATGCATATATAGCCACATGCCAAATATCTCCAGTCACACACTCACTCCTGAGCCACAGAACTACTGGGCACTCCCCCAGGCATGCCCTTTCCACCTTTATGAGTTCTCTGTGCAAATGGCACCACGCTCCCACCCCAGCTCTTCACCCCTTTATTGCTTATAGTCCTATCTTGAATTTGAAGGTGTCATGGTGCCTCTATTCCAGAAGGCTTGGCCAACCAGCCCCAGGGTGGCCATCTCGGTTGATTCTTTCTCAAGGAGAGAAACTTCCCACGCATGTTCTGATCTGCAGAGTGGTAGACACCTTTTTTCCTGCAGGCATAATGGGCAGAAATGCCGGATGCTTGATGAGTGGTAGGCATCTCTTGATAAAAGGTAAAGGATGTTGACAGGGTCTCCTTTGAATGAGTGTTTTCGATTGACTCAGAAGAGTAGTGGGGGCTGAAAATACAAACATCTGGGTGTGAGCCACAAGCCAGCAAAGAAAAAAGAGGCAGCGGCTTATGTTCCGGCATTTATCATAAATCTGAAATGTTGTTAGCTGCTGGGGGCAGAGGCAGGGAAAGAGAAATGAAACGGAAGACAGTGAGCGTGGAAAAGCACCAACTTTAGAGCAGCAAAGATCCAGGCTTGAATCGAGGCTCTGTGGCCTACTGGCTGTGTCACACAAATCACCTGACCTTTCTCAGGTGGGTTTATCCTCATTTTACAGATAACGATTCTGAAGATTCAGTCACTCAACAAATATATTGAGTGTCTACTATGTGCCAGACTCTGCTCCATGAGACGGGATAAAAAAAAAATCACCTTTTTTTTACAGATCTTACATTCTAGACAGGAGAGAGACAGTCTAAAGAAATAGGAGATTATCAGACATTGATGGGATCCAAAATTTAAAAAGGCTGATGTGATAGAGAATGGCTGGGAGGAGACTGGCAAGAAAGCTTCTCTGAGGAGTCAACATTCAGGATGTTTCCACCCATGTGAACTGTGGAAGAGGTTCTTAGGCAAGTCAGCCGCTAAGACAAAGACCCTGGGGTTGCAGACCTCATGAGGGGTGGGGCCGAGAGGTAGGGTGCTGGGCATGAGCTTAGAGCAAGGGCTTTGGACTTGATTCTAAGTGTGATGGGAGCCATTGGAGGGTCTTGACTGGGCCTGTAGCCTGATCTGATTTGTGGTTTTAAAAAGATCTCTCTGGCCACTCTGTAGAGAAGAGATCATGAGGAACAGGAACAGAGAGCCTGGGTAAGAGGCGACTTGGACAGATATGGTTGTGAAGGAGGAAAGGAACGGATGGATCAGGGATCCCATTTTGAAGGTCATGCTGATGGATTAGGTGGGTTGGTTGTGGGCAGAGAAACCAAGGACCGAATCTGAGTTGGGAGTGGCTGCTGCCATGTGCCAAGGAGGACATAAAATACAGTGTGTAAAGCAGTCCTGAGAGTGTCTAACGTAGTGGGTGCCTCAGTAAACATTCAGGGGAATACACTGGCTAAGCGGCTAAGGACGGCACAGGAAGGAGACCATACATACTCAAGGAAAAGTCTGCCCCATGGCCACGAGAATAAACGTTGAGATGCCTCTTTGGGCTGACTGAATGAATTCCTGTAGCCAGACTTGATTCCCTTATGCCCTGGACATTGGGCGAGATTCTTTCTTTTAATTAATGAATTAGCCAATTAATTAATTTAGGTAATCTCAATGCCCAACGTGGGGCTCTCACGACCCAGAGATCAAGAAAGTCACCTGCTCTTCTGATTGAGCCAGCCAGGCATCCTGATTGGGCGAAATTCTATGGAGAATTAGGAAATGCCCTGATCAATGAGAAGCAGGAGAGGGGAGGAGGCTTCTGGAGCTAAGGGTCCAACAGGAAATAGCCATGCACATAAGTAATGTCAGGTAGAGGTATTTCCTCTACAAAGCAGACAATCCCTGCACATACGTGGCCAACTCCAGTCCAGGGGCTATAGAAAAACTCATGAGCTCCAAACGGGGAGGGAGCAGTCACATGACCCTGACCCCCAGGTCCAGGCCCTCCTCTTATCTGAGCCTGCTTTGAAGTGCCACAGAATCGCCAGTGGGGACAGATTGGAAACAGAGGGCTGGACTCATCTGGAGAGAATGACTCTCTGGTCTCAGAGCTTCTTTGTGCTGGGCAAAGTACGAGATGTTGACATCTTTTCTCATGTTCAGTCTTCACCACTGCTCTGTTAGATGAATGCCATTATCCCCATTTTATTGATAAACAAACAGCCTCGGAGAGGTCACCTTGTTTACCCAAGCTCCCACAGGTTGAGAGCACAGTTTCTGTCTCATGGAGCTTCTAGCCGATGATCAAATCTTGGTCCTTACTGATTCCCCACTGTCCTGCACACAGCAGGAGCTTGGTAAACATTTGTCAAACCGATAAAAAGTGGCTCCAAAGCTTGTATTTAATCATGAAGCCACACTCTTCCCCTTGAAGTGTTGACTAAAGAAGCTCCTTTCACCTCAAGTTTCTTTATGTGGTGATGGGACAAAATCTGCTCCCTGGAAGTCCACTTTGGGGGCTTCGAAATGTCTGGGAAGACAGACTGCCCTGGGGCTCGCTCTCCGTGCCTGAAGCCGGCTCTGCCTCACCAGTGAGTCACTGGGGGTGACGGTGAGGAGGTCTTATGAGAAAGACAGGTAGGGCTCACTAGCTCCCAGAACTCACCAGGGGATTGCCACCTGCAGCCTTGGTGTTTATATTTGGATTACATTTGATGGCATGCTGAATTGGTGGCTAATTACGGCGTGCCCAAATAAGGTACTTTAATTATAGCTTTTTTAATTCCAAGGAGAGCTCTGCTCGAAAAACAGAGGGATGAGTGGGATACAGATCTGCTTGCTGTGATCCCTCAGCACGGCACGGATTACCAGGAAAACCGGTGGCTTAGTCCATGAGCTCCACACTGGACACTGCTGTGTTAGCGCTGGCAAAGCTTCCCAAGGAAAGGGCCACTCGCAGTCTTTGCAGCCTGGTGACTATAGCTGTGGCCTGGCCAGCTTTGGGGATGCGAGCGGGTGTGCCGAAAGGCTGACCCTAGCTTGAGTTCACCTCCCTACTCCTTTCTGGAAACAGCCCTCAGGCTGTGATGAGCATTGCTGGAGGTTTTGCTCAGGCAGCTTGAAAAGGCAGACTCGCTGATTTTGCTGTTTTCTGTCGGAAATCATTTACTGATCTCTGCCACCTCTTGAGCTGCACAAATCCAATTCAGAGCTTTTTGAATGGGCTTCTGATGGGGCCTTCCGAGTTTTACAGATCCTTTTAGGCAGGTTGTCTGTGTAATGGGACTCCTCCTGTCCCCTGCGGCTAGGCCACAGATGTTCTCAGGAAAACTGGGCCAGTTTGGGGAGTAAAGTTTAAATGTGGGTAAATATCTTATTTACATCACTTTTAACTCTTTCTACAAGATAGATTTGGGAAGGCCACAAATTTTAGCCACCCTCTTTTTTTTCCCCCCATCGTGGCCTTAAGACCAGTAATGTTACTTTTAAGATTTCCATTGAAGACAATGACTCTTTCCATAGTCCTGGTTCTTTCTTGTCCTCCGTCTCTTTAAATGCAAGTTTTCCTCCAAAGCAGAATTGTTTTGGAGTTCCCTTGGGACTTTTCTACCTGTCACTGTAACTGTGATACCAATGATGAGAAAACCGTACCAACAATGTCAGACAGTTTCATTCAGGTGATCTCACTCGTTCCTTATGGCCAGCTCTGAAAGGTAGACAAGACAGCTATTGAAACTCTCACATCATGGCTGAGCTCAGAGAGGTGAAATCATGGCCATGTTATCCAGTCAAAATAAGGGTCTGAGTTATCTGATGCCCTCCTCAGATTCTTCTCTATGATGCCTGTCAACAAGCCTTGTTTTGACAACAGCACATCCTTTCCCAGTAGCGCTGGTATATACCTCAAGCCAATGTGCAGAGAGCACCTCCAGCTGGTTCGTGGTGTTTCATTTCCGAATGTGTATATTGGGTTAGAACTCAGACCGATGCAAGTAAACACGTATCTATCAAACACCTATGTGTGCATGGCTCTACGGTGGCATTGAGCACATAAAGAGATCATGGAGAGAATGAAAAGCTTACGCCCTATGGGTTTGGATTCTAGACAGATCTAATTCAAACCACAAGGGATGCTGAACCAGGTACATAAACATTCAAAACCTCGAGAGGAAAGGCGATGATAGGACATGGCCGGCCCCTGGAGAGTGCTGACTTAATGGGAGCCATGTTTGTGTACATCATCGTCTCTTCAATCCTTACAAGACCCCATTAGCAGGAAGGTACCATTCTTATGCCCATTTCATAGATTGGTAAACTGAGGTGACTGGCCAATGGCTACACAACTGTAATTTTGCACACGGGTCTGTCTGGCTCCAAACCGAGCCGGTACTCTTCATCGCCATCGTGAGCTGTCTTCTGTGATTAAGGCCCAGAAGTCCTGCAGCTGTTCGTTGTCGGCGTATGACAGGGCGTGAGCTTTGATGAAGGGACAGGGATCTCTGTCATTAGGCTCAGCCCTGCCACATACCAGTTGAGAATAAAGGGAGAAGAAAAGCAACAATATTTGCCACATCCACGTACTCTTATTTACCAAGTGCCTGCCGATGCTTTGTATCATGAGTAAAGCACAGATTCACTGGAAAGGAGGCCTGAATTGAATTCGTGATGTGTTTTCTCAAGGAATAGACTCTGAAATCCCAACTGTGTTTTGAGGGAGTGGGTGGAAAATTTGACATTAAAAGGCTGGACCTCTCACGAAAAAGACTGAGAACCACTGCTCAGGACGATGCCTTTCCAGTTGCTCTGTCTAGCCAGAGAGCGCTTACCTTCTGACGGAATCGCAGGTGCCTTTGTGAACCTGACGAATGATATCGTTGTTCTCGTCACACCGGAAAGCCTGTTCGCACGCACCCACACAGCCACAACTTTGCATACAGTGTCAGTAGTTCACGATATCCCTCGCCCACCCCTCACAGTCCATGTTCAGACTGGAAGTTGGAGTCCAGAAACCTGGGCTTGGATCTGAGTCATCAGCTCCTTGTCTGAGGCTCAGCGTCCTGCTCCAGCAGTCTGGGCAGGAGCGAGGATAAAATGAGATGAGCCCCCGAAGAGCCGATGCCCCCTGCTCAGTGTGCACTAGCCTTGCCCCTGGGCCGCCAGAGCCAGGAAAACCACCAAATGGCCACCACCACGAGGAGGAGGAGTCCCATCCCCAGCTAAGCTACCACTCCCTGGGGAAGTGCAGTTTAACTGCACATTTTATAGGCTTTTCATTAGGCTCAATAACATGTACTTTGTGGTGCCCTCGAGTGAGTGTGGGGAGGACTCAGGGCGACTTGTTAATGTTAATGGCTCCTCGGACCAGCTTCCTTCAGGCTAATTGCTGGTGGGAATTTACGAGCCGGCAGCCTCGCCACCTGCCCCTCCCCCTCAGAGCTGCGGCTGCTACCCTGGGATCCCAGCCCTTCTTGGTGCTGCTCGTTTTCCACCGAGGCAGGGAGACCGCCCGCCCGCCTCACACGCAGCATCTTGAGTTAGGGCTGAGTAGGGCTCTCTGCACGGGAAAGGTTGGAAAAAGATCTCTACTCCGTGGGCTCTGAGGGCTTGAATGCCTTGCTATTCAAACTGTGGCCTTGAACCAGTAGAATAGACCATGGGGGCTTATGAGAAATGCGGACTCTCAGGTGTCCCTCCAGACTGAGAATCTGTGCTCTAACAAGATCTCCGAGGGTAATTCCTGTATGCCTGAAAGCTTGGGAAGCAGCAAGGAGCATTGCTCTAACAGTGGAATCCCCCCACATGCTCACATGGGTGCTTGGAGGACTTCACATGCCCCATGGGGAAGACTTGACTCTGGGAACAATGCAGTAGGAATAATGAGTACCAACAAGTTTCCCTATTAATACTTCACAATCCACAAAGTGCTTGGGTGGGTGCATGGCTGACTCTCTAAGTGCTTTCAGTACACTCCATCCTCTTTGCTAAAATCCATCCAACCTCTACTTTCCTGGATAACATCTGTTTTAAGAAGAAAACGGTTTTGAGGGTGAGTCCTGGCTCTGCCATGCACCCAGTCCATAGTCTCTGATTCTCATCTATAAAATGGGAATGATAATTACCTTCTAGGAGCTATTGTTACGATGAAATGGGATTATGCATGTAGGATGCTTAGCTCCACACCTGGCCTCTGGTGACTCCTCCGTAAGTGGCAGTTCCAAGGTTTTGTTTCTCTTATTGCTGCTGTTCATGTAAATTCCCACTCAACCCAGCTCTGCAGGGGCCAAAGCTGATGCTGTCTTCTGACTGCCCAGCATGCGGTAGGCGTCTTCAAAAGTGTGGGATGAATGCTTGATCTTCACAACAGCCAGCAAGGTGAGCCAGGTAATATTTTCCCCATGATTTGTCTTAATAATCTCAAGAACCCCAGGACATAGATTTTATTTCTCCTGGTTTGTAGATGATGGCTCAGAGCCTCCGAATCAGGAGGAAATTTGCTCACAGTCACACGGTGACTAGTTACTGATCTAAGTCTGCTTCTCCCCCTGCCTGATGCAATACTGTCTTTGTTTCTTTGCACTCCTTCCTTCTAGGTTCATTTTATCTTAAATCTGTAGGGCTTGGGGACACTTGAACATGTGTCAGAAGTGGGAAAGAGAGAGCCTTATTGTTTTGTTTATTGGTCTAGTAGCAGCTAACAAAAGCAAAAGAATGTTTTACCATCTACCCAAAGTCCAGCTTTCTGCCCTGTGAACCCATCTATCCAGAATATTATTTCCCAAATTCAAGTCTTTGACCCACCGCTTGCACCATTTTGGACATGTCTGCATACCACCCATGTTATTCAATTTCCATTTTCCATATCAGCTCACTTTTTTTTTTTTACTTAAACAGATGTTTTCAAATGAAACTATATCACTGCCGGAAGTGGAAATCTAGCATCACCTTCCTATAATAGAAAATAACAATAAAAATAAATACAGTGCAAACAAAATGATGTCCTTTAATTCTAAGTGGACACTGTTGCCTGCAGAAGGCTCTATGCCTGAGGCCTTTTTCTTCCTTCAATGTGAGATTAACAAGTGCTGGTTAGTTCCAGGATGGGCTTGACATCCAAGCTTTCTTTCTGACATAATCAGAAGGATTGGGAAACAAAGAGAAGAAAGCAATGAAAAGGAAATGCACATATCACCATGGGATTCAGTGCTATTTGATGCTCTTAAGGAATTGATAAAATCATTTCCAAAGCCTCCAGGAGTTCCATTCCCTGGGAAGCAACATTCTAGCACACGCTATGCCATCAGATACTGCTGTTACACAATACCATCTACTGTTAGCTGATAGCATCTACTGGCATGAAGACAGGTGTGTCTTGATTCCCCAACCAGTCTATCTGGTGCACAGGTAATGGGTCATGGACTCTGGAGCAAAAGGCCTGGGGTTTGTATTCCAACTTGGACAGTTAATAACCGCTAACCTCAGAGAAGTTACTGTATCTCTTCTGCCTGAGTTTTCTCATCTGTAAAAAGAGGACACTGACTATCTCAAAAAGCTGCTGTGAGGATTAAATGCATAGTGAAACACTTAAAACAGGGCTTGGCACATGGTAAGTGCCATGTAAGTAAATTCTAGCTTTGCCGTTGCTGCTGTTGAGATGTGCTCGGGCCCGAATATGACAAGGAAGTCCTGCGACGCATGGCAGAGCTCTTCATCTGTCTGAGGATACTGTGCAGGATTCCTCTGTTCTGAGTCTCCAGGCTGAACAATCTCCGCACTGTAGTCTACTTCAAAAGGAAGAGCAGAGGAAGTGGGAGGAAAGGACTCCAAAGGACAGGGACATTTCTCTGGAGGGACGTGGCATGCACTTGGCTCCTGCTGTGTACCAGGCACTTCGGCATGCCATCTGTATACTCTCTCCCATAGACCTATAGTTGGTGCCATCCTCCACATATTTCCTGTTTCCTGACTTCCATGAGAAATTGGGCATATCCACGTGCATGTGACTTCCTGTGGCCAATGAAATGTAGAGGTGATGCTGCCACGGGTGGCAGAAACTTTCAGAGCTAGTGGGTAAGTCACCACATTCCCCTTTTCCTATTTCAATAACCATGAAAATATGGAGTTCCTGAGGAAGTAGAACATGAGCAAGAGTGCCCAGCCAATACCCGATGGAAAGTGTGGCAGAGGGGAAAATACACTTGTTGTTTTAAGCCACTGAAATTTTGCGTACTACTCCAGCAAAGCCTGCCCCTACCCGGCTCAAATGAACTCCTAGATAGGGACACATACTTGACATTTTGCATCTAGCAAGACTTGGCTGTTCCTGGAGTCCAAGCGAGACCCTGGTCAAGCTTGTAGTTGAGGTGGGCATAGAGTGCTTGTAAACACTCTCACTTTTTACCTCTTTCTTGCTTCCTCTCTCCTGATCCGTATCTGGTTAATGAAGGGGAGGAAACTTGCACTCAGGACCCTTCCTCAGCTGGCATATTCTTGCAGAAACTTGAGCAGCTATTTCCACCCTGGGTCTGTTTTTTGCTGAATCTCTGATTCTTGCAGAATTTGGGGGAAAGAAGGAACCCCATAAAGTCATTGTCTAAGGTCCCTGTTTGCTGGCTGAACCTCCTTTACCTCATCTCTTTATCTAGGCTCTGCCTGAATCATTCCAGAGACAGGAAACTTACCAGCTTCATCATGAATGGACATAGATCTGGGCTATGAGAAGTGACAGCCCCTATGCTACTAGACTTAGGGCCTGACTTTCCTGAAAGGTGAATGATTTTGAAGGTCCTTACTTTGAGAATGGCCGTATAGTTGATCATCCGAACCAGGACATGTGTAAGGTGAAAGTTGGTGCTAGTAAAAATTATACTGGAACAACAGGTTTAAAACAGAACTATCTTGGGAAAACCGGGAGGTATTGTTGCTTGGCTTCTGTGATTCTGTGGCCATCAACATATGGTAAAATTGCATAGGTGGGACTGTGTCCTGGCTTTGGTCCCTAACCCTGACTTTTGGTCTACTCCCTTCCCAAAGCTGTTGATAGCCAATCTTCTCTGGGTGATTTCCCATTCTTTTAACCAGCTCTCTTCCGAACATGGGAGTCCCAAAGCCATTTCAGAGGGGAAGGATGTACATATGACTATAATTTCAAGCAAATTTCCCCCACAGGTGCTTCATATTCCTAACTACTATCTTGATCAAATGCATATTTAATGCCTTTTGATGGAGACACAGATGCAAACTGCTCAACCCTTCCCGGAACTTGAGAGTGCTGCCAGGTCCCAGTGTAGGCCTGTGACAGCCAGCGGGATGCCTGAAGCTACCTCGCTCAGTGCCCTCACAAGACCCGGACTGTCAGGAAACTTACTCACAAGGTAATAGAAGGAGAGGCAGGGCTTATCAAGTTTCCTTCTGCAGGCTGTTGGATTGCAATTCTGCCCTGGGTACAGGCTCATTTACATAGCTGATTTGTAGCTCTCATTTGAATATTACAGTTACTTCACATAAACCAATGCCCTAGTCCCTCTTTGGAGTTTTATTTTGACAATCCACTCAATACCACATGAAACCCAATGAGACCAGGAGCTGCTACTATGAGAAGATTTACATTTCCCCTTCCCCCTGGGACAGAGGAATATAAAAAGTGAAGAACGGAAAATGAACAAACTGCTAAGTTTCAGAAATGCTTGATTTCTACTCGAGGGCAGACTGACAATTACACACAGCGCAGGGACATTCAGCCTCAAGAATCTTTGATCATTGTGGTTTGTTTTTTATATTATTGCTTCTCTAAGGAGCACTTTCCCTTAAAGTTGCCTCTTCTCTTTCTTTTCTTCGTTCTTTCCAGAATATAGTTAAGATTTACTGAATGCATACTATATGCCAAGGACTGAGCTACTTAATCAGATTACCGTATTACAAAGGCAAGTCTGTCTTGGCCATCAGGAAGACTATACTCTTGACAGACATTACAGATTTCAAGAAAGATTATTATATATCCCGTTAATTAACTCTGTGCTCTAAGCATCTGCTTTTCCCACTCCTTCAGGGTGAGCAGCCCTGTGTAGTGAGTATGTGTATGTGTGTATCCCATAGGAAACACAGGGAGGTTTTGATCTTATGTCATCTGTTCTATGTTGGGTACTTGGAAGTTCTTTTTTAATATCAGATGTACTGCAGGGTTTCTCCCAGGCCTACTGTGGCTCAGTGTAGAGTTCTTCTTTGGAGCTCTGGAGCAAAGACCCATCCATGAGGCTGTGCCCTCCCAGTGTGGAGCAGGGACCAAAGGTATCCTTCCACGTGGCTGTGGAGTCTTTGCAGTCTTCCTGTTTATGTTGACGTGGATTTTCTACTGAAGATTTTAGATCATAAAAAATAAGTATGATGGGTGTTTAGATGGCTTATAGCAGATCAATATTCTCATCAAGAATGGTAGGGAAAGCTGGATGAAATTTGAAACTACACTTGAAAGCACTGGGGAGATCCTAAGTTTACCAGAACCTGAGGGGCCTCGATGCAGTAATGTGAGTCTGCCATAGTTAGTCCCTTGAGGCATTTGCCTTTTTTTTTTTTTTTTTAAGCTGGTGAGAGACAGAGAGAGCGACAGAGAAACAGAACAGCATGTAGCTGAGAAGCTAAGTGGCATTTCCAGCAGCCTCACACTACAAATGAGATAAAAAAAAAAATGGAAGTTCTATACCTTGAAGGATGAAGGATCCTGGGAATTACTCAAGGCCTTCACATAGGACCCTTCAAGAACTACAAAATAAAGGTAAGTAGCATTGAATCAAAGCTAGGCAAACCTTATGATGTTGAAACTGAGCCTCAAAAGTGAATCTCCTCGTTGGAGGGAGGTATTATGCCCCCATTCTAGCTACCTGCCAGGAGGTAAACCCAAAGCACCTACAACACTAAATTCTCGGGAGGATGTGCTTCCTGTATAACTCAAAGAGGTCTACCAGTTGCTGTGCTTCTTTGGGGTAGGGGATGCAAGATGCAGCCATTTGTCTTTTGCTTTGGGGGGATATCCTAATATACCCCTGACCACCAGATCTCTAGAAACCTTTCTGAAATGGGAGATCCCTGAAATTCAAGGGGTTTCTCTCCCACCCACCTTAGCAATATATCTTACCAAGGTGCCACTTCTTGTTTATGCTGCTTGATCAATGACATCAGTGTAATGGATCAATGTGACATTCTGGAGAATATCCACAAGGTCTAGATTTCAAGACCTTAGAGGACTATAATTGGACTACCTTATTATAGAGGGAAAAGGAATTAAGACAGGCCTAAGGCAAAACTGTAAGGCAACGTCACTGTCTATGCTTCCGCAGGAGATAAGAACCCCCTTTAAGCTGCCAGATAGATCCTCTGGCTCTTACGCTCTTATACTGGCTCTTATACTCAGCCTTTCGCTGTTAGTTGACCATCTTTAGTTTCCCTTTTCCCTCTGTGGAGCATCAGTACAACTTACCAGTGTCCAGCCAACTCTGCTGTCCTTGTAGGCTTGGTTTCTCCTTATCTTCAATGTACCTGAATGATCGTACTGGTAGGGACGTTTCCCTCCATTGACATGTTTTCTCTGGTGGCTTCAGTGAATCTTCAGCTATTGGGCCACCCCCACCTTGTGGCTGAAACTATTTATGTCTCATGTCCTGCTCATTACCAGCTAGGTAGTGAATGTGCCCATTCTCAAGCTTTCTCAGACCACTTCCAGTCCCCTGGGTCCATTCAGGTCTTCTGCGAAGCCGATACTAAGATGGGATCAGGTGTGCAGGAGATTTGTGGGAGGAACGCCTATGAAGGATAAAGAGGGAAGGGGCAGTGGAGGACAGGAAAAACCTTTGTGCCTGACATCTGAGAAAGGAGAGGGAAGAAGGAGAGGACTTAGACAAAAGAGTACAGACCATGCAGTTCTGAGGAATTTTTGGCCAGACCAATGAGAAATCCCTGAGCCAGGTTGTCCGTTAGAAGAGTCCTTGCTTAAGGTGACGCAGCCAGTCATTTTGGCATTGAGATTCAAACCTGTGGTCTCCAAAGTCCATGCTGTCTCCATCTTACCATAGTTGCTTTAAGTTCTCAGCTGCTAGTTAGAATTGACAGTCCCTTGACATTTGTGGCTTCTCTCTGTGGTTTCCATAAGGACTGCATTCAGGTTTATCTTTTCTCAAGTTCACTGCTGTTCATCAAATCTTGGATCTGGAGGTTTACCAGGCTCTCAGCCATTTTCTCAGTTCTCCTGACCTCCTATGGATAAGATTCTGTAGAAAACTTGGGCAAAGAAGGTTGCAAAACATGAAAGGATGGCTTAACCCCATGTGAGTGGGTAAGGACCTCGGTGACTCTGAGGCAAGAAAATAACATGAAACTTGAGTTTTCTATTCTCTATCCAGAGACACACGCACTTTCCTGTATGTATCTCCACCCATTCCTTACTCAATGAAGTTAAGCTCTGGCCACATTCTGAGTGAGGGTAGACGGTGCATAGATTCTAAACCTCTAGTATCCCCGGAGAATGGCGGCACTGTCTTCAAAATCACAAAATGGTCACGGATGCAGAAACTGAGGAGGAAATCAGATAGGTTAAGTAACTTGCCAAATTCACTCAGCTACTAAATGGTGCTTCTCAAACCTAGGACAAATGAAACAATCATCAATAAAGTGAGACCCTGGCCTCAAATGTCCTAAGCCAACCTCCTTCACATTCACCACAAGCTTTGTGGAAGGTGGTCTTAGAGAGAGGAAAGGGCATAAGCTTTGGAGGTAGGCAGGCTTGGGTTATAAATGACTGTCAGTTTCCAAATGTGTGTCCTCAGGCAAGTTAAGTTCTCAGCCCTGAATGTCCTCATCTGTAAAACAGTTAATCATACCTAATTTATAAGATCGATAAGATATTTACATTTGTACATGCAAAAGCAGCTGGTATAGGCCAGCACAGGGGAGGGGCTTAACAAATATTCATTCCCACCTTTGGAAGATCTTATTATGATGGACAGAACCACTTCCTCAGTCTCCCAGGGCACAAGCAGCTGATTAACAGAGGCCTTCCCTGACCCCACCGAGAAACTGAGGCCTCACTGCGCAGCAGCTTCCAGGTTGCCATTTGGAAGGCAGTTGTACCGGTAGTAATTAATTTCCTCAGTCCTGGCTTTCCTGTTAATTATTCTGAAAACACGCTCACATTCTGTCAACAAGGCTGCTTTCAAAATTGTGGCCATTTTTCATCCTTAATAAAGTCTCTCTCCTGTCTCCTCCCTTCTGTTTCACAATGGAAAACATCTTACTCCTAGGAATTTAAAGAATATGGGAAAATAGGAGGTATAGAGCTCCTTTCTCCACTCCCCTAAAAGAGAAGCTGACCTCTCCTTTATCCGCTGCATGCAGGGACTTCCCATTCTCGGTCTCTCTCAATCTTCACTCCATATCAGTGACTGTGAGGTTGTGATTCCCACTTCAGACAAGAGGAAACTGATGCCAAGGAAGGTGGCTAAGGTCACGTGGCAGATGTTGTCAGAGCTGATATTTGAGCCCGATCTGTCTAATACGAAAATCTGTGCCTGTGTGAGATATGTGACATTCCAGCTAAAATCACACACACACACACACACACACACACACACACACACACACACTCCATACCACACCACTCATGCACATGGATGCACACACAGCTTACTGCCTCCTATTTCTGGCTTGTTACAGGGAGGAGAAAGTACCTCCCTTCTCTGTCAGCTTCTATTCTCCTACTTAAAACCATTATTTCCCACTGATCCCAGTAAATGCTAAGGAAATAGTAGTTGTGAATTAAGCTTCTTTCTTTGTTGAAAAGAAAGGTATTGCATTAAATACCATCTAAACGGTTCTCAGTGGGCTAGCTCAAAAAGAGTGATGATAGTATTTCAGGATGATTAGAAGAATCAAAAGCTTTTTGTGTGTGGGGACTATGTTACTTACTTTCTTCGATCCACGTAGCACTGAGCCCTTATGAATTAATGAAATAAAAGACAGTAAATGAGGGATCATCCTGGTGCTGGAGAAAGGTCTTTGTAGAAGATTAGAGGACACATCTCAGCAGCACCGCTGATTTGCCATGTGACTTCGAAGAGTCACTTGCCTCCCCTGAGTGGCCATTTTCTCATCTCTAGAATCAGCGGTTGAGCAGAAAGGATAACCCTCTAGGTCTCCTAGTCTCTGTGTTTACAGTATTCAGCCACGTTTTGGGTGCTAGGATGTCTTCCAGAGCCATCTCCATAGTGGGGACAGGCTGCTGAGCTCATATGTGTCTTTCTCCCCGGACATCCCTGCGGGAGGCCGAAAACACCTTTCCAAGCCTTTTTGGGTAATGCGGGTTTTAAAGTTTACAAATATCTTTCCTCATTTATTCTAATTGCAAACAAATAGGTTCTTCTATACAAAGAAGATGAAGTCCACTCATTTCAAAACATCTTTCTCAAAGATAACAAGTATCGTAATTTCCCTGAATATTTCAGAATACCATTTCTGCTGCCAAGTAACCCCTTCCTTCAAAGAGCCCTGGTGGGCAAGGTTGAGTCCATACTATTTCAATCAGAGCAAGGTCTGTCTTTGGGTTCAGCTGTAGAAGAAAAAGATGTTGAGAGGGAACCTTTGGTTTTCCCTGTGGTTTTAGTTCTGAAGGAGAAGGAAGGTATTGTTGGCGCCTTGAGGCCATCTTTGTCACAGCCGAGAATCGTCTCTCTGACCAGTGAAATTAGTAGGAAAGTATGCAAATGCCTCTTAAACAATTCTGTTTAAAGTGCCTTTGGATCAGACTTGGAGCAAAACTCTGAAAAAGAATGCAATGTATCAAAACGCCTCCTCTTTCTGAGGGGGAGAATAAGTAATGATTCCCAATATACATTGTGAAGGTTGTTCTCTAAATGGTAATGAGGCATCGCTAGGTAAATGTTGGCTGGAAATATTGGAAAACAAAATATTTCCATCCAGTCCAACCCAAGGGCATGGATGACTTCAGGGAAAAGAGGCTAGTACTGAAGTCAGGGGTGTCAGATGCACCCAGTCAGGATAAAGTCTTGGGGAAGAAATTCAAGATTTGGTTAGATCTGGTGAGCCTCAAACCAGGCAGAGGCTGAGAATATCATGCAACATCCCTGAGCAAGCCAACAGGGAAAGATGCTTCCAGGGGAAGCTCCTGCTTTATTGTTCTTGTCCCAATCTTTTGCTGATACACCATGAAGAAGAGTAACAATAGAGAAACTGCCTTGATAGTCCTGTCAATATGGAGCCAAACATGGGAGACTCGTTGTGTGAAAGGCAGACTCATGGCCCACAGCAGCCCTCAGCCCTTGCTCCTTGGCCCCAGTGCCCTTGTGCAAGACACAACCTACACAGCTATGTGTGGCAGCCCTGAACCCTCACAGCCCCTCAGAGGTGCCATGTTTTCTCTTGAATTAGGTATTCGTACGAGGCTGGAGCACTCCCTAAACCTCCTCAAGCCCTTAGCTGATTCAGTGCACCTTCCCCTCTTAGGTGTCTCCTTAGACGCCACTTCCCTGCACTGCAGCCTGGATTGGATGCCTGTTTCAGGTGTCTGCACTTTACCGCTTACAGCTGAATTGCAGTTGCCTGTTCTTTGGGTCTTCCCCATGAGTTGGGAGCTCCAAGAGGCCACTGATAGTATGTTTCTTTCTTTGGTGCTGTCCATGGGGCTGGGCACAGAGTGGACACCTGCCCAGTGTTTGTGGCAAAATAAAGAAAAAGGGGAGGGGAAGGGAAGGAGAAAAAGAAAAAGAAAAGAGGAGACAGAGAGAAAAGGAGAGAGGAAGAGAAAGTGGGAGGGGAAGAGAGACACAGGGAGAAGGAAGTCCAAAGGAAGAGAGCCAAGGGAAAGGAGAGAGGGGAGAGAGAAACTAAGCAAGTGGGGAAAAAAAAAGAGAGAGAGAGAGAGAGAGAACTCAGCTGCTCTGGAGGTGGAGCGGGGCTTCCCTGCCGGCCCTGCCTGTCTCTCTGGCCCTCTGTCTCTTCCTCACTTCTCCCACCGCAGCACACCCCTCTCATTAAAGTCTGTGTCTCCAACAGAACTGGCTGGAGCAAAACCACCTCACCTATGAAATGTCTTGCTTTCTTGCCGGGGTCTTGTTTCTCTCCTCTCCCTGAACTGTGCTCTGGGATTTACATCAACACTGTCAAGGCCCACATCTGGGGAGTGGGCTCAAAACAGCTAAGACCCCTGGGTGTGGAGGGTCATTTCACTCAAGTTTAATTAGATCTTCCCATCCACGGGGAGCTGGAAGTCTGCTGCAGGCTGTGTGGGCGCAGAGTCAATTGTGTTTCAAGCTTATTAAACGTACCTCCCTGGGAAAATATCCTCCTTCTGCCAGAGTTGGGGCTCACAATCTTGCCCTGGGGCTTCCTGTTTAGTGATTTGTTCCGGAAAAGGGCTTGGGGTCTAGGATTTCCTACCAGGCTGCTGAGAGAGAAATGTGCTTGGTTGCTGGGGGGTTGAGCATTGCATGTAAGTTTCCATTGAAGTCTGTGATTTGTAACTTGGCACAGCATTACCTGGGGAGCTGGTTTCAAATGAGCAGTCTAAGGTCCCCACCTCAAAGTTTCCAATTCAGTGGGTTTGGAGAGGACCCTGGGACCCTGCCTATTTAGTAGACATCTCCGTCCTGCTTACTTCTGGTGCAGGCCTCAGGGCCCTCAGGCAGGGGCTTGGCCAGGGAGGCTGTGGCCTGGCAGCTGTCAGTCCAATTGAAAACTCTGTTGCGGACCTGGGTCCCACCGTGAGCAGAAAAGAGGCTGGTGGAATCTCCATGCATATAGTTTCAGGGGAGGGGACACTGACCATTTTTCATTTGGTGGCCAGCTCTTGGTGGGTTTGGAATTCCTTGTTTGGGCCTTAGTTTCCTCTTCTCCCGCAGGATTCTTTCTTGCTGGGGGCACCATCCCTGGGACCTGGGCCAGAGCTCTATCTCATTACCTTCTCAGATGGTTGCACCAGGGGATGCGCACTGCAGATGCTGGGGAGGGAAGTAACAACTCCGCCCCCAGCTGGCTTCTTCCAGGGAAGCTACAACCTTGGTAATAAGTGAGCCATTTTGTTGGAGAAGGGATTGGGAGGTAAGGTGCCCAAGATCCCTTTGGCAGTTCGTAATCATGCACTGACAAGGACAGACTTAGCAGGGAGGGTGGCAAGGGACAGTGGGAGGAGGGAAGACAGGGAAGTGAAGCAGGAAGAGGAGACCCTGCATCCCAGTCTTTTCTCAGCTCCTAATTAACTATGGGACATGGTACCAGCTTTTGTTCTCAGGGCTCCCGTTCACTCCTGCGAAACAGAGAACCCACCACTCGTGAACTCTCAGAGTGGAGTTATCTTTTTTCCTAGACTTGTCTTCTCTGAAGCAATGCTTTTTCTTATTGTTTTCCCCTATTACACCCCCCCCAGCTTTGTTTCCCATTTCGTAGAGACTGCTATTAAACTAGTGAGTTCTTTTTTTAAAAAAAATCTTTTTTAAAAGTTGTGTTTTTCCATAGTCTACCCTTCAGTTAGTTTTTTATTGCTTCACCTCTTTACAAAAACTGAGTGACGTGATTACACTGTAAGGACCTGACTCTAGGAAAGGGAGTAGAACATTCCTCTGAGGCACTGCCTCCATGGTGTGGGACATTCTTCCATTCTTCCAACACTTCTACCAAATCTGTTCCTGCTGCCCCAGCCTGCTCTTGACCTCTGCCCTTGCTCTTCCCTCTCTGCTTCCGACGGCACCAAGGCTCTCTGGCTTCAGTTAGGTCTTAGCTCAAACATAACCTCTTTGGAAAGTCTGTCCTTGCCTCCAAGTCTTACACAACTCTCTCATTGTTCTAGAATCCCCCGTCCTACCTTATGTTTCCTTCAGCACACTTTAACCAGTGCTTCTCGAAATTAGCTGCAAATTAGAATCACTTGGGATGCTGGTCAATCATGTAGGTTCCCAAGTTTCAGTCCCTGGTTTAATTGGTCTATGGTGGAGGATCTGGTATTTCTTTTAAGAAGAAGCCGTCCAAGGAATCTTTATGTGGAGTTGGGATTGAAAACTTCTGTCTAGGGGCACCTGTGTGGCTCAGTCAGTTAAGCGGCTGCCTTTGGCTCAGGTCATGATCCCAGGGTTCCTGCATGGGGCTCTCTGCTCGGCGGGGAGCCTGCTTCTCCCTCTCCCTCTGCCTGCCGCTCTGCCTACTTGTGCTCTCTCTCGCTCTCTCTCTCTGTCAAATAAATAAAATCTTAAAAAAAACACGGCTTCTGCCTAAGTATTATATATTTGCTGTTTCTCTCAACTACTAACAGATACAGTAAATTGAAAAAAAAAAAGTGGGGGGCAACAAATTTCTTCCCAAACTGCATACATGCAATTTGCAATGTATCCTTGAAGCATCTCCCGTCAAGAGATGGAGGAGCTCCATCTGGAGCTGGCCCTGTGACTGGCTTTGACCAATGGAGTATGGTAGACAAGACACTGTAGAGCTTCTGAGGCTAGCCTAAGTGGAGGAAGAAAGGCTATGTGGGGCAGACGTAAGCTGTCCCTGCGCAGGGCCCTTAGATCAAACAGCTGCTAGCCGCCACCACCTGCCTGCCGCGGGTCAGGCCATCTCCAAACGTGCTGCCCCAGTCGAGGCACCAAATGACTGCAGTTACATGCGTGATGCCGTGGGGGACCAAAGAGCAGCCCCAACTGCTAACCCACAGAATTTAGAGCAAATGGTTATTGCTCTATTGGTACCACTTGTTATGGAGCAATAGCTAAGACGATATAAGCTTCACGAGGGCAGAAATGATGGGTTTTTGTGTTGTTGTTTGCTTGTTTTCATTACTCTATCCTCATTACCTACATACCTCATTACCTAGATGCCTATCAAGGCACATAGTAGGTGCTTAATAGATATTTTCTAAATGGATCAATGATATCTGATAGACCTTTACAAAGAGCTGTTTTTCACTATGCTAAAAGTCCAGTTGGCAGCATGGAGATTTCCCTAGGTACTTAGAGTCAGATAATGAGACAGACTACAACTTGTCTCTTCCCCCAAGATATCCCTGAAACTGGAACAGTGAAGCTCTCCTTTCTCAGTGGGTGGTTTTGTAAAAGGATTATTTAGCATAAATCTTTGCTGATTCAGGAAATCTGTTTTTGTTTTTGTTTTTCCCCCCTAAATCCTCAGCTCAAACACTCCTTAATTCAGAAATAATATAGACATTGATTGCTTTCTCCGGTCCTTCCCCAAGAAGAGCATCAGGGTAACCCAGGGTGTGGGGACCCCACATCGAGCAGTAGGTCAGGGTGGTGGGGGAGCTGGGGGTGGTGGAGAATAAGGCATTTGTGAAAAACTGGTAATCTGACTGGTGACATTGATTCAGTTCCAGTCCCTGTTATAAGCAAACTGGGTGTTTGGGTAATAAGTTATATTCAGAAGCCAAAAAGCTGTCATTATAAGTCCCAGTGGGAAGAGGAACTAAGAGAGGGTGTCATCTTTTTGATGTCACAGACAATACTTACTGAGTACAACCGAGGCACCAAGCAAAGATTATGTCATTGAATTCCCAACAATGTTATACGAGAGATATTGTCATGAAAAATAGTTTGTATGTGAGAGAACAGGCACAAGGAGATGAAATAATTTGTCTAAATCACACAGTTAGATGAGTTCAAATCCCAGCTCTGTCCCCAGATCCCACCACACTCTTGACCTTTACCCCACGTTGCCTCCTTGTAACAGAGAAAATAACAAAGGGTTCCAGGTCAGACATGAATTGTATCCTGGGGCCATCTCTGAATAACTGGATGACTTGGAACAAATCATTCAACTGCTCTGAAGCTGAGTGTTCTCTTCCATAAAATGGGCTTAAGAATCTCTCCCAATGGGGCATGGGAGGAATAAATGGGGATGTGTGTTGTGGTGGCCGGCACAGCAGGTACTCCACAGAAGTGTGCTCCCTTCATCCTCCTACGGCTCCGCCTTCTCTCAAGGGAACATCGTTCTTACTGTCCTCTGTGGTGCTTAGGGGGAACCCCTTGCCCTTGTGCTGCTTTGGCCAAACTTAGTTTCCTGCCGTAGGAAGCACACTGCCAACTGCAAGATCTACATGAATTCTTGGATCAAAAATCTCAAAGCAGGGGCACCTGGGTAGCTCAGTGGGTTAGGCCTCTGCCTTTGGCTCAGGTCCTGATCTCAAGGTCTTGGGATTGAGGCCTGTGTTGGGCTCCCTGCTCAGCGAGGAGTCTGCTTCTCCCTCTTGCTCACTCTCTAAAATAAGTAAAATCTTAAAAAATATATATCTCAAAGCAGAAAATTAAATAATTTGAATATAGAAAAAGGCACTGACAACTTGATTCTGGTATCTCTGGGTGGCACTTTCTGTCTATGCCGAGCTCTGCATCTGCCCTCAACCTAAGTGTTTGGGGCTTGTGATCAACAGTAAGGACCCCTGTCACCAAGCTGGATTCTTGTCATACGCGTTAGTCAGTCTGCAATTAACTTGATGAGTTTCACTGGTTCTCCACAAGCAACAGCTTTATCAGTAGGGATACTGCATAATTTTAACAGTGAGAAATAGTTACTATGGTAGACACTTTATAGATACTGCCTTTTTAAATGTATACCCCAAACCTAAGATGGAGGCAGTATTATTATTGTTGAGGGAGCCAAGCTACAGGGAAGGTAAGTAACTGACCCAGAGTCACACAGCTAGGAAGGAGTAGAGCTTGATTTGAAATAGTCTCTTCTACAGTATTTTTTATGGGCTCTGCTGATACCGGGCTCTTGAAACTCTCCCTTTTCCATTCTTCTGTAACTTCCCAACCCCCCTCCCCTCTGGGTGGATGACACCTTCAATCCTGGAGGTGAAAGTGGGAGCTTGTAGAGCTGGGAGATGTCCATTCTTCTTAGGATAACTGCCTGTCTTTGCTGAGAATCATTGGGTCCGCTCCTAACTGACCTTATGGTAAATATTTACACATTTATTTGCTTATTTTCTTTCTTTCCTTACTAGAATGTAAGTTCCAGAAAATGTTTATCTTGTTCGCTGCTGTGTCCCATTGTGTAGAACAGCTCCTGCCACATAGTAGGTGCTCTGTAAATATTTCTTAAACGATCCATTGTTTGTGGGTTTCATCATTTAATTACCAGAGGAGCCATCTTGCTTCTGAGCTGTTTGGAGCCACCTCGCTCCTCCCTGCTCTCTCCCTGCAAATGTACATCATCACTATGTTTTATCTCATGAGATGATGCTTAACTGGTGAGATCACATATTTGAACTCATTAAGCACTTTAGATGTATAACCATCATAAAAGCTGGGTCCTTAAATGTCTCAGTCTCTATAGAGCTGTAATCTGAGAACCCAGTCCAAAACATAGAATATTATAATAGGAAGCTCAACTTTTACTTGTGTCCCTTGAAGAGCATTAAATTTGATCCAACTCATAATCGACAGCAATGTTTCTGAAAAGCAGTTCTTCTCTCCTTAATTCTTTCCTACCTGCTGTTGCTGTGGTGTCCCTGGAATATTCCTCGATTCCCAGCCCATTTGGTTTTTCTTGGTCTTCCTCCCTCACCACCGCCAGGCCTCTGGTATGTGGTCTGAGCCCCCTTGCCTCAGTCTTCTGATCTTCCCTCCAGCTTCTCCAGCACACTTACGAGCTATGTAACCTTGGGCGGGTAGTATGAAGACTGCTTATGCCCCGGCTTCTTTGTATCTAAGGTGGAAATTTAATCCTGAGAGAATTAATGAGTTCATACTCATCAAGTGCTTAGAGCAGTACCTGGTACAATGTAAGCACCCAATTTTAGCTGCTATTGTTACCATTAGTAGTCATGGTATCATCTAACTCCTGATTGTACATGGCTAAGTGTACAAGAATCAACAGACTAAATGGGCACTCGAAACACAACAAAAGGAAGGTATGAATCTTTTAGTCAACAAGGTCAAATCTCTGTCTTTTTGTTTCATCTATGTATGGGAAAGTGGTGTACAGGGAGAGGTGGGGAAAAGTGGAAACTTCATTACAAAATCCTGCACCTGTCAAAGTACTGGAAGCATTTAGATACCAGAAGAATTCTCTTTGTACTGCAGCTCATGATACCTATTTGCAGTTTTGTCTGTTCTTTAAAATTGTTCCTCTTTTTGGAACCATCCATCTTCTTCAAATATTTTAAATCTTCATCTAACACTCTTGAGATTCTCTGTTTGTACTGTCTGGCCTTCTCTTTTGATTTTCTTCTTTCATTTTTATAGCCTTCCTGCTGATCACAGTGCTAAGTCTCCCAGCGACTGCTGAAGGTCTCTTCTTGGCAATTTTCATGCCATGTGATACCAAGAACATCCTGTAAGCCTTCTGTGGCACTGGAGAGAGGCAGGATGAGGCCAAGCCATTCTGTGTTCTTGTCACCTGTGTTCCATGTCCCAGCAAGGACGGGGCACAGGGCAAACCATATGGAGATAATTGCCAGCATCGGGGCAGCTGCCAATGCCCAGAGCCAGCCGACCACATCTGGGAAGCCCACCAGAGAAATGGTGTGATTGTTACGTGCACGAGGGAGGCAGGGCTAGGAGACCCAATCTGGTCTGAGCCCATGGTGGGGGCTAGATGAATCCTAATTTGGGAAGGACTATAATTGAGTCTGTCTGGGCTCAGTTTCCACTATATAAATTGGAAGCAATTTAATGGAATTCAGCATTTCAGGTTTAAAAGATAAGAATCAGGAAAGGGGCTAGGATTTTTGCGTTATGAACCTTGAATATCCTAATTACGGGATTTCTTTTTCCAGTCACATTTTTCTCATAACTCCAATTCATTCTGCTTTAGAAAGAGTCATGATTTAAGAAAACCCAAAGTTATAAATAAGATAAAATCAGAAAGTGTTGATCTGCTTCTTCATTTTATTCTAAATTTTATTCTAACTTTTTAAAGCTGCGAACTCTCCTGGGTGCCTTGCAGATCTGTTTCAGAGCATTAAGTCCCCGTTCCAGTCTTACAGGAATTAGGATGGTGTGAAGGAAAGAATAGGGAAACTGAAATCTGAGGCAGTAGGAGCCACTGCCAGTAGAAGCTCAAGGTGAAATGAAGATGAAAATGTGCCTGAATTTTAAGCTAATGCGAAAGGGAAACCCAGTGAGCTCAGGGGAGAATTTAACACATATCCTTGTTAATCTTGCAAGGAGAGGCACAGCCTTAAGGCTTGTGCTGCTAATCTGATGAACTTTCAGAGAAGCTCACATTTTCTTGAGGTCTGGGAGCTGGTGGAGAGGATGATGGTAGAGAGATCTTGGTGAAGTGACCCAAGGATGCCCCAACTAGGTCTGTTTCCAGAGTCCTCCGCATGATGGGTGATACCATCCCATCCTGCCCTTCCTTGACACGTTCCCAGGTATTTCCTGGCCCTTTCAATGCACTGCTATGCCCAAGAGGCAGTAGAGTGAGGTGGTGAAGAACTTAGGTTCTGTAGCCCCCCAACATGGATTTGTGCCTTACATACATGGCTTATAGTTTGTTTCACCTTGATCAAGTCATTGAAAATCTCTGATTAGTAAGATGGAGATATTAAATGCCTCACACTGTCCTTATGAAATTCAACAGTTCATATAAAGCACTTAGCATACAGCCTGGTACTGGGTAAGTGCTGCCATTATTTAATGATAATAATGTTGATTATCAATATTAATTTCCCCTGGAAAACACAAGAGGATTTCTCTTTGATGAGCACAAGTTGCAATGGCTAGGTCTGAATTGGGACTTGGTTTGCAATCCCATTGACCTCAGGTGGTGTGCATGCATCAAATGGAAGTCTGAGCTGCAGAAGCCCAGCTCCTCAGCCTGCACCTGCCTTTGGCAAGAGGAGGATCTCTGTTGAGATAATGGTGCCTTCACTGCCACCACTGAATGAGAAGCAGGTGACTCACTACCGATCATCCGCTGCTCACTCGCTTCCACGGCAGAGGAACTGTGGTCCCCACAAATAGTTAGCTCTAAGCACTGGGCACTGGGGCCTGGTTGGGAAGCGAGCTTGGTGGGGTCAGAGCTGAACGTGGTGAGCCCAGCCCAACAGGAGCCTCTCTCCATACCCATCCACCCCCCTCCTGCTGAAGATTGCCCGTATACTCCCTCCTCTGCTTGTCTATGTACTAGAGTCAGACAGGCCACAAGTCCACTTACCAGCTCCATGAAAGCCATGAGTTCATCTGTGAAATGGAGGTCATAATGGCATTTATCTTAATGGCTTGTAGTGAAAATCAAATAAGATCTTGGCATAGTGTAAAAACTTCAGTTAATAGCAGTAATTACTGCGTTGTTCCTTTGGCCTAGAGTCCCCCACCCCTCTCTTCTCTTTTCTCCTCAATATCTGGCTGTGTCCTCCCCAGATGACATTGGTCACAGCAAACACCCCCTCCCTTCACTCCATCTGTTCGGGTCTCTCATCAGCATTTGTGGACCTTATTGCAAAAGCTCTTTTGTCTATGGTTTTTATTGCATCAAACATTAATTACTAAAATTTATGTTATGAAAATATTCATTAATTAATGAATTCATTCATTTACTCAAAAATATGTATTGAATGTTGGCTATTTATGCACGCTTCTAGATGTCGATGATCTGGCAATAAGCAGGTAGATCCTTGCCTTCGTGCAACTTACCTTCTGGGGAATGAGGTAGATATGCACATATAAAAATGTCTACAAAAAACAGGTATACAGTTTAAAGAATAAGACAGACCATTTGGTACCTACCTCTCAAGTGAAGACACAGAACATTTTCCCCTAGAAGGACCCTTGTGTCCCTTCTCAGACACATTCTTCTCCATTCCCCCTGAGCCCAAAGGAACCAGTCATCCTGGCTAGCAGATTGTGTCCTTGCTTTGCCTTATGGCTTTGCCACCTACATAATGAACAGTCATTATTATTTTATTTGTTTTTTTACATTTCAATGTCATATAAATATATGTATTAACCAACGTTTTTCTGTGCCTTACTTCCACTCGATATTATGTTTGGGGTTCATCTTCATTGATACGTAGAGTTATAGCTCACTCACATGTCACTGCTGGATAGTATTACTTTCCAGCATGTGTATATTCTATTATGAGCTATATCTATATCTATATATATGTTATTTCACTTGAAATAATTATTATCATGCTTCACTGACCATTCTTGAAACTGGCTCCTGGTTCCCATTGCAAGAGTTCCTGCAAAAGGTAAATTTCTGGATCATCTGATAAATTGATAAATTTCTAGAGGATGGGGCCTCTTCTCTTGGGGGCTTATTGTTGCCTCTCACAGAGCGGATGGTCAGAGCTGGTTTAAGGGACGCATTGGAAGGAAAGTGGTTGATGTTGAATTTCATGAGTTTCTGGTTAAATTTGGCCTTTATAGGAAGAAGTGAAACACAAGATAAATCATCCATAGATTTCATTTCCTGAGTCAGAAGGAAGCTTTCAGAAGAAAGGGATATGAAAGAGGCAGGTCTTCAAAATAGGTGGAAGAAACACAAGTCAGGGCGGTATTATGAAAGAACTTCAGCCTGCTAACTTCTTAAAGGCCAAAACCATATGTTGTCCTAAGTGAGAGCAAAATGAGGGGGATGATGTTCGTCTCAAATGTGAATTAGGAATGGAAGGGAACGTGCACAGCGTGCCTGGTCCCATGTCACTCATCGTATAGTAAGTGCTGGGTCCAGTCTTGTCTCGTCCTTGGCTTGTCAGCTCTGCCACTGAGAGTGACCTTTGTGACCTTGAATGGATTACTTCATCTCTCCATGTCTCAGTTCCTTTATCTGTGAAATCCCGCCCACGAAAGCAGTTCAGGTAGCCAAGTGCCAAAGTTTAAAGAGGAGAAGAAGTTCCCAGGTATCTCAAAGTCACTCTCATTGGCAGGAAGGTGTGGGATTCAGCAAACCAACCAGTGCTTCTTGCTGGCCTGTCAGCATGGGCTCTCAGGCCAGATCGGGAGCAGGTTATCCACTCCATCAACTGACGCCTTACTGTTGGGCTATTCAAAAAGCTCTTTGTATTTCTCTGGTCAAGAACAGCAAGGCCAAGTATCCCTTTTCATCCTGGTGCCCAGATGGAGAGCTTCAGAGCCCCTCGTGGCCTGGGTACTAGACTGGGGTTTCTGGCACCAGCACTGGTAGCAGACTGCAGGCTTCAGGCCACTCGGAGTCAAGTTAAGCCATCCGTGCAGCCGGGCAATAAGGAGGGGATTACAGGGATTGATGGAGTGTGCAGAGAAGGCCTCTGGCAGAACAAAGTGGAATCTAGAGGACTCGCCAGGCCGTGCAGAGCATTTCACATTAGTGATCCAGGTCAAACAGCGGCGCTGCCAAGACTCGCTGTTGCTATGACTGTGCCAGCCCACAGGAAATAGACCTGGCCGGCTGGCTGCCTGCACCCACTGGAGCCTCCCATCTTGAGGTACGGGGTCGATGAACTCTGAAGTCCCCGCTGCCCTTGCAGAGAGGCCAGCAAATCGTTTCCTCCCTGAAGTGGGATTTCCCCAGGGGAATTGTGTCCCTGGTGTGTCACAGTCGGTGACATACACTGACCAGGCTGGGAAAAAGCTGCATGTTGGCTCCAAGGGACTTCTCCCTCTTTGGAGCTCAGAGGATGGGTCAGAAAAGTCCTTCTTGGACTCAGAGTATCTTAGGAGCTTCACAGATGGGATATCTTGGCTTCACCAATGCTCTTTAGGCACTTGCCCGGTTTGGAAGGAGCAACAGAACAGGTTGGCTTTCAAAGGGCAGCCAAGGCCTGGTGGAGAGTCTCTCCAGATGGTGGCAGGGCAGCCAGCAGCAATCCCAGCAGGAAGCTCTGGTGGCTCAAGCAGCTTGAATGTGCCAGATCACAGAGCCCCAAGAACCCCAACCTTCTGTTGCCTTTGTTTTCTGGAAAGTATAGATGGGTTCTCCCTTTAGGATGGAGGAGCTTCTTCTCCAGAGCCCATACTATAGGATGGGGCAATACTTCCTTCATCAGATGGGCCAACAAAATTTATAGAAGTTTAACAGGAAAAATCATCTCCAATGAGAGAGGAAACACTCCTGTTCAGGTTTAAGATCTCCCTGGCCTTTGGGTTTGCTCTTTGAGGTGTCTCCTTTACCTCCAGGGCTCAGCTAAGTGGGACTTGATTCCCTCAGTCCAGAATCATCCTTCCTTAACCTCTCCCACACTATGGCCATCAGGAAGGATCTCAACACTCAAACTCTCACACCTTGTTCCTCCAGGAAATGGCCCCCCATGTTGCCCTGAGGCCTCTTCTACGGGAGCAGTTAATGCACATTTGGCATCCTGAGTCATGTGTGTCTGACTCTGGGATCAAGGGAATATGGGGATGGGTGGACCATGATCTTGGGGGTTACAGAGGGTGGTGAGAATTCTGGTTCTGCCGCTTCCTAACCATGTATCTTGGGCAAGTCACTCAATGATAAAATAGAAAAAGACTCACGAGCTTCAAGGTTGTTGTGGGGATTTAATGAGATTTTCGAGAGAGAAGGGAAGAGAGAGAAGAGACAGAGAACAAGCTAAGCATAGTACCTAAATGCCGAGTTGGTAGTTAAGTATTTGATAAGAGGGAACCATTATTATTCTGATAGAAAATGCTGATATGCACACATGCAAAATTTTCAAAGGTTTTAAATAATTTCAAGAGGACTCTAAATTAAGGATCCTGATCACAGATTATCAGATCCAATGTTTTTCTCTTTGATTAAGAAAATGAGGCTAAGCCCCAAGAGAAGTGACTTTCCCACAGTCACTTAGTTACTTAGGAGCAAAGCCAGATCTGGGGACTCCTGACTCCAGTGCTCTTTCCCTGGACATTTGCCTTAGAAGGGTTGAAACAGCCCTCACAGTTATCACCTACCATCTGCTAAACAACAGTGTTTGGCAAGAGATTCTCCTTACACTGCAGGGAACAGAAAATTGCTCAATTCATTTCCTTGTAGATGGTGAAAATCTCATTCAGAAGAAGAATGGGAGTGTGTGGATACCTAACAACCCTCACAGAGGACAGCCTCAGTCTAAGAAGCCGTCGGTACCTTTAGGCTCCATCTGTGCTGGACAGCTTCTGTTTGTCCCTCCAGATCTGCTCTCCACTGTCTTCACCCTGTTCACTGCCTCTGGAGGCTGACCTGTGTGGACCCCACCAACAGGCATCCTTGCCCTTTGGCTTATGGCTCAGTGCCGCCAATCAGGAGCTCCACTAGGAAATCAGAGAGGAAGGGAAGTGAAGATAGTGAATTACTTCCATTCTCATCTTTCTGTTGGGTCACCTCCATCTAGCATGTCACACAACACAAGGTCACTGTTCCTCACATGGTGACCAGTTCTAGATGACTCTTTCCTTCTGGATTCACATAACTCTTCCTTCCGTTGGCCTCTTTGGCTTAGGGGTGGTGACTCTCCTCCCTCATTAACCTTAGGGTGTTGTACCATCCTTTGTGGTTTTCCTGTGCCCTGTGCCATCTTTGTAAATGATCTCTTTGTAAATGACCTATCCTTGAACTGTCCTGAGTGTGCCGACTACTTTATTTTGGGATTCTAACTGATATACTAGTCTCACATTGTCCTAAATCAAGATCCAGCAACAGTTTCCCTTAGCATTGGCTAGGGAGAAAATTCCATATCAAATAACACTTAACTTTGAGAATTTGCCTCTATTCTTGCTATATCCCTCTTAATGTAGCCCCTTTTAGGAGCCCAGCTAGACTTTTGCTGATGGCAGCAGTGGGGGTCTGATTCATCTTCCATGCCATGGGAGATATGCACAGTGTCAGAGTGACAGGTAAAGGTGAATAGAGGGGGGACCTGGTCATCCGGCCAACCGCCGTCTCTTTTATCTTTTGAACTTCATGGGGCTTCTTTTGGTTTCCTGACATGAGTTCAGCTTCACAAAAACAACCTGGGAAGCCATTAAATACAGTGACTTTATTTATTTATTTATTTTTTTAAAAAAGATTTTATTTATTTATTCGACAGAGATAGAGACAGCCAGCGAGAGAGGGAACACAAGCAGGGGGAGTGGGAGAGGAAGAAGCAGGCTCCCAGCGGAGGAGCCTGATGTGGGTCTCGATCCCATAACGCCGGGATCACGCCCTGAGCCAAAGGCAGATGCTTAACCGCTGTGCCACCCAGGTGCCCCAAATACAGTGACTTTATAACCTAAGCCTAAACCCTATCTCAGTAATTAGGAAAACTGAGTTCTTGAGATATGGAAATATGAACTCTCATTAAAGTTGGTAGAAAGAGTTGATGTTGAGTCAAGAAACTAACCTGGAATCCATAATCCATGATCTTTTTGTTCTTACTCTACATTTTCCTGTTTTCATCTTCCCCAAAAAACTAGACGGTGAGCTGAGGACAAGAAATATGTTTTTAAAATAGTAAGTAATGATTTTTTTTTGTATTTGCCAGTGTTTATTTAGCACCTACTATGTGTCAGATACAGTCTGGACCCTGGAGACACAACAGTTGCTAGGAAAGGTATGATCACTGTGTCAAAGAACATATAGCCTGACCCAGAGCAAACTATGGCTGCAGGCTGTCTGTTTTGTTAATAAAGTTTTATAGGAACACAAACATGCTGATTTGTTTATGTAGTGTCTATGGCTGCTTTCCAGCTACAAGGCAGAGTTGAGTAGTTGCAACTTGCCAAACCCGTAATATTTACTGCCTAACCTTTTACAATAAGTTTTCTGAATACTGGCCTAGCCATATACCTTCCTAGTATGTGACACAGACATAGACACAATTTTTTTTTTTCTCAACAAATACTTTGTGGTCAGATCAAGAGACTCTTCACAGCTGAAAAGCATTGCCATTGTCTTGATAGTAGGAAATAATCCTCAGTGGATTATTTTTAATCTTTGCATCTTAAAGAATTTGCTGAAATTTCTAGAGCTGTTGACATACGAACAATTTTTTTTGCTTTTTTTGTGTGTGTGTGAATCAGTGTGAATTCAATACACCTGTGCAACTGTGCAAGAAGTTTCAAAGGGGAAACTGTTCTGATGCACGGGGGGTAAGGGGAACGGATTGAATAGAACCTTGATTGCTCCCATTCCAGAATGTGTCATCTGGTTTTCTGCTGCTCTTAGGCTTCTTCTAAATGTACTTATGCTGTGAATTTCTTTCCAACTTTTTGTTCATAAATACTTGAAGAAAAGAAATGAACTCAGAAATTCCTTTTAACCATTTCTCTCTCACTGGTATTTCACAAATTCCTGGTGTGGGATTCTCTGGGATTGAAGCACAGTTGGGATGAAGAGAGTAAAAGCCATGTCATGGTCTGGGAGTGGCTGTCCTCCGTGAAGCATCTCTCAGGATGCTCAGAATACCATTCACATAGGTGCCAACTGCTCTCTCGGTGTCCTTGTAGGTTTAGGATGTTGATCTTGTCCTGGGGATATGGAGTATTATTAAAATTTGAAAAGAAAAGAAATGTAACTGATTCTCTAAATGAATAGGTGGGTTTGTTTTAATTAAAATGTGAATGCTAATGAAAGAAGCTGGGACACTCTCTAAAGATAAGGAAAGGGAAGGACAATGTTGTAGTTTATTCTAGGAAACAGAAAGAAAAAAAACAAGGATAGGTCCAGGCACACCTGTTGGAAAAGCTGACAATTCCTACTGTGATTTGCTCAGTGCCTAAAACTAGCTAATACATAGTCTTCTGGACCATGAATGCAAAATATTATAAATGGAAGTTACCCCAATCCAAGGCAGGCTTATGAGCTCTGATCGTCTCAGTTTATTATCTAGCATGATCGATTCAGTCCAAAAGGAACTTACAAAGGCCCTCCTGTGTTATTGGCATTGTGACCACCCTAGGAAATATAGTAATGGTGCAGGTAACAATGCCTTCTGCAGAGTTGACAATCTAGGTAAGAAGGATAAGAAATATGGCTACACACAAATAAAACACAGCACTATAATTTAATTGCCACACATAATTTAACGGGTGTAAAGCCCAGTGAAAGGCAGAGTTAATGAGAGATGGAAATAATGCAGAATTTTTTGTTGGTATTGGAGCTAGGCCTTGAGATAATAAAAAGAGTGGAAGATATTCCAGCAGATTTAACAGTGTGAGCAGAAGTAAAAGACTTCATTGAGCACTTACATGTGGTTGCATTATGGAAAACCAGCTCTTAGTGAAGAGGTAGAAAAGGTCACCCAGGATTTTAAATGCAGTGTGAAATGGAAAATCATTAATCCTGAGAAGTGGATTGGCATCCTTGAAGTTTCTCTCTAAGCTTGAGATAGTAGCTGTGTATATGGAAGATTGGAGAGATGAGAAATTGAAGGTGGGGAGGCCACTTAGATGAGGATTGAGATACTCCAGGTGAGGACAAATGTGATTATAGTAATGAACACTCTATGGAGATGCCCTAGGAAGACTTGGCACCTGTCAGAATATGAGTGAGAAGGAGATATGGGTATGTGTCTCATTATGTGAAAGTGATTTACAGAAAGGGCTTCAATATGGGGAGACATGTGGCAATGTGTGTCCCAATCCAGATTGCAGCTAATGAAGATAAATTAGTTAAAAAATAAACACATTTAGGACCTAATTCAAGAATGCCCCTCCTCCAAGAATTTCCTAGCTACACAAATAGGTCTTGCTTGCAGTTCTTTTTTTTTTTTTTTTAATTTAGGATTTATTTATTTTGAGAGAGAGAGAGAGAGCCAGCAAGTGAGGGGAGGGGCAGAGGGAGAGAATCCCACAAGCAAACACCCTGCTGAGCAAGGAGCCAGACATGGGGCTCGATCCCACAACCCACTAGATCACCACCTGAGCTGAAACCAAGAGTTGGACACTCAACAGACTGAGCCACCCAGGCACGCCTTGCCCTTTGCCCCTTGCTGACAGTTCTTATGCAATTAGAATACAAGCAATTGTGGGAAAATTGTAGAACAAAGGCAGTGTCTTTCATGCCTTTGTTATCCACTAAATATTCTAGTATAGTGCCAGGCATACAGTAAGTGATACTATATGGGTTCAGAATGAATCATCTTGATAGACAACATCTGCAAATACAGGTCACGTACACTTCAAAGTAGCTGCTTAGAATGGGGAGATGTGGAAAGGAGAGGTTCTCCAGGGTCAGGGAGATAACTATCAGGCCCATGTGGATAGAGCACAGGAGAGTTCTTGAAAAATTAAACAGTCATTACTGTGGTGGTAGAGGGATTCTTAAGGGATTGGGAAGGGTGCTTGAAGGGACTCATTCACTCAGTTGAAGTGGTTACAGAATTGAAACATAGAAGGAAATGACACAAAGTCCATTCTGGTGATTTTAACCAAAGGGGAATAAGTTTTATTTACCTGTTGGTAATGAGAAAACGATTTGAGATATAACTAGGGCTTTTGGGAGCTCCTTAAAAGGATGTGACTGAAGGTTAGGAAACTTTGTAAAGTTAATTATTTTTCAGTACTTTCTGTGAGACTAAAGCCTGCACACACACACACACACACACACACACACACACACACGTTTGCTTTTACTTGTAGGATACAAACTATCTGAAAACTTATGTACCTCAAACACACATATGACATATTAGAAGCATTCTTACTAAAATCAGGAACAAGAGAAGTATGACTGCTGTGATCAGTACTATTCAACTTTTTAACGAAGATACTAGACAATGCAGTAAGACATGGAAAATAAGTAATAGCCACTAGACAGAAAGAAATGCATCTGATAGTACTTGGGATTTATCCAAAATCTAAGGACTTTGTCAGGTAATCTTTAAATTTTCTATTAGAACCTAAGAAAATTCAGCAAGTTTGATGGATTCCATCTCTCTATCATCTATTTCTGTACACCAGTGATAGTTATAAAATATCATTTTCTGATATGAACATGAAGAAAAGTATAAAGCTTACTGAGAGACAGAAAAGAAGACTTGATAAAATAGAAATACTCCATGATTAAGGGCATCTCGGCTCCTTCCACGATTTAGCTATTGTGGGCAATGCTGCTATGAACATTGGGGTGCATATGGCCCTTCTCTTCACTGCATCTGTATCTTTGGGGTAAATACCCAGTAGTGCAATTGCTGGATCATAGGGTAGCTCAATTTTTAACTTTTTAAGGGATCTCCACACTGTTTTCCAAAGTGGCTGTACCAACCTGCATTCCCACCAACAGTGTGGGAGGGATCCCCTTTCTCCACAGATGACTGGATTAAGAAGATGTGGTCCATAAAAACAATGGAATATTACTCAGCCATCACAAAGAATGATTTCTCAACATTTGCTGCAACATGGACGGGACTGGAGGAGATAATGTTAAGCGAAATAAGTCAAGGAAAGAAAGACAATTATCATATGGTTTCACTCATTTATGGAACATAAGAAGTAGGAAGATCAGTAGGAGAAGAAAGGGAAGAAGAAGGGGGGGGTAAACAGAACGGGGAAAGAACCATGAGAGACTATGGACTCTGGGAAACAAACTGAGTGCTTCAGAGGGGAGAGGGGTGGGGGAATGGGATGGGCTGGTGATGGGTGTTGAGGAGGGCACGTATTGCATGGTGCACTGGGTGTTGTACGCAAGTAATGAATCATGGAACTTTACATCAAAAACTAGGGATGTACTATATGGTGACTAACATAATATAATAAAAAATATTATAAAATTGAAAAAAAAGAAATACTCCATGTTTGCGTGTAGGAAGACTCAATAAATTCTTCATAAATTAATCTAAAAATTTAGTTGCATTCCCAAATTTCTCTGGAATTTGACAAATTAATTCTAAAATCCTTGTGGAAGAGAAAATGTACAGGAGTAAATCAATTTTTTGAGAAAAAGAAAACAGTGGTGGAGATATGGCTTGTTAGACATCAAAATATACTATAAAGCTGTAGTAATGAACAGGATATGGTATTGAAATGGAAGTAGATAAAAAGGGATCAGTGGAACTCAATAGAACCCAGAGATAAATGTATTCTAGAGATAGCATTTCATATAAGCAAGGAAAGAACTTGGGATAATTGGCTAGCTAGCTGAGAAAAAAGAAAATTAGATCCAGAGTAATCCGTGGGTGGCTTGCTCTCTGGTCTGCCAGGGTCATGTGCCTGAGTGCAAGCCAAGTAAGCTCAGGGCTTTTGGGCCGGGAATCTGGAGTCCTGACTCCCAGCTGGGGGCTCCCCCTGGCATTCCAGGGGGCGTGGGACATGCTCTGCAGTCCTCAGCACTGCCTCTAGCGGCCTCCTTCCTGATGCTACTGCTGAGCAGGCTGTGGCTGGTGGGGGCTGGCCCCAGTCTTGCCCTGGCCCCAGAGCTGCTGCTGGACCCTTGGCAGGCACACCAACTGCGGATCCCTGGCCCGACCTGGCCTGCTCCTGAGCCTGCTACAGGAGTGCCCTTTGGACACAGAGCAGTTCTTGCTCACCTCCGCCCTGCTCACCCTAGCTGTTGGGCTAATAGCTGTGCTCCTGGCAGGGCTCTGAGGGTCCAGTGCCGCTGGTGGCTGCAACTCTACGCCTGTCCACCTGGCCATGTTGGTGGGGACAGGTTACCAATCTAGACGGCCCCAGAGGGTGCTGTCATAGTGGCTGCTGCCTAGATACCACTGCTCAGCTCTGAGCCACCCTTCCTACAGCTCTTCTGTGGCCTCCTTGCTGGCCTGGTCTATGCAGCTGGGTCGCTGCAGTGGCTGGAGCTTTCTGAGCGGTGGCTATGGGCAATGTAGGAGGGTGTCTTTTGCAGGACCCTGGTGAGGGACTGGCCACTCAGACACTTTCCTACCCCAGGCACCCTGGCTGAGCTGCCTATCATTCCTCCTACCACCTTGGACCTCCTTAAATGGCCTCCCTTAGTCTCTGGTTTTGCCGGGAAGGCTCAGCCTGGCTGTCCCCAGGCCTGAGGCCTGTGCAGTGGGCCTGAGGGAGCTCCTCCCCAGGGACCCCGCTGTGGGCAGCCCTGGATGAGCAGATGCTGCGGGAGGGGATCTGGGCCTCACTCCTTGAGGGGCTATCCCAACGTCCTGTGAGCCCACTATGGCTGCCTATGTCCTCTGTCTCCTCTCTGCAGTAAGGCGGGTGGGTAGGGATGGGCTCCTGGTTCAGGGGCTGAAGGTAGCCCTGACAGTCCCTCCCTGTGTGCCACATGCCACGCCTACAGCAGCTGGAGCACATGGGCTTCCCCCACAGAATAGGCAGTGGTGGAGGGTATCCTGTCACTGCTGGTTGAGGGAGAGCAGGGCACTGAGGCCCTGGTGATTCAGGGGAGGGGCAGCTTGCCTACCCCAATGCTCTGGTCCTCCCCACCCAGCACATGCAGGCCCTCAGGTGGCAATAGGCTTGGCCAAGCCCATCTTCTCTGCTGAGAGTCACAGTGGGTGCAGGAGAAGCCTCCTTCAGCACACCCCCCTTTGGCACTGTTTAGAGTAAACACCAGTTTGGGGTGCCCAGTGGCTCAGTTGGTTAAGCGTCCGACTGCTGATCTTGGCTTAGGTCTTGATCTCAGGGTTGTGAATTCAAAATAAAAAAAGAATTAAAAACCAGCTCACTTTTCAACCTGGACCTCCTTGGGGGCAAAACAAATAATATAATAATTCTAGATAAATTAAAAATAAAAATGTAAAAAGCATCATCATAAAAGAGGAAAATACAGGAAGAATTGACAGTAGATACTGGGGCAGAGAAGATTTTAAGTTAGACACAGGTTGAATAATTTGACTCTACACGAATTATCTAACAAAACACATTAAGTTCAAATATAATAACATTTATGTTGCAGATATTTTCTTTCAACCTAGCAGGTAAATATTTTAAATATATAAAGATTTTCTATTAATAAATAAGAAAAAGGCAAAAATACGAGCAGGTATTTCACAGAAAAAAGAAATTCAAATAGCTAGAAATACATGAAGAGATAGGAAACTTCACTTACAATCGGAGAAATACAAATGAAACATCAATGAAATACCAGTTTTGCTCCCATAAATTTGGAAGACAAGGAGGAAGAAGTAGTAAAAGGCTGACGGAAAGAAGGAGATAATGAGGACTTCTGTATACTACTTTTGGTGCTAACATTGATTGATACAGCCTCTTCTGGAAAAAAATTTCACCATGTTTATCAAGATTTAAGATTTATATCCTCTTATTTGGCAATCCGTTTTAAAGTAGTGTTTTCCTAGGAAAATATTCCCAGGTATCTACCATGCAACATACACATCACAATTACAGTGACAAACTGAACGTGACTAACTGTCCATCAGGTAGGGTGCAGTTAAATGAAGTACTTCATCTGTTTTATGAAATATTATGCAGCAATGAAAAAGAAGGATTCAGATTTACATGTACTGTCATAGATCTCTAAGACATACTGCCACCTGAAATAAAAGGAATTTATAAGATAATACACAATGTAATTCCCTTTATGTAAAAAGAAGCAAACAAAACAAAAATAGATAATTCTAAATATGAACATAAATACATGTAAATGTACAGAATAGGATCTGGACGTATATACACCAAACTGTATACAATTATATCTGGAGAGGGCTGTGAGTTTGGTGTGACAAAGGGGATCTTTTGATAGAATTATTTATCCGTTTGAATTTTTTTAAGAATGTATGAATTGGGGGCACTTGGGTGGCTCAGTCAGTTAAGCATCTGCCTTCGGCTCAGGTCATGATCTCAGGGTCCTGGGATGGAGCCCCGTGTCAGGCTTCCTGCTCAGTGGGGAGCCTGCTTCTCCCTCGCCCTCTGCCCCTCCCCCCTGCTTGGGCTCTTTCTCTCTCTCTCTCAAATAAATAAATAAATAAATAAAATCTTAAAAAACAAGAATGTATGAATTAATTGTATGATTAACAATAATAAATAAAAGCTAAAACAAACAAAAAATCAAGCATACAAGATGACCTCTCATGCTTACAAAGAGCTTGTTCTAGGTATTTTTCTTACATTGTATAATTGTACCTTCTTCCTTCCCAGCAAGCTTCTTATTTCCCTTTCAGGATTTATCCTTGGAAATGTCAATGCCAGGGACCAGTCCATTAGCTAATTAGGCACATTTCTGAGTATACAATCACCTTAAGGGATAGAAGATGTTGTATCTCACGTCCAGAACTTGGCTAATATGTAGATCGTTAACTCAAGCCCGATTCATTAAATTTTGTGAAGCTATAGGAGAGCCCTTCTTACTGTTTTTAAATAAAGTGCTAAAAATTTCAGCTCTTCAGTGATGTGAATTTATTGGCCCATATTAGCTTTTCACCAAAGTTTTACATTATCCTGAGTTCTCTATATAATATAGATCATACCACTGGCTAGAATCTAGCCTTTAGCCATAAACAACGGAAAATAATTGGCCTTTTAATTATATAATCAAATAAGCCATAATGGACACTCTTAAAAAACCATTTTTGCTCAACATTACATTTTCCCTGGAAAACAGAAAAGTTGTGAAAAAATCAGTCATGATGAAACTTAGCTGAAGGAAAAGGTATGTTTATATGGATATCTGTTCTAAAACATCTTGGTGGGTCACCCCCTAATTCCCACTCCTTATTCATCAAATATTTCTTAAGCCTTCATGTGTCAGGCGCCATGCTAAGCCCTGGGGAGATGCCGCATCCAAGACCCTCTTGCCGTCATGAGCTTATAGTCTAGAGAGGATGAAAGACAATGAAAACATGACAATATTGTGTGATATGTGCTGTGATGTGCCGGACATACAGCGTCCTAGAAGGGCTTAGGAAGGGTAGCATATCTGTCCTCCAGGGCGTCAGCAAAGGCTTCTTTGAGGAAGACAGATTTAAGACATGCAACCAGATGCTTGAAAGAGGAGTAAAACGTTGTAAAGCCAAAGGGTGAGGGGTAGAGGAATTATGGCTGGCGTGCCCTGTGCCGGGTACTATGCTGGGCACCTGGGGTCCCCACCTTTACAAAGGTTTGCCTTCCTCTCTCCTCTTCCCCACCCTGGCTAGAATTCTGCATGTCCTCTCCCTTTCGCCTCTGGCCACCATCCCTGACTCCTGTGCCAGGTCCCCGCAGGCTCTGTCACCCATCCAGTGCAGTGACAGACCCTGGACTCTCTTCTCAGTCTCCCCATTCTTCTCTTAGCCACTTGCTCCCCCTCCCTCACCCCATCACCCTTCCAAATGATGGCAAAATAACTGACCTCACTCCAGATTTAGGTAATTCCCTTTTCAGCTGCAGATTCTTTTGTGCCAAACCTGCCCTTGTAAAAGCAAGGGTGTTTGTCTTCCTGAGGCTGTTCTGAGATGCTAAATCATCGTAATAGCCCCACTTACTGTCCTTGCTTTCAGTAATGCCACAGTCAGGAAAACCGTCCCCCAGCAGCTCTTTTTCTCTTGTGGTCTAATCGACACTTTCTAATTTGCAATTGAATTTGTCATAATCTGCCCTTCTTAAGGGCTACACTTTACTAGGGAAAGTTTCTGAGTTTATTCTAATAACCTCTTCTAGTGAATGGTGTCTATTATACTAAGGAGTTTTCCAGAATCTTTACTTATATGATAAGCAGAACTCCCAACCACCCTTTCCATACTCAACCCCTGCCAATTAAAATAAATACATATGCATAAGCAGAACTCCCAACCACCCTTCCCATACTCAACCCCTGCCAAATTTAAATAAATACATATGCTGGAATTTGGGTATCTGCCTCATGATTATTCAGCAACATGACTCAGCAGTCTGGAAGGAGGTTGGGGGAGGGGAGAAAATTTGTGCTAGTCAGAGGGAGAGAAGGAAGGGAGGAGTGTGGAACCTTTGATCTCTCCCTCCACCCAACACAAGGAGTCCTTCTGGCAATTATTTTGTCAATTTTCTTCCTGTGTGTTAACTAAAGATTAAGTCTTCCACACCCATGGCTGCACTACGCACCTAATTGTGCCCAAATATCATCAAACATAAAGCCTTATAAATAGTGGACTAATGAACAAGTTTTGTTCACCACAGAAAGAAAAGTAGAGACGAAAATCTTAAGTGAAAGAGATAAAAGTATATGTGGGAGGAAAAGGCAAGCGCTGATGCTGACAACTTAGGTCTTCCAAAATGTACCAGAATATTTTCTTTTAAAATAAATAGCCAATACCCAGAAGTGAGATGGCTGGATCGTATGGTAGTTCTATTTTTAAATGTTTAAGGGATCCTCACGCTGTTTTCCACGGTGGCTGCACCAATTTACCAATTGTGAAAAATGGTGTAGAAAAGTTCCTTTTTCTCCACAAACTCACCAATGCTTATCCTTCAGTTTTCCTGCTAATAATAGTGAGCTTCGAGACACACTACCCCTAAATAGAGTACGTTGGCATGTTGAACATTTCAACCTGAAAGAGTTTGAGAAATGGTGAACGTAGGAAGGACTTTCTGACCTTCCCCTGAAGTAGGTCACAAAAGCCTCTTGTGAGGGGTACGCTCCCTAATCCTAGAAAAAGGAAGCATCCTTATCTCCGATGACGACAAAAGGACAGAGAGGAGTCTGAATGGACAGGCCTTGCTAAATTCCCTTTTACTATACTTAGCTTGATTTTGTCCTATTCCCACAACTCTTCATCAAACCTAGCAGAGAAACTCAGGTCAAACCATTTCTTTGGGTCTTCATTTCTTTATGAAGCTTCCTGTTTCATGTAAAATGCATATTAAATAATTTGTTTGCTTTTCTCTTGTTAATCTGTCCTTTGTTACAGGGGTCCCAGTTAAAAATTGAAAAGGGTAAAATACGAAGTGATTTTTTCCTCCCCTACAGTAGCCATCCTAGCAAATATGAGGTGATCTCTCATGGTGGTTTGGATTTGTATTTCCCTAAAAATTAGTGATGTTGAGCATCTTTTCAATAGCTGTTGACCATTTGCATGGCTTCCCTGGATAAATGTCTATTTCAGTCCTTTTCCCATTTTTAAATAGAGTTAAAAAAAATTTTTTTTTTTGCCTTGTAGTTGAAAGAGTGCCTTACATATTTTCAAAATCAACTCCTTATCAAATATATGGTTTGCAGATATTTTCTCCCATTCCATAGGTTGCTTTTTTACTCTGTTGATTGTTTCTTTTGCTGGGCAGAAGGTTTTTAGTTTCATGTAGTCCCACTGGTCTATTTTTGCTTTTGTCACCTGTGCTTTTGTTGTCATATCTGTGAAATAATTGTCAAGACCAATGTCATGAAGCTTGCCCCGTTTTCTTCCACGAATTTTATAGTTTGGGATCTTATGTTTAATTCTTTAATCCATTTTGAGCTGATTTTTGTGTATGGTGTATGATGGGGTCTAATTTCATCTTTTTGCGTGTGATTATCTTCTTCTGGGTATATATCCAAAAGAATCAAAATCAGGGTTTTGAAGAGATTCTGCACTACAAATTCCATTGTAGCATTATTCACAATAGTCAAGATATGGAAACCATCCAAATGTCCATCAGCAGATGAACAAAGAAAATGTGGTGTATAGTTACAATAGAATATTATTTAGCCTTAAAAAGAAGGCAATCCTATCATTTGGAACCATATGGATAGACCTGGAAGAGATTATGCTAAGTTTAATTTGTCACAGAAAGACAAATGCTGCAAGATTCCACTTAGAAGAGGTATATAAAATAGTCAAACTCATAGAAGCTGAAAATAGAATGGTGGATTACCTGGGAATGGAGGGAGTGGGAAATGAAGAACTGTTATTCAATGAGTATAAAGTGATACAAGATGAGTAAATTCCACCGATCTCTTGTACAACATTGTGCCTATAGTTAACAATATGGTGCTGTGCACTTAAAAATTTAGGAGAGTAGATCTCATGGTAAGTGTTCTTACCATACACATACAAAAAGCAGAGGTACACAAGAGAACTTTTGGGGGTGATGGATATGTTTACTTCCTTGATTGTGGTGATGGTGTCCTGGGTGTATGCCTATGTTCTGACTCATCAAATTGTACACATGAGACACAGGCAGTTTTTGGTATATCGATTACACCTCAATGCAGCTATAAAAAAACTACTTGATACTTTTCACCTGTAATTTAACAGGGGGGAAAAAGTAAGAAGATATTAACTTAGACTTTGATGCAAGCAAAAGCACTGTAAGATGGAACTCTCAGCTGGGAGCACAAATGGGTATTATTTTCCCTTGTAAAGAATCATGCTGTCGGGGGAGGCGTGACAATTAAATTCCAATGGTTTATGTTCTTTGATCTAGAAATTCCATTTCTATAATTTGTCCCGAGGAAATATTTGGTTAGTATTAGTATTTGGTTAGTATTAGTATAAATAATACTGAGATAGTATTACTGGTCTTGAAATATTTATCTCAGTATTATTTCGAATTGGCAATATTAGAAACAATCTAAATGTTCGTCTCGCTGGAAATGTTTGAATAAACCAGAGTACATGTACTTGATTATTCGCTGTGTAGCAGAGTGGGGTTAACAGACCCCGGTGGGCGAATTCCATAACTGTCCCTTCTAGTTTACAACCTGTAGGTTGCTCTCCTGCTTATGTTTCTTTATCTGGAAAATAGTTATAAAAACTCTTGCCTAATAGGATCATTGTGAGATCTAAGATTGGCATCATGCTTGGAATGTGGCAGACATTTCATAAGTGAGAGCTACTATTATGGAGCCATTAAACATTCATAAAGTCTGCATAAAAGCATGGAGAAATAGTTATGCTATCTTAAAAGTGAAATAATGTGGGGCGCCTGGGTGGCACAGCGGTTAAAGCGTCTGCCTTCGGCTCAGGGCGTGTTCCCGGCGTTCCAGGTTCGAGCCCCATGTCAGGCTCCTCCTCTATGAGCCTGCTTCTTCCTCTCCCACTCCCCCTGCTTGTGTTCCCTCTCTCGCTAGCTGTCTCTATCTCTGTCAAATAAATAAATAAAAAATTAAAAAAAAAAAGTGAAATAATGTAGCATTTCACATTAAAAAATAGCAATTGTAAATAGAAAAAATAAGACTGAAGGATATACAAAAATATTAAGTGAAAATAATATTAATGGAATGATAGTGAACTATCTGTTTGTCTTCTACGTTTTCTAAAATTTAATAAGGATACACAATTTTTAAAATAAAGAAAAACTGCTTAGTTTGTTGAAAATAATCCATTCCTACGGTGACCTTTCTGGGACTCCATTAAATTAGTGCTACTGGTAGAAGTAAAAGATGAACTGTAGGGATCTCTTAGGGGTGGTAGAAAAAACGGCACTGAGAGTTGGGAGATTTGGGTCTCTTCCCGCTCTGTGCCCTTGGAAAAATCACTCAACTTCTTTGACCTATATTTCTTCCTGGAAATGGGAATAACCATACTTGTCTGATCATCTCATAAACTAATAAGAATATCAAACAGGATTAGAAAGACTTTGAAAAATGTAAAGTGCTTAAAATATGTACATGACTTTGTGTTTCAGGCATTCATCTCTTCAAGGATTGAATTCTGCTCTTTAACTCTTTCATGCTGATGAAGCCAACGGAGTAGGAAACTGGGTTTGTTCATGTGCCCCGCCCACTTTCATCCTTATACTTTTCTTATCTCTATCTTTTACAAAGAAAATCAATACATAGATCTTACAAATCGTTTGTTTTCTATTTTTTCTTCTTTCTAAGTGAATTTCTGCCAGAAACACCTGCTGTCATATTAGGAGTAGTGACTAAGCTTGATGTGACGTTCTCAATTTAGGTATTTAGGGTGGGGGCGCCTGGGTGGCACAGCGGTTAAGCGTCTGCCTTCGGCTCCGGGCGTGATCCTGGCGTTATGGGATCGAGCCCCACATCAGGCTCCTCCGCTATGAGCCTGCTTCTTCCTCTCCCACTCCCCCTGCTTGTGTTCCCTCTCTCGCTGGCTGTCTCTATCTCTGTCGAATAAATAAATAAAATCTTTAAAAAAAAAAAAAAGATATTTAGGGTGACCGACTTTGGCTTTTTGGATCATTTGCTGTTGGCCGGTCTCACAGACCCAAACAAGGGGCGGGAAAGAAGAATGTCAAATACCCCAGTGGCCAAAGGAAAACACAAATGTCCAGGTAGAAAACTGCATTTGTGTCATGGGTAAAGTACTAAGTAACACTGTCAATGACCGGACAATCCTTTCTAGATGTTAGTCTATACTTCCATGCCGAAAGCTACCAAATAAATACTTCTGAAGTGCGGTTATCTCTAGAAGCCAGACACATAGCTTTGTTCATCAAGAAAACATTTGTCTTTGTTTTTAAAAAGAAATTCTAATTGCCACCTCAAAGGCACCATATTTTCGGGACTTTGAGTATTATATTTTCATTTCCTTTGCCTGGTACACCTGCCTCTCCTTTTTTTTTTTTTTTAAAGATTTTATTTATTTATTTGACAGAGATAGAGACAGCCAGCGAGAGAGGGAACACAAGCAGGGGGAGTGGGAGAGGAAGAAGCAGGCTCATAGCGGAGGAGCCTGATGTGGGGCTCGATCCCATAACGCGGGGATCACGCCCTGAGCCGAAGGCAGACGCTTAACGACTGCGCCACCCAGGCGCCCCCACCTGCCTCTCCTTAATCTCTGTACTTAAATGATTCCTCACTCTTTCTCCAGGCAAATCCTCTGATGTCAGTTTCTCCTAACTGATGTCATACCCGAGTATCTTCCTTCCTTAAATCCTCAAATGAGACAGATAGTCTGACCTTTTCTAAATTTTATTTAATTAGCAAGTATAACTTTTATTTTTTTTATTTTTTAAAAAAACATTTTATCTATTTGACAGAGAGAGAGAGAGAGGGCACAAGTAGGCAGAGAGGCAGGCAGAGGGAGAGAGAGAACCAGGCTCCCTGCTGAGCAGAGAGCCCTATGCAGGGCTCAATCCCAGGACTCTGGGATCATGATCTGAGCCGAAGGCAGACACTTAACTGACTGAGACGCCCAGGCACCCCACAAGTATAACTTTTAAAATAGGAAATATTTGCCATATTAAAAAAGCAGTTCCTTTGTGTGTGTGTGAGAACACTTAAATGTCTATATTGTACATATGTCTATATAAGTGACATTTATATTTCTTTAAATTATCATTTAGGAAAAAAGTATTCATTTTATATTTGTGTCCTTATGAAGTCTCTATGTTAAGGTCTGTCCTTCTCCCAATTATTTTATTTTGAATAATAAAGAATTGCTTAGGGAACATAGTGGATCTCAACTTTGGCCACACATTTGGATTGCCTAGGGAACTTTATAAAATTTCAGCATGCAGGCTGCGTCCCAGACCATTAAATCAGAATCTCTGGAAGTGGATGCAGGCATCTGTGTTTTTTAAATGCTCTCCAGGTGATTCTAATGTACAGCTAGGTCTGAGAATCCTTGATAACCGGAAATAACCTTAGCACTAGTGTTTGATATTTACAAAGGTCGTCTGCAGAAGCAGGGATTCAACACAGACCTAATGAGTATTCCTCAGGAGACAGTCTTCACAATTGCAAATGGCAGGTATCATTATAAAAATATTGTCTTTAATGTCATTAAAAGAGATACATCGTCATAAGTTGTGGGAATGTCAAATATACCTCTATAGGACTAATAAAAAGCACTTTCTTCCATTATGGGCTCTAGTGGCATAGGACAAGATTTCCAATGACAGAATTATGCACAGAATCAAACAGTGTTGTAGCTGAAACAACTTAGTCAGCAGTGAATACGGTATGCAAGAAAACTTGGCTGGGTGATTCAAAAAGGGACTCTAGGGATGATTAAGACATTGACGTCAAAGTTGCATGTGAAAAGTTTGAATCAAATTGTTCCATGAAATTTGAGTGCAGAAAAAAATAATATTTCTGGATCACTATATTAGGTAACACAAATTTAAATATCTACTGTAAGTAAGTTAAGAAATAAAATATTGATGATTCCAACCACATCTATAAGCACGTATAGGTTAATATATATATATATATATATATATATATATATATATATATATATATATAACTATATCTCAGTGGGAAAATGGAAGGACTGCTTTATATTTGGAGTCTGCTTATTTTGTTGCGCTTAATGCTATTTTTTTTTCACTTGCTAACATGAATCTCAGAGGACTCTCTTTTATTTTGTTTTTAAATATACCTAAATAAAGATGTAGGTTTGGTGGGAACAGAAACATACTCAATTTGGGTAGCCCTTTTTGCAGAGAAAAATACAGAGTGACCATGGGACATTGCTAGGACTCCTCCCAAGGCTAGGCCAGGGAGGGACCCTAAGGCTTAAGCGTCACGGGCTTCATGGGAAATTCATGTTGGCATCCACCCTATCCTCCCACCAGGGCCTGGCTTCACCAGGCATTGCACAGCTATTGCTTAAGTTGCATTGCTTTCATTCGTCAAATCATCCGAAGATGACTTAGACCATCCCTTGCTGGTCTCTATTTTCTAAGAAGCAGAGGCAATTTCTTACTTTGGAGGACAGTGGTCAGTCGGCACAACGCCAGCAGAGCACTAAATGGCAAAGACGGATGCAATTTCACCACTGAAAATTGAGCTAGAACAAATGAAGACTCTGCATCTGAAGGAAGGTTGTGGCAAATCACGTCTGGGCCTTGGAGCTCCTGGTGTGGAGGTGAGAAGGTATCAAGGAACTGGTGGGATAAAAAAAATGTGGACCAGTAAAGGGCTTTCCTGTCTGGAGATTCCTATCTCTTGTAGAGTCAAAGGACTCATTAAAAACTGTTTTAGGACTCATTGTTTAAACCACTGAGTTCTGTGTGTACCCTTTTCGGGCAAGGGCATCATCCCATGCGTCTTGGTGTCCCTAGCACACGCCTCACACTGTCTGGCTGGCACTAGCGTGTTTGTTGACTCTGCAGCAGAAATGTTTATGTAGTCGTTGAAGAGGGCATCAGGATGAATAATCAGGCTCTGGATTTTAACATGACACAGAAAATTAATTGTTGGGCATTCATTTCCTTATTCTGTCTTCAACCTGGAATCCCACTGACGGTGAGGGAGGAGGGAAAATAGTCCCTGAGAATGGGGTGCCCAGATAGGACTCTGGTCAGACCCCAAACTCAGAAATACATTTTCTGGCCAGAAGAATTTGCCAAAACTTCAGAAAAGTTCTTTCATTTCACTATTTGACCCTTGGAGCCTTTTGGTCTCTGGGTAGAACTTTAAATTTCTAACTCAATAAACTGGAAGCGTAGAAAAAGGAAACCTACCCATCTTCAATACACACTAGAAGTTCCCCTAAAGTTAGTAACTGAAGCCATTTAAAGGTGACTAAGATTCACACTGCAGATGAAAGCGACTGAGGTGATAAGCTACAGAGGACCCATGCAGCCCCAGAGAAAGGAAAAGGGACAGGTAAGAAGCAGCAGCACGAGAAGAAAAAAGATCAAAACATGCTATGGGGTGAGCAGCAGGAAACACTAATGATACACGGATCCGGGGAGCCCTCTTGACATTTCGCAGCAGTCATGAAGCCAACACACAACATCCTGTTGGGAATAATCCTTTCACGAGCATCAACATGAAAAGAACACAAATATTCTCCATGCCGGGGAAAGAGAGAGCTTTTAGGGAGATCTGAGGTAGATAACTTAAATCCCAAGATGGATTCTGGCGCATGTGCAGAGAGCATAGCGGCTCAAAGGGCGGGGCCTGAGGTGTGGCCTCTAGCTCAGTCCCAGGGGCTAGGAAGGCTTAGGATGATTTCTATTTACATCACTTTCTAGCCAGGATGGTTTTGTGGGGAGGACTTCTATGGTCTCCTTCTTGAAGTAAAAGTAAAGTCAAACACTAGAGATTTCACATGTATACAACTCATCTTATCAGGCAAGGAACTCTTGATGAATTCTATAATCTTGTTCCCATAAAACTGTAATGACAGTGACAGCTGCTTCAGAACCCTTAGTGACATTTCCTGGAACACAGACTGCACTCTCAGTAGAAATTTCATTTGACACATTTTAGGCCTGGTGGTTTTAAATGAGGGAGAAAAAAAAAACATGTTGTTAAATATTACTGCAAAATTTCACTTTGCTTAATGGCCAATAAAATAACACAGTGTGTTCAGGTGGCTCGAGCTTCCGGTTTGACCATCTGGCCAAATGAATATACCCAACATCTTTCATCGTTTGCTGGCTTTCTCTCTACTGTCTACTGATGAGTAGCTGGCTGTCAGCATAATTAGCTCCTGCCTGAAATCTGTTTAAAGGAAATGTCCTGACACATATCCAATAATACTCTGGGAGTCAAACAAAAACAAAAACACATCATAATAGAAGAGAGTTCAGGCAGTCAAGAGTGTTGGCCTTATAACTTGAAAAACCACTTCAAGAATATTGGTATTTCTTATTCAAACAAAATGCTCAAAAGAAAGAGCCACTCATTTCTTCTCCTACAACATTCTGGATTTAATGTTCAGGAAGGAGCACTGACATCTTAAGTAAGAGGACCCTGAATTATCAAAGAGGCAAAATGCTATTGAAAATCTCGAAGAAGCTACAAAAATAGTAAATTTGGCCTGCTTCGACTAATGGAATAAAATTTGCAGAGAAGACTGACAATTGGAAAAAAAATGAGTCACTATATGGAACACTTATAGACTCTCTTACCTCAGAGGACGGAGTACACATATAGAAATAGAGTCATTTTGAGGTTTCAAGCCAAAAATATTTCTCAGTTTCTCTTTCTTTCCTCGTATAAGAACATTTTGATCATCTCATCTTATGGTTTTTTAGAGTTTATGTGAAAACAATTTGAAGAAGGAGATAGTGAATGCATAACAACTTTTACTTGGAACGCCTTCTCTAGACACAGTTTTCCTTAAAACACACACAGATACACACACACACACACACACACATACACACACACAGAAAACTGAATGACATGTATAAGGCAAGTCTGTCCAGGCATAGGACAATAGGCACGGAAGATGGCAATTCCTGAGATAAAGGAAACTTAAGCCCTAAGATCACCCAGCTGTCTGCTTGGGTATAATTTTCTGACCTCAATGCAATGAGCAGAGTGCAGCTGTTTTATTGAGGGAAGAAAAAAAAGCCAAAAACAAAAACAAAAACAAAGCTCAGAATTCAGGGCAGCTCGATCTGTATATTCGGTAGGGTAAAGCATCAGAGAGGAGAAAGCTGCATAAGGCAGGGTACTGGTGCTGAAAGTTTGCATGGAGGTTCCTTGTGAATCCTTGGTTGAGGGCTAGGCTGCACCTGTGCAGGGCGAGACTTTGGAGGCACATGAGAAAGTGGCTGTTGATGGCATTGGGAAGGCAACAGAGAGTCTAGATACCAATGGTGTTGCAAAACATTGGAGGTCCAGCCCGGTCAGAGTGGATAAACGTCACTAACACTCCAACTCCAGTTAAGACACAAGGGAGACTTTATCTTAAAATTAAGAGTCAAACTTTAGAATAAGGCTCCTCTTAGACCTGCCCCGACAGAATCTAAAAGAAAAGACTGAAGCAAAATTAGCAGCACATTAGAAATTTTTGGAATAATATTGGACACTTTATCAAACATATAATTAGAGTTTCAGAAGGATGAGAGCAAGAAAACAGAGTAACAACTTTGAAAATTAGTAGCCAAATGCTTTCTGTATTTGATGAAAAACACTGACTTATAGGGCCAAGATGCTCGGTGAACCCACAACAGAAAGAATACAAAGAAAGCCACACTTAGACATATTAGACTTAAAGAAGAAATTAAAAAAGAAAGAAAGAAAACATCTTAAAAGCAGAGAAAATCTAATAAATACAGGGAAACTATATGATAGTGGACTTCATCAGAAACAATGAAAATAGGAAAATAATGGAATGGCATTTTTTTTTAAGTGCTGAAAAAGAAAAATCTGACATCTCAAATTCTATATTCAGAGAAAATATCCCTCATTAACAAGGGTGAAATATAGACATGACAAAAATAGCACAAAGAATGTGGGAGTGGGTAAATGTATTATTTTAAGGTGTGTAATGGGAATTGGGAAGAGGAAAATGAGAACTCTCAGGTGTGAAATGTGAAGAGATACAATATCAATTTGTAAATAAACACTGATACATTAAGGTTGCATACTTTTAACCCTAAAGTAATCGATAAAAATAGTAAGTTATAGCTAAAAACCCAATAGAGATTACTAAATGCTCACTACGAATAGTTGATTATGAGAAAAAAAAGCAGGAAAAGAGCAGAAGAAGAAAAACACATTAGACAAATAGAAAACAAATAACAAGATGGCAGACTTTAATAGAACCGTATCAATAATTACATTAAAGATTTGAATTAAAATGCAGATACTGGCAGGTTAGATCATAAAGCAGGTCCCAATTATATGTTATACACTAAAAACATATTTAAATATAAAGCCATAGATACGTTGAAAGAAAGAATGGAAAAAGGTACACCTGGCTAAAAGTAAGCATAAGAAAGTAGGTTCTGGCTACATTACTATTCGAGCAAGTAGTTATCAAGATCATAAGTTTTACAAAAGAACGGATAAAGATGGGCATTTCATAACGATAAAAGTTACAATTCGCCAAGAAGACATAATAATTTAAAAACATTAATGTACCTAATAACAGAGCAACAAAATTAATGAAGTCAAAAATCAAAAAGGAATAACAAATCCGCCATCACAGCTGAAAATTTTAACATACTCTTTCAGGAGTGTTGCTATACTTGATATAACAGGTAGGTAAAAAAAAAAAAAAATGTTACGAGTATAAAAAATCTAAAAAATGCTGTCAGCAAACTTAACCCAATTGAGAAATTTGCAGAACATAATACACAACAATTGTAAGAAATATATTCGTTACAAATGCACATGGAGTATTAATAAAAACCATATACTTGGCCATGCAGTAAGGCTCAGAGGTTTTTAAAAGACAGAAATGTTATAAAATATGTTCCCTAGCCACAGCGTAGTTAAATTAGCAATTTGTAACAATATAATATCTAGAAAAGTTTCTCAATATTTATAAATTAAACAACCTACTTCTAAATAACCAATATGTTCAAGAAGAAATCCTAAAAGAAATCAGAAAATATTTTTAATTGAATGATAATGAAAATACAATATATTGAAAGGTCAAAATCAACCTGATTAAGGGCATCTACGAAAAACTTGCAGCTAATACCATCCAAAAATGGTGATATATTGAATGTTTTCTCACTAAGCTTAAAAACAAGGCAAGTATGTTCATTCTTACCACTTTTATTCAACCTTGTATTGGAAGTCCTAGCCAGGTCAGTGGGGTAGGTATTGTCTGGAAAGGGATGCTAAAGAACTTTGAGATGGAAATGGGAAGGAGTTTTTATCCTGTTTTTGCCAATGGCTGTGTTCCTTTCTATATTTTTCAAAGCTCATTGATTTGTGAATTTCGAATGTGGGTTTTTTATTGTTTGTAAATTACATCTCAATAAAGCTGATTTTAAAAAGCTGATTTAGAATGTTTCCTGTGGACGAATATAAGTGAACCTTACTCCTACAAATCTCTTTGACATTTCTAAGTCCATTCCATATTAACACCAGAATTCATTGAGACCAGTGAGCTTAATTTTGTGTTCAGTGTAGTTTTCCAAAAACTGCCAATGATTGTTATACAAAAGATAGTAAATAGATGATAGATAGATGGTAGCTAGATAGCTAGCTAGCTAGCTAGATAATAAGTAGATTATAGGTAGACAGATGATGGATAGGTAGATGATAGATAGATGATAGCTAGCTAGTTAGCTAGCTAGCTAAATAGAGATTTGTTGTTAGAAAAAATGGAACACTGTAAAGAATCCGGTGGCATTGGGTTTGTTTGCTGTAAATTATTGATCATCATTTACATGGGCCTAAGGTTGTGAAATAAAAAATAATACTTAAAAAAAATTTTAAGGATGTATTTATTTTATAAAGTGGTTGGTGGGGGGAAGGGGCCGAGGGAGAGAGAGAGAAGCAGACTCCTCCCCTGAGCACAGGGCCTGACACGGGGCCGGTTCTCACAACCCTGCCATCACAACCTGAGCCGAAACCAAGAGTTGGTTGCTTAACCGACGATGCCACCCAGGTGCCCCCCAAATAATACTTTTTATTAGATGTGTTCCATGGCTCCTCTTTGGTGGAAAGAGAAGAGAGAATCATGTTTGGGAAATTCCAACGAAAATGTAATCATAGCATATTAGTTACACTGTGATAACAAAAGAGCCCATAGCAATATGAAAGACGGCCATTCTAAGCCAGTTTGGTATCACGAGAAACTGTGGAAACAAATGCATTCTAGTTGGTGAAGTAATATATAACAATGGGAGACAGGTTGAGAGGGGCTTGAGGGAATTATTGCCAGTATTATTCTCTTTCTTCATGGACTTTAACTTTACCACTCACATGCTGTTTACAAATGATTAAAATTACTCTGGACATGGGATAATGGTGGCTGGAATTGTACTGTGCTTAGTGGCTGGGCTGTTGGCACTTGAATGTCAATTCAATTCCCACCAAGGCTTACGGAGAAGTGGATTTAGTGACAGATCCGTCATCTTGGGAACAGACAATGGCAAATGACAGTAACAAATAACCAATAAAAAGTTCATCAGTTTAAAAGGTTTCCATTAGCAGAGAAAATAGGAGGAAAGGAGTGGGTTGCTTTTTATTGAACTGTGTCCAGGTCTCTAAGTACAGGGCGGTACAGAGTTCCACAATCATAGGGGACTGATGCTGAGTGAGTCTCAAAAACCAAGTATTTGGGTTGACTTCAGCAAGAGGGAAGATCAAATGTTTATCTTGAAGATTGTTTGCCTCATCTCCAAACTCAAGCCTGAAAAGCAGGCCTGGATTGCTTTAGGAGAATGGTTTGCAGCTAAGATTTTTCTGGCAATCAGAATTACAGTTCATTTGACCATTTGGACTAGAGCTCAGAGTGGACGGAGATGGATGAAAGCAGAAACGTTCAAAGTCGTGTAATAAATAATTCCTCAAAGGCACATGTTTGTCCCTCAGTGAGATATAAATATTCTCAGAACTATTTCTTGGCTAATTTGGGGTCCCGGGGATGGGGGGGGCAATAATTGTCAGGTGTGTAGGCATTAGGAATTGGGTGGAGTTATGATCTAGGCTTTGCCCTGGAGTTAGTTTCTCTGCATTGTTTCTTGGACTAGATCCCTATGAATATATTATTATATGTTTTGAGAGAAAGAAAATCATGATGAATAAATATGAGAAATGCAACATATGTTTTTCTCTTTCGGGATGTCATAAAAGAAGTCAGCATATAAGGCTCTCTTTCAGAAGTCCTGCAGCAAGGAAATCAGTTTCCTTAATACTTGTCACCATTCTTGAAGGCCCCAATATCTATAATAATTTGTCATCCAGCTCTTAGGTTCTTTATTTCCTTAATCTTATCATCTCTAGTGATCTTTTTTTCTGCCCTGCCACATTTTCTCATGTTCAAACCCTTGAACTTCCTATTTCAAGCTCTGACCACTATCTCCTAGCCATCAGCTCACCCACTTCACGACACCCACTCCAAAAATTGTAAATGGGGCTGTGTCCTTAGTGCTTTAGTGTGAGCTTTGCACCTGTGCTGTCAGGCTTCTAAAGCAGCATTTAACAGCTGTGGGGGTGCTCACAAGTCCCTTAAACTTTCTGTCCTTCAGCTTATTTGTCTTTAAGAAAAAAACAATAACAATACATCTCAGGTTTGTTGTAATGATTCGATAAGTCAATACATAGAAAATACTTCAAATAGTGCCCAAAACATGGCATTTGCTCAATAAATATGAAGGCTGTCCAGTCCTTGGAGTTAAAATTGTCATGCTCCATTACCTCCCTTCTGCATGTCCTTACTTGCCTCCTTTCATAGTGTAAATTTCACTGTCCATCCTTATAATTGGTCCCTTCCAAACATGTGAACTCCCTCATTTGATTATTCCCAATATATATGTACATATGTTGCAAAGCCCCAGCCTGGTTAGAACCAACTACCAACTTTATGCATTCATCTGAACAATTGCTGGAGGATATTGCCAGAGGAAACCACTGAGAGTGTTGATGCTTCTCAATTGCAATTAATAACTCCACACCTCTAATGAATTCTTAACACCACTTGGCAATCTAACTACACTTTTCCCTTCCCAAATTATCTGTTTCATACAGTCTTCCTTTTTCTTTCACCTTCAATGCCACCATGGACTATTTCTTAGCTGATGAGTTCATTGCATGGGTCCCTGAGAAAGTAGAATCAACCTAAGGGAAAGGTATCTTCCTTTCTAGTACCAAGTCCACCGGCCCACTTGCCAACTTTTTTTCTCCTCTCAAAATTCAGAGGCCAAATTTTGCACTTGCAATTGGTAGAGTCCCCTCTGGTCTCCTTAAGTGCTTGGAAACATGACTCTTCCCTGTCTTTCCTGTACCATCTCTTTCTCTCTCTCTCTGGGATCCTTGTCATCACAGAAATGATCTAGTGTTTCTTCTTTAAAGAACAATTTAAAAACTTTCCTCAAAGATCCAGATGGGTTCATTGGTGAATTCTACCAATATTAAAGGAAGAAATCATACTAATGCTCTACAATTTCTTCCAGAAGACAGAAGCAGAGGGAACATTTCCTAGCTAACTCTAGGAGGTCAGTATTACCCTAATATCAAAACTGGAAAAAGACATTACAAGAAAGAAAAGTATAGATCAATATCTCTCATGATCATAGATGCAAAAATCCTCAACAAAATATTAACAAATCAAATCCAACAATGTATAAAAAGGTTTATACATCATCTCCCACGTATGCAAGACTGGCAAAACATTTGAAAATTAATTAATATAATTAATCACATCAAGAGGCTTAAAAAGAAGACCCAACGATCATACCAATAGAGTCAGAAAAAGCATCTGACAAAATCTAACACCCATGCATGACAACAACTCTCAGTAAACTGGAAGTAGAGGGAAACTTCTTCTACTTGATAAAGAATATCTACAAAAAACCAACAGCTAACATCATACTTAATGGCAAGAAACTTGAAGCTTTCCCACTAAGATCTGGCATAAGGTATGTTTGTCTCCACTCACCACTTCTTTTTAATATCATACAGGAAGTCCTTGTTAATGCAATTAGACAAGAAAAGGTATACCGATTTGACAGGAAGAAATAAAAGTGTCTTTTTTCTTTTCTTTTTTTTTTTTTTTGCAGATGACATGATAGTGTATGTAGAAAATCTGAAAGAACAGGCAAGGTAACTCTGAGGATGAATCCATAACTACAGTAAGGTTGCAGGATATAAGGTTGACATACAAACGTATACCTATATACCGGCAGTGAATAAGTGGAATTTGAAATTAAAAACATAGTATCATTTACATTAGCATGCAAATAAATGAAATACTTAAGTATAAAGATTTTAAAAAGATGTACAAGGTCTATATATGAGAAAAACTACAAAGCTCTGATAAACAAAACCAAAGAACTAAATAAATGGAGAGATATTTCATGTTCATGGATAGGAAGACTCAATAGTGTTAAGATGTCAGTTCTTCCATGGACTCTGAGAAACAAACTGCAGGGTTCAGAGGGGATGGGGGTGGGGGAATGGGATAGGCTGGTGATGGGTAGTAAGGAGGGCATGTATTGTATGGTGCACTGGGTGTTATACACAACTAATGAATCATCGAACTTTACATCAAAAACCAGGGATGTACTGTATGGTGACTAACATAATTTAAAAAATAAAAAAAAAAAGATGTCAGTTCTTCCCAATTTGATCAATAGATTCAGTGCAATCCTAATCAAAGTCCCAGCAAGCTATTTTGTGGATATTGGTAAACTGATTCTAAAGTTTGTATGGAGTGGTAAAATACTGAGAATAGTCAACACAATATTGAAGATGAACAAAGTTGAAGGATTAACAGTATTGGACTTTAAGACTTACTAACTATAAAGCTATTGTAGTCAAGACAGTATGGTATTAGTGAAAGAATAGATAGATCAGTGGAACGGAATAGAGAGCTATGAAATAGGCCCACATATAGTCAACTGATTTTTGACAAAGGACCAAAGGAATACAATGGAGCAGTCTTTTTAACAAATGGTGCTGGAACAACTGGACACCTACATGCAAATTAATAAGGTCTGGACACAGACCTTATACCTTACAAAATTAACTCAGTATAGATCATAGACCTAAATGCAAAATGCAAAAATATAAAACTCATAGAAAATAAAATAGGAGAAAGCTTAGATGATTTCGGGTATGGCGATGACATTTTTGATACAACACCAAAGGCATGATCCATGAAAAAAAATAATGAATAAGCTGAATTTCATTAAAACTTAAAAATTGTGCTCTGCAAAAGACAATATCAATTAGCAGACTTAGCAGACAAGACATGGAATGGGAGAAGATACTTATGAAAAGACATATCTGATACAGGACTTTTATCTAAAGTATACGAAGAAGTCTTAAAGGTCAACAGTGAGAAAACAAACAACCTAATTAAAATATGGGCAAAAGAGCTTCACAGAAACCTCATCAGAGAAGATATATAAATGGCAAATAAACATATGAAAAGATGTCTACATTATGTGTCATCAGGGAAATGAAGATTAAAATGACAATGAGCTACCAGTACAGAGCTATCAGAATGGCCAAAATCCAAGCACCGACAATACCAAATGTCAATGAAGCTGTGGAGCAGTGTGGAATCTCATTCATGGTGGAAATGCAAAATGGTACAGACACTTTGAAAGATAGTTTGTGGTTTCTTACAAAACTGCACATGCTTTTACAGAATGATCCAGCAATTGCACTCCTCTGTATTTACCAAAAAAGTTGGAAATGTACGTCCACATGAAAACTTGCACATGGATGTTTATAATAGCTTTAGTTATAGTGACGAAAAGTAAAAGCAATCAAGATTCCCTTCTGTAGGTGAAGAGATAAGCTGGTATATCCACACAACAAAATATTTTCCCATACTAAAAAGAAATGAGCTATCAAACCATGCAAAGACATGGAAGAATCTTTAAGGCATATTACTAAGTGAAAAAAAAAAAAACACCATCTGAAAATGCTATATAGAATATGATTCCAACTATAAGACATCCCAGAAAGGCAAAACTATAGAGAAAGTAAATGATCAGTGGTTGCCACAGATTGGGTGGGTATAAAAGGATGAATAGCCATAACACAGATTTTTAGGGTAGTGAAAATATTCTGTATGATATCACAATGGATGCATATCATTCATTCGTCCAAACCTACAGAACATACAATACCAAGAGTGACCCCCTAAGGGAAATTATGAACTTTGGTCAATTACATTGTATCAATGTATGCTCATTAGTTGTAACAAATGTTACAATTCTGGTGGGGGAAATTGATAATGGGGGAGGCTATGCATTTGTGGGGGCAAGGAGTGTATGAGAAATCTCTTTACTTTCCTTTTGATTTTCTTATGAACTGCTCTTTAAAAGAAGTTTCTTTAAAAAAAAAAAAACAAATTTCCCTCGACCTACATTCTTTTCTAGCTACTGTCCTATTTCTCTGTTCTCCCTCACAGTACAACTATTTTGTGACATTTATTATGACAAATTTCAAGTGTACATAAAAGTAGGACTTTATAATGAACCCCCATGTACTTGCCACACAAATTTAAAAATTATTAACTTTGGTCATATTTCCTTCATCACTCTTTTCATTTTTTGTTTTAACACTTTAGAGCAAATATCAAACCTTATGACATTCCACTTCCATATATTTCAGTGCATTCCTTAAAAATAAGTGCATTTTATTACATAACCATAATAACATCATCACACTTAACACAATTAACAAAAATTCCTTAATATCATCTAATATCTAGTTTAGATTCACATTTCCTCAATTATACCCAAATTTTCTTTTCTTGTTTGTTTAGTTGCGTAACAATCCAAACAAGGTTTCTATATTGGAACTGATTACATAGTGTAGTCTTAAATGGAGTTCAGTCTGGAATACACACACACACACACACACACACACACACACACACACATTTTTCCTATGTCATGGACTTGTTAAAGATTAGGTTAAGCTGTCTTGGAAAATGCCCTACAGAGTGTAATTCCTAAGAGAACTCCATTCCCTCATCTGCTCTTCTCCCTTGAACACCCTCAGTTGGGTTTCCTGCTCTTACATCCCATGAAGACACCTCCACGATGTCCATATTAACACAACCAGTAGGCATGTCTCTTTCTTCACTTCACTCTCAGCATCATTAGTCAGTTGACCACTCTTCACTTCTTGAAACCCTCCCTTCTCTTGGTTTCTGAGATCCATACTCACCTACATTTCTTCCCATCTCAAGAATAGCTTTTTTCTGTCTTTTTGCTGCCTTCTTATACAATATTTGAACTCTAGATACTGGAGTCCCCTGGGGTTCATCCTGGTTTCCTTCTCTTTTCTGTCATCCTTACATGCTTAGCTAATCTCATCTAGACTGTATATTTATATATATAAATATACAGAGAAAAGAGACAGAGAATCTGGAAGACGGTGATATCCTTGGGGTGGCTGAAACCTGGCTTATATGACAGAAAGGGGGTGCATTCACGAGGGGAAAGGTCAGAAAGGAGGAGGGAGGTAGGATCTTGACCTTGGAAGTTTTGATGGTTGAGAGGAGAGGTTGAGCTTTTATTTCCTCTGCAGTTGAGATTCATTGAAGAGGACAGTGTTGGCAACGTTGGCGACTCTCAAGGTGTGTGTGTGGTGCCTAAGGGGGACAGTTTCAATAGGTTTATGTCCTCTTTGGGAGCATTTACAGACATACTGAGAAGTGTTTATACTACGATCCTGTTCACATTCCTTTGCCCTCGTTTTCTTCACCCAAGGCTCTTCCTTGATATTTTCTATAGAATTCATGGGCCTGCTTCTTATAGATAGGTCAGTCTTTGAAGACAGAGACAATGATTTTTGAATGTTCTATGTTGGGTCTAACACAATGTGTTTTCTCTAAAACGATTGCATGTCTTAGCATTTATCTTTTGAATTTTCTCCCTAAAACAGGAGTGCTAAGGAGAAGGGGGAATTTTCTCTCGTTTATTTTAGAGATTTTTCTTCTGGAAGAGAGAAATGTGTATTTAATGTGTATGCCATATTTCAATGAACAAAGAAAAATAACAAGTGAGGGGAATGCAAATCTCCTTCTCTCCCCCAGCACAAAACACGCGCACACACACACACACACACACACACACACTCACATTGGGTCTATCACTTGGATGCCCCCAAATCATTTTAGTTCAGTGACATTTGTTTATACTGAGAGAGACAGATGCATGCATAAATAATACAGAGATACTCTGAAATCATTTTGAGAAACGCTATAAGCCATTTGTAATATTTTGTAGTTGGACGCTTTTCACTTTCACAGGAAATCCTGCCTAGGTCTCAAAGATGGGACTTTCATTAAAGAAGCTTTATTAAAGATGCTTCACTGGGAAGCCAGTTTCCAGGACAGAGCCTGCAGAGGGGAGGAGCCCTTTGTCCCTAATTGTGTAGATGTGAACTCTAATGTGTTTACTTTTGCTTTGGGCTATGAGCATGTTTCTTTAAGAAGAAGTAGGGAAGGGAAAGAATACCCAAAGGCTCCAATAAGTGACTAACCCAGAAATACTGTAAAATCAGGGTATTAAGTCATAGTGACACTGCAGGGGCCTGGAAGCAGCAATCTATAGATTCATACCTGGAACTGAGCTGAGATGGGTTAAAGGCAATTATGTGATTTCATCTGAGGAGGGAATATTAGTGTTCAAGGCTCTTAAAAAAGAAAAAGTCTCCACGGAACTCAAAATCATCCCATGGGCAGGCATGGGGCTTGGTATGTTTCTCAAAGATAGTCAGTGGACCTTGGTTGGTTCCTTTGGCTCAAAGGATGAGAGTCTGTCAAGGGAAAAGAATAGAAATGTCCCAATGATGCCAAAAGCATGGGCAAGGCCTTGGGGTTAAAAGCACAGCATTTGAAGATACCTATTTCTGGGTTTGCTGTTGACTCTGGGTGACCATGGGTATTTTGCTCCATGCCTCAGTATCTTCCCTCCAAGAGAGATAAGCACATCTACCCAATATTTCTTCATGCTTACCAAGTTTATTATTTTATTGTTCTTCTCTCCCCTGCAAATATAAGTTCCACAGGGAGGGAGACATGGGTGTTTTATACACTGCTATATCAAAATTCTGAGCTTTTATACAAAGCCCAAAACATGTTAACTCTGCATACGTTTATGTTGAATGGATAAATGAATGTATGAATAGGGTTGCTCTTTGTGTTAAATGAGCCCACTTTAAAGTGTCTAGTAAAGTGCCTGCAACATACTAATATCCAATAAATGGCAGCCTAACCTTTTGCCCTACTTATCTCTTCTCCTTTTTGGAAAGGGACACAGGTTCCTGGATAGACACTTTGGGAGAAAATCTCTGTTTTCACTGCTTAACACTGGCTGAATTCTCTGATCAAAAATGAGGACAGGGACCCAACATTTTCTTAAAATTTTTTTTCAAAAAGATTTATTTATTTATTTTAGAGAGAGAATGGGGAGGAGGGGCGGAGGGAGAGAGAGAGAGAGAGGGAGAGAAGCAGACTCCCCACTAAGTGGGGAGCCTGTTGTGGGGCTCCATCTCACCACCCTGGGATCATGACCTGAGCCAAAACCAAGAGTCGTACATTTAACTGACTGAGCCACCCAGCCCCAGGGACCCAACATTTTCTAAGCATCACCTAGGAAAACACATTTTCCCATTTCTTTTGAATCCTCACATCTTTTTCTTACCCACACACTCTGCTTAGTCTTGTCTTTCACTTTTGCTCTGACTCTGGCTCCTGCCAAGAATCACTTGCCTTTTCTCTTCTCTTCCAAGTCCTAACTCTGGAAGGGCCCATCTCAATCATTGCCTCCCCTGTGAGGTCCTCCCTGCCATATCCCTCTTCCAGCAGCTTCTCTCGACTGTTAGTTTGTTTTATTGGCACATATTCAGCACAAAGCCTTCATTGTCAGGGCCTTTCAGGGCAAACCAGCACAAGCCATGAGGACTGAGGTCTGAACTCCCTGAAATGGAGACCCTTCTATTGACCAACACTTGTTGAATTCCTACCCAATGCGCAGCTCAGTGCAAGGTGCTGGAATAATGACTGGCAATGTGTTAGGAACAGCTCTGGGAAGACCAAGTACAGAGTTTAGCGGCTCTGGGTTTTAGCTTAAAAAGACAGAGAACTCCAAATCCTAAAGGCTTAGCCCTTAATTAACTGAATCGTGTGCATTCTGTTCTCTGCTGCAAAAGCTTTAGTAATGCACTAGTCCAGACAGGTTGTGAAATTTCTTCATATACATGCCAAGGAGCTTCTGCCACCTGGTGTGCTAAGAAGACATTGCAGTGTGATGGGAAATAGGGATTTCTTACTTCACCTTGTGAACACCATGACTTTTCTAATACAGTAAGAGTAGTCATTTTTTCTTTTTAAAGTTGTGTGAAGTTTTCAACTGAAATATTACATAGAACCAAATATATAAAATAGACAAAAAATGAACTGCTCCTGATAGTGTATGTTCCAGGAGAGGTTGGAGGTCTCCGAACCCTGCCTTTTTGAATTTTTTTTTTTTCCAGAACATTGCTGATGCCTTTTCATGCAACCCCGAGGTCATGATCCATCATGGAGAATCCAAGAAAAAAAAAGCTGCAAGGGTCAGGTGTTTTTTTGTTTTTTAATTTTGTTTTTGTTTCTTTGTTTTTTAGATGACTTTTACAATCCCTTTAGGGAAGAATAGCTCATATTGACTGAACTCTTCTTTTACGCCCAGCCCTTTAGATGTTTTTTTTCATTATGTATTCACACACTTTTCTGTGAAGGAGGCTCTGATATCCCCGTTTCACAGAGGAAGAAACTGAGCCAAAAAGAGACTCAGGATTTTACCCATGACTACCCAGGTTTTCATGGGTTGAGGCAAAATTCAAACCCAGGACTTCCTGACTTCAACGTCGAAACTTGTCTGCTCTCATCACTTCCAACTTCAAAATTGTGGGCCTCCAACAATGGGCAGTGACAAAGCTGTTATCGAGAGCACGGAGGACAGAGAATGTTTTTAAGATCACAGCCATTCCTGGTGATCCCTTCTGTTCCCTGGAGGCCCTCTTTTATCCTTTTGTGCCAAATCTGAAGGCAAATTTGTTTGATAAAGAACAAGCCCAGGGCCACACAGGCAGGGTATGAGTGGGACACTGTAGGGAGGGGTGGAGACGGAAAGAGAGGTTCTAGGACTTGTCCAGGTCACTAGATCTGTGCCCAAAGACATTAGATTTCCCATCTCAAAATTCTGGCTCATAAGATCGACTCCAGTGAGAGTCTCATGTCTCTGGAAGAAAAGTGGATCTTTTCCCTTCACCGGAACCTGAAGGCTTGGATGTGTCCCAGAGATGGGAAGCCTGGAAAATAGCCCTCCCATGAGAGCTGGTCATCTGTGGAAGATGAGCAGGGGATGCGAAGCCCAGCTCTGTGTGGTTTCTGTTCTCCAGACTCAGATCCGCCCCATGTGGAATCTATTCTCTGATGGGCGCCCTGAGGAATGGCACCATTGGGGGCTCCAGTAATGCAATCACTTTTAATCAGCATTTAATGAGGCTATAAGCAGCCTCAGCTTACCTCTGTTGAGAGAGGCAACTGGACATAAACCTCAATTACTCAGACATTTAAAAATCAATTTCAAATAAATGTCCAGGTGATGGAACTGAAGGGATTAGAAGGATCAGGGGTGTGTGCCCAGGCCTGGCAGATCCCGTCAACGCAATTGAGGCGGACAGCTCCTGTAATGTAATAAAGGTGGCCAATCTTGTGCCCCTAGGGGTTAAGGGGAATAGGTCTTATCTCTCCACTTCCCCCAAAGCAGAGGAAGATTCCAATGACAGAAAGAAGAGAATGCAACAGTGACGTCTGTACACTCAAGCTGTATTGGGAATGCTAGCTTTATCTCATTTTATCGTTGTGAAGAGGAAAAGGAGCCTCAGGCTACCACTCAAAGTCCTCGCCCCAACCTGGCCTCCATCTGTACCACCAGAATCAGATATATTACTGTTTCTACAGATCGGGACTTTTGGGCCAGACATATGTACTTATCATGCCCAACCGCAGGCTGGTAATTGAGCTCAATAAACGTTTATTGAGCATGTACTGTGTGGCAGGAACCGTGCTGAGCAACATGGGGACACAAAGATAAGGAAGTTAGAATCTCTGCTTCAATTCCAGGGTAGAAGAAACGAGGCTAACTCCATATTAGATCAGGGTTTACAGTCCTGCAAAACCAGATCACTTGTGTCTTTAGACACGCCTGGCTCTCTCACCTCTGAGGCTTAGCCAATGTGGAGAAGAGGGGCTTGAGCCCTACTTTGATTCTGTGAGCACAAGATACTTCCTTTAATAATTTCCTTCATAAATTTTATTTGTTAATACTAGTAGGAATCAAATGTCTGTTACTTTCTACTGAAGAAACAGCTAATACATAGGATAATACCATTAATAATAATAATAATTACTAGAATTTAATGAATAAGTATTAAGCAGTAAGGATTGTGCTAACTACTTGATTTGCACTTTCTTTTTCCCACCAAAACTACTCGTTGAGATGGGTCTTGCCCTCATCTTAGTTTCTCTGTTTTGTAGGTTAACATACCTTATAGGGTCGTTGTGTGGATTAAAAAAGGAACAGTTGCAGTGGCACCAATAGAATTGACCGTCTACCATCAAGATAGTACTACCATCCCTATCTTGAGACTTAGCACCCTCTCCATTCACATTGTATTTCAAGGTGTCCCTTGGAGTTGCCAAAGTATACCTTTCCAAAAGTTAAAAACATGACCGATACAAAATAGAATGAACATGAATCAAACATCTATTCAGCTTCATACTTAATGAGGGGACCATTAGGATGGCAAACCTGATTCAAAGGAGAATTAAGGAAGGAATTTATATAGTCAGTAGGTCAAGGGGATACTGAAATGAATTTGTTGATATGTTATAAACTGGTTAATATCTTACAGAGCAATAAAGCTGTAGCCTTCTGGTTATGTTTTCTACCTTATAGAAATCAACCAGCAGATATATAACTTTGGAATATCTGGGCTCTAATCAAATAGGAAACAGGAAATTCAAACATAAGTACGTTACCCCTGGTCAGGGAGCCTGCAAATGTTCTAAAGGGCCAGACAGTAAATATTTTTGGCTTTCCAGGTCATATGGTTTCTGGTGAAGCTACTCAATTCTGAGATAACAGCATAAAAACAACTTTAGATAATACATAAACAAATGGATGTGGTTGTTCCAATAAAACTTTATCTTTACAAAAACATGTGACTGTGGGTGATAGTTTGCCTATTCCTATCTCAGATAATTAAATAATACTTGGGTGAGCCAGTAAATGTATAAGGGTGACATTGACGGGGTATGAAATTATCTTATTGCTATATCTCTATTTTTAAATTCATTTTTCTTTATAGCACTAAAATGTGAATGGGGCCTCCTGGATTTGCTGATGCAGTGTTCCTGCCCCCCACCCCCGTCACCCCCCACACGTATGTGGTTACAGCGGAGACTTTATGTTTATTCACGTGGGCACCATTCGCTCTCTGCCTGCCTTCATCATGTTGACTAGACCACAGTTCACACTCGACCCAATCTCCAAATTTGAAATGGGTCAAATTGGCTGGTTGCTTTCTTTAGTGGAAGAGATATAAACTGGGGGCTGATGAAGGAAGTAGTTTTCTGCCATTTCACCTGGAAAGCAGGGGAATTGAGGTCAGAAGGAATCCACTCACTGCCTTTCTGTGCCTCAGTTTCACTATCGGCACAGTGAGCTGGAGTACCCGTGCAGCAGGTGCGGCGTTTAGTGTGATAATGTGTGTAAAGCACCAGCTGTGAACAGCATGTGCACTGTAACCTTTACTTCTCTTATTTTGAAGACTCCTGTCTCTGTCTCTCCCAAGTGCCTCCAATGCCATATGGCTTAACCATGACACAGGAATTATGGGGGCACCACAACTCTGTCTCCTCTTTGCTTGAGCTCAATGCCCTTTCTTTTCCACATTGATGTTTTATTTCACTGCTGGCATCTAACCTTTGAGTTTTACTCAACTGCTTCTAGTAACTTCATGCTTTATAGTTGAGTAACCAAGCTGACTTCTCTATTTTCTTCTGGGAGTGAGGAAGAGTGGGGGGCAGACAGGATCAAGTGTTGGCTGGGCTGTAGTGTGGCTGAGTGTTTTAAATAGATCATCTTTAATGCTCACAACCATCCATTTCTAGGGACACTGTTATTCCTATTTTATAGATGAGGCTCACAGAACTTTAAGTCACCGTACCGAGACTAGTCATACTGAAAAGAGTTGGAGGGCCGGATTCCAACCCAGGCCTAACTGACTCCAAATATAATAAATGCTTTTATCCACAGCAACGCACTTTCATCAAAGTGCTTTTCATTTGGCTGCTATTTTGCCTTTTCGCTACCACCTCTCTTCTTCTGGCAAAACTAATCCTCTGGGGCCTGAAATGAAGGAAACAAACATTGTTCAGTACTGAAAGTCAAACAAGAAGCTTTTACCATGATATCTTCAAATACCTTAGCAACGCATATCCCATTTTTCACTTTTGAGCAAGTCAATAGCCAATATCTCCATCATGGATGTCTCACTTCATGGATGTGCTCACTGGTAATCTTACTGGGCTCCAGAGAACTTTCACCACTGAGCATGACAAGAATTCAGAGGCCAGACTCAGTTAAAAACAGGGTGCACAGCCAGATCATCCTAGAAAGTTTATGTCTGTCAAAATGCAGCGCTAGCCCTTGCAAAGAACAGGTCTATATGTGGACTCATGAGAGTATGAGCTGTAATTGACATATAACATTGTATTAGTTTAAAGTGTACAACATAGTGATTTCACATATGTACATACTGCAAAATGATGATCACTATACCTTTGGTTAACATCCATCATCACACATAATTGCAAGTTTTTGTGTTGTAATGGAAACTTTTAAGATCTACTCTTTCAGCAACTTCCAAATATACAACATGGTATTGTTAACTACGTACCTATTTTTAAGGAAGCATGGTAGCTTGAAATCAAGGCCCCTCTTCTCTCCACCTGCATTACAGATCTCTGTCTTTCCCCCAGCTCCATGGTGAGTAGGGCATTGTCATGTGGCCTACACTGGACGATCAGAGGCTCACAACTAGGACATGAATCTCAAGAATGTAGCACATTCTACATTCTAACTACAGGGGTAGTTAGAGATTAATTATAGTAGCTCTGCTAGAGCTTAAAGTCTTTTTGAAAGTGTCAACGTTGGTGACAGCAGTCCATAAACATTGTTTCTGCCACACGATCTTAATGGTGCCCAACCTCTCTTGTTTGTCCACCCCCCCCCCAATTTCTGAGCTCAGCTCCCCAGGCTCTCAATGTTGTGAGCTATCCAATATCCAATCTAGGAGATTTTTGCTACTTAAGTTAGCCTCATTTGGCTTCCACCAAATGGAAGCACCAGGGGGCTCTGATGAGATACTCCTCAACACCCACCAACAGGCCTGGGCTCCTTCACATATTGTGATCTCTGTTCAAAGGCGATTTCCCCAGGACAGGCTGTCGGAGTTTCCACCCAAGTGGAAGAAAAAGACAAAAAGCCTCAGAACTTAATTTATTTAGAACCTTAGCACTAAGTGGTTAGTTATTACCCTATTTTTACTAATCCACTGATCTGAGATAGATGTGCAAATAGGAGACAAGACAAAGAATTTCTCCTGCCATCGAAAGATAAGTTTCCGTAATCTCACATCAAAGCCCAAGTTATTTCTTTCATAGAAATAGAAGATTCACAAAATAAATCAGGTCAAATTTCTGCTCTTGTGGTCATGAAATAAGGAAGGAAATCCAAGTTATGTAGGATTCGTATTTGTTCCAGTGTGTCCTAGATGCTGTGTAAAATGCATGAGTATAAAGTGATGAGGGAGACTGATATTGGATGCTTGCACAGTTGCATTCATCCTTCAGTTCTGCACAGTGAGGTAAATCCTATTACACTCATTTTTCAGTGGAGGAAAGAGGATCACACAGACAAAAGAACTTTCTCCGCCATAGAGCTGGTAACTGTGCAGGCAGGATTAAAAATGACTCCAAAATCTATGTACGGTCCACTCCACCAGCTTTGGATAACCTGAAGCCATTGTAGCTGGTCAATTCAATCACAGATGAGAGACCATTGTGGCCATACAGGGAAGAATCTACTTTTGCCAAATAATGCAAATGCATCATAGGAATTGGTTTAAATAAACTAGACTTCATTTCAAAGGAATTCTTTTAAATGGGTATACAGAGTGTCTATCACATAGTAGGTAGTAAAAGAAATATTGACTTGGATTCAGTAACTTCTGACTGTTTAAGAGGGAAAACAGTAACAGACATAGAAATAAATTAATGTGGGCATTTGTGTGCTATTTTCCATACTTTTCGGTTTGTTTTGCTGCTTGGCAAAAATAGAAGTCCAAATTCTTTCTGGACTGTTTCATAATTGATAGATGAACTTGGTCTAATTGTTGATCCATAGAGAATGGCTGGAAATACCAATACCCTTGGGGTGAAATTTCCCAACTTTTGTTGTGGAAATATTTAGTCAACTAATGATCTCCTCTATCTTCTGCTGTTAGCTTTGGCAGGAACTGCACCCTTTGCTTTGAAAGACACATGAAATAATCCTCAAGGAAGATAAATACCTGTATGAAGCTTCCAAAAAACTGAGGGTGGCAAAACAAGGAGAAGGGAATGTAGCTTCCTTGCTAAAAGAATAATGGAAAGACAACCTATAAATGCAAGAGTGTGCATCTATGATTTGAGTGAATTAAGCAGAAAGGAAAAACACATCCGAGAACCCAAAGAACTGGTTGGAAATTTTTAAAATGTAGTTTCTGCCAAGTAAGGTCTAAGTAGCCTGGATAAATTTTTATTTGAGGCTGGTCTCATTGACCCCATCCATCATCCTTCATCTATCCATCCATAGTATATGTTGGAAATCTATTGAGGAGAACACGAAGATGTGAAGACAGGCTGTTACCTTCAAGGAGCTCGATGGGAACAACCTATTCTTCATATGTTTGTTTTAGCTAATATTTACTTAGCATTGACTATGCAACAGGAACCATGCTTAAAAACAGGACAAATGTCCCATTTGATTTTCACAATGATCATGTAAGAATATTGTTATACCTTTCTTCTTTCAGGAAGCTGATGTATAGCAAAGTTACATAACATACACATACAGTGGGCTGATGGAAGATCTAAGCCTCCAACCCAGCCCATCTGACTCCAAAGTCAATGGCATGCTTTTAAATTCTTTACTATAATGTCAATTTATACAAGAGACAAACTCAGATCATGAACAAAATCATCGTCCGAGGTCTGGTAAATAGTGAGAGTTAATATTTAGAGTACGAAAATTACAATTGTTAGGAGGTGTGTGTGCATGTGTGTGTGTTGTGTATTTTTCCTGGGGGGGTTGCTGTAAACTCTGCGATAGTGGATTAAGGAGGGAAACCGTGTGTCAAGAAAGGCTTTGTGGATTCTTGGCCATAAATTTGATCCTTAAAATATAGATCGAAGGAGAGTATCTGGTAAAGAGAAAAAGCGTGGAAAGAAAGATGTGCCCTAGGAGTTCAGGAAGATAAAGGACATATAGGCAGTACTAATGAGGAGTGGATATCTTGTGCTCAAATAACTCAACTCTCAGTTGCCAGAATCCAAATCCACCATTTGAGAGAGATTCCTTTTAGATATCAGGGGTTTTCAGTCTTCATGCTTTTAACAAGAACAATGTCCTATTAAGCATCAGAACTCTTGGGAGGGGTGTTGATCTAAGCAATTGGTTCTCAACTGTAAAATCAGGGTCCTGGCAGGGAAGAGAGAACACAGTAGAATGCTCAATTGTGTTACAAAGGTGTGAACAAAGTTAAGAGGCACCAACAAGGGTTGGTTAAGTACCCCTGGGTTAATAACAAGGAGGTCTCCATCTCCCCTCTTCCCTCACCCCTGGGAGGTATGGGGAAGGAAACCATTCCTGGACACTGGAGAGAACTGTAGCTGCAATGAAGCTTGCAGATATGGAAGAAGGCTCCCTGCCAGGAGTTAAGTGGCCTATGGAAGAAGGTCCGTGGCCAGCAGAGAAAGAGATGAGAACAAATACACTAACTTCCCTTTTCTCCAGGCAGGATTCTGATGCTGTCTCCACTGGATAGAGGATAAAGAAACAGAGGTGACACAGGTCAAAAAGTTTCCCTCCCGGGGCACCAAGTAGAATCGGAAGGATGGAGAAAGAATCTGGAAAGGAAAGCCAGCATTAAGAGTTATAGTGGTAAGATGGGACAGAAGTAATTTGTCACTCATTGCATTTAAAGTAATGCAACTTGCAAATTATTTCTCTTTGTAAATTAAAACAGATTCAACATTATTCCTGCAATAGCTTTCTCTTACTCACCTGCATTTAGGTTTTCTTCTATGCTTGTGAGNNGAAAGAGTGGAGCTATCACCACCTGGGTGCTGGAAATTATACGTAACCCTTTACATCCTGAGCAGTGTGTCTGACATGTGAGTGGCATCCATCACATATGGTGTGTGGGAAAAGGTGGAGTATCATTGCTTTGAGTCAGCCCTATGATGGGAAATGGTACTTGATCAGACCCCCTCCCAGGCCTTAGTGATGAAGGTGGGGAGGGAGAGCAGGGAAGCCAGGGAGTGTGTGATCGGAACACTGGGAAAGGGGAAATAGAGGAAGGGACAAAGATAAAAATGCAACAAGGCTAATATTTGCATACAGCTGACCCTTGGTTAATAAGTCTCCTGCCTCCTGACCTAAGAACATGAAGCCAGTTGTAATGGGAGGAAAAGAGCATTATGCCTTTTTTTTTCTGTTTTTGAGTAGAAATAGTCTCTCTCTCTCTTTCTCTCTCTCTCTTTCTTTCTGTCTCTGTCTCTGTCTCTGTCTCTGTCTCTGTCTCTGTCTCTCTCTCTCTCTCTCTCTCTCTCACACACACACACACACACACACACACACACACACACACAGACCAAAGAGTAGATTTTTAAATAGGACAGCAATGCTTCCAACTCGCCGTTATCGTAAGTGGAAGGTAGGGAAAGAGTGGTTTGAAAAATGATTCTCTTCGTATCTCAGAGTCAGCCTGTTATGCAGAGGGCATGCTGAGTGGGGGTGGCAGAAATCTCCCTCTGGGCTCTGAGAACATATGTTCTCCAGGGAATCTGAGAGAAGGAGTCCCAAAAGTGCTGTGTTTATGCTCATAATTATCTCTTTCCCTATTAAGAAATTGGCTCTCATAGGCTATTACTGGCTGGATATTGAGTATCTTCTTGAGGCAATTTTGAAACAGTCTCCCTCTTTCTCTGCACACACATGCACCCACACACTTGCACACAGAGCTATGCACGGTAGTACACATAATGAAATCTGAAAACTGAACTGAAGCACACGGTGGTAAATTAAATAACACAGACATATCCTTGGCAAGACTTGAAAAAAAATGCTAGATTTTCCCCAGAAACAAACAACTCCACAATAACAGAACTGAAAAAGAAAAAAATAAATGAAAACTTCCAAATCTGTCTCAGTTACATGGTAAGTCCACTAAGGTTTTTGTAAGAAGCTGTTACCGAAATCCTAAAAATCCACTCTGAATTCCAATGATCTACTTTCCATTCCAAGTTGTTACTTACTGGTGCAGCATTTCCATTATCCTTGTTGAGCAATGGCTTATAGATGAATAAGAAATTTAGAATCCAGTATTTGAATTCAGCAGGCTGTTTCCAGTAAGTAATTTGAAACCCAGGAAATGCCAAAAACATAATTACTAATCCAAATAGCCCTTTGTATCTGCATAAATAAAAATGAAGATCAAACTCTGGTTAATAGAGATCATTTCCTGTCATGCTCATATTTTTAATGTTGTGACATGGAATGTAACAATGGCTTTTTACCATTATATTGTCACTGTCATTTGAAACACCCAAGAGGAGAGATGATTGACTTGAAATGTACTAGCAAGGTACATAGTCTTTCTCTGCAAATACTTGCCCTAAGACTTGGAGAACACACTGGAGACTGTTGGAAGAATATCTCCCTGGCTTTTCCCAGGGTTTTCCTTAAAATGCCAGTGCTTTCAGTAGGCTCTCTTGATAGGAAAGAAACCTGGAGTGTTCATCAGGACTCAAAGGAGTGGGGAGGGACATGGATTCTTGCTGTATCTCTTACTTGAACTATGATGTGATGACAACCAATTCTATCCACTCACTCTAATTTCCTCAGGGTAGGGGTGATTTTGTTCCCTCCAGACAACTTGTAAAGTTCTTGAAAGACCCAGGAAGACTGAACTGTACTTCAAAATCCCAGGAACCACTGAAGGGGCTGTGGGTCAAAGGAGTCTGATTCTGCAAATACAGTGTGAACCCAATCTGGCTCACACCTTTCCTACCAATGCCAACTGTCTCTAAGAACCCAATCTCAAAACTTGGGTCTGCTTTGCCTTTTTATCCTCTTTTAAAAGAACTCAGTTATCAAGTCCTTATCACTACATTTGCAGCTTGCAGTAGATCTAAACCAGTGAACTATGGGATTCTAGGGAGCACTGACAGTTGTCCATAACACTCATTCCATTTCCCTTCCTTTTTGCTGGAGAATCGTCTACTCTAGAGGCTAAAAATGCCACACCTTGATAAGGAATGGACATGAAACACAGCCCTTGTAGCTGAGACACAGGCCCAGCCATGGCCAATACATTAAGTCTGCTAGAAGGCTTCTGGGAAAAGGTTTTGTCTTCATAACACAAAGAGACATACTACACATACCTAAGAATGGTTAAAATTAGAAGGATTGACAATACTAAGTATTAGAGAGGATGGGGAGTAACTGTACCTCTTCCACTTAGCTTTGGAGAACAGTTTTTCAGTTCCATAGAAATATGAATCTATGTTCATCAGGAATATTGGCCTATAATTTCATTTTCTTGTGGCGTCCTTGTTTGGTTTAAGTATCAGTGTAATAATGCCTTTATAAAATAAGTTTAGGAGTATTCCCTCCTCTTCAATTTTCTGAGAGTTTAAGAAGGATTGGGATTAACTGTTTGTTTTTTTTTTTTAATGTTTGGTAAAATTCACCAGTGAAACCATCTCATCCTGAGATCTTCTTTTTTTGGGGGGGGGGGTTTGATTACCAATTCAATTGCTTTACTCATTATTGGTCTGTTCAGATTTTCTATTTCTTCATGATTCAGTTTTGGTAGGTTGTAGTTTTTTAGGAACTTATCCATTTCTTCCAGTTGATCCAAGGTTTTTTTTTTTGTTTGTTTGTTTTTGTTTTTGGTGTATAATTATTATTTTTATGATTCTTTGTATTTCTGTGGTATCAGTTGTGATGTCTCTTCCTCGGTTCTTGGTTTTATTTATTGTAGTCTTTCCTCTTTTTCTTAGTCTAGCTAAATATTTCTCAATTTTGTTTATCTTTTAAAAATCAGCTCTTGGTTTAGTTGACATTTTCTATTGTATTTCTGATCTGTATTTCATTTATTTCTGCTCTGATTGTTGTATTTTCCTTCCTTTTGCTAGTTGTGGTTAGTTTGTTCTTTTTCTAGGTCCTTGAGTTAGGTTATTCATTTGAGATTTTTTTTCTCAATGCAAGCATTTATTGTTATAAACTTCCCTTGTAGAACTGGTTTTGGAACATCTCATAGGATTCAGTATGTTGTGTTTCCATTTTCATTTGTTTCAGGATATTGTTTTGTTTCTTTTTTGGTTTCTTCTTTGACCTATTTATTGCTCAGGAGTGTATTGTTTAATTTCCACATATTGGTGAATTTTCTCACATTCTTCCTATTATTGATTTCTAGTTCCATATTTTTGTGGCTTAAAAAGATACTTGGTATGATTTCAACCTTAAGTGTGCTAAGACTTGCTTGTGATCTATACTGGAGAACATTCCATGCGCATTTAGAAGAAGGTGTACTCTGCTGTTATTGGATGGAATCTTCTGTATATGTCTAGGTCCTTTTGGTCTAAAGTATGGTTCAAGTCTCACAATTTCCTTGTTAATTTTCTGTGTGGATGATCTTCTCTATTGTTGAAAGTGGGGTATTGAAGTCCCCTACAATTTTTTTTTTACTTTTGTATATTTCTCCTGTCAGATCTGTTAGTATTTGTGTAATATATTTAGATATTTCAATAATGGGTGCATATATATTTATGATTATTATATCTTCTTGATGAGTTGACCCCAAAAAGAAAGTCATTATTATCATATCGTATTGTCATATTTGGCTTAAAGTCTGTTTTGTCTGCTGTAGGTATAGCTACCACTGTTCTTTTGGCTTCCACTTGCATGGGATACCTTTTTCATCAATTCACATTGAGCCTTGTGTATTATTAAAGATAAAGTGAGTCTCTTATAGGCATTATATAGTTGGGCCATGTTTTTTATGTCTTTTGATTGAAAAATTTAATCCATTTACATTTAAAGTAATTATTTTTAGGTAAGAACTTACTAATTCCATCTTATAAACTGTTTTCTGGTTTTGTAGTTCCCTTATTCTTTTCATTCTCTCGCTGTCTTCCTCTGTGAACTGATGACTTTCCATAGTTGTATGCTTTGATTCTTTTCTCTTTATATTTTGTGAATCTTTACCTTTTTAAAGATTAATTTATTTATTTGAGAGAGAAAGAGTAAGCAAGGGGAGAGGGAGAGAAGCAGACTCCCAACAGAGCATGGAGCTCGATGGATGTAGGGCTCCATCTCACAACCCTGAGACCATGATCTGAGTTGAATTCAAAAGTCAGATGCTCAACTGACTGAGCCACCCAGGCACCCCATGAATCTTTATCTTCTGTGGTTCTCTTCTCTTTACCTTTTGTGAATCCCCAGTAATTCATATATTAAAGCCCTAATCTCCAATATAATAGTATTCGGAGGTGGGGCTTTTAAGTAGGTAATTAAGGTTAAATGAGGTCATAAGGGTGGGGTCCTAATCCAATGTAACTGGTGTTCCTTTAAGAAGAGTTAAGAGACACCAAAGATATCCATATACAGGGGGAAAAAAACATGTGAAAATACAGTAAGAAGGCAGACACTTGCAAGCCAAGGAGAAAAGCCTCTAGAGAAAGAAACCTGCTGACACTTTGGTCTTGGACTCTCAGCTTCCAGAACTGTGAGAAAATAAATTTGTGTTGTTTAAACAACCTGGTTTGTGGTATTTTGTTGTGGTGGCCCTGGAAGCCCTGTGCAAGGCACTGGCATAATATTTTCAATAAGAGTTAATATTCGTTGATGTTTTCAAAGATAGTACCAGCAGATCACCCACTATGAACTACCTAGTCTCTGAAATTATTTACCAGGCAACCAGATCATTTTCATAGTCAGAGATGAAGCTTAAACACATACATATGGGGGGAAAGAGAGCAGTTATTCAAATTCATATACAGATATAGGCAATTTTCTTGAGAATATTGGGGGAAAGACAATGACACTAGATATATATATAAAAGAAGGGATTCTGAAGAGGTGTACGGTGGGGGAAGGAGATTGATGGTAGCAAAGACAAAATTTTATGAGTTTTCAAATCTACCATGTTTGCTGGCTGAAGTCATGGTTAAAGATTTTTTGTTATTGTTGTTCTTTACAGCTGTAGTTTTTAGAAAGGATTTAATACCATAGATGCAAGCAGGTCAGCAAGCTATATTTTGGACATGTTTCTTTCTCCAGACCATTGCATAGAAAATTATTACAATGGTCTCATTTGGGTGCATTTCCTTAATCTTAATATCTTTGGCTTATCTGGATACAAGAATTCTGTGTCAGGATAATTATGAGTGTATTGTTTTTTTGAAGAAGCTAAAAATGCAGTCCAAATAAGCCAGAAGTACTCAGTAGGCCATTCCAGTTTGGAGATCTTGAGAACTGCTGTGTGATTGCTTTTGGGCAAAACAATCTTAAGAAGTAAATTGATATTCTGCAGTTGGCATTGCCTTGAGGTCCTTCCAGTGTCTGAACAGCAATTTGGGATCTGCCTGGATTAACTGTTTCACACTTTCTCCCAGGGACCCACTCAAGCCCTGTAAATCATGAGTAAACTCCACAAATGTGCTCTTCCCCGGAGAACTGGGGGGAGAGGGGATGAGGGGACTACACCAGGAAGAGAGTCCTAACCAGAACCTGACCATGCTGGTATCCTGATCTTGGACTTTCAGCCTCCAAAACTGTCAGAAAATAAATTTCTGTTGCTTAAGCCACCCAGCCCATAGTATTTTGTTATTGCAACCTGAGTAGACTAAGACACATTTGTTCCAAGAGAATGTTCTTTTTGGCCCTAGATTATTTTTTTTAAATGTCATGTTAGTCACCATACAGTACTTTATCAGTTTTTGATGTAGTGTTCCATGATTCATTGTTTGCGTATAACACCCAGTGCTCATTGCAATACGTATTGCTATGGACCGTAGGTTCTTGACAAAAAAGAGAATGTTTCTGAATTCAAAGCCTGTCTACTGATATTGGGCTTGTTGATTTTCTGTTAATGATTCGTTGCTAGTGATAGCCTCTGAGGAAATAGTCATCTTAGTCGAACTAAGCATGTGCTACTCATGCTCTTTATTACTTGTAGTAACACACACACACTGGGAGGAGGTAAGATGTATCAACATGGACACTGGGGATGATATCAGAACATAGACACTTGCCCATTTAGGGTGACCAACCATCTAATTTGTCCAGGACTGAGTAGGTTCATGGGACATGGGACTTTCAGTGATAAAACTAGGAAAGTCCACGTATACCTGGACAAATCGACCACCCTAACTGGGCCAAGTTTTACCCATTGGAAGACCAATGGTGAGAGGCAGTGGTGAAATAGAACATTTATTAAAAGGTAATGAGAGCCCTGGACTAGAGCCCCAGTCTAGTCTTACCATCATGTGCCTTGGGTTAGTTACTTCGCTTCTCTATGCCTAAATTCTGTTCTCAATAAAATGAAGGACTAGGTTACTTCTAAGGGATGTTATAATTCTAACACGCCATATTTTTTTATTTTGGATTGTTCTGTCATTTGAGAATTAGGGAGGTCCGATTGTATCAATCCACAAAATAATCTAAGAAAAGGAACAAAGCTCTTAGCTACACACAAAGATATCACTGTGTGTAAGGTATTGCCTTCATGAAGCTTATTATCTAGTGTAGTAGACAGTAAACAAGAGCAGATCTGACAAGTGCTGGGAAGGAAACAGGAAAGTGTTGTGATAGACAGTGATTGGGCATCTACTCAGGAGATGTAATGTTGTTTTAGCTAAAATTTGAAGAACCAGACGTGGGTGGAAGGGAAGGTAGAGGGATCAGTAGTAAGCACATAAGAGCCTGCGATGGCAGATATGAAGTTAAGGGAACAGAGAGGACTTGAATATAAATGGAGCAGAGCTAGTCAGAAGATACTGGAAAAGAAATGAGGCTGGAGAACTCAGCAGGGGCTAGGTCATGCCATAGGCTATATAGGGAGTTCAGGTTTTATTCTCAGTGCAGAGAGAGACTGCCAAAAGGTTTGAAATCATATCAGAGTTACAAGAACAGACTAACCTTATTCATTAAATTATTATTGTATAATTATGGACTACACAAATAATTACATGCAATAATAATATAATATAACAGTAAACAGATAATGTTCCTCTTCCATAGGTCTGGTTTTAATCAGCCAAGAAGAGTGTCCAAAGGTTTGGTGCAAGTTCAGGATCTATACCTCTACCTCATCACTTTGAACTTGATTAGTACCCACTTTAGCATGACTTTCACGGCAAAGGACAAAATTAATCTGAGGCTCAAATTACCCAAACCTGCTCCTTTGGGAACGGAATGTTACTTGGAACTTATCCTCACAATTAAGATCTAATTGTTATTGATGCTCAGACAAATGTTCTTACTGACTGCATCTTTGAGAAAGTAAAACACAGATTACTTTTCCCCCTTTTCCCAGGGCTGAATGGCATTTGAACAAACACTCAAGGAGATATTACCCCTGATTTTGGATCTTGACAGGAGTTTGAATTAATGGAGGAAGGATCACAAATTAGATCTGCATTGGTTTAAGGCTTATCTGCCACCTATTACAAAAGTGTTTGAAACAGCTTCAGAAATTAAACACTGCATAATATAGAGCAATAAAGGGAGGGGGAAGAGGGTACAAAGTTCTTCACCCCTGAGAAGGGAATGACTTTACAATAGACAAACTCAATGACTGAATTCAGCCCTTGAATTTTCTGGAACAAAAAAGGGACAAGAAGGGAAATGGGTTGAATGATGTTTATTATCTGATATCAGGAAAACATCAAATTCACTCTACAAGGACAAACTTTGTCTTAGAATTCCACTGAAAGAGGAATTTATCCTATAGATGTTTGTATAAAGGACATGGAATATCTAGTGGACAATACATTCAAGAAAAAATTTGAAGGAAAGAAGGCAGTAATGTGATTAAAAATAAATGTTGTTTTGAGAGCCAGTTGTTTGTAAAAGTTGAGAGTGGTAAAAATCCACAAAGACATTTTTGTAAGAAGCCAAGGTATTGTTGTCCAGGTACTTTGCTTGACAACAGGGACTTCACTTAGAGAACCTGGAAGAAAGAAGACATTTCTTAACATTTCCTTCAGACCCTTTCTTGCAAATTATAGCTGCTTTAAGCAAGCCTTTGGTAGGTATTGAGTTGCAGTCAAACTTCAGGAATGCAGACAGTCAAGACTATCAGCCAAAATGTCCTCTGAATGGCTAGTCATGAGAGAGGCTGAGCTGGCCTGCTGAAGTGAGAGGTTAAGATGTGGACTTGCTGTCTCATCTAGAGTGCATCCCACTTCATCATAGGCTTGCTGGACAAAGACTGTATCTTTATCTTGGAAATGAGCTTTGGATAGTCTCAAGAACTTGTACAGATTCTTTGTTATGAGTGCAGATTTTGATCCTCTGGCCCATAAAAAAATACAGAGTATGGGCAGTTTGAGATTCATGGCATCATATTGGGGGATATCATGGGGACATCTGCTGGACTTGACAAGTCCTGTCATAGTTACTTAAGTCAAATTTACATACTGCCTCTATAGTTTTGCATTTTTTTGGAAGATTTTATTAATTTATTTGACAGAGAGAGAGATAGCCAGTAAGAGAGGGAACACAAGCAGGAGGAGTGGGAGAGGAAGAAGCAGGCTGCCAGCAGAGCAGGGAGCCTGATGTGGGGCTCAATCCCGGGACCCTGGGATCAGGCCCTGAGCCAAAGGCAGACACTTAACAACTGTGCCACCCAGGCGCCCCTATAGTTTTGCATTTTTATACCTTCTCATTCATCGTGTTCTCATTTGTTTTGTGGTTTCATAAACTCAAAGGCTAGGTTATATCTATTTCTTCTTTTCATTAGAATTATTTACTAGTAAAAATTAAAATTTATTAAGTATTAATTTATTCTTCAGATTATAATCTGATATAAAGGTGTGTGGGTGTCTAACCGTTTCATACCTTTGCCCCATTATTACTGGCTAATTCTGGACAAATAGATAAGCTATTTGATGAATTAATGAATGGATCTTAACACAACTGGAAAAAAGAATCTATGATCTCTTTTTGTGCTATGTTTTATAAAGGTCTCTGAGAATTTTTCCTTTGGAATCATTAAAAATTGGTGTGTGTGTATGTAAATTTTTATTTTGCTATGTAGTGTATTGTATCTAATTCTTCTAGCTGGCTCACTCTGAGGTAAATTATATAACATCAACAAATTATATAGAGCATCGGTTATGTTGACTAGAAAGTCAACTACACCAAGCTACATGACTCTCATAAAAGAACTCATTATTGAATAAGATCAATCTGCTTGGATATGGGCCATTTCCATGTGAAATCCATTGGGCCCATTATAAGTTTCTGCTGGTGTTTCAAGAAGAACAGGCCACAGTCCCTGTGCTCTAGAAGGCCAGAGCAGGGGAGGCTTAGCACAATCTCTGTATGCAGTAGGTACTTAATGCATATTTGCTGAATAAATAATGAATTAATGATAAGAAAGGTTTATATATAGCTATAAAATAGGGATGAATATGAATATGATCCATATAGAAGGGGGCCATACTTAGATGGACATTGAAGGATAAGTAGAATTCTAGACTATGGATATAAAGAACAAGTTCAATGATTATTGCGTTTATCTGGGCAGCCCCAATCCCAGTCTTACACTGGTAAAGGATTCTGCCACACTGTCCAAAGTGGTGGGCAAATGAGCCAGATTAGCTCCATTATCATTCTACCTTACTTTAACTACTGGGATTGAAACACCTTGAGGGTAAGAGACAATTTATTCAAATAGCCAATCAGGTTGTCTCTTCTAAGAATTAGAAACTTGGAGCCATAAGATGGGGAGAGTGATAGGGAATTAGCTGGGGTGGAGTCATGCAGAAGATAGCCTCTTAGAAGGCCCCTGGGCTCCCTTTGCTTGGATCTCTCAGCTTCCTTGGCACATAGCCTTCCTGGTTCTTGATTGTCCAGTTTTTCCTTTGAGTCTGTGAACCACTCTTCTCATTAATACCCTGTTGTGTTTCTTTAGCTGGTTCTCATTAATTTCTGTTGCTTGCAACCTAAGAATTATTAATTGATGCCACTAATAAGGAGTGGCACAAAGAAAGAAAAGGCAAGAATATAGGAAGTAAATTCAGAAAGATTGAGTATCTTAGCAGGAGTGGAATATAGGGACATAATGGGATATAATACTGGAGAGAGAGAGGAAGTGACCTTGTTATTGGAGGCTTGGAATACAAGATGAGGCATAGTTAATCCTCGTTATTCATGATTCCATATTTGAAGTTTTTATACTCACTAAAATTTATTTGTAACCCCCAAGTCAATACTTACGGCCCTTTCATGGTCGTTCATGAACATGTGCAGAGTAGCAAAAAACTTGAGCCACTTAACACCCATTCCCAGCTGAGGTCAATAGAGGTCCTTTTATTTTAGCTCTCACACAGTAAACAGGTGCCCTTTTTACAATTTATTTAATGCCAGATATTTTATGTTGGTGTTGAATGATCCCCAAACATAGTGCTGAATTGCTGTCTAGTTTCTCTAAGTGGGAGAAGGCTGTGCTGTGTCTTACAGAGAAAATACATAAATTATAGTGCTGTTGGTATGAGTTCAATGTTCGTGCATCAATAGTATGTCTTAAATAAGGGGTCTTTTAACACACAAAGAAGGTTATATATAGATGGGTTGATAAAAGTGTATGACCAGAAGCTCTCAGGAACCTAGGAGCAATGGCTCAGTATTTGTTAATTCAGCATTCGGAGTGATCTTATAGAGTATAACTACAGTGACTAATGAGAATCAACTAAGTTTAGATTCAACATTATAAGCAAAAGTGAATTATTGAGGATTTTGAATAAGAACTGATATATTCAAAACCGTAATCTGAGGGGATTACTTGTGTGGCAAGTGTGCAGGTTTTATTTCAGCTGGGATAGACAGATGGCAGGGAAACCAGTATTGGTGCTCTACGACCTTCTGGCAGCAAGGAAGGTAAGAAGTTCCTTAATGGCTCTGGTAGAGAAAGAAGGCATGGAGGTGAGATGTTGTAAAGGCAGGAGGTATAGGAAGTTTGTGACCATGGAACCAAGCAGAAGATGTAGAAAGTTTGTGATCAGAGGAAAAAATCCAAAGGGATACTGAAATTTTGAGTTTTGGTGAATGGGAGAAAGGGTGGTGGCAGAGAAAGATAGTTCAGGCAAGAAGCTGGCCAAGGGAGGAAGATAATGAGTTCCGTTTTATATGTACTGAATTTGAAGCCTTGTTGGTATGTCAATGACTAGGTTATAGCCAATAAACAGTATTTGTATTCTTGATAGCAATTTTCAGGAGGAGGAAAGGGATGAGATGCAGGAAGAAGAGGGGGAGGAGAATGTCTTAGTCACCAGTTAGAAAAAATGTGACTCAGCTGTCCCCTTCAAAGCCAATACCCAAAACAGCTGAGTTCTGGATTACCCAATGCCAGTCACTGCTTCCCCCAGGAGCACATTAAGCACATGACATGGCAGAACTACTAGGCATCTGAGCTTGTAGTTCTCAGCAATCAATTGTTGCAATTCAAACTTAAGATGGAACTGGCATCGTGGACTTTAAGCCCACTCATGTGCCTTGGTGGCTGAATCAGAAGAGGTTCTGGCACCAGCTATGGGCTGTGTCTAGAACCAGCTCTTGCCAGAAGTCCCCAGAAAGAGACCCTTCTCTACCCCATCCAGAGGCTCAGACCTTGTTTCTTCGGGCTTGAGCTCAGATGCAAGAGTGAGCCTGAAGACAAGAGGTCCTACTGCTGCTGTTGCTCCATCAGAGTGGAGGTTGGATGGTGCCTCTTGCTCTCAGCCTGTGTCTGTGTGGCCAAGCTTTCTCTCAGCTCAGAATCCAGGACTGAGAAAGAAGCAAATCTCTTCTACCTCCTATCCCATGGATTGCCTAATTCCCTGGCCCCAGATTACTGTCTTCATACAATTGATCTCTGTTTTCTTCAGGGGAAAATTCCATCCCCACTTATTTGGATAGTCTTTACCCTCATGGACTCATCAATTGGAAAATCACAGACTAGCCTAGGATTGGTTGATTTATGAACATCTAGATAATTTGGTATAATCTAGTCACCTGGTTAAAGTTCTGTGGATCTCTATTGTACACCAATGATCTGTAGGTTGTTTTGGATGATCTGGTGGGCATATATGTAGCTTTATGCCTGAGAACCCTGGAGAATAAGAGAATGCCTCTCATTCCTTCCAACCTTGCCAGTGGCCATCTATTCTGAAGCTTTGTCCTGTGGTCCTAGAGGTGAGCTTGCAAAGATCAAATGCCAATTTCAGTTGGTAGTGTTGGGGGGTCAGTGTCTGTAAGTCCCTGTAGCATCTCCTCATTCCCTTGGCTGGGGTGAAAAAAAGGACACACTTCCACGGGGGTGAATGACTAGGAAGAATGCTGGAATAGGTCTCCAAGGTCATATTTAAACTTCTATCATAGTATCAAAAAAAAAAAAAAAAGCAGTTGCAGAGGAGTCTCTCAAAATGATCATTTTCCTTTCATTACTTGCTTTCCTTCCTCTGAAATGCCCTCAGTGCCTTTCCAAAGTAAAGATAGGAGAGAAAAATAATACCCTTTCCCTTTCTGATATATTAGAGCTGATTTTAGGGTTCTCCAAAGACTCACTGAGGTGAATTTCTCTAGGTAGCATAAAAAGAGCCTTTCAGAAAAGGCACTTACAGATGTTACAATGAAACCAGACACCTTTGCAACTGATTTATCAAAACCCTTGAAGGACCATTTCAAGGCAGGTGGCAAAGGCAATAATGTTGAACAAAGGGAGTACATGCAGAGGCAGAACTGCATTGCATGTTCTTAAAAAAAAAAAAAGCTGTAGAGAGAGAAACAGGAAACCCATGAGGAACCATTTTGCTCCATTTTTTTTTTTGTATCACTTTACTGGTTCTGAACATGAACCAATACAATTCTTAAAGAGCCCATTCAAAGCCAGGTGGAGATAAATGAAGGCACTCATTTCTTTCAGCTTCTTTTAAAGGTACAGGTAGAATTCTCTTCTGAATTTGAATATAAAGAGAGTTGCTTTTCTGTACCTTTAAGCAGTTACAGTCAAAAATAACCTCCTGCAATAATCATGGTTTTTGACAGTTAACCAAAGGGAACATCATCTTGGAATAAATGCATGCATCAGTGAAAATATAAACAGCACACATACACTTTATATTAAACCTCTCCTGGTAAAAAAAGAGAAAGGGGAGCTTGTAGCCTAGAACAAGGGTGGCCTGGATGGCCCCCACTAGGACATCCAATCCTAGGGAAGGACTGAGTTGTGACAGCCTGTTCAGTCAATGCAGTGAGTCAGAACCTCAGAAGGAGAATCAAGTGAGAATAGAGGACCCTGGGAGGCTGTTCACTTTGGTGGATACGGACAACTCTCTGAGGAAATGGGGCCACATGACAACTAGAGCCCGTGCTCCACCCACCACTCAATTCCATGGGAGATAATTCAAGGAAGAAATAGTCTTTGAATCCTAGAGTATTCCAGGTTGGGGGGGGGGACTCCAAAAGCTCATCTAGTTCAACCTTTTAATTGAGAGGCAACATGATAGAGTGGTTAAAAAACAAAGCAAAACTGGGTTCTAGGGTTAAATGTCAATAACAGAATGGAATTAATAACTACCCTTACCTCATAGGCATATACTGTAAGGATTAAGTTAGGTAATGTAAGTAAGGGCTTAGCATAATATCTGTCTCATGGTCAATTCTCAATGAATTTTGACTTTTTTTTTTTTTTTTTACATCCATCAGTTTATACTATATGCTATGTGCTGGGCATTTATGCCAAGTACTTTATATAATGTGCCTTTTCCATTCTTATAATAGTCTATGGAGTTAGGTATTATTCCAATTTTCAGATAAGAAAGAAAGAAAAGAAAAGAAAAGAAAATTTCAGAGATGTTGAGTAATTTACTCAAGGTCATGCCTTCATAAGTGTCATCACTTGAACCCAAGCCTGATGCTACAGTTGGTTCCCCAAATCACTGGACTCAACTGTTACTCTCAGAATTGTGGAAGCATCAGTCTCTCTGAGTCCTTGCAAAACAAAATAAAAGGCTGTCCGAAAAATTAAACTCATCAGAAATTTTCAATATTGAGCTTTCTGGTTCTAGGTCAATTACTATAATGCATGAGGCTTTTTGTAACTTAAACTTTGGCTCAAAAATGACATACATGCAACTAGAATGATGGGTGGTATAAGCGATAGGGAGGTGCCATAGGCTGAATATGTCCCCCCCAAATTCATATGTTGATGCTTTAACCCTGAGTGTGACTCTATTTGGAGATAGGGCCTTTAGGGGATAATTAAGGTTAAATGATGTCGTAAAGGTGGTGCCTTAATCCAACAGGGCTAGTGCATACCTAAGTAGGAGAGACACTAGAACTCTGCCATGTGAGGACACAGTGACAAGGCAGCCATCCACAAGGTAGGAAGCTCTCATTAGAACCTGACCATGCTGGCACCTGATCTCAGACTTCCTGCCTCCAGAACTGTAAGAAAATAAAATTCTGTTGTGTAAGCCACCAGGCTATGGTATTTTGTGATGGCACCCGAGCTCACTAACATAGGAGGTAAGTGTTGGAAACGGGGAGGTTAAGGCAGTCACATTCTCCTTATATGCACAGACCCTTACAGATAATTGGAGTTAGCATAGAAATGTTAGCAAAGAGCTTGAGCTGTCAAGACTGTATACGTACTGTGTGTATAAGTGTGATTCATCACAAGTGGAATTTCTGGCTCAACAGAATACCTAAACATTTGGGAAGCCAAAGGAACTGAGTACAGCTGCTTCATTCCTTCCTGGCCTGCCAAGACCAGAGCTAAGTACTAAGCACCACTTTGGCTGGAGCACAGACTCCTATTGGGGCAGACTGGGAAGACCAATTTCCTTAGGAGAGAGGATTCCAATGACAGAGTCTGCCAGACTGGACAGTTCTGAGTAATCTGTAGACAATGGGGAATCTGAGGAAACGTAGAGTTAGGCAGGAAATAATTAAATAAATGCAGATCAGTGTGTAGGACAGTCTGGAAACATAGAAGTCTAGAACAGGTCAAGTTTGGAGGAGATACCAAAAGCCCAGGCTTAGCAGGTGAACGTGTGGATTAGGAATGGGATGAATTTGAGAGAAGGGCAAACCTGGAGCACATATGGAATTCAGAAGATGAACGAGAAGAACAACGCACAGGTTTGAGCTACACTTGCCAGGATTTGGAAAAGAACAGTGAGTTTATAACACATATGAGAATCTATGTCTTTCTGTGATCTCTAATTTTCAAACAACAAAATTCCACCTCAGTGTTTGCCTGACTGTAGTCTACTTGGTAAGGAATACACAAGTGTTTAAACCACATTTTAAGGAGAGAAAATTCATTTCCATCCATCCATCCATCCATCCATCCATCCATCCATCCATCCCTCCCACACTTGAGGCCCGAAACAGTCTGGGCCAGAAACTGTGTTAGGTGCTGGTGATATGATGATAATCAGGATAGACGTAGTAACTTCTCATGGAGCAGAGTGATCATATTTTGACTTCTTCAAATAACTCATTCTGTGAACGTATTTTGTTCTTGGCAATATCTACTGCCTACAAAACCACATCCTAACGAATTTCCTCACAAGCTCTGCATAGACGCCTTTATAACTGATTAACTGATGCAAACAGTAATTCTCACGTATGTCTCCTCCGTAATGTGGAAACTCTAGGGTGCCTGGCTAGGAGTTTCATCTGCGGCTACAGAACCACAGGTACCTGGTGTTTCTGTAGCCATTCTCCCTGGGTTTCTGGAAAAGGAAAAGTAAAGGGTAGACGTTCAATGCTCTCTTAGGCCCTGAGTTTTCTAGAATCGTCTCTCCAGACTGTTCTGCTTTTAATGAAAGTTTGTCTTGCACTGAATGAGTTAACTTTTGGAAAGCCACTGACAGGGTGACTGGCGTGCAGTAGACAGTGATGCTAGTTAGTGTCATTTTATCCAAAACGGAGCTAGTTATGTCTCGGCTGTGTTAGCACTCCCGCCTCTTTGTTGATCTAGAGAAAACCTCTCTGAATTATACTGGAAAAGAAAAATTATAGACACCATCTAAGTGTGAACTTTTGCCCACAGATTTGCTTCTATTTGACGATGTAAGTTTCTTTTAATCCACATTAAAGGGTTTCATATTCTCATCCTTAAGACAGGGTGGCTGCTGTTTAGAGCCTACCAGAGAGCAGGGGGGAATATGCTTTCATCTGATCAGCAAGCCTGAGACTTGCCTGTGCCTTGAGAAAGGCCCAAAACCAGGGCCTTGTATGCTCCTAGCCAGCGAACAGCCCCCTTACTGATGTCCGATGATTCATCTACTCAGCAGTTGGAAACCATTTCCTTCCAGGAGCCAATTGTTAAACTACAGCTTTCATTTCCAGTTCTAGGCAAATGCGCAAGATTTCTGAGCACGGTGCTGGCTGTTTACTCCCAGCACTAGAGTCACCTCCTCAGCCAAAGCGGGTCACCAATCAACCAGCCGTCCGAGCAGCTTCCGGTGTCTCACCTGTGTGTTGAGATCTCTGCCTACCTGCCTCATGAGGCCACTCTATTTTTCATGAATAATTTCAAACATATACAAAAGAAGAGGGAACAGTATAGCAGATGTGCATAAATGACACCCAAATGAAAGAGTTTCATAGATTTTGCCACACTAGCTTCATATGCCACCCTCTCCTTTTTTGGCCAAGGATTTTAAAGCAAATTTCAGAACTCATGCCACTTCACCCCTTTATGCTTCAGTATGCATTTCTAAATCATATAGACATTTTATTATGTAACTGCAATGCCATTATCAGCCCTAACAAAAGCGACAATAATTCTTTGAATTCTTTTATGATCCCTTAGATTCATATGTTCTGATTATATCAAAAATGTCTTTTTACAGTTAACTTGTTTAAAACAGTATTCAGCTGAGATCTACATATTGTAATTGGTTATGTCTCTTAGAATTTTTAAATCTAGAGCAATGCCTATTTTATTTATTTTATTTTATTTTATTATTTATTTTATTCTATTGTCTTACTGAAGAAAATGGTTTAGAAAATTTCACTTTCTCAGTTTTTCTGCTTGTTTCTTCGTGGTGGCATTTCATTTATTTCCCCATACTCCATATGTCTTGTAAACAAACAGCTCTAAGGGTGAACTCTCAATTCTATTCAGGTTTGACCTTTTATTTCCACAAATACCTCACAGGTGGTGCTGTGGTTTTCATCTTGCCACAGGTGGCAAAAATTTCTAGTTTTGCCACTAGGATCGGCTTAATGCTTAAAGGGATCCATAGGTTCATATGTAAAAAAACTGATCTCTCCTTCACAAAGTCCCTCATATATTTAAAAAATGCTTTTATTTATTGATAATCTTACCTAAATTAATCTTTTCATTACAAATTGCAAAATGCTGATTTCTTAATTCTGTCATTTCTTCTTCCAAATGTATGACTGGAATTCTATAATGAAGTACTTTCTCCAGCTAGAGCTGGGGTGACGTTGAAATCCTGCTCACTCAGGAAAGGCAGAATAAATATCTAATTAATTCCCCTCACTTGTCAATTTTCAGAGTGAGGAGTTACTTTGAATGTTGACCGATGAGGCTTTTTGGATTATTTTGGGGAGAGGTATATATATTTTAACCATGATGACTAATCTATAGATTTTTTTATAATTTTACAGTCATTATCAATTGAGGTTTATTTGTTTGATGTTCAAATTGCCCCATGTGTGGTCAGTGAGAGACCCTTCAAGCTTGTTCTTGCGTACTTTCGATATGACTCCATCCCTCTTTGATTGCTTCTTTCCTATCAGGTATGAAAAGATGGCCCACACTGATTTTGTACATGTCCTGCTCAGACCTGAAACCATCCATCTCTCCATGGAGTCCTGGTTCCTCTTAGTGTGACACTGTTAGTGGGATTATTACTATAAAAATGTAAACACTAAAATGCTTGGATCCTTGGGGCGCCTGGGTGGCTCAGTTAGTTAAGTGTCTGACTTCTGGTTTTAGGCTCAGGTCATGATCTTGGGGTCGTGAGATCAAGCCCTGCGATGGGCTCTGCCCTCAGTGGGAGTCTGCTTGGGATTCTCTCCCTCTCCCGTGCTCTTTGTCCCTCTAAAATAAATAAATAAATCTTTTAAAAAAATACCTGGATCCTTAATATTTGCTTTAACTCTGCCACCCAGTGTCTATCTGCCAGAGCAAGTCTTTCTAGTGACTGTAAATTTTCGTTCTCATCCCTGACTTACTATAGCCTTCTTCCTGATCTTAAATGCACACTATAAATATTCTTCATGATGATGACTGAGTCTAATTCACTATTGAATCTCCAGGGCTTGGAACAGATCCTGACATATGCCAGGATGCCCAATGGCTTTTTGTGGGAGGGTTTGTTCATTCTGAGATGACTTGCCTATCTTCCTTCTTCTTGAATCAGAATTACTTTTTAAATTTTTCATTGCAGTTTATATCTCTATTTGTCTCCAGGACCGGGCACATTGGCTCGTACAGTCGTGCAATAAATACTGTTGAAAAACTGAACAAATGAGCATCTCGTATTATGACACTCTTAAAAATCCATCAGCGGCTCTCGTTGGATACATTCTGAATTCCTTAAGGTGGCGTAGAAGGCCCTGGGTCATCTGGCCCTATCTGTCAATCTTTTCAGTGCCACGTTCCGCCACGTTCTTCCTTGCTCACCAGCCCCCACGACTTTCTTTCAGTGTTTTGAAGGCAACTCATTCCATCCTGCCTTTGGATCTTCACATAGACTCTTTCGTCTTTCTGACACCATTCTCTTCTCTGCCCCCCTCTCCATTCTCCCATTAAATTCTAACTTACCTTTAGCTCTACCCTTAAAATAATCTCTTCTAGAAGGTCTTTGACTCACTCTCACCTGACTTCCTTGCTGTATGTTCCCATGGTGTTTGTTACCTTACTAATCATACTAGTACATACTAGCACTGTGTCTTTACTTAAATAATGTTGGTATTCTCTCCTAGGCTGCAAGCTCCATGGGGCAGGAATCATGCCCTGTGGAGTCTAGCACTCTATCCCCAGTTCTTCAGTAAGTGCCCAATTAGTACTGGCTGAATCAAAGGGTATTGTAGCCAGTAAACTTCCAGAGTATAGGAAACAAGGAACCATGCTGTTTACACGTGTGTATCTTTTTTTAGCTTCTGTAATCGTTTGGATTTTTAGAAGAGATTTAGGAAATGTTGGTTGAGCAGCTAGATACGACCCCTAATCAAGGCATCCAGCTCCCCTAGTGATGCAGAGAAAAACATTTCCTGGCACAACTTATCACTCCAGTCCAGACTTTCTGAACCTGAGATATTTTTTCTCTTAAGGCCTTGAAATGCATCTGTACCATCTCTGCCCCATCACCAGCTCTAAGCTGTGCCAAGGAACCAGCACGTGCAAGGGTAGTCTATGGAGACTGCCACACTCGGGGCTGGGTACACATCCCTCCTGCATATTTAGTACTGGTATTTGATCTATATGGCCATGCTCTAGGGCAGGGAGAAAGGTGAGTGCAAGCTGGGGAAGAATGCTGCTCCAACTGGGATGATTTAGCTTTTAGGAAGCAATGCAACATTCACATGTCCCTTTCAGCAGCTGCTTAGTGATAGAACAGCCCCATATTCAGTTATGGCTGTAGGCAGGAGAGGAAAGTCTAGTGACACCCACTGGATGAAAGTCAGACTGCCCTGTTTACATAAGAAGGAGCAACTGTGATCTGCATGAACGGCACATATTTTGAAAAAAATATTGTCAGCTTCGGGGTGAAATTTTATTACAGAAAGAACCATCTCATTCCATTAGGACAGGGTACTCACGGTGGATCAGTTGTGAAGTAGGGAATAAAGACGCTTTCAAAATTGGCACCACAAATATCTCAACACTTAATCTGTTGCTGTGCAGAATTCCATAGGCAGAAAGCAGGGTTTATTGCCAGGGGGATAGGCTGGGGTGGGGCAGAGTGGGCAAGGGGCATCTCTTTGGTACATCCATTGATATCTGAGCAGTTATTCACTTGCAAACACAGTGTCAGGCTAAGGGACAGTTTGCACAGTGGTTAACATCTCGGAGTTTGGGGTCAATGAGATGTGGATTCAAGTTCCAGCTTTACTACTTATCAGCTGGGGAACCATGGGCAAGTTTCTTAACTTCTGTGAGCCTTAGTTTTTTCATCCGTAGAGTGGCATAATAATAATCCCTATCTTACAGGATTTTGTGAGGCATAAGTGAAACAATGGATGTAAAGTATTTAGCTCACTTATGCATTACAAGTGGGCTTATTAAGGTAATATTAAAAATTATTACCTTTATAAGAAAACCTCTTAAAGTGCTATTTTGATGCGACTATGCCAGTAAATTATATAAAGATGCAAAGACAGCTCAGACTCTCAAAGAGCTTGCAGACTAGCTGGGGAAATCAATGCATAAGTACCGAACTAGACTACAACTTGACCACTATTCTAATGGACCTGTGAGAAAACAGAGAAAGGAAGTATGAGGGGCATTTGGGGAAGGCAGAAGTGAAGCTGATAATTGGGCTGGGCCTTGAAAGATGAAGAGAACTACAACCAGGATGGATGAGAGAGAGGGAAGACCTGAATATGGAGGCATAAACATGAAGGGCTTATTCAGGAAATGTAGAGTTTCTTGATGCAGTGCAAGTGAGGAGAACTTTGGGTGGGATGAAGCTCATTGTATTCAAGACCCTAAAAGAAGGCAGAGGGGCTCAAGCCTAGTTGACAAGGGCAAGAGCGGGGATGGACGCTCCGTAAGGGAAGGTCCTTGGATGTTCTGTGATACAAGTAATGCACATTGACTCCTTTTTGTCTGTCCAGTGTCCATTTTTCTGTCTTTTGAAAATGACAACCTGGTTTTCTTTGGGGAAAAATCCCTCCTGAACTTTCTGTTCATGTGATTTGGGTGGCATTAATCAGCTAACCTCATACCTACGTTCATTTTCCAGGGTAGTCAGAGGATCCACGCCTGGAGAAGGAGCATATTCCATCTGCTTGACCACAGTGATTGGCTCAGAGACTGGCGATGCAACCTACGTTAGTCCAATCAGAGTGAATCCTGGGGCCCAGAAAGACTACAGCTGCCATATAATAGGTGTAAGGATGTGCAAGCCTGAGCCGCCAGTGGTCACCACATGTCCAGTAGTGAAGGCAAAGGAGAGCAAAAAAAAGTGAAGCTACGGAGGAGAAGGACAAAGGACTGATTATGTGATTTGGACTTCTGGATCCAGCCATACCTGATGGAATTTTCAACCCTTGAACTTCCCAATAAATGAATCTTTTGGTTTAGGCCACGTTAGTTGGCTTGCTATCACTTTCAGTCAACAGATCTCTGACCCACACAATATTGCTGGCTCATTTTTAAAAGGATTTTGTATTTTATAACTCATGGGACTACATCCCTGTTAGGGTTGATTTATAACTTCTAGAAACTGCCAACACATATCCTAGGAAAATCGGGGATGCCTCTCGTGCTCCAACAAGTCTTTTAGATAGGAACTGCGTAATCCTGCAGAGGCAGAAAACAATAGACAGGTGAGAAATTGATTGTAACTGATTTGTAGCCCTACGGCCAATATGTAAATCAATATTCATGTCATCTTTAGACAATTAAGACCTGAAAATTATCGTCATGAGTTTTAAAGACTGTAACAGGGCCTCTGCCTTTTGCTGGTCACATTTTCACTGCTGAATCCCCACTGAATGTACAAGCAGGGAGAAAAGAAAGATGGAAGAACTCTTTACTCCAGACAGCTTTGATTCCAGCCCCAGCAAAGCATTATATTGGGAAATCAGCATGCCCTCTTGTTGAGTCTGGCAGCCAGCCAGCTGACAAGAAAGAGCCATCGCTCTGGACAAGGCCATAAGCACAGTGGCTGGTGTGCCCTCTCTCCCCACTTCAGCTGGAACCATACTGCTCAGCAGGGAACACATCTGCATGGGATGCACAGAGGCTTCGGTAATGTAAAAATGGTCATGAAAAGAAGTACTCAGGAAAGATAGATTGCATTTTCCCTATCGTCATCACCATAGTTATTATTATTGTGCCATTGCAAAGTTTCAAACATTACTAAGTCGCCTCCTCCCACAATAGCCCTTTTTCTTCAGGGGGTTGGGGGAAGGAGGGTCAACTCCAGGACAGCTCATCATGAATCTTGAAGCCTGAAAATGGAGATACACAAAAGGAGTAAAAGCACCACACCCATCCACAGTGCCCCCCAAATGCAATGCATATGTTCCATGTGCCCTTCTGAGCCGTCATTTTAACGGGACAGTGTGGACAGTTAGACTCCACAGCAGATAACAAATGTTCTTTTCTGGGCTGAGGCAACAGAATGCACACCAGGCACAGGCTCAAGATATTTTCTTCCTCTTATAGAATCTTGTAACAGAAAAGTGGTTGTATTGGGCATTATTTCTTTTAAATCAAATTTGATAAAAATATCACCATCTTAAACTTCTCCCTAAACATTAAATGATATTCTAGGACCCAGGACAACCCCACGCAGCTAATCCTATTCTTGATCAACTTCCAGATCTAACATCATCCAGTGTTTGGGTCAGAGAGTTTCTTTTTTCCCCTGTAAGGGCTGTGGAAACTAAAGAAGACAAACCTAACCGTGTGTGGGTGAGTTTGTGTGTGTGTGACCCCCGTGGTATTTGCTATTATCGTACACTATATTTCTTCTCCACAGCACTTCCACAGCTGTAATTAAAGAAGGCGTTGTGGGATGCTCTTATTTCCTGGCTTCCTCTGCCAATGGACTAGAAGCTCCATGGAAACTGGGACAAAGTTTGATTTACGCATTATTAGATCTACCTGTGGCCATTACAGAACTGGGAGCATAGAAGGTACTTAAATAGTTGCTAAATGAATAACTGACAGGAAGAGATAGAACAGAGAGAAGAACATTTCCAAAAATGTTCAGAATTAGAAAATTGAATATATTATAAATTATATATGTACATAATATTTATGTTACATATAATATTTATGTACTATATGTATAATATATACAACCTATATATATAATATAGATACAAACTGTATATACACACATATATAAAATGTATATGATGTATATATAATATTTGTGTTATATATATATACAAGCTATATATATATATAGCTCTCTTTCTATATAGTTCTCGCTAAATATAACTTGTATATATAGTACACATAAATATTATATATACATCATGTACATTTTATAAAATCACCCTTATCCTGAGGATAAGAGAACAAATGAAGGGCATGAGCCCATGCAGAAGAGGCCATGGTTACAGAGGCAGCAAATATATTTTTTTTATAATAATATTTTTTTATTATATTATGTTAGTCACCATACAGTACATCCCTGGTTTCTGATGTAAAGTTCCATGACTCATTACTTGCGTACAACATCCAGTGCGCCATGCAATATGTGCCCTCCTTAATACCCATCACCGGCCTATCCCATTCCCTTCCCTCCTCCCCTCTGAAGCCCTCAGTTTGTTTCCCAGAATCCATAGTCTCTCATGCTTCATTCCCCCTTCTGATTACCCCCCTTTCTTTATCCCTTTCTTCTCCTACCGATCTTCCTACTTCTTATGTTCCATAAATGAGTGAAACCATATGATAATTGTCTTTCTCTGCTTGACTTATTTCGCTTAGCATTAGCAAATATTGACTGAACAGCACCCTGGGACAAAAGACAAGAATAGAGCTAGGCTTGTAAGGAATTTATTCCTTATCCAAGAAAATTGGTTAAAACACACATGAAAGGGTTGGATAAAAAGCTTAAACACATGTTTTATTCAGTGACCCCACTGAGCTTTCAGGAAGTGGGAATCCATCTGGAAGCAGCAAGACAATACTGGACCCTTGAAATGATCTCAGACTGTAATTTTCATATTTCTTGCATCAGAGTTGCTTTGGGAGCTTATTGAAATGAAGACTGCCAGGCCCTACCTACGACTTATTGAATATGAATCTATAGGGCTGGATACTAGAGGTTTTATTTATTTATTTTTTTATAAATTTGGTTGATTTTTTCTGGTTGATTTTTTCACACCTTAAACTTTGGGAATCTTTGCCAATTCGAGAAAGGTCACTTGCCATAAAATCATGACAGGAGGAAAATAGCCCTTAAAATGCTGTATTTTAATAAAATTTGATTAAAATATGATCTTAAAATGTGCTATTAACTTCAATTGAAAATGGAAAATATTTCCTCAAGTCCTTTGGTGTGTTTAAATTGGGTGCTGATTTGTCCTGACATTTCCACTCTTTATAAAATGGCCCCCACATCTGAGTTGACCCGAGTTGGGAGTGAAAGAAGGAAGGTGTGAGTGGTACAAGAGAGACAACTGGGGAATAAACCATGCAAGATTATTATAAGAATATTTTTTTCATAGTAACAACAATGGGCAGTCACTGATCATTCTTTTTTTTTTTTTAAAGATTTTATTTGTTTATTCAACAGAGATAGAGACAGCCAGCGAGAGAGGGAACACAAGCAGGGGGAGTGGGAGAGGAAGAAGCAGGCTCATAGCAGAGGAGCCTGATGTGGGGCTCGATCCCGGAATGCTGGGATCACACCCTGAGCCGAAGGCAGACGCTTAACCGCTGTGCCACCCAGGCGCCCCGTCACTGATCATTCTTAAGAAAGAATCCACTTTCCTTCCAGCATTCGTGAAAACTCTTTCTGGGAGGAGAAGGGAGAGTAGTTGAGGGACCTGTGGATGGGAAGGACTAATGACATGGAGGAATAGTTACAGTTGGTAGGCTCTTTTGGGGCTACAGAAGACAGTGGCTTTGGATTAGTGTATTGGTAGTAGGAATGTATGCACACAATTTAAGAGAGATGTGAGGGGCAGAATTCACAAAATTTGGTGGTCGATTGGATGTAATATAGGGAAAAGCAGTAAGAATGAGTTCCAGGTTTTTGACTTGGGCAATTGGATGGGAATGGTATTTACTTATATGGGAAAGTCTGGGTGAAGATAACCAGGTTGGTATGGTTAAGAAGAGATGGGGAGAGGGGAGCCTGGGTGGCTCAGTTGGTTAAGCATCTGACTCTTGATTTTGGCTCAGGTCATGATCTCAGGGTCATGAGATTGAGTCCCACATTGGGGCTCCCCAATCAGTGTGGAGTCTGCTTGAGATTCCCTCTCTCCCTCAGCCCCTCCCCCTCTGCATGCGCTCTCCCTCCCTCTCATTCTTTCTCTTTTCTATCTCTCTCTCTAAAATAAATAAAATCTTAACAAAAAAAAAAAAGAAGAAGAAGAAGAGATGGGGAGAACTCATTAATTTCATTTTGGAAGCTTGACATGGCCACAAAAGATCCAAGTAGAGAAATCTTATATATAAATACACCTAGAATTTGGGGAAATGATTGGACCAGGGTCAGAAACATAGCTTTGGAGGCCATAGAAAATGAATGAGTAAAACCACAGGGGTGAGTATAGTTATGTAAAGACAGTGTGGAAGCTGAGAGAAGAAGTGGGTCTAGGACAGCATCCTGAAGAGTAGCAACAATGAAAGGATAAGCAGATGAAGAGGAGTATAGAAAAAGGACTGAAGGAAACACCCAGAGATAAAATATAATGAGAATGAGGAAGGGAAGAGAATGCTTTTAGATGGAAGGTAATGATGGAAGTGGTAATGATGTTATGAGATCTAGTCAAGAATGACTGTACTTACAGGTATACAAAAAACACCTATGCAAAGAAGGAGAGAAAGACTTCATGTTGTAAAGAACTAAATTGCATAGGAGAGGCAATATTAATAGTGACAAAATGCAGAACACAATCCAGTTAAAAGTTGCAAAGAAGTTTTTTGTTGTTTCTTTTCTTCTCCCCCCCCAGAAGAGGTGGGCTATGAGTTAATTCTTGATGAATAATGGTTGTCTAGATAATTGAAGGAAATGTTATGTTGAATAAATATTCCAGTGTTTTAGAGACCCAATCCTTTATGAAAATGTATAATGGTGTGATATCAGTTTTAAGCATGGTCGTTAATATAAACTGGCTTCTGATTTTTTAAAGTGAAATTTATTATTTTAAGCTGTTCAGCATTCACTCATCAAACTTCTCTTAACAGTCTCTGATTTCACTTGACTAGATAGTTCACCCTAAGTTTAGATCCTTTTTTGGGATGGTCAAGCTGCCCCCTCTGCCTTCCCTCCTCTAGGTAAAACATAGAGCTTGTACGTAAAACCCTTCTTAGGTTATTTTGTGGGTGATACAACTGAATCTCTTTAGCTCTTAAATGACAGAATGTTCCGCAAATCAGAAACTATCACATATGAAAACTGGAACATCCATTAGTTGTAATTTTGTCACCCATTTCACAGGGAGCTAAATTTAGTCCTAAGAAGATCAGTTAACCATCTAAGACCACACAACAGTACAAGATCAGGTAATGCCAGTCTAGGACTCTATTTGCCTCTCATTAAATGTTCTATTTCCTCACTACATTTCACCATTGGTCTTCCAGCAGGTGAAACTTAGCCATAGTGTTTGGTTTGAATTATGAGTACATAAATCAACGAGACTCAGTTCCAGAATTTCGTTTGAGCTACTGGGGAAGCATACTCCTTTTTTTCATTCTATTTGAATTTGAGCTGCTATGATTATCATACTCTTAAAAGGAAGAATTCATTGGAGAATGGTGCTAACACAGTAGAAGACAAAGGCAAAAGGCAGACAGAAGTCAGCTCTTTAGGCCACCAGATGAGCCATGTGTCAAGCCACACCTTATAAAGAGCCCTGTCCTTGGCGGTGCCACCTAAAAGGGCTCCCCAAGTTTCTCTTTTTGCATAAACCAGTTTACGTTGTGTTTTCTGTCACTTGCAAGTCAAAGGGTCCTGATCAACAGTATTGCCTCTTCCACTGCCCCTTAGCTGTGAAAGCCAGGATGACCCTAACGAAGGTAAAATGCACTGGTTCTAAGAAGTCAAGGCTGTAGAGACTCACAATCTTCCATTTCAAATCAAATTCCATGGTTACACTACTTCCAGAGAAACCTCTGGCTTGAACAACCAAACCCACTTGGCTCTGTCTCTTCTTTTGCTTCATTACAAAATCAAGGTGAAGAGACTGCTGTTCTGGTTCTTAAAGAAAGTAATCATCAGACCTTGGTGCCCATGCTGGGAATGAGCTGGCTCAACTTTCCCCAAACTGTACCAAGGAGCCCTTGAAATCAACTCACCATCTCCCTGCTGATTAAACCCAAAGAGAGTTTTTAAAAACAAGTTGATTGCTTCAACAAGGAAAGTTTTGGCAATGTTTTCTTCATATTAATTATAGATTTAAACTGAGAAAATCAACATTAAGTATCTCCATGGAAAGGATGAAATAAGGAAGTGATTTGGGGGTGAAGAGAGCTGGGGTCTTGGGGTCAGAAAACCTAATTCTGATCTGAACTCTGCCCCTCATTGGCTGTGTAACTTTGCCATCTCTGGACTGTATTCTGGACTGTATCTCTGAATACAGATATCTCTGGACTTATCGATAGAATAAAGAAGCTGAATTATTTGTTTCTTTGGCAGCTACTTATCTAATAACAGCATATCAGAATCATTGAGATGATGCATTTCAGGGTCAGAGAATCCAGGATCTTCACACTAATTCACTGCTTTATTGTTCCACACACAGAGTCTAACCTCCTTGGTCATCTGTTTCATTTTCTAGAAATGGGGGGGGGGAGTGGATAAAGGTATTTATATTTTAGGGCTGTTTTAAGGACTAAATGAGATTATACACATGTAGTTTAATTCACATCATAAGTTCAACAAACTGTAGCAATTATTATCACTGACATAATTTTATAAAGGTCCCCAAAGATGCAATGAAAGACCAAGTCTTTTGAAGCCAGGAGCCTTGTTGTTTGATATGCTCTAAGTACTGACATACAGAGCCTACGATAAGCGTACACAGGAGGTAGGGAGGAGATCGTCGTCTTCAAATTTCTTTCTTTCTTTCTTTTTTTCTTTCTTTTTCTTTCTTTCTTTCTTTCTTTCTTTCTTCTTTTTCTTCTTCTTCTTCTTCTTCTTCTTCTTCTTCTTCTTCTTCTTCTTCTTCCTTCCTTCCTTCCTTCCTTCCTTCCTTCCTTCCTTCCTTCCTTCCTTCCTTCCTTCTGCTTAAGCAAGTTAATATAGTGAGTACATAAATATATTTTAAAAATTTAAAAATATATATTCCATGAGAATGAGAGAGTTCTTTCCCGATTGGAACTCCTTTCACAAGGTATGTCTTAGTAGAAAAAAAGGTTTTCTCCACACCACCCAGAATCTGCCCTCTGGTCCTTGAGTTTGTTGCGGTATGGATGCTTTATAACTGCCTGGGAATTCTGCAGGGAGGCTGGCCTATTTTCATATCCTAGGCAGTAAACTCTCCCTGCTGACTCTGGGCAGTGTGAGGACAACTGAGTACAAATCCCTTTCCCTCCTCAGAAGCCTGCTTGTAGCACTACAGGAGCTGAACATCTTAGTTAAAAAAAAGTCTTCATCTTAGCATGACGTTGTCTAAAACTGCAGATTTTTGCACTGGAAGACTTCAAGGTGTTAGACCATGGTAAAATATATCCTTTAAAACTTTTTTTTTTTTAGAAGATGGGTAGAGGAAATCCAAATTTTGACATCTGAAAAGGCTTCCATCTTTTTTATAGCATCATTTCTCAACATGCTTCTTGAAGAAATATGACAGAAACAGTTGCTTTGGAGAACAGTGAAATTCTGTTTAATACAGAAATGAGAGTAAATCTCTTTTCTGTGGTGTTTCAGTTCTAATCAGTCTTAAGTAATAGTGAAGAGACTTTTATTGGGAGCATAATTTACTCTTCACACAAAAGAAAAAAAAAGACTAGAATAATTTACTACATTTACATCTCTAACCCAAACATGAAACGGAGGGAAACCAATTTTCTTATCATAAGAGATGGTGAATTATAGGAGAAAAGAGGATAATTAATTTATCTTCTTATAGGACATGAAAATATCCAAGAAAAAATTATTGCAAATTAAAAAAAAGTACAGAAAGAGAAACAAGTACAATGCAAATACCTTTGATCTCAGAACCTTCCTTTTTTGTGTCATGAAAAAGGAAGACACTACCCTCATCCCAGTCAAACATAATGAGCGTAGATTCTTGAAAGGGTTGTAGCTTCAGTTTGACTTGTAATGTTCCCTCCTGCTGGAAATTTTCTGTATCACACTCTCTTTCCACTGCACACTTTTTAAATTTAATTACTTCCTTTACATACAAAAGAAGTAATGCTTCCAGAGCACAGTTCCAAACATGTTGAGCTTATGTGGAATCTTACCATGGGGCTAACATTTTGCCCAAAGTTTCCCCATTCATCTTGAAAGTTTCTTTCTCTGAAAAAGATGTTAGCTTTCTCCCCAAGAAAGCCCATATGAAATGGGGGAGTTCATGTCCTAAAATTCATCAGTTCTGGAATATTCTAATCTAATTGCAGCCATGAGTGCTTTCCTCAGATGTTGTTTTTTGATAAATACATCACCCACAGACAGGGAGTCCCCAGTTAAAAACAGGATGCTTTCCAGAAGTCCATGTGTTAAGACTTTGGCTCTCAGTTCATCTATCCTCATTGGTACATGATTTAAACAGTGATGGGTGGACTCAACGGTTCAGAGTGCATTCCAGCTACATTATAGGTTATGTGTTTTTTGTAGGTTTTGAAAGAAAAATTCTTTCTGAAATCTTTTTAAGAGTAAACCTGCCAGGAATGCAAAATAGTGCAGCTGCTTTGGAAAAGAGTCTGGCAATTCCTCAAATGATTAAACACAGAGTGACCCTATGACCTAGCAATTTTAGTTTAAGATATACACCCAAGAGAAATGAAAGCCTAGGTCCACACAAACACTTGCACACAAATGTTTATAGAAGAATTATTCATAATAGCCAAAGGTGGAAACAATCCAAATATCTATCGAAGAATGAACGGATAAACAAAATGTGGAATACCAAGACACCGGGATACTAGTCAGCAATGAGGGGAACGATGTGCTCACACACACTACAACTTGGATGAACCTTCAAAACGTTATGCTGAGTCAAAGAAGCCAGTCACACAGATCCATATATTATATGATTCCAATTGTATGGAAATCTAGAACCGAGAAATCTACAGAGTCAGAGGATTAGTTGTTGCTTCGAGTTGGGGTAGAGTAAGGGGCCTGGGGGAAATATCTAAAGAGTACATGGACGTGTTGTGATGAGCACAGTTGTGTTATACGCAACTAATGAATCATTGAACCCTACATCAAAAACTGACGATGCACTATATGTTGGCTAACTGAACGTAATAAAGAAAAGAGTACATGGTTTCCTCTTGAGGTGATGGAAATGTTCTAAAATCAACTGTGGTGACAGTTGCACATATCTGTGAATATCCTAGAGACCATCCCATCGTATACTTTAAATAGGAGAATTGTATAGTATGTGAATTATAGCTCAATACAGCTGTTTTTTTAAATAAATCTAAATAAATAATTTTTTAAGTAAATCTGCTTACTCTTTCAACCTCAATATAGGCTGGTCATTAGCAGGGTCCATTTGCAGCTTCTTATCTTACCAGATTTGTAAGATAAAATCTTAGTTATTCTGCATTAATGTTGTATTGTATCTCAAGCCCTCGGTCAAGTTCATTCAGGAGGGCAAAAATCAGTTAAGGTTATTATACACCCTGTGTTTGCTATACAAATGAAGTGATCTCCTAAGGAAATTCAACTTGGGTTATCATTTTTCTTTTTACTAATGACATTCTCTACATAGTCTGTATAGTTCCTTTGTGTGTGTGTGTGCATGTGTGTATGTGTGTAAAGGTTGGGAGATTCAATGTGGGTTTTTTTGTTTTGTTTTGTTTTTGGCTTTTTTTTTTTTTTTTAATTTTGGCAGGGGTGAAGGTGGTGGTGATTTGGGTCTTGTTTTTGCTATACCTCCTCTGATCCAGCAAATGCTCAGAAAATATGGGTGGACTGCATCGCCTGAATGGAGTTGAAAAGAGAATGATTACAAGGTATCATCACAGGTGATTTTCAAATTCCATCTATCAGCAGAGATATCTTTATATACACACATACATATATAATATATATATTCCATGTATGTACACATACATTGTATATATATCGCACCCCCCCCCCACTCCCATTACAGGTCTGAATTTATAATAAACTTGGAACTGGTAACAGTTAAGAAACACTTTAACTCTGATATGCTCAACTCCAGACCAGCTTTACTTACTAATCTTAATGCATTTATACTGTCCAGTTGAGTAAAGATTGAAGGATAGAGTCGTTTGATGCTAAGAATAGTTAGGTAACTAGAGAAGTGAACCCTAGGGAATCTTCAGGCTCCTCTCTTGATTGGAATTCTCTGATCTGCCATTTAAATAGGGAAGAAATTTAAAGCTGAGAAGTCTTAGTCCTGTGCTGAAGGAAATAGGACCAGAGTGAGACAAGGATTCACCGATACCTAAGGAGCTAGGAGAAGTCAAATGAAGAAACACATGATCCTCTCCTTCACAGACTTGGAGGGTAAGAAGCAAGGAGAGGGAGGTTGTAATGCTCTGTAGGTAGCTTTTTCTTTTTCTTTTTCTTTTTCTTTTCACACAACTGGTGCAGTTTTAGAATGTGTGCTTGCAAAATTGTCATGGCCTAAGAACATTGTACTTCTTGACTGACCCTATAATATCAGAAATGCTTTAAAGAAAGCAGTATAAGCAACAGGGGGACAGGGGGCTACAACTATTAGATGTCAAATGACCTTTAATACTTATATCTAAGAGCTCACATTACTTGAGTCAAAAGTCCAACCTGCTAGGTCTTGGGCTAAACACTTAATATAAATTATTTCACTGTATTCCAATAGCAAACTATATGGTAGGCACCATTGTTACCTCTGCTTTTCAGACGAGAAAATTAGGTGACTTGCCCAAGCTTATAAGTGGTAGAAGCCAGAGCTTAAACCCAAATCTGCCTTTAAATTGCATTTTTTGGGGGGAGGGGGTAAGATTTTATTTATTTATTTATTTGTCGAGAGAGGGAGAGAGAGAGAAAAGAGAGAGCACAAGCAGGGGGAGTGGCAAGCAGAGGGAGAAGCAGGCTCCCCACTGAGCAGGGAGCCCTATGTGGGATTTGATCCCAGGACACTGGGATCATGACCTGAGCAGAAGGCAGATGCTTCACCAACTGAGTCACCCACGTGTCCCAAATTGCATTGTCTTAAAAGATGACCACTTTATGCTGTTTCTTTAAAATCCCTGAATAATGTAAATCACTCCTGTTAAACTGTCAAATTAAATCTATATTAAATGTTGGAATTAATAAATAGTCAAGCTCCTAGATATAAAGATACTTACAACTTCTATGTACTAACAACAATGAAATATAAAATTAAATATTTACATCATCATAAATAAATAGGAATAAACTTAATGGAAGATGTGAAAGATTCCTATATTAATTTTTTTTGATATTGAGAGAATGAAAGAAAAGTGAACCAAATGAAGAGGTTTACAATGTTCATAAATTAGAAGATTTGCTATTTGAGTATCAGTTTCCCTCAAACTTATCTATATATTCAATACAATCCTAATCAAACCCCGGATTGTTTTTTTAAAGTGGAAATTGACAAGCTGATTCTAGAATTTATGAGGGTTAAAAAATATTTTGTTACTCATAAAGAACAACAAAGCTGTAAGACTTCTGTTATCAGAATTCACATTTATTATAAAGCCACAGTAATTAATGCAGAATACCACTGGCATAGACATAGACAAATAGACCAGCGGGCTGGAATAAGAATCTAGGAACAAACCGATTTGTGACAAAGGTGAAGCTTCGGTGTAATGGGGAAAGAATGGTCTTGTCAATTAATAGGTCAATTGGACATACATGTGGAAAACATAAACCTGATCTTCATCTCACACAATACACAAAGTCAATCCCAGATAGACTGAAAATCTAAACATGTGAGAATATAATGTGATTTTTGTGCTAGTTAAAGAATTTTCAATTTGGACATAAGAGCACTGACCATTAAGGAAAATAATATTAATCAGATTTCATTAAAATTAAGAACTTCTGTTGATCAAAAGACACTGATGAAAATATAAAAAGGCAAATGGGAGAGTCAAAGAAAGTATTTACAATGCATTTTTTGACAAAGGAGACTATATCAAGAACTCCCACAAATTGGTTAAGAAAATATAGCTAACCCAGTGGGGGCTGGGGGGGATGGATCAAAGACATTCCAGAAAGGAACAATACACTTATGAAAAGGTGTTCCACTTTTTTAGTCATCAGAGAAATGCGAATTAACATCACAGTGCAAAACCACTACATACCCACTTGACTACCACATACATGGAGCAACTAGTTTACCTCTCATCAGCCACATATGGAATGTGTAGTTGCTTCCTATCCATGCTAACAGTTGTCTTTGGAAGACTGGTTGGTGGTCAGTAGACACTAAAGCTGAACCCTAGAACCAATCGGTTCCATTTCAAGGTATACAGCTACCTGAAACTTGTACATATGCCCACAACAAACTATAGCTATATGTGACAGCACAATTGAAATTCACAAACATAATAATGAGAGGAAGATTGCAGATGCAAAAGAGTGCATACTGTATGATTCTGCTTACATAAACTTCCCAAACCGATAAAACAAATCTCTGATGTTAGAAATCTAGATAGTGTGTGGATGTCAGTGATCAGAAGGGACCGAAGGGGAAATTTAGGGGTATTGGTAGCATCCTGTTTTATCTAGGTGCTGGTTGCATAGATGTGCACACTTTGTGAAAATTCACTGAAGTATACACTTAGGATTTGTGCTCTTTTCAGTATGTTTGTTATGCTCCAATAAAAAGGTAATAAAAAAAGTGATATATGACCTTATGTAAAAATTTCTGTTTGCCTCAAGGGCAGATACTGCATATGACACTGTATCTTCATCTAGGGTCTTGTTTCCTGCTAAGTACATAGAGTAGGGAGTGAGTTCACTGAAAACCATTAGCTGGAATGATATGGAAGGTATGTACTATGTTTTCTTTCAGTGGAGCGTGACTTCATTAGTTCCAATTCATTTGTGCCATGTCTAGGAGGGCACTGACTGTTTCCCATGGCTAGGATCAAAACTGACAACTCGAGAAGACTGGTTCTCTATCTTAGCAAGATACATCCGCACCATTTCCCCTTCTTACCAGCCCATCTTTTGAGGAGTTTCAATTCCACTTTCACTGATCTTCTGGGCTTCTACAGAATTCTTTCCATCAAGAAAAAAACACATATAGATAATAGAGAGACAGATAGAAAAATACTTGGAAAAATCTTAGAGGTTGCCTGGTCTTTCTTTCCTCTGGTTATCCATTTTTCAAGATGAGGTGACAGAGGAGCAAAAGGGAAGATGTGGTCCATATATCCAATGGAATATTACTCAGCCATCAGAAAGAATGATCACCCAACATTTGCATCAGCATGGATGGGACTGGAGGAGATTATGCTAAGGGAAATAAGTCAAGCAGAGAAAGACAATTATCATATGGTTTCACTCATTTGTGGAACATAAGGAATAGCAGGGAGATCGGTAGGAGAAGGAAGGGGAAAATGAAGGGGGAGTAAACAGAGGGGGAAATGAACCACGAGAGACTATGGACTCCGGGAAACAATCTGAGGGTTTTAGAGGGGAGGGAGGTAGGGGGATGGGCTAGCCCAGTAATGGGTATTAAGGAGCGCACGTATTGCATGGAGCACTGGGTGTTATGTGCAAACAATGAATCATGGAACACTACATCAAAAACCATCAAAAAACACCAAAAATGATGTACTGTATGGTGACTAACATTACATAATAAAAAAAAGGAAGATAACATATCTGAATCTATTGAGCTTATTAGTGATAGAGCTCAGATTAAAACCTAATTCTTGTGATCGCAGTCTGGGCTCTCCCTACTGCACTGAGCTGTTCGATGATCTTGTAACAGCCATTATTTAATTGCTGTGCTTTGCTGTGCACTCCCTATTAAAATGTTACTTGTCACCCTGCAGCACTGCAATTTTCTTTGGGATGGAGATTGTCTCACCTGACCAGGGCCTGACACACAATACGCTTTTCCATCGTCACTGCTAGCTGACTCAATCAGCCACAATCAATTCCTCCACACATTCTCCAGATTACATTTTTTCAGACCATGTAAGGCAGAAATAATGGCAGCATGAAATAAAATAGAACAGTCCTGGGGAGGAGAGTTTATGCCAGCATAAGCAGTCACGGTCAGGTTAACAGACCTTAAATTCCCCAGTCTCCCTTCATCCCTGAACGAATAAGATGGATGAAGAACCCTACACTGAAGAACTCAACCCAAGGCACTTAGTCTGGCTCCTACTTCAGTCTGTCATTTACTCAGAGCTGAAAATCAAAGGAGACAAATGATATTTTCATTTTATTCAAACTCACATTCGTTACCCATCAAATTTCCCACATTGTTTCCTTAAATGGGTGACTTTATTTTTTTGGCTCATTATTTATTATCATTTCATTTACTTAGAAATGGAAACTTCAAGAGGTTTGATTAAGAGATTAAATTACTGGACTTTTGAGAACTAAAAATAATCTAGGCATGGGTTGCATTAGGTTTCAAAATATTTGGGGTTTTGATCAAATCTTTAAACACATTATTGCCAAATATTCTCCCCTTCTTTTCAAATTTTAAACACATGTATATTTGAAGGGAAATTTAATACAAAGTTTTCAGAATGACTGCTAAAGATATGAAAGTTTTCTAAAGAGCCTTTTCTCTAAAAAGTAAAACAAATTCTTCCTAAAATAAAATTCAAGAGTGAAGAAATTCTGATCCTAAAAAATGCAATCACTTAATTTGCATGTCCTAAGCAACCTCTCAAAAGCTACAGATGTCAGTTCAGTCAAATACCTTCAACTTTTCCCAAGAAAAGTTTCTCAAGAAACTAATGTTAGTTGATCACTTATAAGGTGCTGTACATCTTAAGTCTGGGGCTTTATTTTTGAGAACAGCTCTTAGATGAAGGAATTATTAGTTCCTAAGAGGTTGAGCCACTTGGTCAATCAAAGGAAGAAAATGTCAGAGCTGAGATTTCACATCAAGTCTGCTTGATTCTAAAGACTGCGAGCTTTCAAAAGAATTATCATTGAGTGCTTTTGAGCCAGCTTACAGTAAGAGATACAAAATAAATAGCATGAAAATATAAACCTTCATTACTTTATTTTTGGCTGGGGAGAAAAAAAGAAAAAGAAAAAAGGGGCACCTGGGTGGAACAGTCAGCTGAGCATCTGACTCTTGGTTTCAGCTCAGAATGTGATCTTGGGGTCATGAGATTGAGCCCTAGGTCGGGATCCATGCTGAGCATGGAGCCTGCTTAAGATTCTCTCCTCTCCCCTGCTTCCATGCTCTCTCTCACTCTTGCTCTCCTTCTCTCTTTCTAAAATAAATAAATAAACAAATAAATCTTTAAAAAAGAAGAAAAAGAAATAAAACACCATTAAATAAGTCTTCAAAGACATTTTTAGGTCATGAAAGTTTTTAGCCTTCAATATACCTGCCAGGACCACCTAATGTTATCTATAGAATATTCTCTGGGAGCTAACAATTAATTGACAAAGTTAAATAAATGAACAGAAATTACTATAGCGATCACCACTATCTTTTATTGTGGCACAAAGTCATCTTTTCAGTACTTAATGAAGAAAGGATACCAGAAGGAGAAGAAATTCTCATGGATTAAAAATGACTTTCAAGAAATGAAGCAGATCAAAGGCAATGGGTGAGAGAAAGCTGAGTCCTGATGAGTCATATTATATCATTTCAACTCAACCAAACATGCATTTATTGACAACCATGGAAACATTTGAAAAACCCATCCAAAAAATGTCATGGACTGTCCATTTGAATCTGAAAACTACCAAGAAAGACACTAATAGCTAGAATTATAACGAACAGATTTGAGGAGATTAAAACATCTGCGATTACTTCAGGGTCATAGTGACAGGTCAGAGCCAGAAGTTACCATCATCACCTCCACCTTTGAGATATAAAAAGTCTCCACCAGAGCAAAGGTCAACCAAAGGTCATGTGGTCCATCAGAAAATAGGGCTACCTGTTTGTCTCTTCCCTCCATTCCAAAGCTTGGTTGGACAGATTATACAAATGACACAAATGCAGATACCCATAATCAGAAAACATATTATTTATTATGCTAGCCAATATTCACCATTATGTTTCAGCAACATGGGTGCTCCTGAGGGTTATGAGGCTAAGGATCCAACCCACTGTCTCCCAGTTTAAACAAAATGAACAAATGACAGCATCTCAACCACAATTCCAAGGGAAGAGTAACCATAGGGGAAAGAAGAATGTTGTCTTGAAAGGGGCTGAGTTTAATAATCAGGGAATTCCAGAGAAATCTAGTGACTACTCACAGTTTTCTTGTATGCATGATTGCATGCCAAGTTCTTATATTGGTCAAGAATTTTCTACAGAGCAGGAAAGAAGCCCAGAACCAGATAAACCAGCAGAGCAAGTTTCCATTTCTATGCCTGCTCTTTGGGGGTGTTGGGAAACAAGCAGTTCATTGTAGGGATTCTCTATTCCAGACATGGGAGGTGTATGGGATAATTAGAGAAATGCCTTCTCATTAAAAGAATGAATGTTACCTAAGGCCATAAAGCAATTTTTCACTCTGTCTTCAGTTAGTCACACTTTATAAATGAAATGATAGTAGATATGATAACAACAGCTCTTGTTTAGTGAGCAGTTCTTATATGCCAGATGTTAGAATAAAAACAGTGGCAATGGTGACAAACATCTGGTAGATAGCTGTGAACGTAGCTTGTTCAATGTCAGACATTAAGTTTGGAACAGGAACTTGGATTCAGATCAATCTGGCCAAAACTCCCTTGAACTTAGAACCGTATTACCCTACCTTCCACAAAATGTAGTCTCCACCAATCTTCTCTGGAATGTGTTTACATAAAAAATTGTGTTGCTTTATACATGTTCCCCTGTGACTGTGGGCAAAGATTGGTTTGAAAGGGTAGAGTGCTTTCCCTCCTCTATCTTGAACCATAAAATTCAGCAGCTGGGACTTGGGGTATTTCAAAGACATGAAACCATTTGGAAAGTGAAGATCAGTCATTAATTAAAGCAGTGTACTGGGCAAAAATCCAAAAGGAATGAGAAACTGGGTGCAAGCCTGTTGCTTTTAAATGACCATAACATTTATTTGGCTGCAGAAGTACTCCTAGAACAATTAATCAATTCCCCTATCCTTTTCTATTCAAACTTTGAGCAGACCTTACTTTAAAGTAATTGCCTTGCAAGGCCACGGTACATCAGGATAGCAAAATCACTTCTCGAACAAAGTAAAAACTAAGGCTTTCCTTCAGACGTTTCTAAAGATGGATGAAAAGGACCTGGGACATAATTTTACTTTTGACCAGCTACAAAATGCTCAACCACATAAATTACCAAGAAAAGTCAGACAAAAGCTAGAATGTCAAGGGAATGATTATTTCTCATCTCTTCCATTACCTTCAATTTGTTCTCTTGTTGGGTAGCAGCAAACTTGCCAGAACAAGAATGGCTTTAGCCGCAGAAATATATTGGGTCAAAATGACTGAGCTGGTCACACAGGCATGCAAAAAGGAACAAAACTCCAACATCAAACCACAGTGTAATGGTCCTCCTGCTTAACTGACATCTCCTATCTGTTAGGTTCTCCGTGAGCGGTGAGCAGAGAAATGCTGTTTCAGCTCACATGGGAGCCAATGAAAGAAGAAATTTCCTTTTTGGACTTTAGGTGTTTTTTTTTTTTTTTTCTGGAGAGGTTGCTAAAAACAAAACAAAACAAAACAAAGCAAAACAAAACAAAACAAAAACAAGCAAAAACACCACCCAGAGTTGGAGACTCTAAACACATACTCCACTCACTGATGAGCAGAGTAAAAACAATACAGCTTCAGGCTCTGGCCTAAATCAGAGGTCACTCCCTTCTCTGGCTGAGGCCTAATTTTGATTTTTAGGATGAGCAATGAAGGGAAACGTTAATCTGAGAGGCTAAGAATGGCCTCTGCTCTGCGACCTACATCAGCACGCACTGGTTCTAGCTCTTCCAAGATTTTCTTTTCGTTTACTCAAGCCTCAATGGATGCAGACTCTCCACCCGTTCTGGAGTAGACACGAAAGCGTTGGCTTCCCTTTCAGTGACAACTCCAGAGGTGGGGGAGTGTCCAGCTCCTCTTCATCATTGTCCATTGGGCAGAAGTGGTTGGAGGTGCCAAGATCCTAGCCTTCTCCTTTTTCTCATCTGAGGAGAGTTCAGTGGGTACGCCTTCTCTGCTCTTGGAAGTGATTTCGAAAAGCAAGGGAGCACAATTGTGTACAGAGCTTTGTATGGGAATATAGTCACTGCATGTTCTGTCTGTCACCATGTGTGAAACCTATATTTCTGAGAAAATGACACATATATCTCAATGCAACTGGCTCAATAGTCCAGTTTGAAAAATCATTTGTTATGCAATGAATGTTAGGATGCTCCGGGTTTATAAAAGAGATTTTGGCTGGTAGTCTCCCCAAACACAGAGACCCTGAGGGAGGTAATTCTAGAATGCTGCATTCAAATCTTAGCTCAGCCTTTCATTAATTGGACAGCTTTTGGACCTCACTAAACCAAAGTGTCCATAGCTGTGATATGAGAATAAGGCCTATAGCATTTTATACTAGCGATGAATTCCTGAAGATTTCTCACATTTCAAAATTTGCATAATTCAGAACTAATTTTCCCACAGGGATGCATGTAAAGTGGGATTTACATTATTTCAAATTTTGTGCATATAGTCTTTACACATTTCTATTTCCAATTTGCATAAAGTAAAACCTCATTGTAATGATAATAGTACTCTGAATTTATGGCATTCTCCTGAGAAAGATAATCCATACATATAAAGATTTCACACCTGGTACAATTCTTAATAATTACATTGCTATTAACACTACTACTACTGCTACTTCTATTATTATTATTACTAGTATTCATCATCTCAAGGACAATTGTCAAATTCCTCTTCAGAGCAACTCCATCATTTTAAAAAATCTAATTATTTTTTAAAAAATGGTCCCTTCAGAATTGCTTTGACTGAATTATGCTGGAGAAGGAGCATAATTGCATGAGGGGTTATTATGCAAAGGAGCGCTGAGAAATGGACCACTGTTCTCAGTGCTGTTTGCTTGTGAGGCTTATATCTTGCGAGAAAAATTCCTGGATGATCTCATTTCCGGGAATGGTGAAGAGTATAGGGATCGCTTTAAAATCATGATCTGGGGCACCTGGGTGGCTTAGTTGTCAAGCGTCTGCCTTCGGCTCAGGGCATGAACCCAGGGTCCTGGGATCGAGTCCCGCATCGGGCTCCTCTGCTGGGAGCCTGCTTCTTCCCCTCCCACTCCTCCTGCTTGTTTTCCCTCTCCTGCTGGCTGTCTCTCTCTCTGTCAAATAAATAAAATCTTAAAAAAAAAAGTTTAAAAAAAATAAAAATAAAATAAAATCATGATCTGTGTGAACAGGGTAACTGACAAATCTTCCCTCTTAGACTTCCAAAGAGCCACAGCTAAATCTACAACTTGCCTGGGACATTTATGTATCATCAGGCCACTTTTCTCTCTTCATCTTTCTTCTTTTGCCCAACCTTTAATTCATACTACTTTGTATGTGGAATGTATCCTTGCAAGCTCTTTGAAGTCTTTTCTGGAGAAAAAGCAGGGTATGAATGAATGAATGAATTTCCTTAAAATAAGAGGAGAGGCACATAGAATAGCTTCCAAGCACTTGGCTTGCTGATGATAAATCTTCATCTAAGACTCTGTAGAAATTATTAAGTCGAGCTTCACCATCTCCTGCAATGAATGTCTGTCCATCTTTCCTGCAGGCTTGGTTCACCTGTTTTCATTTGGAAAACCTCCCCTTCCAAACACAAGCCCTGAGGTTTTGGTGGAAAAGATATCACTCCTGGCTCCCAGGCAACTGACCCAGCGTAGGAACGCTTCACCCATCCCTGGTCTCACTGATTGGTTCATGAATGGATTTGTAACCTCACCTGGCACTTGGGTGTGATTATTGGGGAGAGGTCCTATTTCTGCTAGGGTAGTTAAACTGGCATGACACAAGCTTGGCACATCTAGGGAACACCACGTGGCAAGAGCACCTGACAACACAGTTGAGAGGAGTGAAAACACCTGAGTTTGGATGACAGTGTTTATGCTCCTGAATCTACCTGAAAGGAGAGCCTGCCTGCTTTGGGACTTTATTGTTGTCTAGCAACGAATCCCCCTTTTCAGTTAAGTCAGTTTGAATTATTTGCAACAGATAGAGTTTTGACTATCATCCCACCTCAAGTACTAGTGTATCTGTAGATTTTTCTCTTGCTGAATATAAAGTGAAATATTAAGTCAAAGGAAATCTGAGAAATCAAAGTTGTTAAGAGTCCCTATCAATCTCCTTCAGAACGCCCTCAATATTCCTCATCATTCTTTCAGCCTGACCATTCCCTTGCAGTTAGCGAACCGTAATTGAGAAAGGTTACCTAAGGTTTGTGTTTCCAAATCCTGGAACTTAAATGGAAACTTAAAGAGAGAAAAATTACTGTCTCCAAATCAACATGCTGCAAACAGCTAGTGAAGAGCTATGATGGTGCTTCAGAGTTTGAGATGAAAGGAAGAATCTTCGGCGTGTATGCAACATGGTTTCCAAACAGAAAGCACTCTACAGGCAGTCCTTACATGCTTCCCAGTCACACCAAATGCATGGTCATCACAGTATTGTTAAATGACTGGTAGCCTCAGATTTAGTCCTCACAGAAGATATTCTGAGAGATACATATGGCAATTTCTGTGCCCACTGACTTTATGCAGGGTCTTCCATGATTGCTAGTAAAATGCCACAGTGTCCTGAGGCCACCTGCCATTCACTTTCTGTGCTGTAACCAGAGTCAGCTTTTCAAAATACACATCTGATCATGTCTTTCCCTAGGGTAAAGGTCAAATTTCTCAATATGGTAGGCGCAGCTATATGCAGTCTGGCCCCCCCCACCTCTCCATTCTCACCTAGTACGGCTCTCCCCTCTGTCTGGCTCCAGGCTCCACGATCTTCAGTTCTCCACTGTGTCACACTGTCTGCTTCTGCAGGGCCTTCATATATACTGTCTCCTTTGTCAAGCATATTCTTTGCCTTACAAGTGAGAGCCAGATTCTTCTTTAAAAATATTCCTTTCCATCAGCACAATTGTCTCATATTGTAATTAAGCACTCACTTCATGGTTATGGGTCACGTGTTTCCTAGCAGACAGGCTGTTCCAGGATGGTAGGAACTGTGGCTGTCCAAGCTCATGGTTGCTTACTCTGGTGCTTGCTGCAGGACCTGAAATTGCCAACTGTCAATTCTCTGTCTTCGTTCCGCTCTCCTCTCAGCAGTGTTTGACACAAATAACCACTCCATCTATGCGACATGCCATAACTCAACTTCTGGGGTTCCATACTCTCAGCACCCCTCCCCCCAATGGCTGCTGCTTCTCAGTCTCCTCATTGGATCCGTCTTCATTCTCATTTTCTAGACAGTGGTACATTCTGTCTTATCATCCAACTGATAGGATCTCACCAAAGGAAAAGAGCCCAAAGAGTAGAAAAAAATCACATTGGGGACATGCCCATTGCCATAGTTATAATAACAAGCAATTTGGAAGGCACTTAGATGTCCGACACTGTTGGAATGGTGCAGAACTTTGTGGTGACATCCACTTTGTGGAATATTGTGCTGTTAACAAAACTGAGAACTATGCAGTCTGTCTGGGAACATGACAAATTTCTATGTCATAATGTCCTGTGAACATCAGGGTACACAAAGATCGTGTGTATATTACCATTATAACTGCAAAAATTCACAGAAAAAAGATCTGGTGAACGTTGAAAAGTACTCTTACAGAGTGATGGGATTATGAGCATTTTTTTTCTTCCTATTTTCCAAATGTTTATGCATTATAAAAAGGGGTGTGTGTGTGTGTGTGTGTGTGTGTGTGTGATTATGTAGAGAGGGAGATAGGGAGAAAGAAACAGCAACAATAATTTATACTATAATTTAAAAAATATAACAAAAATGAATATATTTATAGAAATGTTATTTAAAAAATGAAACCCCCGAGAACCATCCTAAAATTTTTGCTGCAAGAAATTCCCGTGAATCACAGCACTGAGAGATAGCACGGCTCTGTGATACACACACCGAGCTCCCATGAGGCAGTGGATCCTCACAGAGACCGGTGGTCTCTCAGCAAAGCTTTTTCCCTTAGTGATCTCATGAATGGTGCTTTCCTCATCCTGGAAAGCAGGGGACCACGTTAGTAGACCATTCAAAACCCCAGCCTCCTCCTCAGGTTCTTTCTTCTTCTTTGTTTCAAGAAAGCTATTTGAAGTCAGTGAGTTCCAGGAAGCAGCAGGACAAACATTAACCTCTCTACTCTGCCCAAAGCAGCCACTTCAACCACAGGTGCCCTCAGATTCCACAGTGAGGACCCAATTTAATTGATTTCCAGTAACTCTTGAGGGTGAATTTGCAAAGCCAACTTCCTTTAAAACAGAACTTCGTATCCTCCTCTCCAAAGATGTTGTCTCGCAGCAACAGTGAGAAATGAATAGAATCTTCACAACCGTCCTCAGTGGGAGAAAACACATTGGATTACTCCACAGGAAGTCCTGCAGCCACAGCTAAGGGAACTTCAGAACGATGAGCCCGAAATGTTGAGCTCTGGCACTCCCGAGCATAATTAAAAGACTACAGCGGTCCATGCAAATAAATGGGTAAAATTACATCAACTACATTATAATCTGGTGGATGATGTGAGGCCAGTTTACAGAGTTTCAGGCAAATGGTAATCGTATTAGCAATACGGCTTGCATGCATTGAGTGGACACGACATATCTGGTGCTGCATTAACGTTTATTCTTTGCTACAACCTTGGGAGTCCTGTTATCTCTGTTGCACAGACGGACAAACTGAGGCTTCATGAAGCTAAATAACTAGGTCTTTCTCATTTTGTTGTTGTTTGTTTGTTTGTTTCTAGAGCTCTCTCCCTACCCTCACCAGCCTCCAACACCTTTACAAAAAATTTTATTTAAAATCAATTAATTAACATATAGTGTATTATTAGTTTCAGAGGTAGTTTAATGATTCCTTGGTTGCATCTAATACCCAATACATATTCAGAAGAATGAAACTGGACCAGTTTCTTATACCACACACAGAAATAAACTCAAAATGGATGAAAGACCTAAAAGGGAGACAGGAATCCATCAAAATCCTAGAAGAGAACATAGGCAGCAACCATTTTGACCTCGGCCGCAGCAACTTCTCCCTAGACACATCTTCAAACGCAAGGGAAACAAAGGCAAAAACGAAGTATTGGGACTTCATCAGGATAAAAAGCGTTTGCACCCTGACACCTTTTGTATGTTGCTTCTCCTCTGTCATTGGACTGACTCAGGAAACCTTAGGACTTGGCCAATGAGATGCTATCTACACCCTTCAAGTTTTGAAGAATACTCTTACATTTAGAATGACCTACAACATATGTTATGACTTAATCCACCCTCATTCGTACTATCTCATGATGCTAATAATTGTCCCTGGAGGCCGGAGGACTGAGAGCTGCCAGGACTGGAAAGGCCCTTCTTATATTATTTTTTGAGGAAGAATGATTTTCTGCAGGCCAACGCTTGGACAGATGCATCAGTCTCACCTCTTACCAATTTCCCTTATAAACACAATCTGATGTGGTTGAAAGAAAAGCACATGCAAGAGAATTCTATAGATCTTCCCTCAAAACCTGTGAGGTAGCTATTATTAGGTGGTTTTTCGGATAACAACATATGGTTGCATTTCCATGCCCCTAAGTCTTCCATTCTCAGCACTTAATTTGGGGCTGCGAAATACCTGCTAAGAAAACAGTCACTTCCCTGGTTTGTGCTCAGGGCAAACATCGCTCATGGCATTTGCCTTAGGTTTGGTTTCCCCAGAAGCAGACCCAGAGATAAAGATTTGAATACAAGAAATGTATTTGGGAGTTGACCGCATGGTAAGGGAATGGGGAGTCAAGACAGGGAACTGAAGTAAGTTGGTGTCTGGACCGTTTAATAAGCAGGTTAACTCTGTGAGCAGGTGGGGCTCAGGGCCCCCAGGAGAGCATGCAGGGCACGCCCTTGGTGTTGAAACTCCACAAGGATATTTTCCATCAACTCTAGCCAGTCCTTGACTGTTTACAGGGATATATTTTTTAAAAGATTTTATTTGTTTATTTATTTATTTGAGACACACGTGTGAGTGGGGGGAGGGGCAGAGGAAGAAGAACAAGCAGATTCCCCGCTGAGCAGGGAGCCCAATGATGCAGGGCTCCATTCCAGGACCCTGAGATCATGACCTGAGCGAAAGTCAGACCCTTAAGCAACTGAGCCACCCAGGTGCCCCTGTATTAAGGACCAGACACTTTTCTGCCTGCCCTGCCTGCCTGGCCCACGCTACCTGCCAAGCTTTACAGGCCATAGAAAGTTCAAGGAGTTTGCAGTTGGCAGTCTCTGGGCACTGAGCCACTCAGGGCTAGGGGGATGTGGGGAGGGGTCCTGAGAGGGTTGGCTGCTGTTTTCCTTCCTGATACATCCGGGGGCAGTTCTCCAGCAGACCTCCAGGCAGCCACCACTGCTCAACTAATATTGGTAAGCTACTCAAACCTTGCATTTTGATTCTTGCTTTACTAATTTATACATGTGGAGAACTTCTGCTCTGACTAGATAATAGGCAGATTATAAACACTGATGACACGTAATAGAGCCTTGTGTGCTGCCTTTACAGTTTTCCAACAAAGGGCAGTTTGGTGGGATGGGGAAGAGCACGGACTCTGATGGGAGGCTACTTGGTTTCCCTCCCAGCTACTCACCAAATTCCCATGTGGCCTCACTCAGATACTTAATTCCTCCAAGTCTGTTTTTTTCATCAATACCTTGGAACAAAATGGTATACTATTGGTTTTTGTGGGAATTAAGTGTCTATCTATCTATCTACCATCTATCTATCTATCTATCTATCTATCTATCTATCTATCTATCTATGTATCATCACATGGTAATAGGGCACGTATTGCAATGAGCGCTCGGTGTTATACGCAAACAATGAAGCATGGAACACCACATCAAAAACTAATGAAGTACTGTATGGTAACTAACATACCACAATAAACAAAAATAAAGCCCTTTATTGGTTGACTTTAAAACAAAACAAAAAACAAAACAAAAAACCCAAGTGTAATCTGTTATTACCATTAATATACTACACATAATTTACAAAAAGAAGTAGGAAATTAGATTTAAAACAGAAAATGCAGTGAGTCTTTAATAATTTTACTTCTCACCCTAATGGCAACTCCTAGTCACCAAGTGATTTAGGGGCTGTGCTCACATAGCTATACTTGATAATTCAGAAAGGAAAATGTGAAAAATAATTAGTTATTTCTCTAAAGGAACATGGATACAATTTCTACAGCAAGGAAACAAAAGTATTCCTGTTTTTCAATGTACATAGAATGACCCTCCCCCCCCCACTGAAAACGTGCTGGGCATCTTGCCCCCAGTTCCTTTAAACCTCAGAGCTGCCAGCACCTCCCTTTTTACTGATTTCACCTATTAAGTGAATCCTTGGCTTCTTAAATGAGACAAAGCTGAACTTCAGATATAAAAAGCCTGCATTCTTAGCAATCCTCTCAGGATCTAAAACCACTGAGGATAGAGGAACATGTATAAGTCAAGAAAATCCACCATTTAAATTACCCCTTTTCTTCTTTGGGAGATAAATCAAGCCAATTGGGGCATCTGACTTTTCAAGGATGTGTGCTTTCCTCAACCTACTGACTCAGCTCGATTGCAGGCTAGGCAAAAAAATCAATTGGGTAGCCTTGGAGAACAGATTGTAGATCTCCTTTCTTCTAAAACATAAGCTCTGACAATCATGCCCAATATATCACCAAGTAATACTGGACCTCTCATTCCTTGTCTCAGCATGAGGAAATCCCCAGGAATCTCTAGGTGTATTGGTCAAGATATGTCCATATCCTGATGTTAAAGTCACTGGGAATGTATTTTCCTGCCCACTTTCCCCCCTTCCCTTTACTTCTGATCAGACAGAGAAATGCCTTGAAAGACACATGTCAATGCCCAGAGCGCGGCAGACAACAGGATCTGTAACGCACACAGTGCAGTCACTTTATAGTTCTGCTTCAAAACTGGACTATACTCCACTCATATGTGTTTTGAATTTTAAGTTAATTTCCCTTTATAAGGGGGATTTCTCTGACAAAGGACAAGTTGTGAAACTTTAGGTTAGCTGCATCTGCTAATGAAAAAATTAAAAAACTGGAAAGTCCTTTTTAGCTTTGAAATTCTATGACGCTACAACTCTAGAGCTCTGACAAGAGGGAGAAGTTTGGAATGAGCTGGAAGCTGACTATAAGGAGAATGCCAACTGGAAAAATAAAGTATATTTTTAAAAGGCAAGCAATACAAAGATACATTGTAAATTTTTCTCTTTTTTATAGGGAGATGCTTAGACGTTAGCAGAGACTCTCAAGAAACGAAGAGGCAATGCTAAAAGCCAATGCCTGGTCCACCCCGAATGTCAACTGCAGCGTTGATGGACAGTTCCCAGACAGAGTGATGGCTTCCCTTCTCAAGCACTAGGTTACTTTGCTGGAAAGCTTTTTCCCCCCTACGGAAGGCCAGAAAGGCAGTTAAAGTTCTCAGGAGCCATTCATAACTGACAAAGGACAGAATGCACAGAGGACAGATATCTCAGGCTCTTTATCCCTGAGTGGGTCAGTCCTGAGTATCTTCTATAGTCTTCCAGAGGAGCAGGACCGAGTCCTATTACCAACAGTGGTAACTGCTCATTATCATGGCTTCTCTTGGCTTTATTATCTTCCCCAACTTACTATCCCCCTCCCTTCCAGTGCTACCTGCCCACCTCTCAAATACACTGCATACACCCAAAACCATGAGTCAGGAAATGCTTTGGAGGGAACCAAAGTCAAGATAACAAGTATAGTGAAAAAATAAACAATAGATGCTAACTAGAACCCACCAGAAGGGCTTTCTACAGTAAGGTTCCCTAAAGCGTTAGTGCTACACCTATTTTCCAAGCTCTCTTCGAAACTTAGAGATCCTGATGAACTGGAGGAAATCAGTGGGAGCTGACAAAACACTAAAGATTTATGAGAAAGTACCAAGGTATCAGGTTATACCGAAGTGACTCATAATTATCACAAGAATCAAATAATATATGTAAAAACATTAAATAAACAGGAAAGCATGATAGAAACACTAGATAGTTTTAGATTTCTTTTGAATCTTGTTCTAAAGTAGGAAGAGGCAGAGATTTTCTGTAAGGAGCCAGGATGGAAGGCAGAATAAACAGAGTTTATTCTGGTGGGTTCTAGTTAGCCTCTATTGTTTATTTTTTCACTATACTTGGAAAAAGTGGACAAAGAGTTCACTTCATTTCTGAAAAGCTGTCTCCAGGCAATGCTCTTGCAGGCAGTGGGGATGGAGTAGAAGAAGTGCCATTTCTCCAGGTTGCATTAGACTTTTCTGTCAACCCCTATCTGGCTGAAACTGACAGGACTGTGATTTTTCTACAATTTAAAATCTGCTAGCGTAAAACCAGTCTGGGCCCACATTTTATCCCTAACAGCATAGAACTTCATTAAATGGTGTTTATCTACAGCCATATGTATTTCAGTCACATATACGCACATGAACTCAATGGAAATTGATTCTACGTGTGCTCCAAGGATTCACCAAGGATTAAAAACCTGACTGAAGGAGGGGGATTTATTTTTGTTTTCTAGAAGACTTATAGGTTGAGGGTACAAAACAGATCTGTCAAATACGGCAATAACCCAACTCAGACAGCACCAAGTTCATCTGTTTTTTGAAATACAGGGAAATAAAATGTGGGATAGAGAAGATGAGATGAGATGAGATCAGTAAATAAAGGAAAGGAGGTGGTGTACATGGATGGTGTTAATAACTAAATTAGGAAAGCATGGTGCAGAACACAGAGAACAGTGGAAGGATACCCAACAGGCAAATGGAACACATGCTTAGGGTACCAGAAATGCAGGAGTATCAAAAATAGAAAAAGTCAAGGAAAGCTAGGAAAAGATATTTTAATATTGGTTTACATATACATATAGTGAAATTCTGAAAAAGTACATTTTATATTTTATCACTGAGTATTGTTTTTAATTTCTTTATCTCATGGCCATTCACACCATCTTTGTAGCATGCAGGGTCTCCATCTGGCCTGAGTTAGGGTCATGTGCCTGTGTGTGTTGGAAAGGGAGAAGAAAAGTCTGGGGAGGAAGACTACTTTACAGAATGAAAAAACAAAACAAAACAACTTCCTTTATCTAGTAGGTAACTCGGGACCATCAAACAGTGGTCTTTCATGCTTAACCACTTCCATCCAGGTTTTTTTTTCATGTTTTTTTATTATATTATGTTAGTCACCATACAGTACATCCCTGGTTTCCCATGTAAAGTTCGATGACTCATTAGTTGCGTATAACACCCAGTGCACCATGCAATATGTGCCCTCCTTACTACCCATCACCGGTCTATCCCATTCCCCCACCAACCCCCTCTGAAGCCCTCAGTTTGTTTCTCATAGTCCATAGTCTCTCATGCTTCATTCCCCCTTCTGATTACCCTCCCTTTCTTTCCAGTTTTGTTTTTTAAAAAAGGGGCCCTTCTACTAGAGACATGGTTTCTAACTCCTTACTCTGCCTCCCATCCTTTTCTCCTGTTTTGTTTTTGCATCTCATTTTGCTGTTTGTACAGGCTCATTTACAATTTTGTCATGCTCTTTGAAAGAAAAAAGGCATTTAAAAATGCTAGGATTCTTTTTCTAAGAATCTCACAAAGTGTTTAAGAACCCATTAGGCTCCATATTGCCCTGGAGGGACAAAGGCAGAAGACAATCGTACAAGAGGAGGGGAGGAGGGCAGAAAACTCAATGATGTGGTAGATTTTCATTCCAGAATGCAGGAAGTATGTAACTTTGAAGTCCTTATTTGGCCTATCTGCCAAAACTTTCTTACCATATTTGATTTAAAAACATTTGGTTCAAGTCTTTCTTCTATCCAAAATTTCTGTCTTTCAATACTTATAATCAGTTCCCCTATGCAGTAACCAATGAACTCCTTACTGAGCAATGACCTCCCCAGTGGCAGTGGCCATGGCAGAGAGACCAGTCCAGAGTGGGTGCTCAGGAAATGTCAGATGGATGTTCTCATGCCACTTGAACAAACATTTATTTAGTGCGTCCTTAAGGCAAGGTTTTGTACTAGCTGCATGATCCTATCATTAAGGAGTCCACAATCTAGTGGGATGAAAAACCATAAAAAAATATTACAAAATGCTGAAAACAGCCAACTCTTCCTCTTTACTCTCTTGTCTTCATGCAGCAGGCAATACTGAACCTCATTTCCTATTATAAATCCCCCCTCTCCACTAACCAATTTCCCCACTCCTCAATCCTAATGCTGGGACTTCTGTACTCTCTTAGATGGCTGTATCTTTGGAGAAGTCAAAGTAGGTGATGGAGACAGAACAGATGAAAAGCCCTCTTGGGAAAAAGTAACGTCCTTCCTTGTGTTTGGGACTTAGTCTCTTTCAGGTGTGACAAGACGTGTAACCATTGAACTCAGCATCATGCCAGCCCCTGCATGCATTCATCCCACATTGCCTGTACCCGTACTGTGTGCTGGGCTTGGTGGCAGGCACTAGGGATAGTTTACAGCCCCTGTATTTCTGGGATACACAGCAATAATGAAATAAGTATTATTCAGTCAAAACACATAGGTACCATTGCAAGCCTTTAGGATTGTGTAATCCAGGTGATGAGGTATTGTAAGAGGCTGGTGACAAAAACCTAGAGGAAAGTAATAAAGTCTATATTAATTGACACTGGAGGTAGGGAAGAAAGCGTAATTTTACTCAGTGTCCTGTGCAAAAGGTCACTGAATCACATTTAAATGAAATTACACCCCAGTTGTAACAGGAATATGATATATAACAATCCTCGGTGAAATTAACAGAAAAATTTCTCAGTCACAAAACCTGATTAAATGCATTTCCTTTCAGCTGCCCCAAATCAAAACTTTTGCATGGTGTGTCCTGCTCTGCCTCCTTGTGTCTTGAAGAGAACATTGCCCCTAAATCAGATCACCCAGCCTAAAATTCCAAGTTGGGGTTAGGCCTGGGTCCAGATCCAGACCCTCCAATCATTAGCAAGACGACTTTGGGCAAATGCCTTAATCTCCTTTAGCGTCAGTTCTTTATCTGCAAAATAGGAATAATATTACCTTTTTCATATTACCTTGATGTGAAATGAAAGAAGATAATGTGTACCAAGTGTCCAAATCACAGTAAAACGCCCAATAATTGATACCTGATATGATCATTGGTAATGCTCATTACTGCTACAGTTACTCTTGATGCTGCGACTCACTCCCAGGCTGACATGGAGACTCTTCCAGGTAATGTTGCACCTTCCATGTTGGGATGTGTATATCATCTACTCTGTCTTGGAATGTTAGTTGGAAATAGGGACCACACTGTAAATTTTTTGTGCCCAAGCTCTTTGAATAAGGTACTGCATACAAACACTGGAGATGAACTTTGGAGTCACCCTCTATATAAATTTTATTAATATTTATAGGTCTACTTGGATTCCCTAATTTTTTTTATTTAGTTGGTAATTAGTTTCTTTTAGGAAATTGTCCACTTCATTTTAATTTTCAAATTAACTGGCATTTTACATTATAACTCTAAAATTTCTCCTACATTAGAATTATATCTTCCTTTTCATTATGCATTTCATTTCTTTGTTGCTTTTTTTTTTTTTTTTTTTTAGAGAAAGAGAGAGAGAGTGAGCATGAGTGCATATGGGGGTGTGGGGAGAGGGAGAGAGAGAGAGAGAGAATCTAAAGCAGGCTTCATGCCCAGCGTGGAGCCTGATGTGGGGCTTGATCTCACGACCCTGAGATCATGACCTGAGCTGAAATCAAGAGTCGGACGCTTAACTGACTGAGCCGCCCAGGTGCCCCGCATTTATTTTTTCTTGAGAAGCCATGTCATGACCGCACCAGAAGGTCACATAGACTAGGGGTAGCAGGACTGGTAGGAGGAAGAAGTGGTTGAGTGATGAATCCCACTTTCTCCCAGGAGGTAATAGCTGTTCTCAAATACACCACGTCTCATGCCTACACGAGGTTCTCATCAACGGTGCTTGTAGCCACCAGTTACAAGTTTGAAGGGGCTACAGACAGCAGCAAACTGACACAGAAATCCAACAGGCATCTGTGTGAAGCCATGCCAGTTCCTCCTCCTCAATCCTTCCCCAAGCATCACCATTCCCATTTATTTCAAAAATTCAAAAGCTGGAAAGTTTAATGTGTAAATCAAAGGCCGAAGAAATACCCGGAGCTCTGCTCAGTGTCCTGATGGATGTGTTAAAGAGAAATGTGATTAGAGAAGCGATAGAGTTAAGCAGGAGATTATGCAGCCGACTCATGTTTTATGGATTCGGGTGGAGTGGGGGATGGGCAGGAACAGTGCTCTTCTGAATGATAATATTCCAAAAAATCACCAGTGGCTGATAACATTCTGAGAGGGAGGGGACTTGGGGGGTGGTCAAGTGTTCCTCACCTGCAGTGTGGATATGGATAATACTTTCAGCTATTTGTTACCAAAAATTAAAGGAGGAGTTGGTCCACTTGCACAAGTGGAATATTAAAAGACCTCTATAAATGTGGAAGGAGAGGGCTGTGGAGAAAATCAGTCAGACGGTCACCAACACAACTGGCAACATTAACTCTAAATTTTTTAATCCCTATGTTATGCATGACAGAGAAGCAGGGAAAAACATTTGTTTCAAGCCAGAATATAGGCAAGACTCTATGTGGAAGGTGACATAATGTTTAGCTACCCTGTTGATCTACTTGCTCTGGTCAGTCATAAAGATTCTGGAAGCTCCCTGACTGGGGATTATGTGTGTGCCTCTTACGCTTCCATTACGGTCATAGCTCTCATATCTATGGTGCCATTCGTTTACGAAGCATTTTCTCATATATTACTTCAGTTGCTTTCCATGTCATCCCAGGACAATAAATAGCACAGGTATTATTTTCCAATTTGTACATATGAAAAAAGTGAGGCTCAGAGATGCGGAAACCTGTCTGGGCTTTCACAGGTGATAGCTCTCCAATGAGACTCGAATGAAAGCCGAGCTCTGCCTGTTCGCTTGTGGATGACTTTGCTGAGCAATCTGCACAATCTGAGTTACTGTTCTTGCTCAGTAAATTGTGGATAATCATACAGACTTGGCCTGGCTGTGACAGGGAACAGATGTACCATACTTAAGGGGCTAGCTCTGTGTGTCCCGGAGCACAGGGCTCAGCTAACAGGAGCTCTCATTATTAGCCAAATCCAACATGGCCCTCTAGCTTGCCTTGAGTCTGTCACTGACATCATTAACCAAGAGTTACCTAACAGAATAAATATCATGAACGCATTAAGAACGATGCCAGAAAGGCAGTGTAAATTAATGAAATATATACAACCATGAAATATTCACAACAGCTAGATCCGAAAGGAATTTTCAAAGTGGTTAGGACACGATGCTTCCCGAAATCCAGAGAACAACTTCTCATGTGCTTTCCCTGAAATGTACTTGTGTTCTGAACACAATTGCCTGGGGGATAGGAAACATAGCAGAGGTTATTTCCAGCGAATTAGCAGTTTTCTCTTCTTAATCACCATGGCAGTCTGTGCAAAAGCCAAGATGAAATGAAGGCTGCACCGTCCCATCCCCATTTTGCAGCCAAAACTATGGATATATATAGCCAGGCCTCTTCCGCCACCTTATGAGTACTCTGATTTTAGGCAGGAAGGGAAGAGCAGCAGTAGTTCATGAAACCAAATCTAATCTCTAGGCCCTGGCTGAAAGGAAGGATTTGGAAAGAAAGAATCCCCCACACTGGCATTTTCAAATCAGACTGTGATCCAGCATCTCCCCAGTCATGTGAGCAGATCCATAAATAATAAGCAAACAAAAACCTGAATTGTTACTTATATTATTCCAGAAGATGTGCCTTTTCTATACATTAGTGCACCTGTGTTCCAGGAAATCACTTACACATGCGGAGTTAATGAAAATTCCACATACCCACAGCTGGCCAAACCATAACAGAACTCCTTTTACCAGCCAGGTAGAATGCAGCACTCTAAACAAGAAAATTCTACCACCCTCGTTAGAGCCGTGGAAATATTTCTCCAGAAGTACTTTCTCATTCTCTGGGAGAGTTTACACACTTGAGTAGCATCTCATTAATTCACACAGCACTAATTGGGAAGAGGCAGGGGTGAAGATTTTGAAAGAGGGATATGTCCAACATAATACCTGAGGTGTATAGACCTCTATCAAGCCCTGTGCAGACCTCTGTCAAACCCTGTGTTTACCCATAGCTAACCCATGCGATCTGTTCACTTTTATGATTTAGCAGCCTGGTGGCCCTCAGTCCCAGGGCCATGGTCTGCCTTTGGGAACATAAGACCACAGAGGTTTAAAGACAAAACAAAAGCAATTGGATCCTGCCTGCTGATTCATCATGTACTCATCCAAGTGGGATGAATAAGGCGGAGGATCTGGAGATATGCTTAATTAGAAACAGACAAAGGGATTCTTGTTAATATTTTTGCCTGGACAACCAGAGTTTCTATGTGGACCATTGCATTCAGTCATTGAGGCTCAAAGCTTTTTATTTGATGCATTGATTTTACCTGCTGAACCAAGAAAGCTGGTTTTCATCTTACAGGCATGTGATGAGATTACAAAATATACTTTCCGTGTGAGAACGCAGTGAAACGAGCTGCATTAACCCTCCTGATTTCACAACAAAAAAGAATATTGGGATCAGGCTTGCAGTAGAGGATGTACACATGTTCCCACAGTGTACGTGGTTCCCCTATCAAGATGTGGACCGGCCCCAGCTGGTTCCCCTTGCTTGCTTTTAGCCCTGTGTTCAACATCACGTCTGACACCAGCTGGATGATTTCCGGCAAGTTCTATGGACTCTGAAAAGCCTCATTTTCATACTCTATAATTACCTCTTGGGGTCATGGTGAGGATTAAATGAAATATTATGTGCAAAGGGCTTAGAAGGGTGTCTAGTATTTTAATAAGTTCTCAATAATTTTGACTATCTTGAAAAATCATCATTATTACTAGAAATTGTGAGGCTGTGAAAGAAGATAAATCTATAGTCTTTACCTGGGAGAATTATAGTCTCTACTTTGGAAGATTTGGAATTAATGAAGATGTTAGACAAATGTTCATGGAAGAGACAAGCCAATATAGAAATAGGCAAACTGAGTAGGAAAATGTGGCAGAGGTTGGAAGCCAGCTGGAGATGTTTTCTGAAGGCTGCATGGAATGGCATCACTGTCAACCACAGATATGTATCAAGGGTCTACTATAGATGTGGACAATTTACACACTTACCTCACTTATTTGACATATACTAGGCTTATTGGAAGTATTGGCTCAGTAGAGTGCAAATACAAGGAAAATTTTTCCCCTCATCGTGGCCCTTTAAACCTGCCACTTAGAGTTAAACCTCGTGTGAAATCTTAAGTGGATTCCCCGTTTTCTCTTATCACTTTCACATATAATAAGTCTCAATTGGGGGATACTTTTTATAAGTCCAGTGTTTTCTAATATCAAGCTTTTATTCTCTCAATAGATTAACTCACATTGGACTCGAGCTTGGAAACCTACAGGGGGAAGTGGTGATGAGCTCAGTGTTCTCACTGTGCCCTTGCCTTCTCTTCTACCCTTCCTTCCTGGTCATTAATTGGCTCCCTTTTCTCCAGCCTTGGAGCAGGGAGGAGGACAGGGAGGGGCAGGGAATATTTCATCTGATTGGTACAGTTTTAATCTGGCTTTGGGGCCCACTGATTGTGGCCAGTGCCCAATGCTGGCTCAGAGAGTCCTCCTTGCTGACACCACTTTGTGTTCTGTTTCCCTGTGTTGGTCATTGACCCTTTCTCCTGGTCACTAACCACTCCTCCTTGGGCCCTGCTCTGACCACATGCTTGCCTCCCAAGCTATTCTCTTGGTGGACCCCTTTCTGTGATGACTTGAGCCAGTAACCACCATCTGCACACTCTTGACCCACATATTTATCCTGGTGTCTGCTGGGGCTGGACTACCTCCCTGTCGTGATTTCCTCTCAAGCCAGCTGGTCCCCTTGAGAGAGTTGGGTACCCTGCCTCCCCCAAACTCCAAAGGACCCATGTGGGTCCTCACAATTTAATTCACTTGAAGAATTTATTGAGCTCCTACCACTTGCCAAGTACTAGTTAAAGTACTCAAATTACAGCAATGAACAAAACAAGGACCCCATCCTCATGGAATTTGCATTCTAGAGTAGTGAGGCAGACAATTCACTAAAGAACTAATACATTATTGATAAATTAGATTATGACTGATGTTAGGGAGGAAAATGAAGCAAGGGAGGAAGATGGAGATCACTGAAAGGGAATTGCAATGTCCAATGGTCAGGGAAGATGTCACAAAGGAGACTTGAAGGAGGCGTACGTGTCTGACAAAGACTCTCCCCACATTTGATGCCAGTTTCTTAGCAGCACTGGGGCCCTGCTACACAACTTCCAGGTGGGATGAGCAGGTAAACCCCCTCTTGGCAGTATATTCCCTTCCACAAGTGGTGGGCTTGAAGTGGGGGAAGCACACTCTTCCACTTCCCTTTTTTCCCAAAGAAATTCTGTTTCCCTTGCATAGCCTCTTATATATACTTAAAGCAGTTGATGAACAATGATTTTAAAAAATCAGCCCTTAGCAAATTCTATATACATGGCTTGGACTTCATTTTTAAATGTGCATGAGTATTTCATATCTTTTGTTTCCTGTCTTCTGGTTCTCAGCCCAAATTCCATCACAATAGGAAAAAGCTTGCTTAACTTCCTACAAGATACATTGACCAGATTGGTCAGTCATTTGATCAAAGCCCCATAGATAAGAGGCCACAGGGATTTAGACCTAATTTTCCTGTACATGGTTTCTTCTATTATACCATGCTAGAAACTCAAGAAAGTATAAGTCAAACAAACAAGTAAACAAAACAAACCCAACAAAGTAAGAGTACCTATCAAACTGTGGCTTGTGCCCCCCCCAGTTTTCCAAGACCTACCCTTAACATCCAAGCAGCTCTGTGTTACAACAACTCTGCTCCCAATTTCTCCACTTTGATGAGGTCATTAAAAAACAAATCTTTGAAATGTTCTTATAAAGCATGTGCTCTGGTTATGTCTCACACTGAACAGGTAGTTCAATCCCTAGAACAGCTTGCCTCGTCAGAATAATAGCTACCACCATCTACTTGTTGGGAGAGATCTCTTTCATTAGCAAAAGAAAAAGTGCCTGCATCCTTTTAACGACCTCGACTTCTTGTCCTCCTTTTTGTAAGGGCATATTCTAGTCACTAAATCACATTTTAGATGTTTCTCCTCTTATTGCCCCAAATGATGTTACAGGGCTTTGAAAGAATCATAATGCACAGTTGAAAATTAGTTCCAACCAGAATTTGTAGAGTTAATTATCACTTCAACCACCTGTATTCAGGATCATCAAGAAGCTGGTCTTAGGAGATATGGCTGGTAAATAATTGTAATAATTTTCTCTCTAAATTACTCCCTAGACTCTTTGTGTACCTTAATACATTTTCTTGTATATATACTGATACATTACTCAGAGCAGTCTGACAGTGGGCAAAAAACAATTACTAACCTCTACCAGACCTTCACAGTTTACAAAAAACTTTTAAAAAACCTTGTCTCATTTTGCCCTCATTAAACTACATGGGAATGACAAGGCAAAGTTTTTGAATATCTACAAAATTTACTAATAATATGACATTCTATGCCTAATTTTCCCCAACAATTGAGGGGCCAAAGCTATGTGACATCATCCTGCCAGCCCTAGCTGTCTAGGTCAAGAATGGACAGTGGTAGCTTACTACAACCCCCGTATCAAAGCCTTGTATGAAGGACTCCACCCGAAAGGGAGATCAGCTGATGCCTATTACATTTCACCCTAGGGAAGTTAAAATTGGGAAACCAAGGCACGAAGCTCTGAGTAGCTGAGCTGAAATGTCACCTGGACTTGGGATTTACAGCACCCACATGGGATAGATACAGGAAAGTTGTTTGAAAAAATAAATGAGAAGCAAGGAAGTAGAGAAAGCATGAGAAAGAAAGAAAAGCCTCAGTAGTAAAGGTTTTCTGCTTCCCAATTTCAGTTCCTGCAGGGCTGGTTTCTCTTTGTTTTCCAACTTTGAATTTCCATAAGACACTTCTTTTGCCCGATAATAAACCCTCTTTACTGAGCTACTTCATGTGGATCACTGTTACTCACAGCCAGCAGTCTGAATTGGAACAATCCATTTTACTGACAACTTCTTCCTAACTGCACATAGAACGGAAGCCAAAATCTTTATCATAGTCAGAAAGCATCCCTCACCCCAGGCTTCCACTGTACTTCATCTTTGCCACTCCCCAAACTTTACATTACACTCGGTCAGTTTGATCTTCTTTAGTTCCTCTTTTCCATACCGTGAGATGCAAGTTCCACTAAAGGCAAAGCTGTGTTGTCCTGGGCACTTTTGTATTCCCAGAGCTTAGCCCAATGCTCAGTATATAGTAGACACTCACTAAATATTTTTTTTGGTACCTAGTAAGAGACAGTCAAGAGCTCAAAATCCATATCTTGTCACACTATATTCATTACTCCATATTGCTTGGTCAACCAACAGCCAAATACTTTGTTTTTAATTTCTAAATTATAAAATTTTCTATATTTCTATAGTTATCATGGACATCCATGAGCCCATATATAGGTGTTTACTGAGCCCAAAGAGGACACAAAAGAGCTACGATGGTTCTGCTGGCATCTCCAAGATATACTACAGTTATATAGAAAACCTTTCTGGAATCCAAAACAAGGAACAGACAAGGACAGCACGAAATATATTTAGCAAAACATGAGTAATAAATATCCCCCTTACTAGAGGTTTTGAAAAAGTTAGACCACAAAATTTATAAACTAGCCACTTTTTAGGTAGAAAGCACTAAGCAGTTTAATGGAAAAGTGGTTTTTGGTTTTGTTTTTGTTTTTTTAATCAAAGGCTTGGAGGAACACTTTGGATATGTTCCCTTGAACATTACTAATGGTCTAATAACTTAAAATTACACCATATGCTTCCCAAACTGAAGTCCATCGTTTTCCCTTTTAAGTGCAAGAAACATCCACGTCCAAGAAGGAGTTGGCCATGGGCCAAAGGAAAAAACCCGAGGGGTTCTGAGGATTAACTTGCCTCCTGTGTCTCTAGAACAGAAATTGCCTAACTGCCATAAACCGTCCTTTGAATGCCTGTGGCTGTGCAGGTGCAAATTGGATCAAAATGTCTACCAAGTGATAGCCTCCCACGTAGCAGGACACGTGCCCTCCTGGAGGCTTGCCGTACATCCTATCCCATCATGTAATAAATCCCGCTAGCCTGGTCTTTGGCACGGCACCGTTAAGATTTTTACCTGAAACCCCTCAGCCGACTTCAAGCTTCCCAAGACCAGGGCCTGAGACTTAGTTGTTTTGGAGTCCCCAGCATCCGATCTCATATTTGGCACATAATCGCCTGTAATAAGCTCCAGGAAAGGTAAAATTGTGGCATGGCTAAGAGTTCAGGTTCAAATCCTGGCCTCACAATTTGCTGTGTATGTGACTTTGGCAAAGTTGCTTTGAGGTCCTTTTCCTCAGTTTTCTTATTTGTAGGAGAAGTATTAATAGTACCTACTTCATAAGGTTGTGGTGGTGATGAACTGACATGACTCAAGATAAGCACTCCATAGGTGCCAGCTATTATTATTATTATTATTATTATTATTATTATTATCATTCAATTTTTGCTGAATGAATGAATGAATGTTCTTAGAGACTTCCCAAGTCCCTGGTTATTGCTTTGACCTCAGAGTTCTCAGTAGTCGCTCTGCATGATAGTTTCCAGTGCTATTGGAACCCAATGGGGGAGATCCTCAGCACCACAAATGGGAAATCTGGAGGCCATTGATAAGCTTGTGGTATGAGTAGGAGAGAAAAGCATGGAGAATACTAAAAGGGAAAATTTTGTCCATTACGTGCTGAGTAGGCACTGTCCTTCGTTCTCCAGCCTATGGGATATGAGCATTGTTCTGAGCACTGTTGTCACCAAGAGAGATGGGGACAGGTGGATGGAGAAGAATATGGAAGGACCTGAAGTTTATCTTTCCCTATCAATGGGCCAGTCTATAATTACTGAGCACCACCTACGTGTTAGGCCTTCTGCCAGGTGAATAAGCCATCAGAGGCAACCTCCGTTCTCGTGGAGCTTACAACCGGGCAAGGAAGGTAAACGTTCAGTGGTGAACAAGTGGATACGACAACATGAAGGCACACCAAGCGCTCAGTGCTGTGGCAGAATTTAGCAGTGGGAGCTGGCCTAGCTCAGGGCATCAGCAGGGTTTCTGGAAGGCAGCGATGCTTTACTATGTACCAACAAGATAGAAGAATTAGTTCGGTGAACAGGAGCGGAGAGAATATTCCAGGCGAAGGAAAGAGCAAGTGAAAAGGCCCAAAGTGGAGGAAGATAATGTGTTACAAGAACTGATAGAAGGCCAGTGTAGTGAAGGACAGAGCCTGAGGGGGAGCATGGTGGGTAACGGGGCCATGATGGCAATGACAATTCCATCCTCCAGCCCCCACCCCTCCCCCCCTTTTTCATACCCTCTCCTGTGCTCAGTCTCCACCTTAGAAATCCTCAAACATCTCACCACCAAGAATCTCCCTTTCTTTTCATTCTGCTTCTGTCACTTTCGTTTTTTAAAATTTTGTTTTGACACATCTCATCAAACACACAGCACTTTTTAAGACATGAATTAATTATCCCATTTTAATTAAAGTCATCTTTAATTGCTAGTCACAGCTTCTGATCAGAATGAGATAAACAGTGTTATTTCACGAAGCTGATGGAATTTCAGTGAACAACACACAGATGTGACAGTCTGTTAAAATAATACTAGTGATCATGAATGTTGGTTGAATACTTGCGATAGGTCAAATACTATGATAAACACTTTCTATGTTTTTCATTTTCATTTGATCCTTCTATGACTCTAGGAAGTAGCTCACTTTCTAAAAGAGGCAATTGAGATTTGGAGAGGCTAAGTAACTTGTCCAAATTCCAAAGCTAACAAGGGGGTGAATCTGAGATGCAAATTCAGGAAGTGTGACCTCTGATTCTGCACTCTTAATCCATATACGGTTTCTGGTCTTGTAGATGTATTATAAGTAAGTCCATTTAATTTTTAAATAATATTAAAAATAGCCCTAACATTGCTTTCCTTTCTCCCCCCCACTTGATGCCTTTGAAGATAGGTTATGATTTCCTGAGGGTTTTCACACCCTTGGGCAGTCGTTCTTGCTTCCAAGCCTGGGTTATTGGACTTGATTACAAGGTTCACAAAGCAGGAACCAGATTCTGGAACTCTCATCATTCCACGGGCATGTGTAGAAGTAGCCCTTCAAAACCTTTAACTTGAATTTTTCTTCAAACTTAGAGAAGGATTTATTTATACAACTAAGTTAATTTGAAAAGCTTTGCCAGTATTTGAAAATCCCTTGTGATTCTGTTGAAAAAAGTCCTCACTTGCTTTTTTGGACATATAGTACTTGAAAATCGACATCACACAGAGCAGTCATCTGATTACAATAAGATTCATGAGAAAGAAAATAAAACACAAAGGTTCTATGCACAGCTCTGACTATATGCTAATGAATCAAGTTAAAATTTCCAAATATCTCTAAAAATAATGATAGATGGATTATGTGGTGTCAAAATTATGATATTTAAAGTTGGCGAGAGAATTCTAGTACTTCAAATTGATAAGTTTTCCATTCTCAAATGAAAAACAATACATCAAAGAAATTATTTGCACCATGCCCAGACAATTGTATTAATCTATTTGCTCCTATGGCAGCAGAAGATGAAACAAGCTAAGCCTATGGTTAGGCATAAAATAAACTTGCTGCAAGCAATTATTTCAAATTAAAACTAAATTATCAGGTTTACTTCCAAAAAATGATAGATAGTAATAGTGGTACAATAATGGCTTACATATTCCACAGCATTATGCTGTTACAGTTCTGCAGGAGGGACATCCATACTCCTTTGAACTCAGGTTCCTGTCTATAGCTGGATCTAGGTGTTGCTTCTCATGAATGTGTTGTCCACACAAACTCCAAACACTTGATTTGATTGGGAGATGACCAAACTGAATGAATTGACTACTTCTTTAGATGGATAGAACTATCAAGGAGATAATTTAGCTAACAAGACAGAACAACAACAAAAAACCCAGCTGTTCTAGGACAAGACATACCAGCAATATAAGTTGAGCCCATCCACTCTTGTGGTGGTAACGCCTAAGGGAAAAAAAAGAAATCTGTAAAGGGAATGGAAGAATTCAAGCAGGTAAACGTCACCAAGCAATCACCAGGGATTTGGCAGACTGCACAATCAAGAAGATAAGTCATGCCTTATCTCCAACATCAAGGAACTGTTAGTTTTTATGGGTTATTTATTTATGTATTTATTTATGAGAAAGGAGCTTTCCCTTCCTCCCTCAGATTTTTTAAATACCAAGATATTTTGATGAAAAAGAGTCTTTTTTATTGCTGGTGGGAATGCAAAATGGTACAGCCACTTTGGAAGACCGTTTGGCAGTTTCTTACAAAACTAAACAGCTTTATCATATAACACAGCAACCCTACTCCTTGGTATTTACCTAAAGGAGTTGAAAACTTGGCCACACAAAAATCTTCACGCAGATGTTTATGGCAGTTTTATTCATAATTGCCAAAACTTGGAGGTAACCAAGATGTCCTTCAACAGGTGAATGAATAAACAAACTGATAACACCTAGACAATGGGATATTATTCAGTGCCAAAAAGAAGTGATCTACCAAGCCACAAAGAGACGCAGAGGAAACTTAAATGCATATTACTAAGTGAAGGAAGCCAATCTGAATAGGCTGTATACTGTATGATTCCAATTATATGGCATTCTGGAAAAGCCAAAGCTATAGAGAGAGTAGAAAGATCAGTGATTGCCAGGGGCTTGGGAGGAGAGAGGAATGAATAGGTAGAGCACAATGGATTTACAGGGCAATAAAACTATTTTGTACCATCCCATAATTATGGATACTTGTCATTATTTGTCAAAACAGAGAATGTACAACATAAAGAGTGAACTCTAATGTAAACGACGGACTTCAGGTGATCATGATGTGTCAATATCTGTTCATCAGTTGTAACAAATGTACCACCCAGGTGTGGGATGTTGATAGTGGGGGAGGCTTTGAGTGTGTTTGTGAAGGGGATATTTGGGAACTCTGCATTTTCCTCTCCACATTATTGTAAACCTAAAACTGTGAAAACCTTATAATTAAAAAAATAAATATTTCAGAACTGGGTTTCAGAGCAAGGATTTTCCATAAAACAATGAGAAAAAAATGAAAATTATTATGGAAATGAGTCATAAAGAAGAAACGTAGAAACCCATATTAGAATTGTAGAAGAGAACTTTTGACTCAAAATCCTAACATGAAAGAGCTTGTCTCACTTAAAAGTAGCTTTGCACATTCAGTACAAAGGCTGGGGAAGGCTGGGCTCAAGTTAGCAGGAACTAGAACATGTGGTAAAGAAAAAGGAGGACGAGGAGGGGGAGGAGAAGAACCGTGATTATTCTATCCATGAGGTGAAGAAATGACTAAGCTTAGACTCTCCATTATTCTTTGTTAATTCATTCAGCAAAAGTTTTGAGATTCCCAGATTCTGGGAATACAAAACCAGAAAGTCAATTCTTATCCCCAAGGAACCCATATACCCCATTGGTAACCATGATTATCATGGTTGTTGTTTTATTTTAAGACATCAAGAGCTTCCCCACTCGACTCGCCCTGATGATGACCATTCATATCTATCTTCCCCAAATCTTCACCCATTCCCTGAGTACTCTGATTTTTTTAATTTAGGAAACATTGATCAAATTCCTTCTCACCTCTGGGTCTAGCCTGTCACTTCTCCCTTGGGGTGTTGCTTGCCTCCCTTATACAAATTCAAAACTCATCTTCTTTCAAATCCCAGCTCCCCTATCTCCTAGTCTTAAAAGCATTCTTAACTACTTCAGCCAGTATTTACTTGGCATTTCCTTCCCTGGACTCATTCTTTTTTTTTTTTTTCCTTTTGAAGATTTATTTATTTATTTATTATTTGAGATGGGGGGAGGGGCAGAGGAAGAAAATCTTCAGCAGATTTCCTGCTGAACACAGAGCCCAATAAGACATGGGGCTCGATCTCACTATCCCCAAGATCACGACCTGAGCCAAAATCAAGTCAGAGGTTTGACTGACTGAGCCACCCAAGCACCCCTGGACTCATTCTTTATTGATGGTCAGTGTCCTGGATTCTCAGTTAACCATTTCATATGTGCATTCTTTATCTCCAAACTCAGGCTGTGAACAATGGGACATACTTTGCCATATGAGCATTTCCCACAGACTGTCAGAATGCAAGGCATACGAGAGGCACTCACGCATTTGTTCATTGATTTATATAAAATTGTATTTCTGCTAATTAAAGTTTACCACTTAAAAGTGGCATGCTGCTTTTCCAAATGAAACTCATGTAACTATTTATCTCAGAAACTCATAAGTGATTTTAATAACAGCCTTTGAAATTCCTTTCTCCCTGATCAGATTCCAAACAGTGACAGATGAGGCAATCCCATGATGTTAAAATTAAATACAGGAGCCGTTTGTGTGAGCTGCTGTCAGGTGAGATATTTTATATGTAATTAGAGCTCAAGGAATGATTTAAAAATTTTTTTACATTGCTTGTTGTTAACAGGAATTTATTGATAATTCCATTCAGTTTAGCAAAATTAAACATCTCTAAACAAGAAATAGCTTTGTTACCAATATGGGCCAATAAAGAAAAATTTCTACATTTTACTAAAATGACTAATATATTTTATACCTAGGGAAGAGAAAGACATAGGAGTTTACACTCCTACTAGTGAAGCAGTAAATATATTTAACTGGAATTATTAAGAAACAAAGAAAATAAAACAGTCCCAAAGAATACATAACATAATCTTATTCATTCCTAGAGAATCCTTAATCCCTTCACTTTATAAACTTCCTTCACTAATTATGCTTTTCCACACTTCAAATTCTCAATAGTTCACAATTGGATGTTCACAGAGGTTCCCCCACTTATACCCCATAACAGCAACAAATATCCATTAAAACATCATGCAAATGTACCAATAGTTATTCTCAAGCAACTCCAGTGGGGGGAATATGCATTAGAAATGATCTCAAGTCTCAGTCTCCAATTTAAGAATGTGGTGTGAAGACAGAATACTGAGCATATGTATGTATTTCACCCACCACCCCAAATCCATATAAATAACAGAAAATACATTTTTTGAAAGAATAAATGTATGACTTCTGATCTAGATAAGGTAGCAGAAATGACTCTTCCTGTTCCTTCCCCATGTTCCTCCCGTGATAGTTTATTTTGTATGTAAACTTGACTGCCAGAGCTGGAACATCTCATCTTCTTCTGCTCTTGGACTGAGATTTATACCATTGGCTCCCCTGGTTTCCAGATCTATATATCTATATCTGTATCTGTATCTCTATCTCTCCCTACATATCTCTCCTATTGATTCTGTGTCTTTGGAGAATCCTGACTAATACACTATTAAATACAGCCATAAACCCTAGAAATAATGCAACATACAACAATAAGAAAACTCTAAAAGGTGAGAAGAGGTAGTCATTCTGCTTAGGTACACCAGAACTGGAGAAACAACACAATGTTGCAGGATATCACAAACACCCATCCATAGCAGTAGGAGATCCAGGCCTGGAATCTCCTAACTTCCAGCCTAGCAGCAGAAGATATCCCAGGTACATTCCTCCCTTGAATCAAAGAGGGGTCCTGCTGAGGACAAACAACTCACCCTGGGGAAATGCTTCCCATCCCTGATGCCCTCATCTCTTACCTAAAGGCACTAGGAGCCTGGTCAGAGGAAGGGCCTTTCATTCCTGCAGGGGAACCATCAAGGATTAGTAGGAGCCCCAGTGGCATTAGACAAATCAAGCAAACCAAAATAACACTATAAAACCTCTCAGAACTAAATTACCACTGGAATAGCCTACAAAAGTGGGCTATGACTTATATGCTCAATCTAGACAAAGTAACAAGCTGTCAAAAATAGATTTAAATAGGGGCCAGAATCTTTTAACATAATGCCTAGGATACAATAGACTATCACTTGTCATATCAACAACCAGAAAAATCATAACATGAATGAGAAAAGACAATTAACATATGCCACCACCATGATGAATCAGATGTTGGAATTCTGTGACAACTATTTTAAAGCAGCCAGCATAAATATGATTTAATAAGTAAAGGTGGGGTGCCTGGGTGGCTCAGTTTAAGTATCTGCCTTCGGCTAGGTCATGAACCCAGTGTCCTGGGATTGAGCCCTGCATCGGGCTCCCTGCTCAGTGGGGAGTCTGCTTCTCCCTCGCTCTTTGCCCCTCCCTGCCCACTTGTGCCCTCTCTCGCTCTCTCGTGCTCTCTTGCACATGCTCTCTCAAAAAAATAAAATCTTAAAAAAAAAGCAAGTGAAAGTAAATTCCTTTGATGCAAATAAAAAACACAGAAAAATCTCATCAAAGAAGTAAGGTATAAAAAAAGTACTAAGTGGAAATCGTATAACTAAAAAATACAATGGCCAAAATTTAAAAATCTCTCCAGAAGGATCAATAGCAGAATACGATAAAGAGAAGAAATCAGTGAACTTGAACGTAATATCATGGATTGAACTGTGTGCCTCCTAAATTTGTATGTTGAAGTCCTAACCCCCAGGACCTCAGAATGTAATGTTGTTTGAAGGCAGACTTCACAGAGATGATCAAGTTAAAATGAGTTAGAGTAGGCCTTAATCCAGTATGACTAATATCCCCATTAAAAAAAGGGGGGTAATTTGGACACAGAGATATGCATATAGGGAGAATGTCATGTGAACATGAAGACAGCCATCTGCAAGTCAAGAAGGAAGAGGCCTAGAACAGATCTTTTCTCATAGCCTTTAGAAGGAATCAACCTATCAACATCTTGATTTCAGACTTCTAGCCTCCCAAACTGTGAGACAGTAAATTTGTATTGTTTAAGCCATGCATCACGTGGCAGCTTCAGCAAAGTAATGCAATAGGACAATAGAAACCAGCCAGTTTAAACAGTGAAGGGAAAAGAGACTGCAAAAAATATAAATGTTACCTCAGGGATCTGTGAGACAATAACACAAATCTAACATTCACATCATTGGAGTCCCAGTGGAAAAAGATTGGGGATAAAAAAAATTTGAAGAATTAATGGCTAAAAATTTCCTAAGAAGTGGGGAGAGTAAAGGAATTTATATATAAATGAGATTTCTACACATTATTTCTACACATACTTGCAATATGTATATACACACATATTGCAATATCTGGAGCAACAACTAGGACAATTAGACAAAGCAATATACTCTATAACACTATAAATAAATCAAAATGGAATCTGAAAAGATGTTTAAAAAAAAAGATGTTACCAAAGGAAGGTAAGAAAAGATAAACATAGGCATGAAAAATGAAACAAACAAATAATATAGCAGACCTAAGCTCTAGCATATATTAATAATTTAAATGTAAATTATTTAAGTACACTGATTAAAATACAGAGGTTAGCAGGATGGATTAAAAATCCAACACCACTCTTCTACGTACCATCTATTTAGAAACTTACTTCAAATACAATAACATTGGGTACCAAGAGTTGAAATGAAAGGGCCGTAGGTCTTTCAAAGGATCAGGAAGCTAGTAAACAAACCTGCCACTGGCTGTGACTCCAAAAGGCAGCACCTTGGGATTAAAACTGACTAGAATTAGATGAGCCATCATAGGAACTGACATCCAGCAACAAATCAACACAACTGAAGTTTGATTAAGGTGATCTTAGATTGCCAGTGCCCTCAGATGCCTAGGGAAGCAAATGGAAATCCCTTCTGGAAGAAAGTAACAAAATCATAAGCCTCAAATTATTTCTAGAAAAATGTGCAAATACAATGCCCAGACCCATTAAAAAACAAGGGCAAGAATCAAGAGACTTTTATTTCTGATCAAGATAGAATAAGAAGGACCAGATTTACCTTTCTGCCTGAATTAAAAAAAAAAAAACTGGACAAAATTTATAAAACAAATATTTGTAAGACATTTGATATCAGGCAATTACAAGTATTGTTCTTTGAAACAAGGGAAACAAATCAAGTAAACGTATAAGCAACCTGGCTTATTGCCTTAAGAGAAGAGAATGAATGTTCAAGTTGCAACACAGAGATGGAGAGACCAGGTGAAGTCTGGCTGACCCTATGAGTGGAGAGGACAGAACTGAGAGCTCAGAGAGGCCAAGCCAGCTAGAAATCACAGGACAGTGTTATTAGAGATGAGAGAGTTACATACACAAGAAAAAAAAATGCTAGAGATATGCATGGAATTCCCCTAGAGTCTTCAGCTAAATACTAATTAGAGCACGTGAGAAAACTACTCAAGGCTAGGGAAAGGACTATCTGAAAAGGTCAGAGGAAATAATAACAGGCTTGCATGAATCTGGGAATATGCTTGTTCTCAGCAGCCAAATTGGTAAACTCATAACTCAAACAGCATGGGGGGAATCCTCAGAAGGATTCTGCCTCAATGTTCAGGATGAATTAGCTATGAAACAACCTTTATTTCTGCTTCTACTAACAAATCTTAAAAAGAAACCCCAAAAGGATCACACTTTCCAGTAAATTAAACACATCCCAGAACAAAGTACAAGAATATTGATAGGAATACACAAATATCCAGCATCCAATAACATAAAACTCACATTATCTAGCATACTGTACATGCAAGGAAACAAGAAAATACGACCCACAAGAAGAAAAATCAATAAGTTACGAAGAACTCCCAAACTGATACAGATGTAAAAATTAGCAGACAAATTTATTATAACTGAATTCCGTATGTCCTTTCCAGATTGGGGTGCTTAAAGAATTGGTAGATTTAATATGCCAAGGGGAACGATTTAATCATACTGTAAATGCAAAGGCAACCATTAAGATAAGAAACGAGGTTTATAGTAATAAGCCAAGAGAGGAGGTTAAATAGAATCATTAAAAAATACTCAGTTGATTCAAAATAAGGTAGAAAATGAGAAAATAAAAAGGGGGGGAAACCCTGAATGGGACAAAGAGAAAGTGAACAGTGAGATAGCAGATTTAAAACTAAGCATGTCAATAATCACATTACATAGATGGAGGGAATGAATAAAAGAAATAAATGAAGGCAGAATTCCTGATTTTGGCATAAGCAAGTTCATAATGCCAGAGTCATGTAGTGAAGGGGTAAGGTGTATGGGGCAGGCAGGGTAGTAAACTTGATGGGGAGACAACAACATTCTATTAGTGCATATTAAATGGAGAAATGAGTAGGCTTGTGTGTCTGTAGGCTAGAGCTCACAGGGAGACGCCTGGATTGGAGACAGATTTTTGAGTGTCAACACATGGTATTTAAAGCTGTGAGGCAAATTGAGATCTTCTAGGGAGTGGGTGAAAATATAGCAGATAGCCATAGCAAGGCCCTGGGCAGCCCCCCGCCCCCGGAAGTCTGGTAGCCAGCAAAGACTCTGTGTAGCCAGCAAACTAGCTTGAGGGGTGGCTGTGGAAATGAGAGAAGACACAGGTGAGAGTGGTGTCCTGAAACCAGGAAAGGACATGTTTCAAGAAGGTAGGAGGGGGCCCACCCTGTGTAATGCTGCTGAGAGGTCAAGATAGATAAAATCAGAGAGGAGCCTATTGATTTTGTCAAGATGTAGAAAATGGCTGATTTTGAGACATTTTAGTGGAGTGATAGGAAGAAAACGCCCTTGGAGTGGGGGTGAAGATAATGGGAAGAGAAGAATGAATGATTGAAGAAATGAATGGTTGTTCAAGTTGTCTGGAATTTCAACTTTAACACATTTTCTAAAGTAGTCAATCAGCTCCATTGCCAATGAAGATGTACATGATAACAAAGACAGTTTTAACACCAAACCTCTAAGCTCAAAGACAAAATACTTCAAGTATCCTGTTTACTCTGTTCCTGAATATATTAAAGGTTCACAAAAATGCAGTTAGTTTAATAAATAAACTTTTTAAATCTCAGACATTTTTCTGAATCATAGGTACAAAGTCACATAAATATAGATCATATGTAGAAAAAGACTATTTTCTTTCATTTTTAAATAATTGTTCTCAACCACACAATGTAACTAAAATTAATAGTTATAACAAGTTCACTTCGCCAACATTATTTATACAATCATTCATTGAAACTTTATAAAACAAAGCATATCATTGTCTAAAACAGAGCAAAAGCCTGAAATGCTATTGAATACACCAATACAATATTGCTTTTATGACTCATTTCTAGTTCACAGTCACAGAATGATATAACATGACAAAGGGTCCAGAAGGCACAGACAAAGCAGGAGGGTAGAGTACAAGGAACAATGATACCTTGTTGGGATATAAAATAAAGAGCTGAAAGAGTTCAGGAACACAGCAACACACACCAATAGCACAAAGAAATATTTTCCTCTCTAATAAATTAGAATATTGCCGGGACCAAAGGAAGACAAGTGTTAGGGCTGCAAAATTTGTAGGTTCTAGATATAGAAACTATAAATGCAAAACTCTCTAAGGTATATCTTAAATCCTGAAGTTGTCCTGAAGAAAAGAATGGATGGTAATGGTTAGGTTGACTTTCTTGCCAACTTTAAAGAGTCTGGACCTTGGCTATATCACAGGCATTTACTAAATGTTGCTACATGCTGGAACTGCAAAAATATTCTCCATGAATTGCTTCATTCACTTTTCACAACAACCTGATGAAGCAAGTGCTATTATCATCACCATGTTCTAGTTGAAGAAACAAAGGTCAGAGTGTTGATGGAACTTGATCAAGATCATACAGTTGGAGATTAGTCTGTATAAGACCCCAGGCAGTCAATACCTCCTCTGTTACTCCCCACCTTCCTACTGACAGAAACCCATAGTGATTGCAGTTTCTGCAGACGGCTATCCTGGCATCGTGGTCCAGAGATTCAGAGACTTAAATTCTAGCTAAGACCTGCCATTAGCTCTCTGAGTAACTTCGAAAAACTTATTCAATTTCAATGAGCTTCAGTTTCCTCACTAGTAAAGTGGGTAAAATATTACTAGACCATATTTTGTGGCAAATGAATAAGATAGCAATATGAAGAATTATTACTGCTATTATTTTGGCTGTCTTCACCCATTCAGAAAAGGTTTCATTTGATTCTTCTTTTTAATAATTTTTCATTATGGTATGTTAGTCACCATACAGTATATCCTTAGTTTTTGATGTAGTGTTCCATGATTCATTATTTGCGTGTAACACCCAGAGCTCCATGCAATATGTGCCCTCCTTAATACCCATCCCCGGCCTATCCCAATCCCCCAGCCCCCTCCCCTCTGAAGCCCTCAGTTTGTTTCCCAGAGTCCATAGTCTCTCATGGTTCATTCCCCCTTCTGTTTATCCCATTAGATTCTATCCATTATAGGTAGAGCTCAACATACTGAGAAAGACAACCTCCTCCTAGAATCCTGGCTGAGTGAGCAAGCCTATTCCATTCTAGCAGGATAGACAAACCTTTTTTTTCTATTATTCTTTTTGCAGAATTTGGAGAAAACTATCAAATCACAATACCATATTAACTTGTTTTATCTCGAAATTCATTCCATCTCAAGAAAATCATTCAAAGTGGAAAATTGGCAATATAGAAAGATTTTTTTAAAAGAAAAATCCAATCAACAATAACAAAAACCTCCATGTGCAGCAAAGGGCTGAGGTTAAGTAAATTACAGGTTGAAATGTTGAAATACTGTGCAATTTTTTAAGTGAAAAATGAATTTTAAACTATTATAAGAGTTTAATAAAATAACATTAAATGGGAAAAATAGAATAGAAAATAATATATATACAATGATTATGATCATACATGTGAAAAAAATTCAAAAAGAACTCACAGAAATAGAAAATCATAGTTTTGTAGATTTTCCCCTTCATTTAAATACATTCTCTTAAAATGTTTTATATTTATTTGAGTACATTCTAAATTAAAAAAAAGAAAAACATGAGTTACTAAAACAATACCCCCCATAACCTCGTCCCAAAAGGAAAAAACAAGCCTCACTTTCAACTTTTCCTTTATTTCTAGTCCCTATGTTGAGAAAGGGTGGTCTTCTCTTTCTGGTAGATCCGCCTTGGGTATACAAGGTCAAGTAGCTGTCCATCTTCCAAATGCTCAGGTTCAATCCATTTGTGTTTGATTTGGCGCTGAAGCCTGATTCTGACCGACCTGACACTGTGTTAGGTTACCACCAGCAATTCTTCCAGAAAGCCTGAAACAATACCCATCTTTCATTCATTTGATAAGTATTTTTATTCAGTCTTTACTATGTACCAGATTCAATAATGAGCAAAACCTCATTCCCTGTACCCACTGAAGTTATTGTCTCTCTGTTTATTTTAATTTTAAATGAGAAGATATTAAGATATTAAACAACCTTTTTGAAAAAGAGGAGATAAAATTCAGCCATATTGCACCATCTCCTAACACAATGTTCTTTCTGGTATATTTCCCTCCTGTCTTTGTCTTCATGCATACATATTTTATAAACTTATAATTACAGTTTAAGTGGTAAAGTATGATTTTTGTGTTATGATTTTTTTCACTAGAAGCATAAAGATCTTTTCAGTTTTCTACAAAGTTCATAATCATCTCTTTTTAATACTTGCCAATAGTCAACCATATATCCCATTTTTTTTTTATTTGTCCTTCTCTGTTTTCTGGATATTTAGATTATTTTCAGATTTTTTTTACCTTTTTCCTTTTTTGGTATATAGATAATACCAAAAAATAAATAATTCTGGCTCCTTGCAAACTGGACTTTGCTTACACCTTCAGCTTCTTCTCTTGCCTCTCCCAAGCTCAAATTCTGTGCTCAGGTCATGCTAATACTTGAGGAAACCCAACTGCTATGTGTGGTCCATTCTCTGTCCTTCCACACATGTTCTTACTCCTGCTCATTAGCTCCTGATTTCTCAGTCCCCCCCATCTTCTTTGTCACTTAATCTCTTCTTCATCTTCTAAGCCTCAACTTAGATACCATTTCCTACAGGAAACTTTTTTGGAACCCTTAAACTGGAGGTTAAGTGTCAGGGCAGTCTGCAGTTGCCCATTCATCATGGCACTCAGTTTATAAATTCCAAATACCTAAATGACTCACCTATATCTCCTGCTAGACTATAGACTGTGAGATATTTTCCATTTACTTTTCCTTCCTTTTTCTTCTGTTGCTTTTCATTCATGTGTAGGAATTTTGTGTAGAGACTATTATTATCAGTAGTAGTAGTTTATATTCTTAGAACTCTACTTACAGGAATTCTTTAAGAATCTCATATATTCTAAGTTTTCCTAGAGAATATTTGCATTTGTTTTTGCCAGATGCCTGGAGACAGTACTTTCTTCATCTATTTTATTACTTATTTATTTTTTTTTAAAGATTTTATTTACTTATTTGAGAGAGAGCGAGAACGTGAGAGAGAGAGTATGAGCAGTGGGGAGGGGGAGAGGGAGAGGGAGAAGCAGCCACTCAACTGACTGAGCCACCCAGGCACCCCTATTTTCATCTATTTTAAAGTAGAAGTCTCAGGTTATGGCTTTTCAGTTTCCAAATGTGTGAATTCAATCCCTAGTCTCTCATGAGGGCTGACCTTAAGCCACAGATTCTCAAAGGCAACTTTTTCTCCACTTTCGACCAGAGCCAATGCTGAAATTGAAAACGCTCTCTCTCTTTCTGTGGAGCATGTTTTTAAAACCAGGCGTTTTCCAGGCATTCTTTGTGGTTTTATACTTTATCCATGGAGGAGGACTGGAGGAGGTCATGACTCCATGACCTTCCCTGGGCCATATTTTTGTCACCCATCTCTTACTAATGAGATTGTTAAAACTAAAAATATAAGCCAATCATATAGGGTTAGCAGACACCCCCAGGGCTGCCTGCAGCTTCACTGTTTTCTCACCTCCACTGAGTGATTATCCTATTCTTTCCCTGACTTTTCTGCCAAGCTCACTCATTTATTTAAACAGTCTTTAAAATTTCATTTTATGTGGCATTTTTAGTTTCTTTGTAAGGAGAGAGTTTCTGGCTCTCTGTAAGAGTCATGTCTCCAGATTAGAAGCCATTACTTTTGGCTGTCTTCTTTGCTATTGAAACCTACCACCTAACGCAGCGCTTGACATGGACCAGATATAATACAAACATTTGTAGAATAAATGAACTCATTAAAATGTATGATATTGTCTACCCAAGTTTTTGCTTCTGAATCACTTCTTTAGAAAAAGTTGGGTTGCTCAGTCCAAGATCTGAACAATTTAATGCCTCCTATTGTACGTGCCACCATATTACCTTCTAACACAGATGCACACCATATATAGCAAGTTAGTAAGTTAGTACAGATTTTAGGTATGCCATGAATTCTTGCCAAATGGTTAATAATTTGTTTCCTTTCACCTCTGAGGCACATTATACATAATCGTTCAGCCTTGTCTATGTTATGTGTGCTCCCTAATGACCCTCTAAAGCACTGAACAGAATATTCTGGAGGCCAAAAAGTTTGCTTTGCAGCCAATCCTGAATATTACAGGACACAAAACATTAATTTGGCCTTTCCTTTGTAATGCAAAAGTGTCAAATACAGGTTAATTAGTATGAATAAAGCATATTTTCCCCTTATACGACATGACTTCATTGCCTAGCTAAGGTCATATCCTATTCTTAATTTTTCTTCTACCTAAATCTACACTTATAGAATTTAGATAGACGAAAACACAATCTTCCTAATATTCCTTATAATAATTTTGACCATGAAAGGTTAAGTACTTCCACGGGAAACTTGAACTTGTGCGACCAGAATTTAGACACACAATAAACCAAGATCACTATTTTTGTCTGCACTAATGGACTGATTGTCTTCCAAAAGAGGAAAGGCTCTCCTGTGTATTAATTAGCTTTGGTATCAGTTGATATAGACAAGACTGTCTCCAGGGCCTGATGTGTTCTTTATCATACAACTAGAGTCTAGAAAATCAATTTTAGAATAACCGTACTCTGGGAATACCTTCCCTGGGGTTTTAGAAAAAATTAACTGGAGCTCTGAGGAAGAAAGTGATTCTGGGGTGCGTGTGCGTGTGTTTAGGTATGTGTATGCACGTGTGTGTACAGGAAAGAGCGTGATTCAGAAGAGGTGCTCAGTGAGTGTTTGCTGAATGGGATGAATATAACATATAGACAAAGGGTTCTTTTTTCTGTATGGCATACGGGAGTCTGATGGTTCAGAGACTGTGCTGTTTCTCTCAAAGTTCCAGGCTTCTTGGGAGAAGGATCTATTCCACAAAGGTCATCCTCCTTCCCTCACTGCTATGCTGATCCACCAGACCAGACAACTTAGAATGACCTTTTGTTTCTCAGCATGTCCTCATGCTCAATTTTTATCCAACGGTCTGCACCCAAGCTAAATATTCAGTCTTATGGCTCTTCTTCAGGCTTGGGACATTAATCATGGACAGAGCTTAAATCTGAATCCTTTCTAGAAGTTGGTGGTAAGTTATTTGTCAAAGGCTAGTATATCAGTTAGGACAATTATCACCGCCGCTGAAACAATCTCAAAATCTTGGTGGCTTAACAAAGGAAAATTGTCATATCCTACCTAGATCAAGCAATTCTCTTTGGTGGCTCTCCTCTGAAGAATAAATAGGAAACTAAGTTCTTACTCTTTTGTGACTCTGCTATTCCCTTAGAACTTCTCAAAGTCCTTGGTTGGATTTCTTGTAGTCAGCCAATAAGCACGGAAAACAAAGACGGTGGGGAGGATCTTGCTGGTAGTTTTATAGCCAGGCCTAGAAATAGCCTACATTAATTACATCTGTCTGCATGGCAGTCACATGGCCTCAGCCAAAGTGCAAAATAGGCTAAGATATATACATGGTGTTAGTGAACATCTGGTTCCTCTCTGACATAGCAAGTTTTTATGCCAAGTATACTCCTCAAAATAGATATGAACCCAATATGGAAAATCCAAGATCATAAAGAAGGTAGAGTTGTTATTTATCTATATTATTGTAATTCAACATTTTATTTAAATATTCAAAACAATGGAATTAACTGAAACTATCAGCATTCCATTATACTAGGAATAACTAAATTTAATAACAGGTTAAGAGAAGAAAAGATCTCATATCATTCAAAAACTGTAAGATTATCAGGAACAAATCTAATAAGAAATTAGAAACCTTATGGAGAAACGTATTAAACTTTTCTGAAAGACAGGAAAAGACCTTTAATAAAGTGGGAGATACCTTCTGTTACCTGAGATGAAGACTCTACATGTTTAACATGCCCTTTAATTCTCAATTAATCTTTGAAGTCAGGGCAATACAAAATATGACAGGCATATTCTAAACTTCCTATGAATAAAGGAATAAATTCCACAAAGATGACAAGAAGAAGGATTTGCCCTACCAGACTTCAAGTCTAATTATAATGCCATAATAATTAACAGCATGTGAAGCTGATGCAAAAATAGACAACAGATAAATGAAATAGAAAACTCAGGAATAAACTTACACATAAATGAGAGATAGTGTAGAATAGAGGGGTTATCACAAATCAATGAGGATAATGAGGAATGGACAGACTTCTCAATGACTTTCTACTAGAAAAAAAAATCAGTGTTCTGCATTAAAGCAAACACAAAAAATAATTTACAGATGTATTTTAAAAATAACATGGGGGCGCCTGGGTGGCTCAGTCGTCAAGCGTCTGCCTTGGGCTCAGGGTATGATCCCAGGGTCCTGGGATCAAGCCCCATATCAGGCTCCCTGTTCCACTGGGAGCCTGCTTCTTCCTCTCCCACTCCCCCTGCTTGTGTTCCCTCTCTCGCTGGCTGTCTCTCTCTCTGTCAAATAAATAAATAAAAATCTTTAAAAAAATAACATGAAAATGAATTCTTTAAAACTCTCAAAGAGGACAGTATAGGTCATATAATTTCTGGTAATTACACATTTCTTAAAGCATAGCATAGCATTTCTGGTAATTACACATTTCTTAAAGCATAGCAAGTGTTTACTAGAAAACTAATCATAGCAAAAAATGACTACATCAAAACTAAAATTCTCAATGTGGAAAGTACACCTCTAAGCAGGTTAAATGGCAAACAACAGAGCATGAGGAAATTTGCAATGTATATAAGAATAGAAAATACTCCTAATAGCTGAAGAAATCTTAGAAATTAATAAGAATAAAATAAAACTCAAAATAAGTATGGTCAAGGAATATGAACAAGCAATTCACAGGAAAAGAAATATGAGTGTCCAATAAGCATATGAAAAGGTGCTAAACTTTACCAATAACCAAGGAAATGCAAACTGCAAATTGACAGAATAATGATGTATAATTTTTTACTCATGGAAATGTCAGTATCTAACTATAGCAATGGTGAAAATTGATGGGGACGGGACTAACAGTCCTCTGATATTCTTCTAACTGGAAGTCAAACTAGTAGAGCCGCATGAAGACCAACTTGGCAATATCCATTAAATTGAAAATGTAATATCCGATGGCCCAATATTCAGTTTTAGAAATATAGTCTAAGAAAAATTTGAATCTGATTACAGGGCAAATATGAATGGGTATTCATTGCAATGTTATTTGTAATCACAAACAAATTGAAAACAACCTAAATACTTAACAATAGTGGAAAGATTGAATAAGATAATGTATTATTCATAAAATAGAAAACTATACAGCTGTCAAGATGATCTAGGTGTACATAAATGTTAATGGATAGATGTTAAAATCAGAATAACAATGAATAAACCCAGAACCAGGTGAGATATATGGTATGATACCATTTATGTGAATCTTAAAAGTACTAAAATAAATACCATATATAGTTTATGGATTTATATACATGTATGCCAAATTATTTTAAGATGTAATAAGTGAATATATATTAAACTCAATGCCTCTGGAGTAAAGAGAAGAGGAATAGAATTGAAAGTGGTAACTAAAAGAACCTTAAGATATTTTAATTTAAACTTTAATTTTTTAATGAACAAAATAGTTATAATATATCTATTCAATAGAATGCTTATTGAGTAAAGAAAAGCCATGTTAATATATCTAGTATACACATATATAATTATATTATATTAGGCTTATGTATACTTATATATAGGTATATATATATATTAAGAATACCAAGTTCTTCTTTAAATAGGAAAAAAAATGAAGGAAAACAAGCTCTAGTGGATATTAAAAAGTATTTTAAACTTTAAGCAATTCAAACATGTTGTATTGGCACAAAAATAGACTGACGAAATCAATGGAGCAAAATAGATAGTCCAAGAAAAGCTTTTACAATATATCAGAATTAAGTAAATTATGAAGACAGTATCAGAAGTCAATGTAGATAAGAAATATTATTCAATAGGTTGGTGATATAACAAATTTTTCCAAAATTATTTACTTTATATCAAAGAAAATGCTCTCTACATGGATTAATGAAACATACTAAAAATTGGATAAATTATACAGATATCAGATATGATTTTTGAGATATGGATAGGTTTTCCAAGCACAAAAATAAGTAAAATAAAAATCAGAGAAAAGAGAGAATAGCTTGGATCACTTAAGGAGTAAAACTATTTATGCCTTAAAAAATTTTCAGAAAAACATTTAAAAAGAAATATTTGGATTGCATATGATAACCTTATAAATTAATAAGAAAAATATAAATGTCTCAATATAAAAATGGACAAAAGAGATAACTTACAAAAAAAAATATTACTACCTAATAAACATGTAAAAAGCATTTAAGCTTATTAGTAACTAAACATGCAAACTTAACAACTAGAGGTATTTTCAGCTTTCAAGCTGCCAAATTTAAAAATTAAAGCATTTATTAGTAGAGGCAGTGCAGAGATAAATGTACACATGAATTCTGTGGGTAGAAAGAGGTGAAAATTTTCTAGGATAAGCAGCAAAAATCTTAGATTATCTCATATATTTTCACCCAATCTAGAATTTTACTGTAAAAATTAATTATGAATATTCACAAAATGTTGTTTTTTGAACTAGTAGAGGATGAGCCGAAGAAATAAAAGAAAACAGGGTAAGAGGAGAGAAAGAAGGAGAAGAGGAAGAAGCAATGTAAATGACAAAGAAGAATGGTTGCAGAGTTGTAATAAACTACATTGAAGATTTTAATTAATATTTACTGATGTGAGAAAGTATGCATGATAAGTGTCCTCAGCTGATAGAAAGGGTCTACCCAACTGCTGTTTGGAGTCAGGATGGAGTAACAGACACCCCAACAACTGCAGAATACACATTCTTTCCAAAGGCACGTGGAATATTCACCATGACAGACCATGACCTGAGCCATAAAATGAACCTCAACAATTCCAAAAGATTGAAATACTGGAGAGTATAGTCTCTGACCACAACAGACCCAAACTAGAAACCAGTAACAATGAGATATCAAGAAAATCCACAAATATTTAGAATTTAAGTAATAGGCTTCTAAGAAACATATGGGTCAAAGAGGAAATTAGAGAAATTGCGCTCCTGGGTGGATCAGTCAGTTAAGCATCTGACTGTTGATTTTGGCTCCAGCCATCATCTCAGAGTCATGAGATCGAGCCCCATGTAGAGCTGTGTTCTGGGCATGGAGCCTGCTTAACATTCTCTCTCTCCCTCCTCTGCCCCTCCCCTGCCACTCGTTCTCTCTGTCTCTTAAAAAAAAAAAAAAAGGAAATAAGAGAAATTAGAAAATGTGTCAAACTGAATGATAATGAAACATTTTAGGATGCACATGGGATGACTGTTGCGCAGTGCTTAGAGGGAAATTTGTAGCTTTAAATGTATATATTAGAAGAGAGGAAAGACTTAAAATTAGTTATCTAAGTTTCTATCTCAAGAAGCTAGAAAAAGTAGAGTAAACCCCAAAATAAGTAGATGGAAAGAAATAATAAAGATAACAGCAAATCAATAGAATATGAGCCAGACAAAAAAGCAGAAAAAATGACAGTGAAATTTTCATTCTTGAAAGTACTTAAAACATTGAGAAACTTCTAGCAAGAACAATAATTTAAAAAGAGTGAAAAAGATGAAATGCCAATACAGAAGTAAAAATGGTATATCACTGTAGACTCTACAGATATTATAAGATTGTAATGAGGAAATTACGAACAACTATTTGCCAGTAAATTCAACAACTTAAATGAAGAGGAAAAAATCCTTGTAAAACACTATTTACAAAATCTGATTTAAAAAAGAATGTGAATAGCCTTGCCTATTAAAGAAACTGAACGTGTAATCAAAGAACTTCCCTCAACAAATGAACCTTTTCAACACTTGTAAGGCCTGGATACAACAAAACAAAATGATGGCTGGATATATAACCAAGCTTAAAATCAAGAGAAAGAGATTCTTACAGCGCTCAAAATGAAGAGAAAATTCAGAGTATCAACAGGCACTGAAGCCATGGGTGATGGGGAGCCAGATGTAGATTTCAACATCGTGGTTTAGGTTCTGAACTTGGAAGGAGAGTATGAAAAATGGGTCCCTCATGTCCTCAGGAGGCTGGTGAACTCCCTGCCTTAGCCCGAAGTCATGAAGAGCTACCCTATTCCTATTCCTGAAACAAGAATTAGAAAGAGCTCACCTGCTGGTCCAGGAGGGAATAAGAAACATTGTAAACACCCTGGAGCCACAATGCTAATGTTTTCTTCTCAAGTTCCTCCTACACTCACTTTTGCTCTGGTTCTTACTGCTGCTTTTTAACAAAAATATATAGTAAAGTATTAAGGAGAATCACTTAAAATGCCTGCTACCCTCCTCACCACCTACCCCTCCCCTGCAAATCAAATCTACCAGAAGCATTTTAGAGCTTTGGGGGAAGCTGCTCTGAACTCACCAAAAACAATAAAACCTCTTTTTGTATCTACATCACAACATTCACGCCAGGGATGAGAGGTAAGAATTGTATTTTTTTTTAAATTATATTATGTTAGTCACCATACAGTACATCCCCAGTTTTTGATGTAAAGTTCCATGATTCATTACTTGCGTATAACACCCAGTGCACCATGCAATATGTGCCCTCCTTAATACCCATCACCAGCCTATCCCATTTCCTGCCCCCCCAGGCCCTCAGTTTGTTTCCCAGAGTCCATATTGTATTTCTAAAGGTCTGACCAGTCCTTCCCACACAAATCTAACACACACACACACACGCGCGCGCGCGCACACACACACACACACACACACACCCTAGAGAAGTAAACAGGTACTTTTGTTTGTTTCAAAGTCACTGAAGGGGAAAGGTTGGGATGAGGTGCCTTGAGTCAGGCAGGGAAGACCTACTAGGAGAGGAACGGCAGTTTGCAGTCTTTCTCAGAATGGCAGAGACCCAGGCCCAACCGGCCGTTTCCCAAATGAAGCGTCAATGTGGGATGTCTTCAGGTAATAGACCTTAAATGCCAAGTCTTGAAAGTAATAATAAGAGACAGAATCTCTAAGGTGAGGACCTCACAACAGGGATATGGGCAAAATGGCATCCCCTGACCATATTGCAGTGATGGTCACTGCAAACTAAGGCCCCTCGTTCCTTTTCTGGGTACCGCATTAGCCCCTCAGAATTGTCATGGCCCCCATATTGGCAACAAACTTCCCAATACACAGCAGAGACCCAAAACATAGCAGAGATAGAAACTCTTGAGCATTCTTGTGGATGGGAGCTCAGACTAGGTTTTATTTGATTAAGAAAAACAAAGTTCTATGATGGTTTTTACATTTAAGTGTGCTGTGGAGGAGGGCTCATACCCACTACACAATGATGACTCTAACCCATATGGAAAGTGGAGGTCACCAATATCCTCCTCTCTCCCTCTGTTTTTCCCCCTTACAGCAAACCTAGAGACATTGGAAAGTACAATCTTAGCATCCGGGTCTCTATGGAATGAGTGTCATCTTCTGAAAGAGCCATAATTCAGTGGGTTCCTGCAGATTTTTGCTTCCTATCTACCAACGAAATAATTCCCAAATCTCCATAGTTGCTGGAAGAAGAGAAAAGAGGCTAAATCTCAATCTCAACTGAGCTCTGGCCTCAAGTTCCTCTCCCGAGAATGGAGTCTGGAGAGGGAAACAGACAAACGGGTGCAACATGGGAGAGGAGCTCCTACCACACCCCAGGACGGGGGCTTCTTTCGCATCCCTCAACCTGACACATGAGGGTTGTGACTATAGAAACCAGGAACGGTGAAAAAATGAAGCAATAACCTAGGTGACTCAAGCAAAAAAACCCCCGTTGAATCAAACTAAGGGGGTGAAAAACCACACACACATTGTTTTTCATTAGCAATTGGGATTTGTCAAGTGAATGTGAGCCTTGTAGTCAAGATTTTTTGGATAATTGCCCTAGTTCTTCACTCTGTGTGCGTATGTGCCACTTGAGAAGCCCCAGCTACACCTTCCCACACATAGGCTCTCTAACGGTGGTGAAATCCTTCACATTGGCTGCCTCCGCATCATCAAACATCCAGAAAGTACAGGAAATAGGGACTTTATTTCTCCTAACAGCAGTGTTTGGGGAATGTGGGTGTAAGTAGATTGATCTTCTAAAAGCACAGTTTTGATCACCTCATTCCTATGCTCAGAAACCTTCTGCCTCCTCATTATCTGATAAATCCCGTTTCAGCTTTGTCATCAGCCAGCCAAGTCTCACCTTTTGTATCTGCTTTGAGCCACTCTATAAAATGTTCTTGGGCCTCCAACAAAGCCATCCCACCCCTAAATACCACACTTTGCCTATTCACACCTTTGCTTGTGCTGTTCTGACTCCTAAAATCTCCTTTCCCCACACTAGCTTTATCCCTGTTCATGCATGCTGAAAATTTTTTTTCCTTCTTTTGATCCCCTAAAATATTTTGCTTTTATGCTCTTCATATTTGTCAATTTTTATTTGCATTAGTTGAAAATAACTACGTGGGCGGGCATTCTAGCTCCTCTTCTAGAATTTCAGGCCCTCTTGGAGCTCTCCTAATAATCCTGAAATGACCTAAAGAAAGGTTGTACACCTTCAGGGAACCTGCCTGTTCATAAAAATTTCCACTTCTCTAGGATGGGTCCCCAACAGCCAGGCAGGTAACTTGTGACATTTTCTGACCATAACTGGTTATTTTGGGTGTTGACACATTAACTGTGTATTTGGTCTTGTGTATTTCAGATTTTTTTACCAATTGATTCAAGAATTAGAGGCTGAGGGTGACTAAGTCATATTAATGATCGTTCTCTAAGGAGAAGGTCTGGGAATTTCAGCACCTGAAGCTGCCAAAGCTATCCTGGTTTTTGTCCATTCTGATAACCCCTTGTCTGATTCTTCTTTGAATGTTATAAGACAACCTCATATACGTCCAGAAAATTTCCTTTGCCACTTAAGCTGGCTCAAATTGGTTTCTTTACTTGCATCATCAACAACCAAAAAATCCACTAGTACATTTATCTGTTAGCTGTTCGAAATCTGTTAAGTCAAGAATTACGGAATTGAGTAAAGGTTGATGGGTAGTGGTGGAATAAGAAAATGTACAAAGAGCTGTGAAAATAATTAAATTTAAGAGTAGGAGGAAATAAAGGCATTTTGGTCTTTGGATATGTTATTGTGGTCTCTCACTAATTCAAAGGTAGACCACACTATATGTGAATTCATTATTAGTAGTATTTGGTTCTTTTAAATCTGAGTCTTCACATATTTCTGTAATATCAATTGTTGCTTCAGCTTTCTGTTTCAGAGCCTAAAATGTAGGACATTACTAGACCCTAGAGGTTTACAAGGATGGGAAAAGATAGACCTTACTTTTAAGCAACTTACAATCTATTCTGAGAGACTGAAAAATAAACAAATAATTATCATAAAATAATTTCTCCTGTCTTAGATCTAGAAGCAGAGCCCGAGACAGGGATTTGGGTATATAATTTATTGATAGAGTGCTCCTGAGGGGAAAAAAAAACAACCTATGGAGAAGAGAAAAAGAAAATAAGGAAACAGAAAGAGCCAAGCAGGCTGTGGTCTTAGGTAGACTTGGTCTGGCCTGATCTACTGGGGGCAAGGGTGGTGGTGGTGGGTTCTGGAGGATAACGCCCACCACATACATATTTCCTCTAGAGGCAAGGGGGCTGCATTTTTATTTCCTTATCAGTCAGTCATTCACTGTGGACAGCCCCAGGTGTGTGTGTGGGGGGGAGGTCTCCTTTCCTAGAGTAGGAGTCTCCCTGTAGCAAAGGACAATTCTCTGAAAATGATGGACAGTCAAGAGGCCTTATCTGACAATACTCAGGGTAGCTAGGGGATGGGTAAGAGACCCAATTAATAGGAGTAAAGGGAACCCGCACTGGGAAGCAACAGTATCTACTACCTCTCCTTAGTATTCAGTTGATGCTTTTGCAGTAAGGATCCAGCTCTCTTATGGACCATCTGCAGCACAAAAGCTTGCCAGCAGAGGTAACTGCACGAGCAGCAGCATATTGGACAACTGTGCCATTTTTTCCGCTTGATTATAGACTTTCAGTATGTGAAAATTCTGTGAACTCATGAGATCCATTAAGTATTTGGTTTTAAACTTGAGTAAGGTACACGTTGCTACAAATACAGAGAGGCCGAAAGGTGAATTCAGCTAAACTCTGTGGTCACAGTGGTGGTAGTGGCAGAGAAGTTCTATGTGGATCCTACTGGCTGGATTGTCTCATGCCATGTAGCCTAAAAATGTACATTTCCTACTTTGTGTCAAAGACCTTTCACGTCTTATCTTGCGCTAGGCTTTTAATCTGTAGCTATGTTGTCTTTTCAGAAGGAGGTTGGATACAATCTCAAGTCAAATAAAGTCAACAGAGTTGACATTTGCCTCCTTTTTCACCTTGCTTCCTGATATTCTTATTCTGTTCCCTTTCCACTCTTCAGTCTAGGGATCACATTTAAGGAGTCTGATATGCACAGGTGTGTCCTAATTTTCTTTTTAAATGTCAAAGAGACACTCAGCTTTCCCAGGTACCACAGCCTTCCAGGGTCAGTGCTCCCTCCTCTTCTCCCCAGCAGTGGTCTTCATGCCCCCATCTAATGTAGCAGAGAGGCCAAATCATTTTCCTCATTTTCCATTTGGCAATCATTCTACATTCTCCACTGGTTTATTAAGCACATCTATGGCCTCAAGGAACGCTCCTTATTAATCTACAATAAGCCCATTACTGAAAGACACTGAAGAAAGAATAATTTATAGATACCTCCGATCAGAATAATGTCTGCTTTATAAATTATGAGTGCCGTCACTTAATACCTTTGGCTTGCCTCAGCTGATTCTGCTTGTGAACTTAGCTGGCCCCTGACCTAGTATAAGGAGCTAGATAGAAATATGAAGACAGCTCTTGAAAAATTCCACCTGTTTAAAATAAACTTTTGACTTAAAGTCAATAAATATTTTCATACATGGAGCTGATAGACTGATGAGGGAAAAGGATAAGCCAGTTATTGTCCTTTTGGCTGTGTAATAAAAACAGAAAGGTGGACATCTTCATTTAACTTCCCTGAGCTAGTTGCTAACGATCTGTTTCTTAAGAATTCTTTTTTTTTTTAGGACTCTGTTCTTTAATCTAAAAACTCTGGTACATACCACTATGTTCTACTTAGGTATTTCTTTAAAGAAACTTCGTCTTTTGATCTGAGGAAGCTTACAAAACTAAGCATTCTCATACATGCTGGTGAGATTGCAATTTAATATAATTTGAAAAGCAATTTGGCCAACCTTAAAAGTTCTCATGCCCTTTGACCCAAAGCTTGAGCACTTCTAGGAATATAACCTGAAAAAATAATCAGAAATACAGGTAAAGGGGGGGCGCCGGGTGGCGCAGTCGTTAAGCGTCTGCCTTCAGCTCTGGGCGTGATCCCAGTGTTCTGGGATCAAGCCCCACATCAGGCTTCTCTGCTAGGAGCCTGCTTCTTCCTCTCCCACCCCCCCTGCTTGTGTTTCCTCTCTCGCTGGCTGTCTCTCTCTCTCTGTCAAATAAATAAATAAATAAATAAATAAATAAATAAATAAATAAATAATATATATATAAAAAGAAATACAGGTAAAGGGGCGCCTGGGTGGTGCAGATGTTAAGCATCTGCCTTCGGCTCAGGGAGTGATCCCAGCGTTCTGGGATCGAGCCCCACGTCAGGCTTCTCTGCTAGGAGCCTGCTTCTTCCTCTCCCACTCCCCCTGCTTGTGTTTCCTCTCTTGCTGGCCGTCTCTCTCTGTCAAATAAATAAATAAAATCTTAAAAAAAAAAAAAAAGAAATACAGGTAAATATTTATTTCCAAAGACATTTACAACAGACTTATTTATAATAGTGGGGGAGAAAGGGAAATAGCCAACAATGGAACATTGGTTAAAAAAAAGATTTATGTCCCACAAATGGAATACTCTATATCAATTAAATCAAAGATTGCCAAGGAATTTTTTTAAAAGATTTTATTTATTTATTTGACAGAGATAGAGACAGCCAGCGAGAGAGGGAACACAAGCAGGGGGAGTGCAAGAGGAAGAAGCAGGCTCATAGCGGAGGAGCCCGATGTGGGGCTCGATCCCAGAACGCCGGGATCACGCCCTGAGCTGAAGGCAGACGCTTAACTGCTGTGCCACCCAGGCGCCCCTGCCAAGGAATTTAAATGGGATGGGGAAATGCTTATAAAATAATGCTAAGAAAAACAAAAGGACACAAAACTTTGCAGCTAAAACATTTAAATTGCCTATATCACAAAAGGAATAAAATATTAAGAAATGTTGAACTCCAACCACAATTACTACTGGGCTATATGAGATGGTGGAATTTTTTTTCCTGCTTCTTTACACTTTTCAGTGTTGTTGATAACTTTGAAAATGAGTGTGTATAATTTTGCCAATCCAAATTTTAAAAAAATGAATCACTATAATAAGAGAAGGAATTTACCAAAATGCAGACCAAAATTGTGTCTCCTCAGAGCTCATAGGAATTTGCAAAGAGTTTCTTTAAGGGAACAGAAGGAGGAGGCATGAACCTGTGGGAGACAGAAAAGGAAGAAAGGACAAATGGAAATAAGGGTGAAACCCTTCACTGAACCTGCCCTAGGGTAAGGTATCAATCCAATTATTTATGCATCCTCTACAATTGCTGTCTAAACCACTTGTCTTCAACTAGAAAAGATAAAGATTTTCCTTAAGGTATGGTGTCATTAGGTGCATAGCTCAACAGTTAAGAGTAAAACTATTTTAAATATTTCCTAGAAAGTTTCCTTCTGAAAATACGACCTGTTAGCCTCTTGGGACATGGTTATTAATACTCTGCAATATTTATTTATTTATTTATTTATTTATTTATTTATTTATTTATTTATTTTAAAGATTTTATTTATTTATTTGACAGAGTTAGAGACAGCCAGCGAGAGAGGGAACACAAGCAGGGGGAGTGGGAGAGGAAGAAGCAGGCTCCTAGCAGAAGAGCCTGACGTGGGGCTCGATCCCAGAACGCTGGGATCACGCCCTGAGCCGAAGGCAGACGCTTAACCGCTGTGCCACCCAGGCACCCCTCTGCAATATTTAAAATGATGGTAAGGGGACAGCAAGGACATAAAGGCAACAATCAGTGTAACAGCTCAAACAGGAGAGGGAAAACAGAGTTTTCTGTGCCTGGGATATATGGACAGAGGATGGTCCACAATGACCCCATCTACCAAGCAAAAGCATTACTGCTATAAGCCAGAGTTTCTCAACTTTGGCATTGCTAACACCTGAAGCTGGGAAAGTCCTTGTTGTGGGAGGCTGGCTTGTGACCCGTCGGATGTTGGGCATCACATCCAGTCTCTAATCATTAGATGCTAGCAGCACTCACACCCAATTGTGACAACTAAAAACCATCCCTAGCATTGCCAGATGTCCCCTGGGGATCAAAGGCACCCAGGTTGAATTCTATTGCCAAAGAGAATTACTCTAGTCTTTTTTTTTTTCTCTGAAAACTTTTACTTGATCCAATCTCATCAAAGAATTGCCTGTGCATATTCTAGAGAAAAAAATTAAAAACATCCCTAGAAAGTAAAATTTTACAGAAAGACAATGCCATGAAGTGGAAATAGCCTTGGAGTTGAAATTAAAAAGGTCAGTTTGCAAGGTCCAGATTTACTATTTAATGGCTATGTAACCTAGAACAAATCACTTCTCTGAGCTTCAGCTTCCATCGCAAACCAGGTGTCCATTAACCTCTATAGAAAGAGCTATTGGAAGCTATATGGCAGAAGTGTTAAAAGCATGAGCTTTGGAGCCTGGCAGGCCTGGGTTTGAATCTTGCAAAAATTTTGAGTGAATCTGTCAGAATCAGAAACTTTCTGTCCCATGACTTTGGACAAGTTCTTCTTCATCTCCACATCTCCCTATCCTCATCCATGGAGGGGAGACACAGACACTCCCACCACAGCTCTCTACCTCAGGTTCTGGGGCACCGCAGACTCATTCCTGGCTACCTAAACATCCCTCACTTAAGCCAGATCCTTCACAGCAGTTCTTCACCCAGCTCATTCTTCCTTAGCTTCTAATTCCAGTCATTGCAATGTTCTGTCTATTCTACAGTTCCCTCCTCTGTAAATCAACAACAAGGACCCTGATTCCCACTGTTATCAGGATGAAGACCAAATTCCTCACAATGACCTATGAGATCTACAGAAACTAAAATTTATAAATTCCAGTCCCAATCTTGTTTTCCTGCTTCATGTCCCATGGTACCCTTACCCTTCAACCCCCATTCTCACTATGGACTCTTCAACCACACTGCACTTCTCACTAAGCTCATGCTTCCCTGCTTCCCTAGCCTTGAACGATCTATACTCTTTTCTTGGAATACTACCCCCTTCTCTATCTAACTCACTCATCTTTAAAGATCCAGTTTATATGTTATTCCTTCAAGAAACTGACCCTAGACCATCTCAGTCAGATTTCATCATTCTTCCACAGTTTCTACATTTATCCACAGTATTTTTAAAATTTTTATTTTATTTAAATTCAATTAATTAACATATAGTGTATTATTAGTTTCAGAGGTAGAATTCAGTGATTCATCAGTTCCATATAACACCCAGTGCTTATCACATCATATGCCCTCCTTAATACCCATCACCCAGTTACCCCATTCCCCACCCACTTGCCCTCCAGCAACTTGTTTGTTTCCTAGAGTTAAGAGTCTTTTATAGTTTGTCTCTCTCTAATTTCATCTTATTTTATTTTTCCTTCCCTTCCCCTATGATCCTCTGTTTTGTTTCTTAAATTCCACATATGAGTGAAATCATGTGATAATTGTTTTTCTCTGACTGACTTATTTTGCTTAGCATAATACCCTATAGTTCCATCCATGTCATTGCAAATCGTAAGATTTCAATTTTCAATTTTTGATGGCTGAGTAATATTCCATTGTGTATACACACACACACACACACACACACACACACACACCATATCTTCTTTATCCATTCATCTGTTGATGGACATCTAGGCTCTTCTATAGTTTGGCTATTATAACCACAGCATTTTTAAAGGTATCCTTAGAATAGAATTTATCACAGTATCTTACACTTCTTTGATTGCACTTTGTATCTGCCACTTTACATGTTCATGCTGTTTGTGAAGACTGTTGCATAGAAAGTTCGAGTTGTTTTCCTAGAACCCATTTCCCATTTTTGAAAAGCACCGATTCCTAACCTCTGTCCAGTCTCTGAGTTTTTTCAGTTCATGAGTTAATAAATCCCCTTCCATGTTTAAGCATGTCTGGGTTGAGTTTTCTGTTACTCAAGGCCAAAACATTCTAACTAATACAACTCTGACTTATGTCTCAACCTCAGTGCATTTCATATCCATTCCACAGTTGGTAGCAAATAAGTCCCTTTATAAATGACCAAATCAGTAGTCACTATTTCATGATTTAAGTCATTTATATCTCAAAGTTGGTCTTAGGGTTTTTGACCGCTATATTATTTTCCTGTTATTACCATCACAGATTATAACACACTTAGTGCCTTAAAGCAACACACATCCATTTTCTTATAGTTCTGGAGGCCTGAAGTCTGAAATCAGTTTCAATGGGCTAAAGTTAAAGTGTCAGCAAAATTGATTCCTCTGGAGGATCTAGGGGGGAATCTGTTTCCTTGCTTTTTCTTCCTTCTGGAAGCTGCTGCCTTCCTTCACTTATGGCCCCTGTAATCCCTTGCATCTTTTGTCATGATTTCCTACTTCTTTTGTAGTCAAATATCCTTCTGATTCTCTCTTATAAGGATACTTGTGATTACATTTAGAGCCCACCCAAATAATCCAGGATAATCATTCCTTCTCAAGACCCTTAAATTGGTCACATTTGCAAAGTCCCCTTGGTCATAAAAGGTTCCAAGGATTAGGACCTGGATATCTCTGGGGGCCTTTGTTGAGCATAACACAAATGCCTAACTTTAAATCACAAAATTAGTGAAATTCAGGATTTTTAAGATCTTAAAAATATCTAATAACTAACCTCCAGTACCTTCATTTTGAAGATGTAGAGATTTATCTCCAATGAGGTAGCTTATTCAAGGTCACATAATTATTAACTAGAAATAAGGCCTTCTGAGTCCCAGAAATGTACCCTTGCTACTCTGCCATGTTTTATTTTTTTGTAATTTGAAGTGTAATCCATAATCCAAGTTATCACAAATATTTATTACTGAAACATAGAAATGTTACAAAAATTTGCCAAAATAAGCCAAAAAAAATCTCAAATCAAAAAATAGTTTAAATCATTTCTAACCTCCCTGGAAGTCTAACCCAAATTATCTTCTGGATTGTTTTGTGTTTTTATATTGATAATTTCTCTGGTAATGTTGTGTAAATTTTCTAGCTTTCTCCAACTCAGTCAATAATAGCCTGAGAATCTTATTACACAATATATTGAAAGGGCCAAAGTAATTTCATCATCCTATATTCTTCCTGTTTTGTTTATCTCATCTTGAATGTCCATTGGGCCTAATGATGTTCTCTACTGCAGTGAATCTATTTTCAATGGACTGAACCACTCTGAATCCTTCAGCTATTTCAAAGTACATCATCTTTTCAAATATACTGATCTACACTGTACTTCTTTAGAAAATTTTTATTTAAAATGCCCGATAAACAGGGCTGTGATTTTCTCCATAATTATACCATTAGACTTCATTTTCTACAAATTTATATTCATAACAAATCATTTGTGCCATATTTTGGTTTCACTAAGCATCAGGGTATGTGATGGGTGATGTTTTTTGTCCCAGAAATGAATAAGCTGTTTCCCCCAATTATGTCCTGAGTTTGTTATATGTCTTTTTAAACTAGTATCAGCACACAGTCTCTCCTTGTGGTTACTGTCTAGTCAAAGTGCATAGTCCACTGAAATATTTGCAAAAAAACCCAAACAAACAAACAAAAAAACCCCATTAGCTAGGTGAAGATTGCTGCTCTGACAAAAGTAACTTTTCCTTAAATGAAACAACTTCTAAAAGTATCCTATGAGAAGGAAACTTTTCTCACCTTGATTAATCGTCCCTAATGTACCTATAATACAATTTTCCTGGAAAATACACTAAATTTTCATGATAAAAACCAATTCACTTTTTCTCCTACACATAGAGAGGTAGCAAAAATAGTAGCACAAATATGTAATGTATTAAAAGCCTATGGTCTACTATGGGCCAGGCTCAGAGTCAAAGACAATCAAATTCATCATTATATTTAATCTTCACAATATTCTTATAAGGTGAATGCCATTATTCCCATTTTAAAGAAGAGGAAATTCAGGTTCCCAAGGCTTATAAAACTAGGCCAAAATCACAGTACCAGTTACCTGTCTATATGTAAGCAACATCCTCAAAACCCAGTGGCTTCATCAAAAAAAAAAGCTTCTGCACAGCAAAGGAAACGATCAACAAAACAAAAAGATGACCTTACTGAATGGGAGAAGATATTTGCAAATGATATATCTGATAAGGGGTTAGTATCCAGAATATATAATCATCATCATTATCTCAAATAATCTGATTAAAAAATGGGCAAAAGACATGAACAGACATTTCTCCAAAGAAGACAGGCAGATGACCAACTGATATGTGAAAAGATGCTCAGCATCACTCATCATCAGGGAAATGCAAATCAAAAACACAATGAGATATTACCTTGTACCTGTCAGAATGGCTAAAATAAAAAACACAAGAAACAACAAGTGTTGGTGAAGATGTAGAGAAAAAGGAACTCTAGTGCGTTGGTCAGAATGCAAACTGGTGCAGCCACTGTGGAAAACAGTATGGAGTTGCCTCAAAAAATTAAAAATAGAATTACCATATGATCCAATAATTCTCCTACTGAATATTTACCCAAAGAATATGAAAACACTAAATCGAAAAAAATATATGTGCCCCTAAAAACTTATTGCAGCATTATTTATAATAGTCAAATTATGAAAGGAATCTAAGTGCCTATATATAGATGAATGGATAAAGAAGATGTGATATATATGTATACACACACACACACACACACACACACACACTGGAATATTATTCAGCCATAAGAAGAAGAAAATCTTAACAACATGGATGAATCTAGAGGGTATAATGTCAAGTGAAATAAGTCAGTCAGAGAAAGGCAAATACCATATGATTTCACTCATATATGAAACTTAAGAAACAAATGAATAAACAAAGAAAAAAAGAGAAAAACAAACAAATAAAATACAATATAGAGAATAACGGGTGACCAGAGGGGACGTGGGTGGTTGGGATGGGTAAAATAGGTGAAGGGGATTAAAAGTATACTTACCGTGATAAGCAGAGAGCAATGTATAGAATTGTTGGATCACTATGTTGTACACCTGAAACTAATATGATACTTTACATTAATTATACTGGGATTGAAAAAAAAAACAGGGGCTTAAAACAACAATTTGCCACTTCTCACAGTTCTGTGGGTTGGCTGGATGGATTTTCCATTGGTTTTCCTGGGTTTGCTCATATGACTGAATGCAGCTAGAGAGGTGCTGGGAGCAGGGCTAAATTGGGATACATGGGATAGCTCTCCCTATGGTTTTTGAATATGAAGGACCCAAGCTTCGGGCTCCATTATATGAGGACAAGCTTTGATGTATGAGTGCTTCTTGAGTCTCTGTTGGAGTCATATTTGAGGATGATCCATTGGTCAAAGCAAAATCCAACATGGAGGGGAGAGATATGCAAGTGATTGATACAGGAAGTTGTGATTCACTGGTGGGGGGGTAGTCATTCATTGAACAAAATACCACAATCACACAGCTAGTGATAGAGAGAACTAAAATCCTGGAGTCCTTTCCAGAAGCATGGAAATATAAAACCCATCAACTAAATACTTCAGAATGTACAGATGATATTTCAATGAACAATATTAGGCACTTTGGAATAAAACTTCTGTTTTGCTGATTATCAGAGCACAGGCAAATATGAGGGAAGAGGGGCTTTATGAACCTTCTGGTTTTAGCAGAACAGTGGCTGCTATTAAGAATACCTCCCCATAAAAATAAGCAAGTTCTGAGAAACTTATGTTTGCCTTTTACTTATGGGGGATCTGTGCATCCTGTCCCCAGAGGGACACATTAATATGTTCTGAATAACTCAGTGGCTGTGACAGTGTTGTTCTGTGTTACATTAGCCACTAAGATACTCCTTGCCAGACCTCAGTCTTTTCTGACACATGCAAAACAATAATGTATCACTCTCATTCAAGCCCCATCAGATACTGACTTGGAAGAGGTAAATAAGATTTTGTTTAGTCTGCCTTTCCTTGCAGTGATGCATACGTATGTCAAACACATTCTACTCACTGCAAGATGTTGCAAAGTTAGGCCAAAGAGAAACCATGTGCTCTGTACTAGGGCCTCTTACTGTCAAGAGAGATGATGGGGTTCTGATAGGAGAGCAGGACATGTCAAGGAGCTCTTCACTGGGGAGAGGAGGAGGGAGAAGCACAGGGAAGGCCCTCAGAACTGCACACTTGGTCATTTATGGAATGCTGAAGCCAAAGAAAACCTAAGAGATCATTTAGATATGATGGATTAGGGAATTAGACTAATTAGAAGTGGTGATGCTTAGCACACAGATGTGAATCTCTAGTCTTGCACACTGCAAACTGATCCTGGGCGCTTCCTTTTCAAAATCTTTTCAACACAATTTTTGGAGCAAGAGTACATTTTACTTGGTAATTGGTAGTATATTGAGTATATTGGAGAATATAATTATTGCTTCCATTTTATGAATAAGGAAATAGGTTCAGCGTGATGAAGAAAGTAAGCCCAGTTGCAAGCTGGTAATAGACGGTACCAGTCTGATTTCAGAGATCTTAACACAAAACTCCACAGAAGGGAGCTATGCTTGCTTCAGAAGCTCTTGGCTTATTTTTGAAACATTCATTGATGCATCCATTCATTTGAGGAGTATTGATTGGTCATCCCTTACGTGAGAAGTTTTCATGTTAAGAGAATAATGAGACAGAGATGGCCCTTGCCCTCAAGGAGCTCACATTCAAAGGGAGAGGAAAGAAATCAAACTTAAAGAAAAACAAAACATAACTTCAGATAACGAAAAGTGCTAAGAAGAGAAATGCAATATGTAGGTCAGTTCTCTTTCCATTTTACATTTTTTCCCCTGCTTTCCCAGGGGGGAAAAAACCCACATAGAAATATCCAGAAAAAGTGCCTCTAGACCTTGCTGTTGGATTTTTAGTGCTTTCCACCCTCACTTAACCTGCATTGTACCCCCGAGCCAAGCACTGGCATAATTATAGCATTGGGAGCTTGCAAGGACCATAGGAGGCCACAGAGAAGCCAACTGGAAGACTGAACAAATTATCCAGATAATTTGGGCAGAAATATGTCCTGCTGGGGCGCCTGGGTGGCGCAGTCGTTAAAGCGTCTGCCTTCGGCTCAGGGCGTGATCCCGGCGTACCGGGATCGAGTCCCGCATCGGGCTCCTCCGCTGGGGGCCTGCTTCTTCCTCTCTCACTCGCATGCTGTGTTCCTTCTCTCGCTGGCTGTCTCTCTGTCACATAAATAAATAAAATCTTAAAAAAAAAAAAAAAGAAAAGAAATATGTCCTGCTGGGGACTGAGTATTTGGCTAAAGCACTTGTTTTGACAAACGGTGCTGGTAATCATTCAAACCTTAGTTTTGCTTTGGAAATTTTCTAATCTTGAGGTAAGGTAAGCATATATATGTCAGTTTCTCTTAGGAGTTGGTCCATGGTACAGATCACTGGAGATGGATATGTGAGTGAGCTCTTACCCTTCTTACATGCTTAGAAACTGTTATAATAACCAAGATAACTTATTCATTCATTCAACCAATGTTTATCTAGTATCTACCTTGTTAGGTACCAATTGGTAGAAATAATTGATAGGACAAATACAAGAGGGAGGAGGAAAGAAGGAGAAAATAGAGGGCAAGATAGTATGTACCTCTTAAACTTTAGGACAGACAGTAGATTCACAAAGAATGAGAGGTGAGGTGGGGAGTGGTAGTGTTAAGGATTAAGTTCATCTGCTTGTAAAAAAAAAAAAGTTATGGCTCAAACAAAGTAAAGGTTTGGAATTTTTCTTATCTAATAAGTCTAGGAGAAGACAGTCTAGGGCTATGGCTACACTCTTACCTTGGGAAATATTAGTGAAAATGATAAACCTTTAGCCAGGTTTTTAAAAATTGTTATGTTCAGTTAGCCACTGTATAGTACATCATGTTTTTGATGTAGTGTTCAATGATTCATTAGTTGCATATAACACCAGTGCCCATTACTGCACGTGCCTGCCTTAAAACCCATCACCCGGCTACACCGTCTCCCACCCCCCTTCCCTCTAAAACCCTCAGATTGTTTCCCAGAGCCCATAATCTCTCATGGTTCATCTCCCTCTCTGATTTCTCCCCCTTCAGTTTTTCTTCCCTTTCCCTATGGTCCTCCATGCTATTCCTTATGTTCCACATGTAAGTGAAACCATATGATAATTTTATTTCTCTGCTTGACTTATTTTACTTAGCATAATCCCCTCCAGTTCCATCCATGTCAATGCAAATGGCGGGTATTCATTCTCTCTGATGGCTGAGTAATATTTCATTGTATATATGGAGGTTAAACAAGAAAACAAGAGAGAAGAATGGCACCATGACAAAGCAAGATTCATTTCAGGTGTGCTGACCTGACATTCATAAAAATTAACCAACTTAATCTACCACATTAATAGGTTCAAAAAGAAAAATCCTATGACCATGTCAATTGATGCAGAAAAACATTTGACATAATTCAACACCAGTTTGTAATAAAAAGGTTCAGCAAGTAGAAATAGAGGGGAACGTCCTCTATTTGAGGAAGTATACGTACAAAAACCCTACAAATAACATCCTACCTAATGGTGAGAAAATGGATGCTTTCTTCCTTAGATTGGAAATAAGGTAAGAATGTAACATCTGACCATTCCTATTGGGCATCATATTGGAAGTCCTAATTAGTGAAATAAGATAACAAGGAAATAAAAGGCATACAGATTGAGAAGGAAGAAATAAAATGGTCTGTGTTTGCAGATAATTTGATTATCTGTATACAAACCCAAAAAACTGATTTTAAAAAATCAAAAAAACTTCTGGAACTAACAGCCAAGTATAGCAAGGTAACAGAATAAAGGTTAATATACAAAAGTCAATTGCTTTCATATCTACCAGTAATAAACGATTTGAATTTAAAATTTAAAAGGTATCATTTATGGGGGCGCCTGGGTGGCTCAGTCGTTAAGCGTCTGCCTTCGGCTCAGGGCGTGATCCCAGCGTTCCGGGATCGAGCCCCACATCAGGCTTCTCCACTAGGAGCCTGCTTCTTCCTCTCCCACTCCCTCTGCTTGTGTTCCCTCTCTCGCTGGCTGTCTCTCTCTGTCTAATAAATAAATAAATAAATCTTTAAAAAAAAAAGGTATCATTTATAATAAAACCCTCAAAGTAATAAACTTAATTATAAACATAACAAAAATGTATAAGCATCTATACACGAAAACTATAAAATTATAGGGCACCTGGCTGGCTCAGTCAGTTAAGCATTTGCCTTTGGCTCAGGTCATGATTTCAGGGTCCTGGGATTGAGTTCCACATCGGGCCCCCAGCTCACCAGGGAGCCTGCCTTTCCCTCTCCCTCTGCCCCTCCCCACTGCTCATGTGCGTGCTCTCTCTCTCAAATAAATAAAATCTTAAAAAAAAAACCCTATGAAACTATGATACAAGAAATCAAAGAGAACCTAAAAAAATAGAGACATATTCCAAGTTTATGGAGACAATACTGTCCATCATTCTCAACTTAATCTATAGACTGAACAAAATTCCAATCAAAATTTCAGCAAACTATCTCATAGATACCAACTGATTCTAAAGTTTATATGGAAGGCAAAAGACCCCAAAGAGCTAACACAATACTGAAGAACAAAGTTGTAGGATGTACACTACTCAATTTTAATACTTACTATAGAGCTATAATAATTGAGACAACATGTAACTGAAAAAAAAAAATAAACACATAGATTAATGGAACAGAGAGTCTGGGAAATTGACCCATACAGATATAGTCAACTAATCTTTGACAAAGGATCAAAGGCAATTCAATGTAAACAGGATATTCTTTTCAACAAACCCTGCTGAAATGTCCATATGCAAAAAAATGAACCTAGACATAGACTTTATGTCTTTCATAAAAATTAACACAAAATGGACACAGATCTAACTGTGAAATGCAAAATCTCAAAACTTCTAGAAGACAGGGTAACATAATAGGTGACCTTGGGCCTGGAAACACATTTTTAGATATAACACAAAAAGCATAATTCATGATAGAAAAAGTAGATTATTTAATAAATTTAAAACTTCTGCTCTGCGAGACACTGTTAAAATAATGAAAATACAAGACCCAGACTGGGAGAAATATTTGCAAAACACGTATCTGATAAAGGATTTGTATTCAATGTATACAAAGAACACCTTAAAACTCAACAATAAGAAAACAACTCAGAAAAAAAAATGGTCAGAAAAACTGAATAGACATCTCAACAAAGATGATGTATCAATGGCAAGTAAGCATATGAAAAGATGATCACCACTTGTCACTAGAAAATTTCAAATTAAAACCAGAACGAGACACACTGATTAGAATGGCTAAAGTCCAAAAAAAACCTGACACAATATGAAACAACAGGATCTCTCATTCATCGATAGTGGGAGTGCAAAATGGAACAACCACTTTGGGATATGGTTTAGCAGTTTTTCTACAGAGCTAAACATAACCTTATCATATGATTCGGCAATCACACCCCTATCCATTTATCTAATTGATTTGAAAACACGTGTCCACACAAAAGCCTGGATTCAAATGTTTATAGAAGCTGTATTTATAATCACCCAAAACTAGAAGAAACTACAGATTTAAAATGATTAGATAAACCAACTGTGGTACATCCATTCAGTGATTAAGAGAAATGAGCTATCACACAATGAAATGACATGGATGAGCCTTAAAGTACTATGAAAGAAGCCAGTCTAAAAGGACATATTGTATGATTCCAATTGTATGACATTCTAGAGACAGAAAAACTATAGTAATGGTAAAATGATCAGTAGTTAACGGGATTTGAGGGAAGGGGGCCTTGAAATCCAGTAGATAATTAGGGAGATGAAACTATTCTTTATGATACTGTAATTGCAGGTATGCATTACAATGCATTCATCAAAACCCATTGAACCTAACAGTAGGAAGAGCAAACTTTACTATATGAAAACTTAAAAATCACTTAGGAGGTCAGTGGATCCCAGGATGGAATACAGAATAAAATGAATGAAACAATCTTGGGAGGAAAATGTGCTGACTTAAGTAACGTTGGAAATGCATTGAGTCTGGGGGAAAAAAGGGCGGGGAGGTGGGGAACATAAGCACTTTACTCTAATTGATAAATTTTTTTTCCCCAGGGGAGGTACAAGTTACTTCTGACACTGCTATACATATGTATTGAATTGGTTTACCTGTAAACTTCTAAAAAGCTCTTAATTTCTTAAAGAACAATTTGTCCATTTCTTTGTTTTGCTATCTCCTTATGTCCTCTGAGCCTTAACTATCCCAATCAAATAAGCTTCTCTATCTGGTGTAACCTATGCAAAAATAATTTGTGTTTTTACTAAAGAATATGAATAGTTTAAGTGACTCAAATAGAAATTCAAGGCTTTATTCAGCCGATGTGAGTCTGGGAGCACCTGAGGACCAGGTAACTGAATTGAAGCAGGATTAGAGTTTCATAGGGTGAGGGGAGAAAGCAATAGTGTCCTTACAGTCTGGCTTAGGTGGCAGTTTTCTTCATCTGTAACTCCTACAAAATTTCTGATCGGACTGGTTGGAGATGATGCTAGTTTTTCTGCATCTTGTCTGGGTTGTTGGAACAATCCCATCCTGGCAGCTCTCAGAACAATTTGCTTGAGAATTCATTTCAGAAGGGCTTTGCTGTTTGTCAAGGTTTGGGGAGGAAGTGGTAGGAGGTAAGAGGAGAGGAATCAAGGGTTGAAGCAAGGGGGAGCTTGGATTCTCTAACATATCTGCTTTAATTCATTTACGGTTTCCCCCTTTCACATGGATACAGTGGAAATGATTCAATTTCTAGACTCTTTATTTCCACACCTCAGTAATTCTACATATTTCCTGCCTTTTCTCTTATCTTTCTTTCCTTTGTTAAGTCAAGTGGACTTGTGGAAGCTATTTTTCCTATTTGTTCCCCAGCTCTCTAGGTTGGAAAATGTGGATGTATTTCCTACCTCACAGGATGATGATGAGGCTTTATTAGTCAGCTAATCAATATGTGACATTATTTCATAAATATACCAAGGAAAATGTATTCCTCTCTGGACCTTCTCCCCTTCATTATCATAGACATTTGGGGTTCAAGGTTCATGTAAGTGAGAAAAGAAATATTTGAATCACAAATTCTCGGGGTAGATGACACCATAGTCTGCCTCATATCACTAAAGATTTCAATGGGATTCCCAACTCTTTACGAAATCTTTCTGTGTTGGTTTCTAATCCAGCCCCACTCTTTCTTCCATCAGCATGATAACTCATAACCAATATGCCTGCCAGAAAAGGGCAGGAATTAAGGGTTCTGGTATTTTACTTGTTCATATTTTTCTCTTCACTGCACCCATCCCAAAACAATATATAAGAGATTAGACTCAGATATGATGCCAAAAGTAAAGGCAATAATAATTTAAAAAATAAACAAATAGGACTACATCAAACGGAGAAGCTTCTGTACGGAAAAAGAAGCAATCAGCAAAATGAAAGACTAACTATTGAATTAGAGAAATTATTTGCAAACCATCTATCTGATTAGGCATTAATATCCAAAAGATATAGAGTACTCATACAGCTCAATAGCAAAAAACCCAACAATGATCCAATTAAAAAATGAGAAGATCTGAATAGACATTTTTCCAAAGAAGACATACAAATGCCTAGTATATAAACAGATGTTCTACATTGCTAATCATTAGGGAAATACAATCAAAACTACAATGAGATATCACCTAACATCTGTTAGAATGATTATTACCAAAAAGACAAAAGACAATAAATGTGTTGGCCAGGCTATGGAGAAAGAGAAACCTCATGCACTGTTGATGGGAATGTAAATTGATATAGCCACTATGGCAAAGTGTATGGAGGTTCCTCAAAAAATTGAAAATAGAATTACCACAGGATCTAGCAATCCCACTTCTGGGTATACATAGAAGAAAATTAAATCACTATCTTGAAGAGCTATCTACATTCTCATGTCCCTTGCAGTAGCCAAGGCATGGAAACAACCGTACTGTCCATTGATGGATAAATGGGTAAAGAAAATGTAATATCTATATATATATATAAAATAACATATTTTATATTATATATATGTAATAAAATATTATTAGGCATAAAAAAAAGGAAATCCTGCCTTTTGCGACAATATGGATAGAACTTGAGGGTATCACACTAAGTGAAATAAGTCAAGAGAGGACAAATACTATATGTTCTCATTTAAATGTACAATCTTAAAAAGCCAAAATCATAAAACTAGAAATTAGAATGATGCTTCCCAGAGACTGTGGATGGGGTAAATGGGGAGATGTTGATCAAAGGATACAAACTTCCAACTATAAGAGACTGAATAAGTTCTGGGGATCTAATATAGAGCATGGTGATGATAACGAATGGTACGGTATTGTATACTTGAAAGTTAATAGAAGAGTAGATCTTAAATGTTACTGCCACTCCACGGGCACCAGGATAGCTCAGTCAGTTAAGCCTCTGACTCTTATTTCAGCTCGGGTCATGATCTCAGGGTTGTGAGATCAAGCCCTGCATTGTGGAGTCTACCTAAGATTCTCTCTCTCCCTCTCTCCCTGTCCTTCCCCTTCTCTCTCTTTAAAAAGAAAATGTTACTGCCACAAAAAAAAATAGTTATTATATAAGGAGGTGGGGTATTAATTAATCTTATTGTGATCATATATACATGTATCAAATCAAACCACCATATTATATACCTTAAATTTACATATATCATATATCAGTAATTTTTCAATAAAGCTGAAAGAAAAGAGAGAGCTCAGACTCATCACCCTGCCCAGGCACCTTGACACCCACAATATTTTATAGCCTTATGTGTTCTCTTAATGTCTGCATCCTACAGCCCAAGTCCCAAGTAACGCGTAATTTATATACTGGAACAAAAAGAACTGCAGCCTCAAAAATAAGGTTATAAAAAAAGGGAAAATTGTAATCTAAGGCACTCTAAGGTAATAATTTGGAACCCCAAAGGAAACAAAATGAAAACTATTGTGTAAATATAAAGGGATTTTAGTTTGAAACAAAGGGTATTAGATACATAGTTCAGGTATTAACAAAAGATGAGGGAACAGATTTAAGAGTTACTTCCTCAGTTCTGTTTGAATATTAGTCTTCCATTGGGCTTATTGGTTCAATAACTGACCTCATCCCTGTCTTCACCCCTGAGTTTAGTACTAATTTGAAAAACCCAGAGGTCAGATAGATGGAGATCAATATATCACCCCTATTAGCAGTAAAGCTGATTGCAAGATATGGCTTGGATATGTGAACACCATAGGGTGTCCCAATAGTTGTCTCTCAAATCAAGAAATTGTCTCAGAAAAGTCTCACCCAAGAGTGTGAATATAAAAGAAGACACATTCCATACTGGTGCTCCTCATTTCTGCAGTAGAGAATGAGAGACTGAATGTACAAATGGATACTGACCAGACCATATATAAAATAGAACTCTCATCTATAATCTGTAGCAACAAGACCAGAAACCAACCCATTATCTATAGCAACTAGTCCAGGAAACCAGCCTGCTATATATAAGACTTGTAGGAAGTCTGTCCTCTGTCTCTAGTAACCAGTCCAGGAAACCAAATAATAATCCCTGTAGCAATTGGCCCAAAGTGGCCAAACCTTGATTAATAACTGACAGCTTCCCCATTTTTGTCTCCACTTCCAATTTAGGACCAATCAGAGAAAGCCAAATATGCTTCCCTAATCGATCACATAGGATGCTCTGTTTCTAGCTAGCTCCTTACAGCCTCCCCATGACAATAGCTTCCAATCAGAACACACCTGAAGCCTTTCTTTTTTCCAGTATAAAGCTTTCCTACACCCCTGTCTGCCTTAAAATCTTTGCCAAAATACCAAGTAAAGGGGGCTGACTTTCTTGCTATAGCAAGTTCTAAAATAAATAGCCTTTGCTTGTTCTCAGTTGGTTGGTCTTCATTTATTTCCACAGGAGGGAAGGAGAGAAAAATACCACAGGATCTCTCTCTCAAAGGCCTGGCTTGGATCTGATTTGTATGTAGAGAAGTTAGGAGCAAAGACAGATGCACAGGTCCTCCAACAGAGTGCTCTGAAAGAAGAGGACAGTTTCTGCCAGTCTACTCAATCTCTGCTTCCCAATTTTACTAATTGGATACTTCCCTTCCAATACCTTGGAAAGGAGTGAGTGAGTTAAAGGTTGAGAGGAAGAAGTGAAGGAGAAATTGTTTTCCCCTATAGGAAACAGGAAAAGTAAGGAATAAGTTAGGAATAATAATAAGGAATAATGTCCTAATGTGTATAATCTCCTAATGTGTAATACTTGGTCTCTGCAACTCTACTTCTTTAATACATATCACCATTATATGTGGTGGTATCATCCTCATCCTCATTATCATCACTATCATGGTCAAAGGGAATATATTAGAATCACATAAAAACCAAGAAATTGGTAGGTTTCCTGCCAGACTGATTTTGGTTATTCCAGAATTATTCTGTTCATGATCCTTCCCTTCCTTGAAATCTACACAATCAGGAATTGATTACTGAGTTCAGTACGACCTCAGACCTCTCTAATAGTCAGTTACTAGGGCCCACATGTAAGGTTCTTTTCTCTTTATGCCCCCATATTTGGAGAGAGAGGTAAGAGCAGAGCAAGTACCTGGTACTCGTAAAACAGAATTACTGGGATTCACAGTCCCCGCCCCCCAGCCCAGGGATGGAAATGGGGGTTGGGGAAGGATTTCCCTACTATCTCTCTATCTCTTCTGCAGTAACAAAGGCAACAAAAAGATGAGTCGTGATATAACAACAGTGCTGCCTGCCAGCAGCAGTCCCTATGTGAGCAGTAAAGGTACAGCTGTGCGCTCACGTCTCCATCTGGGGTGAGCTCAAGACACAAGTGAGGGATTCATATACTGTCCTGGCTGTCAAAACTAGGAACCTTTTCAAAGGCTCAAGAAAGCCATCTTGAGACTAAATAGAACTCATTTTGTTACTCTCAATTCAGAATTTAGAACAGATTTGTACTTGCAGTAATGTCCTGATTGGATGAATAATAGCATCTCTTAGTTGTCAAAATTATTTGTATTAAAACTCAGTTTAGACAATGCAATAAAGTGCCCTTCTTAGCACATTGTGTCCCAATCATGATGAATGGCATGATTAAACTTTGTCTGTCTTCATAACATGATTAAGAGGGATCTGTTATTAGATAAAGGTGCAGAGCAAAGACAAATGCATCTCCAGCAGAAACTGAAAGTCATTGCCTCACTGGATGCACCCAGGTTGTGGATACAAATGACACCACAGCACATTCCTGGGGTGGCCAAAGAGCATGAAGTACAGCTTGGGTCTTTACATAGACACTAGAGCTATAGTGGTCTGAGAGAAATTTAGTGGGGAAGTGTTAGAATAACCTTGTGCAAAATAAGAAGTTGTTGTCATTAGGAATCAACTCCAAAATGCAACATTTTTTTTTTTTTACAAGTGATCCCAAAACTTCATTTCTATTCATCCCATAGTAGGGAGCCTTATTTACTACGGAGTTAGCCCTGAGTGAGCAATATTTCCCCCCAAGCAATTCAAGTCAAGGCCTTCTATGGATGGATTAACCAAATATATTTATTCAGTATCCATAAGCAGTAAAGCCCTGTACTAGATGTAATGAGTGATATGTGTAATAATATGGCTCAGTCCCTGTCGTTAAAAAGCTTATACTCACAATTATCTTCATGGCTGAGATGGCTAACCTCACAAGGAAGCAGAGTATCGCTGGAGAGTCAATGTCATGAGACCAGAAGTCATTCCATCAGCAACTCAACATACAGATTAAAAATGGAATGTTCAGCTCAGACAGATCTAGATTCAATTTCCACCTCCAACACTCACTGGCTTTGTGACCTTGAATAATTTGCTTAACTTATTTTGCCTCAGTTTCTAAATCTGCAAAATAAGATGAATAATCCATACTGGTGTGTGATGCTTTAGCAGAGCTGGTCCAGTAATAGGGAAGTAATAAATAACAGCTATTCCTTTTTCTGACTTTAATCAGCACTAGGAAAATGAAGTGAGTGTTTTAAAATTTATTTTTGCTATTGTGCTGTTATTTTTTGTGTGATTTTCCTCCCTTATCATGAATCTGAAAGGATTTTCACGGTAAAGATGTGCCTGCTATCCTGGTTGAATTTGTGAATTTGTGATTTGCCAGGATTTGGATTTGGATGGGCTAGGAAGCAGCACAGATGGACCTGTGTAGAAACCTGGATTCATGTCTCATTTGCTTACCACTGTAAACAGTGCTTTAAGCTAAGCTGTTTCATCATTCTGTCTTGGTTTTTCTATTTATCAAAAGGGAGATATGGAAGGAAACTTGTACTTACTGAGTATCAGGCACTATAATAATCGAATTCTACACATATCTCATTTAATCTTTATTCCAAACCTTCAAAGAACCCAGTTTTATCTTCATTTTACAGATTAAAAAGTGGAGGAGGATAGAATCTGGTGTCCAGAGTCTTGTAGCAAGGCAGAGCCATTCAGGAGTAAGACCATAGTCTTGGACTTAGATCAACTCAGCTCTAACATGGTCCTGCCCAGCACCTATCAATCTCAATGCGTTCATCTGTAAAATGGAGATAGCAATACATATCTTTTGGGCTTGTCAGTATTAAAAGAAAATAATTACTCTGTGTCTAGTGTCCAGGTCAGTTCCTGACATTTAGTTGATGTGCATTAAATGGTCCCTATAAGAACATGGACCACAATCTGATGTCAAAAAGGGTCAGATGACAAGGGTGCATTGGAAATACATGACTCTAGACACAGTTTCAGGAAAAGAATATTGGTCTAGACGGACTTCTTTGAAGGCTCTGACATCATCTCCTCCTCTTCTTCCTTTAATTCTCTTAAAGCAAATAAACTGTATTTGTTCCTGACAAAAGGAGAGACAACCTTGAACCCAGTTCTTCTGCCTTCCTGTTTAATGACTGATGTTGATATCCAACTCACAGGTGTTCTCATAGGTGTAGAGAAAAAAAAAATAGGCATTATACAAGGCCTCCAAATTCATATCAGGGTCATGAGATTCACTAAAAAGCATATTTAGGGAGCATCAACTATATGCCAGTCACTCTTTGAAGTGCGAGGTCACATCAATAAACAAGATAGACAAAATTCCCTACATTCGTGGAGCTTACTACCCAGCAGAGGGAAAGATAATAAATAGAATAAATAAGTGAATTATACAGCATGTGAGAAAGCAATCAAAGTGCATTGGAGTAAAGAAAAAAAGAGATTGGGGTAAGGGTTTGGGAGCCTGGGGGATGGGGTAGATTGTGACAGCTTTTAAATTGGCTCTCAGAGAGTCTCACCCAACCAGCATCATAATTAATATCACCTCAGAGATAATAGCTCTGAGCTGAATATGCAGATGTTTAATGCTGCTTTGTGTGAAAAGTGGATTGAAATGATAATTTAAGAATAATTATTTTAATTGATGTTTGAATATCAGAGAGACAGTGAGCTCGCTGGTGGGATGAGAAGGTGTGTTTGTGCTCAGGGATATTTGACTTCATTTACTTAAATGGATTTTCCATTCATGTCTCTCTTATGGATGCAAAGTAACCCTTCCAGGTAATCATGAGCAGTTCTCTTTACCTAGAAATATTCTCTCATTTATCCTCTCTGGGTGAGCAGAGTGGGAGGAAAGCAGCTGTAAGAAACCTCAAAAGTCATCAGACATAGATTGGAGAAGTGAGTTCAGCCAGGTGGCTAAAAGAGTGCCATTCTGCTTGTTAGCCTGACCTGTCAATATGAATGTGGCATAAGGTCATGGGAAATTTTCCACCCCTCAGGAGTTAACAGGGACACTTCTCTTTCCAATAAAAAGGTTGACACTATGTATAATGCTAGTAATTAATATATGCCCTAATGATGCCAAATGACCACTAGAAGTAGTGTTGTAGAAGAATACAAAATTACCTGGAAAGGTGATCAAAATACATCGTAAAGTGGGAAAGCTATATGTATGATTTGATACTATTTTTGATGTTATTGTTTATAAATGAAAGGAAACCAAAATATTAACAGAAGTTATCTCAGGATGGTAGACTTATGGGCAATTCTTACTTTTTTCTTTTTACACAATAAGCATGCCATTTTTGCAAAAAGATATAAACAATAAACATTCTATTTAAAGCATAATAACATGGGACACCTGGGTGGCATAGTCAGTCGAGCGTCTGACTCAGGTCATGATCTCAGGGTCCTAGGACTGAGGCCCATGTAGGGCTCCAGGCTGGGTGTGGAATCTGCTTGGGATTCTTTCTCCCTCTCCCTCTGCCCCTCTTGTTCATGCTTTCTCTCTCTCTTGCTCTCTCTCTCACAAATAAATAAATCTTTTAAAAAAATAAAGCATAATAACAAGCAAATCCAATTATCCATAGATATATCAACCTTGTTGTCACCAAAAGACTTGAAATCCCTTTGACTATTGGGCTACATCCTCTTTGTATATTGGGTGTATGTGGTTTTTAGAGGGTTACACCAGTAATGTGTTAGTAAGTATTTAACAAGAGGCTCTGTAGCCTGCTTCCCCATCCAAAAAAACAAAACACAACAAAAGAAAACCCCCAAACCAAACCAAACCAAAACAAAACAGAAACAAACAAAACACACATACAAAAACAAACAAACAAACAAAAAAACCCAAATTTTTAGTGTTCATCAATTTCCATGGTGTAAATACTCCCTCTGTGGCAATTTCAAGCTACCAACATCATGTCACTGAACATGGTACCTCATATACTAAAAAATTCAAAATTCAGAATCTCTATGTTAATAAATAAAGAAACTTTACAAGAATTCAGTTATTTAATACATAGAACAGCAAATGCTATTCCAGCAAAAGACCCTACATTATGTCATGGAACAGGATTTTAGGAAGATATACTCACAATAGACTTCTGTGAACCTTTATGTGATACTCTAGCATACCACTGTGTCATGTTCGCATCTGCTTGAACACAGAATTAGGCATGGAACAAAATTGTCCTTATACATTATTGGCTCACTTATGCTTCTCTTTTTCCTGGGAAAGGAAGAGACAGGTACAAGTACTTGTCTTCTATGATGATAAGGTCTCCTGAGAACCACAGGACTTTTGCTAGAAGAAAATTTGATGCTCTATTTCTTTAAAGTATTTTTAATATTTTATTTTTTTTTATTTTAATTCTAGTATAGTTAACATACAGTGTTACATTAGTTTCAGATGTACAATATAGTGATTCAATAATTCTATACATTACTGACGGCTCATCTCGATAAGTTTTATATATTGGAAAATTTAGCATCTGTATCTCCATACTATTAAATGAAAACATGAAAGCTTAAGGTTCATGGAGATTCAGATCCTTAAATTTCCAATATCTGAAGTTCTTTATTCAGTATTTCAGAAACTTCAGAGATTCTTCAGGAAGGAGGACAAGAGTTCACTTCAACAAATCCTTAAGCTGTAGCTGGGTGGGACTGGAGGTTTACCTTATGAGAAAGGCAATTGACATGCACCCTGAAGCCAGAATATTATGTAAAAATCACAAGTACATTCGCACTGAGAAACCATGTGATGTCGATGCAGGTAGGTCATGGCAAGGGATTCACACTGTGAAATGATGACTATCATTTATCGAGCATGTTCGGCATGGCAGGAATAATCTGAGTCAAATTTTTGTGACAACCTTATGGACTAGGCATTGTTATTAATCTCATCATTATAAGCAAGGTAACAGCCTGGATTTATAAAGATAGGAAGGGGTAGAACTCTGATTCAAACTCAAATCAGCCTTATCTGAATCTACCTAAGCAGATTCTCAAAAGCATAATACTTCATTGCCTCCCCAATGTGTGGGCCAGTCGCTTGTGTGAGAACATACTCTGTCAGAGATACTGCTATGTGTTTGCCAAACCCATTCGTTTTCCTTCCAGTTCCATAGCTAAGCTTTATTTCCAGACTACTTGAGATATGTTAGATCCATGTGACTGAGTCTAGATAAAATAGGATGAGGTCAGAAGTAACAGGAGCCACTCTTGGCCCATAAAAGCCTCCTATGCTCGATGCTCCTGTGTCCTTCCATGGTGACTTTGGAAGGCACATTTTGAATATGGAGGTACTACAAAATGAAAGGAACCTAAGTTTCTGAATGACCAGAGTTAAGTCATAGAGACTTGGGCTTATTTGTTACTGCAGCATGGTTGAGTATACTCTAACTTATCCATACATCTCACTGGATTTTTTTAGTTAAAAGAAAAAAATGTGGCCAGAACCTTGCTGTGCTCAGATGTCCCTCTCAGAGTTGTCCTCCAGTCTTCCGTAACACAGTCCCTATGCCTCTGTTTTAAATCTTACTATGTTGAATTACAATTTACACTTTGTACGTCTTTCTGTGTGCTTTGTAAGGGCAGGAATGGCCTCTGGAGCTGGTCCAGGTTGACTGTTGGTTGGCATATTGATTGGACCATACATGTTAGCCTGTAAATGCCTGAAATGAAGGACTGTCAAGAACCAGTTCAGAGAGAGACAGTCAGTCAAAGAAAGACAATTATCATATGATCTCACTCATATGTGGAATTGAACAAACAAAACAGAGAATCATAGGGGAAGGGAGGGAAAAATAAGGTGAAATCAGAGAGTGAGACAAACCATAAGAGACTCTTCACTACTGGAAACAAACTGAGGGTTGCTGGAGGGGAGGTGGGTGGGGGATGGGATAACTGGGTGATAGGCATTAAGGAGGGCACTTGATGGAATGAGCACTGGGTGTTATATGCAACTGTTTAACCACTAAACTCTATCTCTGAAACTAAAACAAAACAAAACAAAACAAAAAACTTAAATGAGAAACTTAGAGTGATTCTGTGAGGTACTTGGTGTCATCCTAATTTTTACAGAGGAGAAAACAGTCCACTACGAGTCGGTGATGAAACTGGGATTTGGCCAGAGTCTGGCAGGCACCAGGGCTTCTGCTCTTTCTATCACACCCCTCTCCTTCTACCAATTGCCTCTTTTCCACCCTCCCCCACACTCTCAGCCAGTCAGTTGCACCAGAATAGAGTCAGGAGTAAGAGTCTCAGAGTGTACCCTCTCTGCAATGCTGGCCTGGGGGCCTTTGGGAGGCCCTTGGCCCTTATTTTAGATTCCCTAGATGGCTCTCTACCTGGTGCTGGAAAGGTTTGTATATTCTCACCAGCATCTTTTCAGTTCTGATAGCCAAAAACAGGCACTGGGGGAATGAAAAGCCAAAGGGAAAACATAGAAGCTCTTTTGAGTCTGCTGAGTCCGTGAGACTGCTGGGAAATAAAAAACTCCATAAAATTTTTTGAAGAAAGAATCATGCCACCTTGATCTGTTATTACTCTCTTTTCAGGCCTCCTCTCTTCCAATTCTCACTCTTTTCCCTTGTTTCTTGCATGTATTATGAATCTTCTACCAGGCATGTTATGACACACCCTCCCCATTAATCCCACCCCATTGATTAGATCAGGGTTTTGTACCCAGGGTGCTCTCTTGGACGACACTGAGCCATTAGAAAGCCAGAGACCAGCATGCCACAAGCCACATGGCTTCTCCTTCCCCTGCTTTGCAAATAGTTCAACTTGCAAAATCCATGGATGTCTTATTTCTCAGCTGATTAAGGCCAACCCTTTGAATGTGTGGAGAATTAGCATTTGGCTGATTCACTTTCTGTACCTTTGCCTGGCTATCAGAATACATTGTGAATATCCTAAAAATTTCTAGTGTATTTTCAAAATCTACATTCTGCAGTGCAGAACATAGTCACAAAACAATCTTGCAGTTGTATCAATAAAGAGATTTTTTGATATCCCTCTTCTCAAAATATCCTAGAAAGAAGGGAATCATGCCCACTTTGAAGACAAATTTCCCCTTTATAATGTTTAATGACACTACTTTTATATATTCTGGTTTCCAGGGGGCACTGGGAGAGTGACATTTTATCTTCTGTTTTCTTCTTGCTCAGATATTTTGGTTTCAGGGGCTCCTTATGTTTCTATATTGAAAGAAATAATTAGTGCACGATTAAGGGTCTGCTGGCTTTCCTGAATTCAACTTAAAACAAGAGTCTAATTTCTCCCTGTATTATTTGGAAGAAACAAAAGAAAAACTCCAAGTTAATAAAATACAAATGCCACGGACTCACTCACATTCTCTCAGGGGAATCTGAGAAACAGCTTTGGCCCTCTTCCCAGCTCATTTAAAAGTGAGAAGTCAATGGAATGAAGCTGTTTGCAATAAGCAATAATGGTGATAAATAATGCATGGGCATTTATTATTTCCACAGTCCCCTCCCTCCCACTCGATCAAGGTCCTGAGCAAACTTTCTCCTCCTCGTGCTCATTCTCAGCTAAAGGGCTCATGCAGTAAGAAATGATTGGTAGTTCAGGGCCAGCCTTATCTGAAACAAACTGTCATGTGTGCTCTGCAGGCCACGCAGAAGCGTGAGGGTCCCCTGCTGGGAGCTGCCCCAAATCACCACTTCACCAAGCACCTAACTGCGTGTTACAGCAGGCCTGTGTCTCCCGGAATGGACCTGTCAGGAGGATGGGCTGAGTTTTCTCAAAATGGTAGGACGTGGTCATCTGGAAAAAGGGAGAAGGTGGTGTTTTGGGCTTGTACAGAAGGAAGGGCGGCCAGACTGTGAATTCTCACCCAGGCTGCAGTTCCTGGTTTCATTCTGGTTGAGCCTTTTTGGAAGAGCAAACACCAGGTTCTTTCCTCAAAGCACTAGAAGGACAAGTTGACTTGGACAATCTGGCCCAGACTTTCCCGGTCAGAGGTCCAAGGAACGAGCCCCTCTACATGCTAAAAGAAAAAGTTTTCCATGGCAAATATGTTTAGGACATAATTGGGTTTCATGAGCACAGGGTTTCTGAGAGCTGAAAATATATTATTCTAAATTGTGCATCTCCAAAAGTATGGATATGGTAAATGGTGGTTCTCCAATATAATTAACTGTGGAATTGTCTTGCTAAGTCTTTTGTAAGAGTCACTTACAAGCTGTGTGACCTTGGGCAAGTTACTTAACTGTATCTTTTATTTTTAAAATGGGGGAAATTAAGATGATTAAATATATATATATTTATATGATTTATATGATTAAATATATAAATATATAAATATATATAATCATCATATATATACTGTAACCTGTAAGTTTATACTTTTATACTTGCAGTTATATGTATTTATAAATAAGAAAAATGCCTGGCCCATAGTAAGTACTATGCTAGTGATAAGTAATTATTGTGGCTGTTTTGATCATTGTTGCAGAATCCAGGATTGACATGGATTAAGAGTTTAAGAGTTTATGAGTCATGTTTTAAGCATCATGGAAAGAACATGGAGTTTAAAGTCAGACAACTATGATTCAAATACCAGCTATTATTTTCTAGTCATGCGCTCCTAAGCAAGTTCACAACTCTACTTCAGTTTCTCCTGTAAAACGGGGATATTTTAGTACCTTGCAGGAATATTTTGAGAACTAATGAGATGAAGTTATGTATGTGAAGTTCTTAGCACTGTGTCTGCATATTTTGAGCATTCTCAATCATCATCATCGTCATCATCATCATCATCATTTCTATCGCCATGGCCATCATCTCAATGAATACTTACAACAACCCTGCAGGTTGAAAATTATTATAGATGGAAAATTAACATTCAGAGGGTTTCAGTAAATTGACTCAGGTCACATAGCTAATAAGAGACAAAACGCAGATTTAAACCTACATCTGTCTGGTTTGAAAATCTCCCTATGGCTGAGACATAAAGTTTAAAAAAGAAAATCATGTGCTCCTCATATTTCCCAATGTCCCCTGCCATTGCACTGGGGCAAATGAATGGGAAATGATGAGTCATTTCTGGACCAGAACACTTATGCTTTAGTGAGACTTTTTCACCCCTCTCTGCAGTGTCATGGAAGGCATATGTTAATATGATGTGTCACAGACTGAGGGAGGCTGAATCCTTTAGTCATTAAGTGGCATAGTACCCTTTATTATAGTGGTAAGCCACTATGATTTTGTGGTATCTAACAATCATTAACACAATACATCATACCTCTCCCATTATGCTTAAGGTACTGTCCCTGTTGTTAAGGAACTTACCAACTAGTGTAGGGATATAAAACATGCACACACAAAAATATATCTTAAATGTTGAAGAATATGTCAAGAACTATATCATGACGATCCAATCAGGAAAACAGAAACAAGTCTGGGTATGTTAGAGAGAAGATATGTTTTTTAAAGATTTATTTATTTGAGAGAGAGAGCACAAGCATGGGGAAGGGTAGAGGGAGAGGGATAAGCACACTCCCCACTGAGTGGGGAGCCCGATGTTGGGCTTGATCCTATGACCCTGAGATCCTGATCTGAGCCAAAGGCAGATGCTTAACTGACTGAGCCACTCAGACGCCCCGACAAAAGATATTTAAGACAGGAATTGATTTCAAGGGTATTTCAAGGGCTGGAGTTATTAAAAGAGAAGAAGATAAAGTTACTCATTGTATTTGTAGGAAACTAGCATGTTTCTGGATCTTCAGAGCAAAAACTCTACCTGGAGGCCAACGTGCTATGCTGCGAAAGCTCTTGCTGGTGGAGCCCAGCTGCTTGAGCCTAACTCCCGGGACACTGGCTTCTGTTACAACCGCCATTGTCACTGCCACCAACACAGCTCCTGCAACCAGCGTGGTTCTTGACATTGCTGCAAGACATCGCCAAGAGCCACCTTCCAACTTCCCACCTGTGCCCCCACCCCTATAGGCAGAATCTAAGCCAGTTACAAGGGAGTCAAAGATATGTTGTCTACTGGTCATAGAAGTCAGCATTGGGGGTGGGAAGGCGGGCTGAGGACAAATGGCTGGCATGGGTTCAAATCAGGCTGTAAGGACAACATTTGCCAAGGGAGCTTAGAGAAACAATTAGGGTAGTCTCCATGGTCAAAGAGAGATAATATTAGTTTCCTGTCTTGCTGTAACCTTAGTGGCTTAAAACAACCCAGATGTATTCTCTTACAGTTTTGGAGGTCAGAAGCCTAAAATGGATCAGCGCGGCTCTCTTTTTGCTGGAGCCTAGAGGGGGAGAATGTGTTTCCTTATCTTTTCTAGCTTCTAGAAACCATGACATTCCTTGGTTTATGGCCTCATGTCACTTTGACCTCTGCTTCTGTCATCACATCTCCTTCTGACTCTGACCCTCCCACCCTATAAGAACTGACCTGATTACATTGGGCCCGCCCAAATAACCCAGGAAAATATCCCCATCTTAAGACCCTCCATCTTTATCACATTTTGCCAAATAAAGTCACATATTCATAGGTTTCAGGAACTAGGATGTGGACAAGTAAAGGGGGCATTATTCTACCTGAGATTCTACCAAAGAGATTTGGGCCAGGCTTTCAAAGGCTGCATAGGACTGAGGTGAGTAGAGAAAAGCATGAAGAATAGGGGATTCTAGGCAGCAGAGCTGGCAAGTTCAAAGACAAATGCAGAGAAAGACAGACTGGTGGAGGACAGTGTATAAACAGGTGTGACTGGCAGATGGCTCATGGAAGCCATTGTGACACATAAATCTAGAAAGGAAGGTGTGGCCAGATGCTAGGAAGCCTTGATTTTATAGTTTATGTTGTAGTTAATGGGGAAACATGAAGTAATTAAGCATGGGAACCATGTAACAAAAGCTCCTGTCTAATAATGTAAATAATGACCTTAGCTAAGATTTATTGAGACTTGCAACTGCCAGGCACTGGTTTAAGTATTTCACATTTGGTATTCATTTTAACCTACATGACAGTTCTGTGAGGTAAAACTATTAAGATCTCTACTTTATAGATAAGGAAACTGAGGCCAGGAGACTTGAGACACTTTCCCAAGGCCATATGTTTGGTAAGTTGGGGAACTGTGATTTAAGTCAACTAATTTGACTCTGATAACTCCAAGTGTGGGTACAGATGTGGTGTGTGGGAACTCATACCCTGGTGACAGAAGAGTGAGTGAGTGATTATTACATTTGGAACAGAAATTGGCAACACCTTATAAAGGCGAAGATATTCATATTCTATAAGCTGACAGTCTCCCACTTCTTAATATATTAATAGAAGAACTTGGTCACCATTATATGGGAAGACATTTACTGATATGTTTATTATAAACATATTTTGCTGTCACAGCAAAATATGTTTTTGACAGCAAAATAGTGTAAACAAGCCTTATATTAGTGAGGAGACAGATAAATAATTCATGGTTTATTCCAACATTAGAATAGCATGCCATAGTTAAGATGAACAAATTGAGATTTTTCTATCAATATGGATAAACCTCAAAAACATAATATTGAAAGAAAAATGTAAGAGAAATCATAGCATATTGGCTAAAACACACGTAAATTTTTTTTATTTTAATTTTTTGAAAGATTTTCTTTATTTGAGAGAAAGAGAGAGAGGGAGAGAAAGGGAGAGAGAGCAACATGCCGGGGCAGGGTGGGGGAGAGGCAGAGGGAGGGGAAGAAGCAGACTCCCCATGGAGCAGGAAGCCTGATGCAGGGCTTGATCCCAGGTCTCTGGGATCATGACCTGAGCTGAAGGCAGACGCTTAACCAACTGAGCCACCCAGGAGCCCCCACATGTAAATTTTTAAAACACAAAAATTTAGTGTGCGTTTCTTATGGATACAGATACAAATAGTAAAAGTATAAAAACATCCACAGGAGGGATGCCCATGAGATAGAGGGACATGATGAAGGTGGGAGAAGTGAGGGTAACATTCGATTTCTTGGAGAGAAAAAGAGACATCTGAAGAATATTTGTAAAATGTTAACATCTGTGGATCTGGGTGGGGAAGATGCTTATGCTGTGTTTTCTGAACTAGTATGTTTTTGTACTATAAAACGTTCAAATTATTTCATAATTTAAAATAATTAGGAAAGAAATTAAGGGATTTAATACTACTACTACTTAGCTTCCTGGGCTGATGTGAGGATTAAATGAGATACTATAAACTGCCTTGCATACTGTCTGGCTCCAGAGGCTAGACCAGGGCCTCAGAGAAGGAAGCCTCCCCTCCTTCCAGATTTTCTGTCCTGCTTTTGACATATATGTAATAATTTGTGGTTCACAGAAGGCTTTCATATCCATTATTTAATTTTTTCATCAAAACAAGCTAGTGAATACAGCAGGCCATTTTAAGACACTGGGCCTAAGAAATAAATATAGGTGGTTTAGGGTAGGCAGGGGGTGGAGCCAGGTCTCCTGATATCCTGACCACGGAACTTCCCACTATCTCTCAAATATGGAGCAGTAGTGCTTGTGAAAGGCCATAGAAAGCTCTTCTCTCTGCAATGGGATAGTAATTCTGATAAGCCTAACTTGCAGGCTGTAGGAGAGAGTAAGCTGGTTTGGAGGGAAAAAGGCTCCCTTGGCAATCCTTCCACTGGTGGCCAGCAAATCCCCTAAGCTTTCTTCCTAAATGCTCCTGTTCTTGAAATGGAAACAAAATGCTAGTTTCTTCCAATCACTTCTTCTCTGTACAGGCTTTAGAAATTTATGTGGATCAAATGAAATCACATGTGTAGTCATGCTTTGGAAATGATGTGATAATAGATGTAAAATACTATTGTTATTGCATAAGTAGCCTGTTGGACTGGATTTTTTGATATTTCAGCATTTCCAGATGGTTCAGATCCTTCCTAAATTCTAAAAAAGGGGGGGGCAAGGGGAAGGAAGTGAGGAAACCCTAGTCTTTTTAGAGACCAATCTGACGAGAAGCTCGAAAGGGAATTTCTAATTGCAAAGAACCAATTCAACACAACCTAAAAAACACAAAGCCATGTTTAAGTGTGTTTGACAGGTGGCTACCACAATGTCTTCTTCAGTAAGTAGATTCAATTTATTTGCACTGTTTTCCATGCTGTAAAAGGAATTTCTAATTTACAATATCTGATATGATTCATTAATCTAGAAAATTAAATTTCTGGAGAACATGGTCTGTGTGTCCAAAAATTAAAATCCAACTCTCTGTGCTCTTTTGTTTTCCTTCAAAGGAGCTTTTAGGTTTGCAGTGGCAGAACAAATTACTTTAGCAAAACGATTGCCCCCATATTTATAAAAGTGCATGTTTGACTTAGTTGTCATAGGGCTATCAGGAGCACAGGGCAGCAAAGGCAAGAGGACTGATAAAAATGAAAGAGTGTGGGCACTCTGAGGGCAAGCAGGGACATCTCTACAATGAGGATGGCATTTAAGGCATAGGGACAGCCTGTGATCTGCTGGGGGACTTGAAAGGTGACATGTGGGATGAGGAACCTCTATTAGCAATAGGGCTTCTCACCAAGCTTTTCAAACCAATGTCCTAGCAGAGAATCAAGAACAAGGAGCGAGTTTTCCAGCCCCTCAGCCGTTGGAGGCAGTGTGCTGTATTTGGAGGCAGTGTGCTATATTTGGAACCACTGATACCTAGGGGGCAAGAGCCAGGGAGCTGGCCAGTTTGCAAGGTCTAAAATTTTTCATCCACACAAAGGGGAGAATGCCTACCTTCCCAGGACAGTAATGAAGTTTCAATAGATAACATATCATTCGTGCTTTCAAATATGTAACATGTACATCACTGTAGAGTGGTGTTTTTCCTGAGAAATCTTTTGGGGACAGGGTGTGACTCCACCATCCACACCATTCTTTCCACTACAGGTCTTATCTTTCTGAGTCTACCTGAAGTACTTAATAAAGGCTTTTTAAAGTGATCCTTTGGGAATAAGACGAGGAGTTGGGCAGAGAAATAAATTATTTCTCATTGATGACAGTAATGGAAAACAAAGCTCAGGAAAAAAATCAAAACAATAATTCCTGTGTCGGCAGGCAGTGGATTTCATTTGGGTTGATCTACACTGACCATCGTTCCCCAGCTCCTTACTGTATGCCTCATATTTAAAACAATTCTTTCTAAGCCATACATCATAAGCACTCATTCAAACTAATTAGGTATTGCTTGGATTTTTTACAAAAATGATTCAATTAAAAAAAAATAATTCAGTACTTGGAGTCTCCTGTTTTTACATCTAATGTACCATATGTCTTTAGAACTACTTTAATTTAATATTAGAGAAATCAGATATGCTTATAATCAAACTCCATTATTCATACAACCTAAGCATTCACACTTTTTCAATGCTTTTATTTCATACTTCGGTTTGTTTTCTTTCACAGGTTGAATCAAGTTGATTAGATATTCTTATTGTTCCATGTAAGCTTTGCCTTTCTTCCTATCGCCCTTCTGTTATACCATCTCTCTACTCAGATGCATTTCTATAGCTTTACACTTGGTTAAATTCACATAAGCTTCTCATTTTAAAACATGGGTATTCAAGAGACTCTCAACTTAGTTTTATGACATTTTCATTTCCTGGCCCGTTGGTAGCATAGCAGCGTTAGCAGTGTAACAAACCATTCCCAAAGTTAGTGCCTTAACGTAATATTCATTTCATTAGCTCTAGATTTAGTGGGTTGACATTTTGAGCTGCACCCACCTGGGCAGTTGTGATGATCTCATCTGGGCTTACTCAGGCATCTTCCATCAGCTAGTGGGCGATGGCCTCATTCATGTGTTTGACAGTTGGTTGGTGGTTGGTGGTTGGTTGGCCGTTAGGATAACTAGGCCAAATGTCACTCATCATCCCCTGGACTGGATCAACCTTGTTCACACTGTGTTGGTCTTGGGGTTCCCAAGGACAAGAGAAAGCAAGCCCAAATGTGCAAGCATTTTTCAAGTCTCTCCTTGCTTAACCAAAGGGAGCCACATGACCAAGCCCCAAGTGGGTGTGGGAGGAGATTCCCAAGGGCAGGGTGAATAAACTGGGGGCCAAACTGCCGCTATGGATCACAAGCAGCAAGGTCAATTATGCTAACATTCCTATATTGTTCTTTCCTCCCGACTGTACCCCTTTCCTGCACTTTCCTTGGAGAGACTTCCGAGGGAAGTCTTTGCACACACCCTTCCATTCTGTCCCAAACGTAATAGGTAAAAACTATTTCTCACCACCTCAGCTTGAACCCAGAGGTCTAGACACCTTGAGATTAGCCCAAACATGGGAGGCCTATCCTAAATTAGCCTTACCTGAGCAATGATCACTGAGCCACAGAGGTATGCTGGTTTTGACACTTCAGACTTAGAATGAGGATGGCACTGATGAGGGGCAGATCTTCACTGATGAGGGGCAGATCTTCACTGATGAGCGGTCACATAAATAAATGTATTGTTTTTATTTTTCAAAAATATTGTAGTTCACAAGTTCACTTCATTTTTCTGATGGATTGAATCACTTATATCTTGAGATGTGATTTGCTTATTTCTATGGAATTGCCTGTCAAATGGTGTATTTTTAAATAGATATTTCCAGATTGCTTTCTCCAAAGGACCTCACGATTCAGATTTCTATCAGCAATGGTTGAATGTATACTTAAATTCTCCATCAGGAATAAGTAATAGAGACTTTTACAATTTTTGTCAGTTTGATAGGTATGTGACATTTCATTGCTACTTTAATTTGTATTTCCCTGACCACTAGTGAGTTGGAGAAGTCTTAAATGTGTATGCCAGCCACTTGGGTTTCTCTTTCTTTGAATTGTTTATTCATATTTTTGGCTCAATTTCCTGTTTAACTGTTTGTTTCCTGTCAATTTGTAAGACCTATTTACATATATTTAAAATTGTTAATTTTTGGTTGGCTGCACTGCTGCCCCCTCCCATACATAGTTTTTTTTTTATTGATTTTTATTTTGTTATGCAGGAAACATTTTATACATTATTTTTGTATAAGCAAGTATGTTTATTTTTTTAAAAAGTGGTTTGTGGTCTCCTGTCTTGGTTAACAAAATTTCTCTTGGTTTTAGATCAAATATATAATCTCCCTGATTTTTACTAATATATATATATTTACATTTTTGTTATTTACATTTAAGACTTTCATCTATCTGGAATTTATTTTCAGAGGTGATGTAATATAAAGATCCAATGCCATTTCCCTCATCATGGAAGTGCAGTTATATTATCACCGTTGTTTAATAATTTGTCCTTTCCTACCAAATCTAAATAGTATCTTTAACATCTATTAAATTTTAATACATGGTAAGATTTTTTTTCCTGGATTCTCTATTTTACTCTACCTATTTCTCTGGCATTTCCACTTTAATTTGATTGTAGTATACTCTAATATTCCCCAATGTTGTGTTTTTGCAGACTAATATTGAGCAATTTGTTATTTCATATACATGTCTAATTTTTTTAAATGCACTTTTTGGGGTTACTAATTCTGGGAGAATCAACACTTTCATGCTATTAAGTTTTATTCAAGAATATGCAGTGCTTTTTTATCTATTCATTTTTTATATCCTTCAATGACATCTTCTAGTTTTCTTGACATAGGTCCTTTGTCTTTCTCATTAAACACATGCCTGATAACTTTGCAGTTTCTTCCACTAGTGCAGATGATTTTTTTCCTACCTCCATTTCTTGGTGTTTATTTCTAAAATAGACAAAAGCTATATGATATGGTCTAATGTAGCATAGCAGTTAAAACCATGGATTCTGGAACAAGACTGCCAGGGTTCAAATCCTGTATCTATGGCTACCACCAAGATGGTTTTGGACATGCTATTTAAACTTCCTTCTCTCCTGTAAAATGGAAATAATAGTGCCTACTTATAGCATAGAGGTAAGCTATGCCCTGAAGATTTCTGTTCTCTCTCCAGAGTGAAAAGTTATTCATGGGGAATGGCTGTCCAGTCCCCCAAGGACTATAATTCCAAGATTCCCTTATATCTGCATGGCTCCAAATGACTGACTTTAGGCTAACAGAATGTGATAGAAGTGTTGTTCACTAGCTTCAAGCCTGGCTCAAAAATATCCCAGGCTTTCTTTCTTTCTCTAGCTGTCATTTAGATATTAATACCTCAAGCAACCTTAGGAGCCTTGAAATAAATTGCGCAGAGCCTCTATCAGCCTGAGTTCCTTGAATGACTCTAGGAATGATGTTCCTTCCACCCATTCCACTCTCATCTACTCATGAAGGGAACATTAAGTTCAGCTACAATGGGCCACTGAATTCCAATGTTTATCTCTTACATCACCTAGTGCTGCTCTATAAAGAACTTTATGGGAGATGCACACACACACACACACACACACACACACACACACGTATGTGTGTCAGTTTGTGTGTGTGTATGTGTTAGTTATACAAATGTAATAATCTTATATCTAGATACCAACCAAATGCTCTTACTACTTTTAGAGTTTTTTCTACATTCTCTAGGATTTTCTGGGTCACATTATCATGATCACATTATCAGCAAAAAATAGATAGCTATATTTCTTCCAATGTTTATACCCATTATCTTATTTTCTTATCTTACTGTATTTATTTAAATTGCCAAGACAATGTTGATTAATAAACTTGAGAGTAGGCACTGTATTACTCCTGTTATTATTATAAATGGTCTATTGTTTTCTTCTTTAGACTATTAAATGCTATTGGGTTTGGGAAAATATTATATTTAAGTTACTTTATTAACTAGTTAGTAATACTTAGTAAGTTTTAGAAATGACTGTGTATTTTACCAAATGCTTCTATCTGACACTGGCAGGTTTACATGTATTTTGTCCTTTATTAGTTGATATGTTGGAATATATTGAGATTTTTTTTTCTGTCTTGAACTATCCACACATTTCCCAAAATAAGTCTCTTGAGTCATATTGTAGTATTCTTTTGATGACCCTGTCAGATTCTATTGCTAATAGCTTCTTTAGAGAGGCTATATTTTAAATTATGATTGAGATTAGTCTGCAGATTTCTCTTTTGTACTGTATTTATCAGGTTGAGTATGAATATAATGTTGGTTTCATGAAATGAAGTGGGAATGTTTCCATTTTCATAAAAAAAAAAAAAAAGCTTAGATAACTTCAGAAGTGTTTCTTCCGTTAAGTTCAAAATCACTTACTCTTGAGCCCGTCTGCTCTTGGTGCCTTTTCTTTTCTTTTTTTTTTTCTTAATTATAATTTTTTATTATAATACCCATCACTGGCCTATCCCAATCCCCCACCCCGTCCCCTCTAAATCCCTCAGTTTGTTTCCCAGAGTCCATAGTCTCTCACGGTTCATTCCCCCTTCTGTTTACCCCCCCTTCATTCTTCCCTTCCTTCTCCTACCGATCTTCCTATTTCTTATGTTCCATAAATGAGTGAAACTATATGATAATTGTCTTTCTCTGCCTGACTTATTTCACTTAGCATAATCTCCTCCAGTCCCGTCCATGTTGCTGCAAATGTTGGGTAATTGTTCTTTCTAATGGCTGAGTAATATTCCATTGTATATATGGACCACATCTTTTTAATCCAGTCATCTGTTGAACTCTTGATGCCTTTTCCACAGATCTTTGCATTCCTCACCAATCTCTGTGGCAACTGATCTATACAAGTTTTTGACTTATTTGGTCATTGTTGGTAATTCAGCTCATATTTGGAAATTTTTTGTTTAAAAATTAAGAATTCATCATGTTTTTCTGTGCTGTATCTGAAGCTTCTTAAATAATTTTGTTTTGTTCATACTGTCATCCAGTACCTCGGTATTGCTACACACCTATTCCATTTGACCTTCCTTTCTCTGGTTCTTGTGTCCCCATAGATGAGTTGTTCTGTTAGCTTACCAGGTCTCGCATTGTGACAGCAATCTTGAAAGGATTGGGAAGTAAACTATTTTACGCCCATGGGTTGCTGTGTTCTCCATGTCCTTGAACAATTCCAGCCTCAAAAATAGAGAAAGGTTATCCACTTGCTCAATGCCCCTTTAGCTTCTTGATGACTAAAAGGACCCCAGAAGTACGTATGTATTAACCTCCGGTTCGTATTTTCTTGGGCTAAAGTTTTCCCAGAATGCACAACATTCCAGTTCTCTGGGGATCTCTGAAGCTGCTGTGTAGACTCTCACCTAGATTCACCTTGCTAGGACCAGAATCCGGGGCCCAGAACTTCACAGCAGCTTGGACCGGGGGAGGCTCATAAGTCAGAGATGGGAATGGAGGGAAAGTCGATGCACTTCTTTTTTTCTCTTTCCATGATAATGAATTAATGCATGAGATGAAATGAAGATGATTTCTTGATATCCTTTAATCAAAATCTACAGACAAAAATGGGAAGTTCTCACCTGATATTGCTTTTGATTTAGTAACTCTTCTTATTTCATATTCCCCTTTGAAAGTGTGGAGGAGGGGCAGGAAAATTATTCTCTGGAAAGCAACTCCTTTAGATGCATCACATGTAATGTACATGTATAATAATAATAATCTTTCAAGACATACCTATTTTATTGAAATCAAGGTTCAGGAAAATTAAGTAAATTGCAGATCTACAAGTTATACCAGATCTGCAGAATGTTGAGGTCTATGCTCTTTTTATTACTTCCTCCTTTACTCAAATGGAAGACATCTTAAAACAAGGCCACGGTTAAGCAAAATGACAATTTATCAGGTGAAATTGAGTATTTATATCAAATAAAAGCAGATTTTAGAGGTCTAATGTCCAACTGAATGATGTGTACTTTTAACAAGGTTTATTTTCTCCTCCTTGTTTGATGATTTTTTCGCAGGTTGGCTTTGCTGGGACCCAGGGCAGGCTGCCCCAAAAGGTACCTCAATGGTATATTGACTTTTTTGAATTGAAGCTACTTGGCAAACAACTGGTGGGAGGACTATCAGATTCTCTCCTGTCCCCCCTGAAAGCAGGAAACAAATCTCCCATATGAAAAACATCCACCCTTCCTAAGAAGTAAAAAGACATTCTTATCACCAGGGTTAGGAACTTTAAAGTTGAAAAAACTGTAGAAATAAACCCTGTTACTTTTTTACTAATCTACTGCCTCAACCCAAATTCCACTTAGAATTCCTTACTTATCAAAGCTCTCAAGCACCTACTTTCCTTATTCTGTAAATTCATCACCTTTATTGTCTCTTTGTCTAAAATGTATAAAACCTGCCTGCCTTGGTCATTTCATGGGTCTCGATTTCAGTACTAGGCTCTGTGCACATATAATAAGACTTTGGGATTTTTCCTCCTGTTAATCTGTCTCATGTAAATTGAATTCACGGTCCAGCTGGAGGACCCTGAAGTTTAGAGAAAGCATTCTCTCTTCCCTACAGTTTCTTTGATCCATCCCCTTACTAAGTCACGTCCATTGGCAAGCACCTTGAGATTCATTAGTACTAGAGGTCCAAGTTCTCTCATCCTTCCACAGAACAACACCCAGCAAGTCTTATATGAAAGTTCACATTAGTTTTTTCCATACAGTGAGATTTCACATATGATATTATTTTAATAAAGTAATGGTTATTTTAATTAATCCATAAATTTTTTAAAAAGAGTCTTGCGAACCATTTTCTGAATTCATATGGAGAATTCATGTACTTTCTGCACCTGCCCACTTTCTTGAGATTGGATATGGGAGAAGTACAGTCAATACCCTGATACCAAGATAAAATGTTACCAAATTGCACCCTCTTTGCAGCTTCTGGAGACCTCCTTGAATTGTTTAGAGCTCTGTGCCCACAGCATGAAAACCAGAGACCCGAAAAAAAGTGAAGGATGGAACGTGTTTAATAGATAAGAAAACTGGGGGGTGCCTGGCTGGCTCAGTCAGTTGGGCGTCTGGCTCATAAGGTCAGCTCAGGTCACAATCTCCGGGTCTTGAGATCAAGCCCTGCCACTGGCTCCACATTTGGCAGGGAGTCTGCTTGGGATTCTCTCTCTCTCCCTCTGTCCCTCACACTGCTCATGTGCTCTCTCTCTCGCTCGCTCTCTAAAATAAATAAAAAATCTTTAAAAAAGATAAGAAAACTGGGAACTGTAATAATAGAAAGGGAAGAATTATTCAAACCCATTTGATTTCAGACTTGTACTTAAGCAAGGTGCCCCATGGATTAGCCTCATCCTGACTGAACTTCTCTCTTTACCTCCAACGTCTGTTGTATTCAAGACATATGCCTGGCCTTGTAGGGAACAAGGAATCAGGCAGACTCAGCTTTGCCTTCAGGAGCCAGGCAACATGGGGGAAGAGGAGTGAGCATGAGAATGCAGAGAAAAAAGATGGATTTCAGAAGTGCTACATGGGGAGAAGGACCGTCCAAAAGAGAAAACATAAACAAAAGTATGGGGGAGTGTGTAGCGCTTGTGTATTTGGCTTGACTGTTATGTACATAAATGGTGAGCTTGAAGAAATCAGTAATAAGGCAGGAAAAGTAGCTTAGAATCAGATAAGTAAGGGCCCTGAATGCCATGAAAAATTTGACCTAATATGAGGAGGAGAAGAAGACAAGGTCAAGAGGTCTGCTCAAATTGGCCAAGTCCTCACACCATCTTTTTGTATGAAAGTGTCCTGGTGATCCCACTGGTCCCAGGAAATGCCTCCTTGCTTTCTTTTATCCTGGCACCCTTCATCATGGTCCCATCTTCCAAAGGTGGCTACAATATTCAGGGCTGTAATCATAAGCTCCTTGCTTATACCAAAACTACAGCCACTTTAAGCCAGAGCTTTGCTTCTGGTTCTGTTTCATTACTATCTCACTCCCACCCTGGTCTGGGGCTGTACATCAGGTCTGTCGCCTCCTACCTCTGACTCTGCGCACTGAGAATGATTAAGGTAACACTCCTAGCTCTCTATTCTACCTGGATCTCAGAATTCAACTGCAGAACTGAACCTAGAAAATTCTCTGTGAGGAGAGGCCTTAAACAACACTCCCAGAAGACAAAATTTATTTTAATTCCAGTCTTTTTCTAGCACAGCATATTATGAAGAAATGTTTACAATTTTTTAAAAATAGAAAAATTACGTTTCTAGTATGTCATATGAAGGAAAAGAGAAAAAAATGCAGACAAGTGAGAAGATTCCTTTACTGTGTTTGTCTTGTGTTTTTGGTTATATCATTCTTTAGGGCTGGACCATTCAAAGCTTTTGTCTGTTCTACACATCCCTATGGGCAGCTGGTCTGTGGAAATGCCCACAATAGCTCTCCATGGGTAGCTACAAGTTGGAAAAGAATTCCTTTTATATGCTGACATTTGGACATACTAAAGTTACATTTTCATTTTCTAGCAAGATGACTTATTTTGAAAGACTGGGAACTTGTGCTTTGAAAACACGTTTTCTCTCAACAGAAAAAATAGTGTAAGTAATAACACCCTACAGAAACTGATTATTTCAGCTGTAAAATACAAGTTCCATGGAGAGTGGAGGTTTTGAGAATAAGATGGGATTTTCAAAAATAAAAAGTCTCCATTTTCAGTCCAACTTTTTCCACTGTGCAACAGAGGACCCCATTACCTGAATCCTGTTTTTAGTGATTTACTTTTCCTTATGGAAGACATGATAGTTCATTTTAAATGAGTGTTTGGAAGTCTTCTGAAATCAACTAAAACTATAACAACCAGCTATATTTTAGCAACCACCCATTTTACTTTTCATTAATCAACTAATTTATTTGTTCATTAGATATCTAAACAGTTTACACTATGAATATGCAAAATAATATGAAATTTCTGGTAGCTTACAGTCTGATTATAGAGACGAGATGCATAGACTAATAACTATGACATTAAACAGTATATGAGAAAGCCTTATGAACAGTTAGTTAAATGCTGTGGTATGGATCAGGATTTACAAACATAAAAGGCTAGTGGATCCATCAGGAAATGAAGGATAAGTAAAACTGGGTTTGTGAAATAAGCAATAAGGATTGGTGGGGATTGTGGCAAACTCCAGAGTACTTCTACGACCTAACAAGAGCAGCTTCTACTCATTTGGGCTGTATGTTGTCAGGCAAGAATATGTGACATCTTCTGCCAATCTCTTTATTTTCCAGAAGAATCCAATGATCTGGATTATAAAAATATCTAAATTTAAAAATCTAAATATATAAACATATCTAAAATCTAAAATCTGAAATATCTAAAATAAATAAATAGATAACCCTATGTGAGTCTTCAAAACAAATGAAACATGTCTGCATGCCACATTGAGCCCATAGACCACCAGTTTTCAAACTCTTTTTATAGTCATTTAGAGAGGGAAGTAATTACATTGTAATGGATATGAACATGGGCTTGAGAATCAGGAAGCTATAAACTCAAATAAGTTACTTAACTTTGCAGAGCACTACCTGTCAAATACGGTAATTCACAGAGTTGGTGCAAGGATTAAATGATAGAACATACACAAAGTATTTATTAGGGTTCCTGGGAAATTGGAAATACTCATTCAATGATGGTCTCTCTCTCTCTGTCTCTCTCTCTCACACACACACACACACACACACACACACACACACACACACACACACACGTTTTGGAAATCCTGGAGACGGGAAGATCCATGGTTTCTGTATTTATCTTCTAATTACCTGGTAACGACACATTCAGACTAGAAACTGAATTACACTAACCACTAAACTTAATGAAACAATCACTCTACCACAGTGCTAACTTCCCATTAATTCATAGTTAGATCTAGAGGTTTGATCAGATCCAGGCTTGATTTTCTCATTTTTGTGGTTGCAGGTCTGTTTTACAAGTAAACTTCCACCAGGAAGTACAAAACATATAGTTATCTCTTTTTGTGATGGTAGAAGCCATTGGTAATCTATGTCTGGAACCATTAATTCAAGAGGGGTTATAAATTGGTGATTTGTAATTCTATTTTTCCCTCTTCATTGTTAGCTGAAAATGTCAAAAAAGAAAAATTTTCTCATTAACTATTTTGTCATCCTGAGGCATATATTTTGAAGAAAGATAAGATAAATCTTGATTCTTTCTTTAATTACCAGCTTCCAAAATAATGAAGAGTTCTTTACCATCTTGAAAAGATCAACAACAATTTTATTGATTTTACCATTGTCATCTTCATTAATGCTCTTAGTGTGAACTCATGGATACCACCGTATCTAATGTCCTTTAGTCTACTGCAGTTAGTATTGCTACTGATGGACACATTGCTCCTTTGATCAGTAGGAACTTAATCAGATTGGATCCTAAGTTCTTTTGTGATGACCCTAATTGACTTTGACAGTTCCCTTGCTCTCTGTATGATAAAATATTCCAGGATAATCTTGAACACTTTCTTCTGTGAACCTAGAAACAGTCACTTCTTCAAGGATCCCTGGTCATTTTAATGGAAATGATACTTAGAAATCATAATCTGGGTACCTGTGGTACTTAGACCTACTGAGTTGGTCATGATTTCTAGTAATTTCATTTGATAGAATGAAAAAAAAAGCAAGCATGATTTTTAAGATACACCATTTAATGTGTACTAATTCTTCCAATCTGATTTCAGAACTACAGGACTGTACTTAACCTGATGTTTTTACTTACTATCAAAATCACTAAGGTCTCAATTCTCAAACATATCAACATAAACATTCTTTGGATTTATTCTTTAACACACATGAAACCTACCTTGGAATAATAACACCAATGTTATTGCTGATATGGTATTCAAGATTTGGGGGGTTGGGGCACTCATTTATCCCCCATCAGAGATACACAGTCCATTAACCATGTTTTTGAATGACTTTGAACTTTCTTTCCGGGTGATTATTCCACCAGCTTTAAACACAGTCATGTTAGTTGTTCGTTTTACTTTTGATTTTTAGGAATTGTTTTTTAAAGATAAACTTTGTTTTATAATTAAATAAAACATCTATAAAATCTACAAATAAAGTACTTCAAAGAAGTCTAGTTTCTATTCATGCCCCTGCTTTTCACTACTGGTCAAAAATTTTCTTAAATTTTTAGTTTATCCTTCCATTTCTTTCATATAAATATGTGTATATTTATCCCTTCCTTTCTTAGATAATTCACAGCATATTATTATTGTTATTGTACCTTCAGTACAATGTTGAATAGGAGTGGTATTTGCTGTGTATCCTTTTCTATCAGTTTTGGAATTCTTATCCTATAAAGTATTCAAGTCCAGGCAGTAAATTTAAAATCAAATAAATAGAGATTTAGGACTGATTATGAGATCCTTAATGTTCTTCCTCAACCAATATTATAAGGACTGAAGAGAGAAATGCAAATTAGAGGTATTTTGCCTAAACAAAACATTTCCCAATCACTTCCTTGAGCAGTGTTTGTTTAGGGAGGATAGTCTTGTTGAGCTACCCTAAGAGGAGGTGAAAAAGAGGTTCCAGTCTGGTGGGACCAAGTAATGAGGCCAAACAGGCGAAGGTTCTGGATGGCCCACCTCTATAGCTGAATGGGAGGAGATAAACATATTCAGCTTAGGAAGAGTGGTTCAACAACTTCCTTTTTGCACATAGTTCAGCAACAAGATGTCACTTTCAATCCATTTTATTACTGTAGGATGATTGCTTTGATATTTTCTCTAGCAGTAAGCATGAGTCTCACTGACACACCCACACATCTTTTCCTGGGACACCTTTTGACCAAAAGTGTATGTATATGAGCTGGATAAAAGGGAAAAAATCAGTCCGTGCATAGCCAATAGGGGTCTGGTCTGTGTCTAAGAAACTGAATGGAAGATAAATGGCTCCTATCACTACTCTGTTGTGACATTGCCCTAAAAAATTGTGATTTGATCTGGTTTTCCTGAGGCTTGGACTGGATCTTTCAAGCCTTCCTCTTCTACTACTAACATAAACCTCCACTCTTGTCCTAGAGCACAGTCAAAATCAAAATCACTGAAGACATTTTTCATCCTGGATCTGAGCCAGCTTTTATTCCATCCACAACTTCTGGTGCCAAATTAACCCTTATGCATTTAATCTACAAATATTTATTGAGGTATGAATCTGAACTGGGTACCCGGGTTGGAGCTGGAGAAATAACAGTTATTCTGACCCAAGAGATGGACATCAACTGTCTCAGGACAGGTATGTGGCTGCCACACATTTGTCACAGCCTGTTTGTTCCTCATTCATTGATGCCTTTAGTCTTCAAGTGGGCACTTTCATATTTTCTCCCTCTCGTCATAGCAGGTGCTTGCCTTACTTTGCTAATCATTTCATATCTAGTCCCAAAGAGAAGCCACTATATTGCTCAATTACTCTGAATTTCCCATTCCTAATTAACAAGATGATAAAAGTCCAAACACTCTCAGAGCTCAACAAAATACGGGTCTGCAAGGACATCTTATTTGCTCAGCAACAAATGGCATTTTAATCTGGAAAGTATTTATGTTAGAATGGTTACCCTTTTAAATCTCATTTCTGTTGTCAAGAAAAAGAAACCTTCCAGAAGCACGAGGTATTACTGCCCAGTAAAAAAAGGAAGTTTTTGGGACACTTCTGAATCATCTTTTATAAAAAAACTATTCCCTGAGTTCATGCTATTTTATTGTGTATAAAATGACAATAATCTTTTGGAAATTAACGTTATTGTCAATACGTGGAATAATAATACAATCTGATGCAGTGCTCTAAGCAGGCAGGAAGAAGAAAAGCCTGCTCTGAGAAGGAGATGGTCGTGCTTCTGTGCCTGAGAGTCGGCAGCTGTCTTGCTGGGAGAGAAGTTTGGAGAAGGAACAGAGATATGGTATACCCCTCAGCAGAGCCCAGCCTTGCAGGAGACCTGCTACAGCCTGGAACAAATGGACCTGTATCTGAATACCCACCTTTGCTTCTCCCAGTTCCGTGGGACCTGACCTGCTTTGTGGGTAATTCTGGTAGAAGACTGAAGCCTGGAGCCCAGCAAGTAGGCCCGGATTGGCAAAAGAACAGTGAACCAAGTATTATCCCGTAAAAGGGAACTCTCCATTCTGCATAGCTTGAAGCTATGGCATTTGATACAATTGCCCAAGAAATCCTCTCCTGTGGCCTCCTGCTCTAGAACCTTTACTACAGAAGAACCATTTTACCATACTTTGTACAATCAGGAAAGACCTATGCTCCTCTCATTTCTTTGTAGTCTTCCCCTCCAGGGTAAGAAGCTGGGAGGTCTTTATGGTTCTGGATAAGATTTGGTCTGCTTTAAGGCTAAGAGTAGGATAGGTATGAGAGAGACAGTCACGTGGAGAAGGCAATTGTATTTCCTCTGAAGATGGGAGCTGTCTGTTCTTTGGATCAACAGGAACATCCATGGTGACTCAGCAACCATCCCTAGAGATGGACCCCCTGGTTGCAGAATCCAGAATGTCTTCTCGGGTCTCCCCTCACCATTTTCTTGCCAAATGAAAATATTTAAAAGCTTCTATGACACAGTCCACTAGGGGAAACACACTTCCCTTTGTAACTAGAGGTGGCCTACACTGGAAATGGTCACCTCTCATCCAATCCAGCAGTGAAGCCTATCAGTTCCAATTGTAAAATGTATCTGGAATCTGAACACTTCTCACCCTCACCACCTCCTCTGCTAGGACCTTGACCAAGCCATCATCATCTCTTGCCTCAATTATTGCTTTAGTCTCCTTACTGATCTCTTAGTTTTCATACTGGACCCCTATGTTAATTGTCCATTTCAAAGCCAGAATGACTCCATCACATTGTAAGACTGATTGTGCCATTCCTCTGCCAAGGGTACTCCAATGACACCTTCCTTTTCAGAATTAAACCCACTGTTCATTTCATGGCCTGAGATGTCCTGTATGAGCTGGCTCTCTTTTTCCTCTGATCTCATCTCTTTCCAGTTTATACCTTGGTGGATTCACCCCAGCCACTCTGGTCCTCTGGCTCCTCCTCAAACATGGTAGCACCTTCTCACCTTAGAACCTTCATACCCACTGTGCCCTCTGCCTAGAAGGTTCCTTTCCCAGATATCTAATGGCTAGCTACTTACCTAAGCAGAGGGAATAATTCTTCTCTCTGTTGCTCACTTTTTTGCTCCAGCTGCTCCTTGCTAGAGCTGCTGCAGCCACTAGCCTCCTTGCTGATCCTTCCACAAGTCGAGCCTTATCCTATCTCGGGGCTTTCTCGCTTTCACTGCTTACTCTCCCTGGAACACTCATCCTCCAAACACTCGGCTGTGTCACTGCCTTACTTCATTCATATCTCTGTCCAAATGTCACATTCCGAGAGAGGCTTACCTAACTACACCTCCTAAAATGTACCACTCCTGTTTTGTAGCTCTTGGTCTCTCTCTCTCTCCCTCTTTTTTTTTTTTTTTAAGATTTTATATATTTATTTGACAGAGAGAGAGACACACACAGCGAGAGAGGGAACACAAGCAGGGGGAGTGGGAGAGGAAGAAGCAGGCTCCCGGTGGAGCAGGAAGTCCGATGCGGGGCTTGATCCCAGGACCCTGGGATCACACCCTGGGCCTAAGGCAGACGCTTAATGACTGAGCCACTCAGGCGCCCCCTTGGTCTCTTTTATTTTACTTTTATTTTGCCCCTTAGCATTGTTACCATGTGTTTATTTGTTTCATTGTCTGTATCCTTCCATACGAATGCCCATGAGAGCAGGGACTCTGTTTTTCTCCACCATGTCATTTATGAAATGAAACATAAATAAATATTTGTTGAATGAATGAGTTGATGGCTGAATAAATAGCCCTATGAAATAGGTATAAATACACAACTTGCAAATGAGAAACTAAGTATGGATTGCCAACCCAACACAGCTAGTAATTAGTGCATAAGAGATTCAAACCCAGATGGAGACTGGACAAAATTAAGGGAGTCTATTGAATTTTTTGGATTCTAAAGAATGCAACAATAAAGCTATTTGGCTATGAATGTGTACTGTTCTTAAAAAAAAAGGGAAGAAAGACCTAAAAAGTGATTCAGAGATCATCAGGGTTGTTCCCTCTATTTCAAAGGGTGGGGCCACCTCCTTGGTTTCAAAAGGCCAAACAGCCTACACCTGAAAACTTGGCAGGCAGGAATGGCCTGGAGAGCCTTGGGGACAGGATCATTGCCCCAGTGGGTCCAAAAGGTGGTCATTAAGCCAAAGAGGATTATTATAAATGTTTTTTAGTTTTTGCTTTTTAAAGATTTTATTTATTTGAGAGAGAGAGAACACGAGTGGCGTGAGGGGTAGAGGGAGAAGTAGACTCCCTGCTGAGCAGGGAACCTAATGTGGGGCTTGATCCTGGGACTCCAGGATCATGACCTGAGCTGAAGGCAGATAGATGTTTAACCAATTGAGCCACCCAGGCACCTTTACTATCAAGGTTTAAAGTATAATAGAGTTTTTACCTTGCTAGGTTTGGGAATTGCTTAGAATGTGTCTCCCTTTTGGAATGGGAATGTCTCCCGTTTGAAATGGGAGCGTCTATCCTTAGTCTGTCCCAGCATTCTAGTTCAGAAGCACATAAGTTGTATGGTTTCACAGCTGGAGAGGAATTTTGCTTCAGAATGAATCATATCTCAAGTCTCACCAATACATGATTTAGATATTTAGATGAGACTTTGGACCTTAGACTTTAGAGCTGATAATGGAATAAGTTAAGACATTTGGGTCTGTTACAATGAAATGAATGTATTTTGCATATAAGAAGAACCAGGGGTGGAATGTTGTGGACTGAATGTTTGTGTCCCCTGAAAATTCGTATGTTGAAGCCTTACCCCTGATGTGGCTATGTTTGGAGGTGGGGCCTCTAAGGAAGTAATTAAGGTTAAGTGAGGTCATAAGGGTGGGGCCCTGATCCAGTAGGATTAGTGTTCTTGTAAGAGGACACACAAGAGAAATCATGTGCTCTGTCTTTCTTCCCTCCTCTGTCTCTCTCTCTCTCCCTCTCATTCTGAATACACGCACAAAGAAAAGGCCATGTGAGCACACACAGTGAGAAGGCCATGTGAGCACACACTGCAATCTAAGGGGAGCACTTTCACCAGAAACTAAATTTTTCTGGCACCTTGATCATGAACTTCTAGCCTTCAGAACTGTGAGAAAATAAATTTCTGTTGTTTAAGACACCATGTCTGGTATTTTGTTATGGCGGCTGTGATAACATTGCAACCTCATCACTCTTGGAAGTGCGAGGCAGAATTATGTCTCTGAAAAGAGACAGTTGCTTTCAGCACCATCTATAGTATCACCTGCAATTGTTCTGAAACTACTGTGGCTTTTCATGAACACTCATGTGCTTGCACAAGAATGAATAAGGGTGTCTACCTTTACAAAGAAAGTTCTGATGAAAGAACATTTCTTTTCTTTGTCATACAAGATAGAAATGACCCCAGAAAAGTGGCTAAGAATTTCAACAAATACTGAGCTTTGCACTTGACTGCAATACCTTCTCAGAAATCTCTCTTTTTCCATTTGGGTATGACCCAGCAATTGCACTACTGGGTATTTACCCCAAAGATACAGACGTAGTGAAGAGAAGGGCCATATGCACCCCAATGTTCATAGCAGCATTGTCCACAATAGCTAAATTGTGGAAGGAGCCGAGATGCCCTTCAACAGACGACTGGATTAAGAAGATGTGGTCCATTATATACAATGGAATATTACTCAGCCATCAGAAAGAACGATTACCCAACATTTGCAGCAACATGGATGGGACTGGAGGAGATTATGCTAAGTGAAATAAGTCAAGCAGAGAAAGACAATTATCATATGGTTTCACTCATTTATGGAACATAAGGAGTAGCAGGGAGATCGGTAGGAGAAGGAAGGGAAGAATGAAGGGGGGGTAAACAGAAGGTGGAATGAACCATGAGAGACTGTGGACTCTGGGAAACAAACTGAGGGCTTCAGAGGGGGTATTGGGATAGGCCGGTGATAGGTATTAAGGTATTAAGGAGGGCACATATTGCATGGAGCACTGGGTGTTATACGCCAATAATGAGTCATGGAACACTACATCAAAAACTAAGGATGTACTGTATGGTAACTAACATAACATAATAAAAAATTATTATTAAAAAAATTAAAAGTAAATAAATCATACCTTCTTAGCACACCTTCCAATCCATCTCCCATCCTTATTAGCTGAATCCCTTAGCATGTCTCACCTGGAGAATTGCTATGGTCTGCTAACTAGCCTCCTGGACTCTCTTTGCCTCCAAACTCAGTCCAACTCATCCATCATTCATCCTGATGAACAGTCTTTCTGATCATTTCTCTCCTCTGCACAAAATCCTCCAATGGCTCCACGTTACCAGACAGTGGGTTCCAAACTTAATGTACTGGTCATGTGAGATGCTCCTAAAAATACCTAGTATGAAGTCTCACCTCTGGAAATTCTGATTCAGTTGGGTGATTCTACTGTGGAAGCCTGAGGTCCACACTTTGAGAAAACACTCCTAAGAGATAAATTTCAAATTCTTTGTATAGGTCACAGGAATAAAGGTGCAGAATAGGGAACATAGTCAATGACATTGTAATAGTATCATATGGTGACAGACGGTAGCTATACTTGTGGTGAGCATAGCAAAATGTACAGAGTTGTGAAGCACGATGTTATATACCTGAAACCAATGTAACATTGTAAGCCAAGTATATTTCAATTAAAAAAAAATCAAATTCCTTAGCACAGATGTCTATAATCTGGCTCCTCCTTGTCTCCCAGGGATCATTTATTGCTATGTCCTTCTCCTCTCCCCATCGTCTTGTGTTCCAGCTATGCTGAACCACCTTCAGTTCCTAGGAACTGTCTTGCTATTTTAGAATTTATGTCTTTTCCCCATCAGTCTAGAATGTTACCTTTCTTCCAACTTGTCTGGTTGGTGAATACCTACACACCTTTCACTATGTGAAGATATTTCTGATGACTGCCATGTTCCCCAGGTATAATTGATTGTTCTCTCCTTTCTGGTTTTATTTTATCTTTGTGGACCTCTTTCAGAGCTCCCCTAATACCTAATTGCACATATATGTTTTCTTAAGAGATCAGAAGTTCTTTGAATTCAAGGACCATGTCTTATTCTTCTTCATAGCCAGTCTTCTAGTATTGTTCCTGGCACATAGAAAGTGCTCAACAGGTGTATGTGTTAAAGAATGAATGCAAAAGTGATACAATTTGTGAAATGTATGTATTCTTCCAGATCAGATTAAAACTGGGAGTCAATTTCCTCCAGGCAATGAATAATGAAGAAAAACAAAGCCATAGTTTCATAACACTGAAGGTCATAAGAACTCAGTCCTCAGCAGCCGGGAGAACCTCAGTTACCCCCACACTGAAGTTTGGGGGAGTTTGTCAAATGCAGACTCCTAGGCCAGTCCCTCAGAGAGTTCGATCCTGAAGGTCTGCAGTGGGGTCCCAGAAAGCTACATTTTAAGCAAGTGGTTTAAAACTCAAGCGGTTCTCATCGGAAACCGGGGATGTACTGTATGGTGACTAACATAATATAATAAAAAATCATTAAAAAAAAAAAAACCTCAAGCGGTTCTCATACAGATAATTTCAAGAGCCTAAGACTGTGACTGTCTTAAAGGTTTGTTTCTCCACTAGAAGAAGGCAGCCAAGGCCTGATGCAAACCCAGCACTCTGGTGCCTACTAGTATTAAAGTAATAGAAATATGCTTTGCTACGACTTGAGGACATTTTCCCCGTATGACTCACAGGAGGTTTGGAGCTGTCAAGCCCTGGTTGGTGGGGAAAGCGTTGTTGTTAAGATGCTCATTGCCGGCCGTAGTGGGGGAAGCTCTTGAAGGGTTAATAGCCCAAGCCAGTGCTTTGCTGGAGCAGCCCTCCAGCAGGTACACTCTCAGGTGTGCAGGGCCCACACGTTTCCCTCTGTCTTCCAGGAGAGAGGGGCTCCAGGAAGTGTGGCGCCAAGCCTGTGAGGCTGTGATTCCTTCCAAGGTTGGAGTTCATCGCAATCTCTTTCCCACCCCTGTAGCTCTTCCTCCTTGACCTTTGAGAGTGAGAAATCTCAATCTCATAAAACTGCCAGGAAGATTTCTCTGTTCCATTGCTAGTCAACAATAGGAAATTGCATAAGGGCCAGCCCCTCTTGACATTATCCTGGCCCTTCCGCTTCCAGGCTTAGTGTAAAAACTAATCTTATCAAAACAGGCAGAACCAAAAAAGAAAAAAGAAAAAAAAAAGGAGACACCCTGGACAGGCCTTCTGGGAGGCACCCCCTGCAGAAAGGGAGGTGAGGCGAGGTGAGGTGAAGTGTCTGTGGGTTCTCCAACTCCAGAGCACCGTCTGGTCTGCTTTGTACACGTCCTAGTCCTTGGCTGGGTTCTTAGGACAGAAATAAGAAAGCAGAGCTAAGGAGGGGGGTGAAAGAGTTTTGTTAATGAGGGAAGTCATGACGGACTTTATATTTTTCACATGAAACTGGACTAATCATTAATTTAGGGTCACCCGATATTTAGGAAATCAGGTTCTACCAAAGACAAGAGAGAGAACATGGGGCTGGTTTTATAAATTGAAAAAAAAAAAGAAAGAAAAGCCCCCAAACCCCAACAACTTTTCCCAATATTCCTTAGTATTTTTAGAACATGCTCTGCTCATCTTTACTCAAATTTAGCAAACAAATTATATTTAACAACCGCAGCCACTACACTTGATGTGCAAGGTACTCAATGGAAGGAACACATGACATTTATTGTTGTACCTTTCACAGCAATCCAGAAATGTAGGTACTACTACTTCCATTTTATAGATAAGGAAATGGATATTCACAGAATAGCTTGCTTAATCATTATACTACAGCTAAAACTAGCATATGCCTATCCAAGGAATAGGAAGTCACACTTGTTTGAAAATCAGTAATACACATAGCATGGAAAATTTGACCACAAGCATGTTTTGAAATAAAGAAAAGGCCATAGGAGTAGCATAGGTTGAAACGTCAAATTCGAAAGAAGCACATGATAGCTGTGGTTAAGGTGGTTAGAGAATGTTTCATTGAGCTGAGGCTTAAAGAGTGAGCTGAGTTTGGTCTGACTGAGAAAAAGGGTAAGAACAGGACAGTGGAAGGAATGATGGAGGGCAGGCAGAGGCAGGACTCTGGGGCACATGGAGCTGCTCAGTCTGGTAGATACAGTTTGTAATAAAACCATCATGGAGAGGAAGGGGAGATATGCCAGTGGGTCTAGACAAAAAGAGGGACTTTGAGACTTAGGTTACAGAATCTGTGTATTTTCTGTGTAGATAATTGGAAAGTTTCAAGGTTTTTGATTGAGTTTATTTTAGGCAATTGGGTACAGAATGAAATAAGTGAGGGAGTCTATTTGGAAAGTCACTTCAGTGGTTGAGGGATGAAGTTCTTCGTGGGTGGTGGAAGGAGATAAAGAATGAGAGAGAGGGAAGGGGCAACACCAAGGAAGAACTGCCCATGTTTACTCTCGGAGTCAACGGAGACCTGGTTTTGCCTCCTGCTTCTACCATTCACCTGGACAGTGGTAATAATAATAATAATGATAATAATAATAGCCAACATCTTTTGAAGACTTCCTATATTTGCTCTGTGTTAGTTATTGCTCTCCATTGCATAGATATATTCTGTTTTCTATATGTAAGCATCATTTTAGGCACTAGAGATATAGCTGAATAAGATAGAAATAACCCTTTGGTCTCTAATTCTATTATTTCAGATAGATGCCATTATTATCACCATTTTGCAGATGAGAAGATCAACATTTTGAGAGGTTACATACTCAAGGTCATGCAATGGTAAGTGGCAGAGCCATGACTCTGGATTCTAAAGTCTATGTCCCAAACCACCAGGCTTTACAGCAGAGTGCACATAACTAACTTTTTCAGGGCTACAGTAGTCTTTTCTATAAAATGGGATATAGAATCTTCTCTTAACACATGGCAGCTTTGTTTGTCAATTTAGTTCTTCACTCACTATTGACAGCTAATTATACTACAGAATCTCAAAGAGATTCCCAACCCTCCTTTAAATAGGTTGGCACAAGACAGGAATATTCAAGAGCTGTGGGGCCCTGCTTACACTCGCTGTGTTTTGACAAGGACCATATCTGGAAGAAGCAAAAACAAACAAAGCAGGTATATTCTTTCTTTTCATCCCAAGTCCTGATGACTTCTTGATTTTTCCAGGAGTCAAGGGAAAAGAAATACCATTGTATGCATCTATTTTATTCTGCAAGTCTAAAAACAGTGCCATGAACACAAGGAAATCCTTATTATAATTATGGATTTGGAGAGGTTAGTAAGAACTACTTTTCTTAGCCTAGATTCTAAGAATACAGGCAAAAGCCTTTATGACTTGATTAAGTATATTGAAGGAGAGAGCCTGTGTGGGTAATACCACCTTCATAGAGTATATTCGTGTGAAGGCAGCCTGCAGAGGACTCAGAAAATGGCCCACAATCTTTGCAATTGAGACTTGCCACTGGGCAGCCTTTGTGAGACAGGAAATGTGTTTAGAGAAGAAAGACAAGTTAATCATGTAACCTTGTGGAGAATACCACCCACCATACCTTCCCACCAGAACAGGTACAGAAAGAGCTGTTACTAATACGGAAGCCAGTTTCCCTTAATTTTAAACACAAAAGAAGCAGGAGGTCTTGGATACGAAGGGGCCCTCTACTTGAGCAAAGTATATTACTCAACGAGGTGGGGGGAAGATACCTGTCCCAAGTCACATCAAGCATAAAACACAATGACTTGGAGATTAGAAATCATTCCATGTTATTTTTACATGATTTAAGCCACATTAATTGAGCATTGGCAAAAGTGTTTGAATGTGTTCCCTGTTTACTGATAGCACTAGAAGGTGGCTTTGACGTCTTATGGTTAACAACTTTAAACCTTACTTTCTCATTCATAAAATGTGGACAATAATGATACTTACTTCCTGGGGTTATTATGAGGATTAAATTAGATAATCTATATACACCAACAAACCTAGTGTCTGGTATACAGTAAGCGCTCAGTCAATGCTACCTGCTATTAGCAGTCACTGCTAGGTCCTGGGGCAGAATAGAGTGATGAGCAATATTGATATGCCTGCCACCCTCTAGGGACTTACAATCTATCACTTAACTAATTTTCCAAAGAGGCACTAAGGAATGGTTATAGGGTATGATATCATTCAAGGGAACGGTAGCCAATCTAAGCTGGGGGAGCCTGAAAAGCTTTCATTAAATAAGCAGTTTGGGCAGCAACAGAAGGGTATAAGAGAGGGTACTCTGGGCAGGCAGATCAGTGCTAAAAGGTCATGGGCAACAGCAAGAATTGTCAAGAATATCCCAAGGGTACTGGGATGCATGAATGCAAAGACTGAAGTAGAAGCTAGAGGCCAGGGGCGCCTGGGTGGCACAGCGGTTAAAGCGTCTGCCTTCGGCTCAGGGCGTGATCCCGGCGTTCCGAGTTCGAGCCCCACGTCAGGCTCCTCCTCTATGAGCCTGCTTCTTCCTCTCCCACTCCCCCTGCTTGTGTTCCCTCTCTCACTGGCTGTCTCTATCTCTGTCAAATAAATAAATAAATAAATAAAATCTAAAAAAAAAAAAAAAAAAAGAAGAAGAAGAAGCTAGAGGCCAAATCATGAAGGACTCTGGTGCCATTTGGTCCTTCAGTAAATATTCTGAAGTGCCTCCAATGCCCCAGGCACTGTGTGAAGTACTATAAGGGAACAAAGAAGGAAATGACTTTGCTTTACAAACAAAAACAAAAACAAACATTCACAAATAATCGTTGCCAAGAGAGGAACAAACAAAGCAGCAGCCCAGACTGAGTCCCAAAGTGAGTTGATTTACCAATTTTCAGCTCACCCCCCTCATCTGTGGGCTGGGGGTGTTCATCTTCCTGGTGCACCTCACCCCGAAAGGGAGTAAGAGCCGAGAATATCAGGGAGGTGACGAAAGGAGGGCAGCATGGGATTTGTGATGTGTCACTGACATACTGGTGATGGTAAAGGTCATGATCATGATAATCAAGAAGCTGGAGAAGGTGGCAGGACATAAAAAGAACACAAAAGTATCGTCTGGTCATGACGATTCCTCATCATCCATTTTATCATTGAACGAATAGATGTTGGGAGCAGACTCTCTGTTGGACACCATTCTTGCATTAAGGATACAGTAGTAAACAAAACTAAGTAACTAACTGCCTTTTGGTTTTTAATTGAGAGAAAAACCACACATAGATGAGTTTTACATAGTGAGAAAAAAAGTAAGTGAAGGGACAGAAAATTATGAGGTGACACTGACCATGGTGAGGACCATCTGGTCAGCTGAAATCTCTTAGCCAAATTTAAAACCCGTGAAGACTTCAAATCCAAGAGGCAGGTTCCAGCAGGACCCCCTTCATTTTTTTTAATAATAATATTTTTTATTATATTATGTTAGTCACCATACAGTACATCCCTAGTTTTTGATGTAGAGTTCCATGATTCATTACTTGCTCAACATTTGCTGCAACAAGGACCCCCTTCATTTTGATCCTCTGGTCCAAGCTTGGTCCCTCTAGGCAGTGCCCGGTGCCCGTCCTGCAGTGAGGTCGCATCTGTGTGAGCTCTGAGCTGGGGTGTGGATGACAATGGGTAGCAGCAAAGATCTCATGGATGAGAGTCCATGAAGCCTATTCTGAGCCCAAATGACCGAACAGTCTGAGCAAACAAAGACCCTGGTGGTTTCTTCCCCATAAAACACGTTCTGGAGCTTGTCTTTCCCGCCTCCAAGAGTGATTTCTATGTAACTTTGAGAAGTCTGGCACGTACTTCAGGCTGGGAACATCAATTTTCCCCATAAGAAGTAATAACATTGTCATAATTGTCTTTGGCTTTAAAGCTTCTGTTATTGTCCTGAGGGAAACCAAGTCAAAGGTGGGTGGGGAAAGGCTATTAAAACCCTGGGTTCTTTCTGCACATACAAAGAGCATACAATGACTTCACTTGCCCCAGTTTTGGCAGCCGGGATCTGAATCAGCTTGGATAAGTTGAACCCTGAAGTAAACACCTGAACATCAAGGGAGCAGAGAACAGAGAAAAAGAGAAACAGCAGGGAAGCCCAGATACAATTAGCACATTCTGCAACATTTTAAAACTTGGTGTATGTCAAAGAAAAGGCTCCCTTGGACTCTGGAAGGTCACCAAAAGCAGGGGCTCTGTTTTATTCACATTTATGTTCCTGTCTTTTAGTACAGTTCCTGGCAAAGTAAACCAAAAGGCATTTAGTTGTTTGAATGGGGGATGGACTAAAAGAGGGATTGAGGGAGCAACTGGGAAAATGAATGTACAGAAACTGGTGGGCACCAGGAGTGGAAGGAACAGAAAAATGTGAAAAAAAAAATTTTTTTTTGTAAAGACAAATGTGAAATCTAATCCAGGCTTCATCTTCACCAGCTGGAAGATCCTGGGCATGGTCTTGATTAAGCTCCATTTTTCTCCTCTGGGAAATGAGGATAATTATCATATTTACCTGGGAGAGCTTTTGTGAGCATTATGGAGTGAGAAGCAGCATATAAAGTTCTTAAAAGCAGTGCCTGGAATGTAGATGTGCTCGACCAGTGGTCAGTATTAATAATCATATTAATCACCATGATCACGATTGTTGTCAGGAGAGCAATAGTTTTCAGGACAAAAGAATGCACAATGTAGACGTATTTTAGTAAAATGGCTAACCACATAATCACTTAGCAAAGTTTTTGATCTCTCTACATCGTGTATCAGCTTCACCATCCCTGACACATGAAGTGGTAGCCCTATATTTATTGACTACTTAATGTGTTCCAGGTGTTGGATGTAATGGGAGACACGAAGAATGATAAAATGTGATCTCTACCCTCAAGCTGCTTGTACTACTCACAGAGTGAGAGAGATGGACTAAGACACAGGCAAAAGAAAATAAACTATGACATCAAGCAATCCAAGCCAAGTACGACAGGGGATCAGAGAAAGCAAGGATTACTTAGAGGTAGAATAATTAAAGATACTAGAGAAAATGCAGCTCAATTCCACCTTTTAAAAAGCAGATGTCCTTAAACAGGATGATGGGTGGTCAAAGAAATGAAAATGAAAATTAATAATACACATTTTAATTTAAAAAAACCCTTGGAAATTCTAAAATATCATTCTAAATAAACTTCAGATTATAGGGGAAATGAGCACTGTAGTTACAGACTTTTAGAGAATAGCTACTCTAAAAGCTCCACAGATCAATTTTATGAGATGTGATCAAAGCTGCACTCAAAGGAAATTACATTGTCATAAATACTTTTATTTTTATATACCAAAGAATAAATGTAGATGAAATAATTATTAAATTTAAAAAGTTAGGAAATTTTAAAAAATAGTCCTAAGTAGGAGAAAGGAGTAAAAACGATGAATGAATTAGAAAGTGAAGAGAGAATTGTTAATAAACAAAAATAAAGTGGTTCTATATAATAATTACATAACTTGAAGAAACGTATGCATCTTGAGGAAAAAGGAGAGAAAGTGAGAGAATAAGAGTGGGATGGTAAGGGGACAGGGCTATTCTCCTTTAGAAATGAAAAAGAGTTCATAACATGTAGCAATAGTCTAAAATTATTTTTAAATGCCATTAAAATTTTGAATAAAATTGATAAAGTTTGTAGAGGATATAAATAATCAAAATTGACTTCATTAGAAAAAAGGAAACACCTCTACCGTGTTTAATATACTTACATGAATTTAACAGATGGATCCTTTAAGGAACAGACAATACCCATGTTCTTTCAACTCTTTCATTAAAAAAAATGGAAAGATTCCCAATTTGGGGTGATGTTTTTTGAAGCTAGTATAATCCTGATAACCAAAATTGGATAAATATAACACGCAAAAAAGAGACATCAGACTATTTCCATTGCTATTGTATCCAATCAACTCTCCTGGATCCTGACCAATCAGATTAGCCCACCATATCTTCTGGAAGAAGTAAAATAATGCATGAATACAGAAGCAAGAAGAAAGAAGTTTTTGAGGTGTGGGGGGAGGGCTAGGAGGCTCATTTGAATTGACCTATCTTCATCTAATCAGAAAACTCGAGAACAACTGAAAAAGTATTGGAATTAGTAAAAGCTTAGGAAACTGATTAGTTACAAACATACAAAACAGTTATCTTTCTTTATAACCAATTTTTAAAATATAATGGAAAAGTTTCCCAATAAAAATACAAAACAGTTTGGGATAAATGTAATAAGAATACTTGGAACCTATTTGAAGGAGACTATAGATATTTTCTTAAGGTTATATAAGGAGGTTTGAATACATGGAAAATTATACCTTGGTTCCTTGGTAAGAAGACTGAATATTATTATGTCAAATGTACCCAAATAAATTTATAGACTTTAATGCAGATCAATCAAAATCACAACATGGTTATTTTCTTAAGATTTTTTTTTGTGTGTATTTAAGTAATCCCTACACCTAATGTGGGGCTCAGACTCACAACTCTGAGATCAAGAGTCACCTGTTCCACCAGTTAAGCCAGCCAAACACCCCAGCAACATGGTTATTTCTGAGTTGTCAAAGTGATTATGATGTTTATCTGAAAAAGACAAATAGATGAAGAAGCCAAGAAAATTTAAAAAGAAAAGTGACAAGTGCTACTTAATATATATATTTTAATTTTAATATATTGCAGTTGAATTTCACTATGTTAGTATTTCAACGTATTTTTAAGCTAAACTGAGTTTTAAATGCCTGGAAAGATATTAAGCTAACATGATAATTATGAATGCTTCTAGGTTGAGGTAGCTATTTGCTTTTATTTTCTTCTTTCTACTTTCTCCATATTTTCTAAATTTTCAATGGTGGACATGTATTACTCTTATTATCAGAATAAAACTTAATTTCATTTTTAAGGGATCTATAGAATGCAGAGAGAGAAGAGAGGCAGTCTAGCTTATGGCAAATCTATGAAGAACTGGATGGGATACAAATATTAGCTCCATGGGATTGCATGGAGTTTACATTCTTTTTTTTAAAAGAATTTATTTATTTATTTATTTATTTGAGAGAGAGGGTGCACAATGGGGAAGGGGGGGAGAAGCAGATTCCCTGCTGAGGAGGGACCCCACCCCCCACCCCGGATGCTGGGCTCCATCCCATGACCCTGAGATCATGACCTGAGCCAAAGACAGCTGCTTAACTGACTGAGCCACCCAAGCACCCAGAATTTACATTCGTAATTTGAATGTGTTTCATGTTTTTATGTTTTCTATTTTGAATGTTTTTTGGATATTTGTAAATCCCTCCTGTCCTCTATTAGGGGTGGGCTTTTTTTTTTTCCTGTCTCATTCATTGCTGTATCTCCAGCATCTAGAACACTGATCCATTTTTTATATTCAATAAATAATTAATAATCATTAAATGAATATATATTAGGTATGGTTGACATCTTAGTTTGGGTTCTTCCCAAAACAGGAGACAAGGACTTGGGTATAGGTAGTTTACTTGGGAGCTAAGCCCAAGAAGCAGGAGGGAGGCTGTAGGCAGAGTGAAATAGGAAAGTAAGGCCAGTCAATCTAAGAATGCATTACCCAAAGTACACCTATAAGTAACAGAGGCCCAGTTCCTCCACTAAGAAACATATAGACATTTACATTTGCCTACTGGCTCCCATCACACATTGAGGTTTGCACTGAGGGCATTGATTTATCTGAACTATAAACAGACTTCTGCAAGGTTGTCAGATCTCAGGAAAGAAAAGGAAAGAAAAGAAAAAGAAAAGAAAAGAGAGAGAGAGAGAGGGAGGGAAGGATAGAGGAAGGAAGAGAGGAAGGAAAGAAGGAAGGGAGGAAGGAAAAGAGAGAGAGAAAGAAAGAAACAGAGTCTCTTGTATTGAGGCAAGTCAGTCATCATGAGATCAGACTTAGTTCCCAGGCACTATTCATCAGAGCAGAGGCTAGAATCAGAGGTGACCAAGAGGTGGACTTGAGGAACAACAGTACAATGGACATCAGTGATCCATGTCACTTATTATAGCCTCTCACTTTACCAGGAAACAAAGCCTCCCTCCCCTTATCTGTGTACAGTGGCAGCAACCACAAATTTCACTGAAGCCTCTGCTGACTTAGGAGAATCACTTAGCCACATGATCCCTCATGTTTCAGACCTTACTCTTGACTGAAAATACCCAGAAGTTTTATGCTTCTAGAATAATCTCCTATTAGAGCCTTTCCAAATCCATATATATTTCTCTCCATCATTGCAACACTCAACCCAACCACCCTCCTTCCACTCTCAAAGGAGATATAATTTCATGACTGCCAAGCTCTTACTCAGGAGTTATTTTTGCCTTGCCCTGACCTCCTTGAAACCCATTTAGAAAACAAAGACTCATAACTGTTTGTACGTGATCCTATCTAAGAACTCAAAAAGAAGGTTATAAAGCTGGATATGCAGTCGTAACCCATTCAGACTTGCCTGTATCCAATTCTTGGATGGATGATTCCGTACAAGTTGATGAACTTGTAGACCTTACTAGGGTCTGCCAGTTAACTACAGACAAGAGGGTACCTGTCTATATAGACAGTAGATATGCTTTGGGGGTAACTAATGATTTAGATATGGTTTAGAAGCAACATGGCTTCTTAAATTCCCGTTTGTGATTATGGATATGTTTATGCCAACGTCTGTCTATCTATGTAGAGGGTTAATGCTTCATTGCCAAAAGTAAAATAGTGTATCTATAAACAATATCAGATGGCACTTCCTTCAATGACCAAGGACTTTCATAGCTCATGGACTGCAAAGTAAACCACTGGCTGCATTGCCTCTGCTTTCTTTATACCCTGAAAGTTATAAAAGAGGGGGCTGCATTCTAATTAAAATCCTCTAATAATTGAAGTCTACCCCATGAAAGAAGAATAAGATTTATTCTGGAGCCTTCAGAAAGCTGATCAGAAAGAGCTTATTGAAATTAACACGGAATGGAATTTGATTGATATAAAGAAAAAGCAAATAATTAACACTGGTCAAACTGGAATTGGACACACTGTGATGGCAAGAGCCAACATTTCTGGGAACATTTCACCAGAAATTACATGTTCTCCTCTAGAAAATGTTATGGAGGGGCATTCCTGCAAGTAACAGACATAGAACCAAATGTCCCATTGGGTCCCTTCCAAATTGAGACTGGGTTTCTACCAGGAACTAACCTAGGAACTCAACATGACTCTATAAATAGAAAATCTGGTTCTTGGTTCATGTGCATCTTTTCTCATCTCTGCAGTTCAGTAATTTCAGATTAGTATCATGGGAATATTTATAAGATGGAATTCGGCAAATGCCACAAATCTGAGCTTTTGTTTCAAAGAGTAGGTTTATCAGAATAACATTGGTTATCAGGGCAGGTGTAGTTTTATGGAAATCAATCTTCAGGTTGAAGATTGCCTGATAAAGTGGCTGAGAGAGTGGTGATGTTTCTTTCTCCCCCAACTTGGCAAAAGAAAAACACATTTCACACTACTCTAACTCTTACCAAGAAGCATTGCCCCAGGGAGTAGAAACCTCTCTGGGCACTCCACAAAGACACATTTTGAAATGCTGTTATTGGTGTGGAAAAGTGAATGACTAATCAGGTAGAAATCCATCCTTTTATAAGACAGTTTCTAATAAAATTTGTTTTCAATTAATTTAAGGGACAATTCAATCTGATCTGTCAATAAATAGATCATTAATAATAATTATTATTGTCAATTATAAATTATTTTGTTGTTAACGATAAATCCCTGTGATTTTTCGTATGCAACTCAGAAACAGCTCAAAGAATTGAGTGGCATTGTTATAACAAATCTTAAATATGGCTTGTCATTGCTTACATTTTAAAGACAAAGAGAGAAATAGAATGTTGAATCCTGCCTCATTCTAACAATGTTATTTGTTTAAAAATATTTTTCAGAATTTACAATATATTTGCTGTTTTGATTAATGTACAAAATAATAGTTTTAATGATATCTCACACACACACAAAAGTTAATACAACCTTATGCTCACAGGCAATAAAAAGTGACATATCCATTTATATCCATTTATAGGTAATACTTTTGATGCAGAAAAGCATAATAGGGTTTTCTATAAAACAGTTTCAGTCTTAAAATACATTACATTAGGATAAAATTCTGTGTGGAAGTGGAATGAAATTTAAATTCAAGGAGAAAAGGAACTGATGTAAAATTTCCAACTGTTAAAGAACTTATTCTTGTGTATGTGTGTGTTTTACACGCAGGGTAGTGAATATCACATTGCTAAAGTATTAAGATTCTTCTGGATGCATCTAAGATACCAGGGTAACAATTTTATTCTAACATGTAAATGCTGACTACAGGTCGGAAATGGTATCCTTGTCCTCAGTTGGTGAGTGAGATGGGGGATGGGCATATCTGCCCCCCTTTTGTAACAAATCACACAGCATAGGGGAGCGTGATGAAAGCCATCCCTACCAACTTAGCAACACCTCCATGTGCTTGTATCTCACTGGATGCAGAGGAGCCTCTCAGTAAGTCCTGGTTTGGTTGATCAGTCTAGCAAAGGACCTCAGACAGATCGAGTCCTTAGTTCAAAACACAATTGGAATACGCAGGGGCTGCAGCCAGGCTTGGGGCTCTTGTCTTCTTCCCTCTCTGCTGTAGCCTGGCAGGAAAAAGGCTTGAATGACATAGGAAGCAACAATTTACATAAGGCAGTACAAGAAAGCCTCAAAGTTTTTCTGAATCCTGAATTACGAGAATGAGATTCAACGCAAGGACGGGCATATTTGGGGTAGCTGGGAATATTTAAATGCACTGGCATTTCTTCTGGGGAACTTGGGATGAGAAACCTCATTCCTCATTGCCTCTTCCAAGGCAAACTTTAGATAGCATACAATGGGTTCAAGATGTTAGGACAAGGGAAATCTCTTTGGCCTGTTTCTCTTAATTGCCCACTCTAATCCTAACTTCTCTCTGTAAAAAATAAAAAGAAAGAGTCATTTGCATAAAAGAAGAGGAGCATTCTTGGTTTAACTTCTCTCTTTTTTTTCTTGGAAACTAGAATTCTGGTTTACTCATCCTGGCCTTAATGTTTAGAGCAAGTCCCCTGGAGGAAAGGACTGTGGTTGTGCAGGGCAGCTTGCAACTGGCGGGGCGGGGGAGGGGGGGGTCGTCTAATTCTGGGGGTTTGGTATCCCTAAGCCTGTGTTGCTACCTATCTGAGCCGCGTCCTGCAATGCAGCTTCATTGGCAATACAGCTGATGGTTTGCTTTCCAGCGATCTGCTTTTGTTGCCTCAGTCTGACAGGGAAAGGGGGTCCCTAAAACCTCCAAATAAGGGTCCACCTATGGAATCAAAGGAAGAGGTAAATGCGGCTGGTCCAAAGCTTATGTTTATCAGGATCTGGAAAGGATGCAGTTATCATCAAGATTTCCATACAAGAGAGGTAAATAAGATGAGAAGGGGGTGAAAGAAGGGAAGAATTTTGAAATGCTAAGCAGTGAAAGGCTTCCCCCCAACCTGTCTCTTTGTTTATCCTAAAACATCTCTGTAGGCCGGCACTGTAGCATATGTTTTAAAACCTGACCTGAACTATCATGTATCTTCAACTGTGAAATGTGAGAAGATGACTGAGATCACAGGGTTGTTGTAACATAGTGGGGATTCCACTCACCTGCATCTCTCTTCTGTATATATACAAATAGATGGCTTTAAGGACATAAATGCAAATTACTGCTGATTGAGAAAACCTGGCCCATTGGCAACTGACTTTTTGAATTCACAGTAGTTCATCTCTCAGATTGGTAGATTTATGCCTTCAGTGATTCCAAGGCATGCATGTCTATCATTCTCTTTGAACTGTGTCTGCCACTGTGGATACAGGAACTTTTATAAGCACACACCCCAGAGGATAAGTTCTAGCAGAACTTTAGACAGCTTTAGATCATGAACTCTTTAAGGGCAGAAACCATGACCTGATCAACATGATAAGGAACTAGAATTAGAACTCATGTGAGGAACTTGAGATTACTCCTGGTAGATTTGGATAGTTCATTTTTCATTTGCTCATTCATTCATTCACCCAACAAGTATTTATTCAGTGCCCACCATGCACCATGTGCTTATTAGAAATTGTGGAAATAGTTATAAATTCTCCCATCTTTGCATCTGCTTTCCCATCCTGTAGCGCCTTTGCAATGTGGCTTTGAAGCTTCTTCCATGAAAAAAAAGAGAATATTTCTCCACTCCTTTAATCTGGGCTTGGGCATTAGGCTTGATTTGGCCAATGGGGATATTAGCATGTATGAAGCAATCAGGACCTTGAAAAGTGCTTGATCATTGGCGTTTACCCTCTCTGTTGCTCTTAGGAACCCTTTGACCATCACCCTATGAACGAGTCAAGGCTTATCTGCCAGATGAAGAGCACACAGCTATCTCCATTTCTTTTGCTGACAACAAGCCAAACCCCAGAACTATGAGCAGACGAGTGACCACATGCTGACAGCAAATTCATAAGTGAACTCAGTTGACACCATGATGAGCAGAGAAAAACTGTCTCATCAGAGTCCCTTCCAACTTGCTGTCCCACAAAACCATAAGCAAATAAATAAATGGTTTATTGTTTTAGATCACTAAGTTTCAGAGATGGTTTGTTACACAGCAAGAGCTAACTGACCCAGTGCTGGAAATTCAACACTAAATAAAGCAGAAAATGTCCTTGCTCTCAAAAAATAACCTTTCTTTTGGGGGAGAACAAGAGAGAGAGAGAGAAGGAAGGAAGGAAGGAAGGAAGGAAGGAAGGAAGGAAGGAAGGAAAGAAGGAAGGAAGGAAGGAAGGAAGGGTCAGATATGATAAGACAGAGAATTGAAATGGGGCAATATAACAGTAAGTGCCTAGACATCTGCTTAAGATTGAGTAGTCAGGAAGGCTTTTCTGAAAAAGTGATATTTAAGCTGAGATCTGAATGGCACAGAGGAAGCAAGTCAAGACTAGAGGTAAGATTTTTCCAGTCTGGTTTCTTTGAACAATCTTGTTAAACAGAGACCCGATTTCTGGCATAATTTGGGATGGTTTCTAGGTGAGTATAAGGCAATGGCTTTCAAGACAACTTCCTGGCACATTTGAGAATTTTCATATCTGAAAATGCATGGTATCTTCACTCTGCTGGGACAGAAGGGTCGGAGAGGAACAGAGAGGACACAATTCTCTTAGATGTGAGTGAATATCTTGCAAGAGGAGTCCCCAAAATCTTTGTGCAAAGTTTGTGCATTTGTTATTGGGACCTGGGAAATTTTCAAACTGACAAGTTTTTCCTGGCTATAAAAGAAACTCCAAATAGGTATAGGAGAGGGGCCAAAGCATGTCACGAAAAGACAGCAAGACGGATGATATGGACAGTGTGCAAGATTCCTTTGGTCAGCATACGTGTTTCGAGAACTAAGTTGATGAAATAGTTTCCTATAGCTCCAACATGCAGGATTTAACCGCCCATTAATTCTCTGCCTAATGACAGTGGCCCAGGCTGTCAAGATGATACCCAACCTGTGTCCACCGACCTAAGGGAAAAGGTAAAAAGGAAAAATATGCAAGGAAAAATAGGGGTGCAGTGGATGGAGTGTTATATAGAGCTCCACACCAAGAACACAGATCAGGAAGTTTGTTTTAAAGAACAAGAATAATATTTATCAAAAGGAATGATACCAACCTTCTGGTAGAATCCCAGATTGTAGCTTGGTTAGTATAGAGAATGCTTTGTGTGCCATCGATAAAAGAGAATCATGGGATAATGGTGGGAAATACTGAGAAAGCAACGGCAAATACGTGTATACATACAAATGCACAAATGGATATTTTTAGCAAATTCTATCAGTCTTTTCAGACATCTGCTGTACAGGATAAAATTAGAATAAAATCTGCCATAATATAAAGGAAGGAGTAAAAGAAGGAAGAAAGTGGAAGCACAGAGGAGGAACAGAAAGGAAAGGTAAGGGTGAGAAGCTACCAAGTTCAAGTTAAATGAGTATATATGCGTGTATTAAGGTTGGAGTGAAAAACAAAGACAGCACACCATAAAGTTCTAGTGGCAACAGACTGCTGCTCCAGGCTGGAAGACTTTTGGGATAATGACACCCAAAAGTTTTAATAGCAAGCCACTGCTTCTCCAGCAAGGGAAAGGAGGGCATGTGGGGCAGTTGCCCTTTGATGTTGATGTCACCTTTACTTGACTGCAATTCCCATTCATTCTTAAATGCCTAGGAAGTTTGGCCTCGAGAAGAAAACAAAATCAGCACTTTACCCCCATCAATTGTTTTTAAGTTATTTTCACCTAAATTTGTTTAAAGTTAAAGTTGCATTAATTTTAAAGGCTTGGCACTGATGTGAACTTTAACTTTCTTAGTTGTTAACTAGAGAGCCCTGCCAAAGTCAAATTTTTTTTCAAAGAAAAATTCATGGCAGTCAGTGTAAGAATATAGACACAAACTAGACACATTCTAGTCATATTGAGAAATCTTTAAAATTGCTTCAGGGTTTTGGCTGAGATGTAACGTCATGTGGAATTTGTGTAATTAAAAACCTGAAAAGGGACAAAAAAAAAAAAACCCATTCCTTCCTGCAATTGGTTTTGTGTTTGTTTTTTTATTATTATGTTAGTCACCATACAGTACTTGATTAGTTTTTGATGTAGTGTTCCATGATTCATTGTTTGCGTATAACACCCAGTGCTCATTGCAATACGTGTCCTCCTTAATACCTTTCACCGGGCTAGCTCATCCCCTCACCACCCTCCCCTCTAAAACCCTCAGTTTATTTCCCAGAGTCCATAGCCTCTCATGGTTTATCTCCCCTTCTGATTCCCCCCCTTCAGTTTCCCCTTCCTTCTCCTAATGTTCTCCATGCAATTCCTTATGTTCCACATCTGAGTGAAACCATATGATAATTGTCTTTCTCTGCTTGATTTATTTCACTTAGCATAATCTCCTCCAGTCCCATCCATGTTGATGCAAATGCTGGGTATTCATCCTTTCTGATGGCTGAGTAATATTCCATTGTATATATGGACCACATCTTCTTTATCCATTCGTCTGTTGAAGGACATTTCAGCTCCTTCCACAGTTTGGCTATTATGGACATTGCTGCTATGAACATTGGGGTGCATGTGCCCCCTGCAGTTGGTTTTGAAGGATGTCAAATGTCAGCCGTTAATACCATCAGTGCAGAGAAGTGAGGGAAGCTAGTTAAGGTCAGCAGCAGCTGAGTGAAGAGGACACTGCACCAAAGCCTTCTGTTTTGAGTGTGCTCTTTCCAGTAGGCTTCTGTCCCCACCATGAGGAAAAAAGGTCTCTATATCCATGGCCTCAAGAAGGAACTAACTTGCGAATATCTAAGGACAAATACTTTTTTTAAGGGTGATGGTTGCCTGTGGTCATGATAGTGCTTTTCCAAGTTGAAAAAATGATGTCGCCACAAGAAACAGCTCCTGTTTTCTTACCATTTGGAAGTCATGCTTGCTTGGGATTGATTTTTTAATGACCACATTAGCTTCTTATCACCATGATCATCAGACTCATTCTGCCCATGGAGTGGAGGCTCTGGCCAGCTGGATGCCCTGAGTGAATACCAAGGACCCCAGGCCCACTGTGCAGTGTGTGGGCCGTCTCTGTGCAGACAGCATTAGCATGGACTAATGATCCTTCCCTGACACACACCCACTGCCACATCCTCCCCTCTTCTCTTCTGTGGGAGACATGAAAATAACAACAGGCTACACGGAGATGGAGTGGAATTAGCAAGAGGGGCTCAGCTTCCCTAAGAAGATGACAGCTCTTCCAAGTCATCTGTCATACCAGTTTCAGAAGGTGCTAGAAAGTCCCCTTTCCCCCAGTGATACAGGGCCTTGCACAGAGTGGGAGCTCACTTATTATCTGTTGGCTGAGGAGAACAAAGAGCTCACTGGGAGGACTGAGAGCTTGCAAACTAGATAACTTCCCAGAGGGTCATGGAAAGGGGCTGGTCTGGTGTATTCTGCAGGCAGGAATGAGGGGCTGGCCCTGCACACAGGTGGGAGTTATGTTCAAAGAAATGTACCATGTATTTACCTCAATAAGACTCATTTGCTTAACTGAAAAATGGAAATACTGATAAAACTACCTTATGTGGGGTTTTGGGGCGAGTAAGGGTTTAATGAGACAATGGATATGAAAATATCTTGCATATTTTCAGTACTCAATGAGTGTTATTTCTAACTGACCAATGGCAAATTGAGGCTCAGAAATGTGAATTAAGTTCCCCAGGATCACACAGCTAGCAATAGGTAGTGTCAAAATGGAATCCAGTTCTGGATCCAGCACCCTTTCCACTAAAGCTCATTCCCTCTATCCTGCCAAGAACAGTAAGTATCGGAAATCTCATGGGTACTTGTTTCTTTTGTAACCAGACACAGGGATGTAGCTGTTTCAAAGCCCTGAGGGAGATACTCTACCTGAAAGCTCTGAGACAGGAGGATTGAGAGGAGGTAGAGTGGGGGTGGTGATAAGTCCAAGTTCTAGAGCTTGACTGAGTGGACACATGGGCCCCACCACTTCTAGCTCTGTGTGATGTTCAGCAAATCACTTAACATCTCTAGATCTCATTGTCCTTGAGGCTTTCTTCTGTAAAATGGGGATGATGATAATAGTATTTACCTTATGGGTGTGAAGATTAAAAGATAAGAGCTGTGTGAAACACTTAGCACAGCACCTGGTTCATAGCAATAACTCAGTAAATGCTATCTGTCTTTACCGTCAAGGTTACGATTTCCAGCATATTCTAGCTGTGGGATGGGGCTGGTGATTAATTCAGCATTACAGCAAGGTCAAGAGTCTGGGATCAACCTAACTCTTCCCTCTCATCCCTCTACTCAAGGCACACGCACAATTATTTTTGTTTGTATCAAACTTGCAGAGCCAGTATCAGGGGATCTAGTAACCGGGCCGGTGGGAGAGGGGTCACGAGTGAGGATGGGACTCTGATAGGCAATCACCTGGAACCATGGCCAGGAATGCGCTCTTATGTGTGCCCTCATGCACACACTCACACACACACACACACACACACACACACACACAGGAGTCGGGGTTAGAGGGCAAGGAACTGTCTAAAATCAAGAAGTGAGAATGGGAGCTAAGGCCAAGGTAGGAGAAAGACTCCACATCTTTTTCTAGCTATCACCCTGTCTCCCAACTGCCCGTTAGAGCAGAACTTTTCAAAACCGTTGTCTACATTTGCTGTCTTTATTTCCTTATCTCCCAGCCACGCCTCCATCCAGCCCAATCTGACCCTGACACCAGTGCATCTTACGTAATCTCCTTGTTTATGGTTTTAATTATGTTCTCTATACCAATGACTCAGATTTATCTTTCTGATTCAGAGTTCTCTCCTAAACTGAAGACCTGTATATCGGACTGACTACCTAATGCCTTTATTTCAAACTCAAAGTTGCTCCAATTTAAAAAAAGGTCTGAAACACGGGGCGCCTGGGTGGCACAGAGGTTAAGTGTCTTCCTTCGGCTCAGGGCGTGATCCCGGCGTTATGGGATCGAGCCCCACATCAGGCTCTCCGCTATGAGCCTGCTTCTTCCTCTCCCACTCCCCCTGCTTGTGCCCCCTCTCTCGCTGGCTGTCTCTATCTCTGTCGAATAAATGAATAAAATCTTAAAAAAAAAAAAAAGCTCTGAAATGGAACATGATTTTCATCCCCAAACCTGGCCTTCTTTTGATGTTCCCTGTATCATCGAAAGGCACTACAATTTATCCAGTTATGCAAACCAGAAAGTCGGGGTCATTCTTTACTCCTCCACATCGATCTAACAGCAATGCCTATGGAATTTATATTCCAATATCTTTCTAATCTAAACATTTATGTCTAGCTCCAATGTCAATATTCAGTCTAAGCCTTTTTGCCTGAACATTTTAATAGCCTTTTTTTAATTTACTTTTGTTTTTTTAAATTTTTTATTTAAATTTAATTTAATTAACATATAGTGTATCATTACTTTCAGAGGTAGAATTTATTAATAGCCTTTTATTGATTTCCTTTAATCCCCTCTTGCCCTCCTTCTAATTCATTCTCCCCTCATCGCCCCCACCTCGAGACCACAGTAATCTCTTCAGATCATCACTCTGATTACATGAGACACTCAGCTCCCACCCACCATTCAGCACTTCGGTGACTTTTAGGATAAAGTCATACATATCACCCAGAAGACTCTGCATGATCTCGGCCAACTCTGCGGTCTCGTGTTCTATCACCTTTCTTTGTGGTCTCTGCATTCCAGCCTCAAAGGCATTTTGTGTTGTTCTCTTTCCTGGAATGCTGTATCCTCCTCCTACCTTCCCCCAGTTTGCATCTGTTCATTCTTCAGTTTTGGCAGGCACACCTGATCTTGCCCGAGAGGGTTGGAAAAAATGCTCTCAGGCAAGATCAGGTGTGCCTGCTAAATGTTCTCATAGAGCCATTGCACACATCTTCTTTAGTGTACATATGCATTTTAAGTTTTCATATATTTGTATGATTTATTAACTGGGTCTCCCTTTCTTCCAGATAATAGGAGCATATTTATTTTGCTTATTATCTTATCTCCAATTCCCATCCCAGTGTTTGCACATAGTAGAGGTTTAATAAATACTATTGAATGAAGGGAAAACAAGGTAGGATGATGAGAAGCTCCATGAGTGTTAAAGGACCATAACTGAGGGAACCAAAGCTCCCTTTTGGGCGTGTTGGTGGTACAGTGCCAGAGATCTCCATGTTCAAGGGTATAGAGTTGGGGAAAGTTATAGTGGTTTTTAGGAAGAAGTGGATCAAAGTGATAGCAGCATCTTTGTTCCCAGTGGCCGAAACATCCTTACATGACACAAGCCAGGAAGCATGGCTGAGCATCTGAAGGGGTTAAAAAAAGAAAGGTTAGATGGGAATGCAGACAGATAGACGACATACAGTGTGAAGGCAAGAAAACACCAGAATATCTTGAGACACTCTCTTCCCAGAAGCCTTTTCCATACTGTTTGAGTCTTCTCCCTGCAGCTTCTCTCTGACCTCATCCTCATCAGTTTGAGTTTCTCCAGGCTTCGTTCCCTACAGGATCTGAGTCACTGCATTTTCATTTTGGTTTGATTTGGTTTTTGTCTTTGATACAAATGTCCTCCTTTTTCTTAGAAATACTAAAGATATCAGAAAATGGCCAAGGAGTTCTTTTGTTCTTTTCTTCACTGGAGGGACAGACAAGAAACAACAAATTGTCTTGTGGAACACAAGTTATGGGATTTCCTTCTAGATTTGCTTCCTGGGGTGGGAGGTATATTAATGGAGGAGGAAATAGTTGCCAAGAACTGGAAGAAACTCATAGAAAAGAGCCAGGAAGTTTGGTGGTTCTGAGACACACTGCCTGGGTATCATCCCAACCCTCACCTCCTACCCTTTACTTGATGTGACCTCTGGCAGGTGACTGAACTCCTTTGTGACTCCAATTCATCTTTGTAAATGGAGCTGATGATACTGTTCTTACTGTATAGGGTTGTGAGGATGAAGTGAGATTATGCATAAAACAATAAATGCTAGTTTTTAATCTTGTACAATATTATATTATAACATGCGTATTGGGGAAGGTGTTATTCCTTAATGGGGCAGAATGCAATTTTAATATCTTCGAGGGAGATCAAATATTGGCAGTTATTGAATTCATCCTTTGGTGATGTTACGGTTTTCGGGGACAAGCTGGGAAGATCAACGTCCATCTCTATGGGGTGTGTAAAGCCATACTTCTTTAATCAAGAATATTTTTTTACAATGCGAAAAGGATAGGTGGCAGTATTGTTGGGATTTAGATGATGTCATAGGATAAACATGGCAGCCCTTCCTGCAGAATCAATTCTAGTTTATGGTATATAATTTGAAACACTTGAAATAAAATGCATAGATTGGAGAATTAAATGTGAAATTCTCATTTTTTAAAAAAAGACAAAGGCTTCAAGGAAATTTCAAGGTAACTGGGGAGAACTTAGAGTTATGTTTCCAGACCTCCAGAGGTATAGGCTCATTCTTCTTCACTATTGAGGATATTTGGTGGAAAATTTTAGTTGCTTTTACTTAAAAAATAGAAAGAGGATCATTAGGAATGAGAAAACCATCATCTGAGAAAGGAATTCAAGATGTTCAATTCTTTCAAAAATTGCTTTTCTCTTTGTGTTTTTATTTGGAGTCTTCCGAAGGAATTGAGAAAGAACAATAGAAAAAAGTAAAGAAAAAAATCAATTGCTTTAAACGATCCAAATAACTAGGGCTCAGTGCTTCTGGGCAACTTTACAGAAAATATTTAAAAAATGGGTTTCTGGCCCAGAAACAACTTAAATGAATCCGACAAATGCAAATGAGGAGTACAAGTTCTTCTCTTCTGCTCTGTAGCACTTAGATTCAAGAAATGTGAAGAATCCAAGATAGTGGTTCTCTTCTAAGTGAGACACACCTAAGACAGTGCAGGGAATGAACACTGAACAGGGACTGAAGACTTAGTTTTACATGTTAACCTCAAGATCAATGGGATATAGGCAATTTGTTTAACCTCTCTTGGCTGCCTCATCTGTAAATAAATTAGACTCACTGTCTCTGAATCTCAGGGTTAGGAAGAACCTCAGGAGCCTTTTAACCCAATCTTTCCTTGATGAGATGGTTGTATGTCCCTTACTTGAACAGTTTCAGAGATGTGAAGATGCCTGCTATCTCTAAAAGCCATCACTTGATGAAGAGCTCCAAGCTTGGAGTCAGAAGACTTGAGTCCACATCCTATTAAGGAATTGACTATATCTCTAGGTATAGAATCCCTCACTTGACTGAATTTCATGTTCCTATTCCGCAAAGCAAGGAAGATGAATTAAATAATTTCGGATATGGCATTTATGAAATTTCAGTGACATCAAATCCCTAATATGCAAAGAATATTCCTTTTTTTTTCTACCCTGGTCAGGACTATGTAAGGGAATATAACTACCGTGTCACTCTGCCACCTACCTTAAACGGGGGACTAGCCAAGAGGTGCTTGTCTGGGAATAAAGAGGTGAAGCCTAAACCTTGCAAGAAAGGAGTGGAAGAAGAGGATCAAGTAAGGGGAACAAAGACAGAATGGACTCTGTGCTAGCTGGAAGAGTAGCAAGTTAGGACAGGAGGATGAAGCCAACTCTGTCTAGATTGGGAAAGAAGAAGTACAAAGGGGCTAGGAATGGTGCATCTAGGAGTATGCCAAGGGAGAAGGTCCCTGTATGGAGTGGGGAGGGAGATTGAGAGATAATAAGTCAGAATGTATTATCAACTCTCTTCCTCAATATTGTGGACCCAGGCACATTGCACAACTTTTCTCCCATATATCATTTAGTTTAAAATCCATAACTTGAGATGCCCTAAATATTTTATGGTGACACAACATGAAGATCACTGACAATGGGAATGTGACCTTGAAGGTCACTCCCTGCTTTGATCACCTGTGCCTCAAACATACAGAGTCCTGGGGGAGCCTACAAGGTAGTTTGGTTCTCACTCTCCAATTTCCACTTATTATTCCTGTGATGGCTGACTTTATGCATTAACTTGATTAGGCCACAAGGTGCCCAGATATTTGGCTAAACATTATTTCTGAGTGTGCCTGTGAGGGTGTTTCTGGATGGGATTAGCATGTGAATCGGTGCCCTGAGTAAAGCATCTTGTCCTCTCCAGGGTGGGTGGGCATCATCCTATCCAGTGAGGACCTGAATAGAATAAAAAGGTGAAGAAAAAAATGGATGTGCTCTCTGTGCCTGCCTGTTGAGCTGGGCCTTCTCTTGCCCTCAGACTGGCACTTGCACCAACAGCTCCCCTGATTCTCAGGTCTTCTGACCCAGCCTGGAACTACACCACCAGGTTTCCTGGGTCTCCAGCTGGCAGACGGTGGTTTGTGGAATTTCTTAGACTCCCTAATCACATAAGCCAATCAATTCCTTTTTATAAAGTGATATATTGTAAGGATGTATATATCCACCCCCCCTCAAATTATAAAATATATGTGATATAATAATACATATAAGATATCCTATTGGTTCTGCTTCTTGGGAGAATCCTGACTAATACTTCCCTTCATCCTTGGCCTTCTCTGAACATTCATCTCCCTCAAACACACAGAAAGAAAGCAAAAGTTGCACAAAGAGATAACGGGCTCTTGCTTTGGGCTCTGACTATACTTTGAGCTGCTCCAGCAATCAGGTGCTGCTGTTTGGACTCAAAGTCAATTAGAGTCAGATTGGGAGGAAGGAGTGGGCAGGAACCAAAGCTCTCTTGGAAAAACTAGCCTTACAATCAATGTTCAGTGTGGTGGAGACCAAATTGTCCATGGTGCAATCTGTCTAAATGCCATCAGTATCCTAAAACTGGTAAAGATTTGGCAGTTTCAGTACAGATCAAGTTGGATTTTCCCATGGTATTGTAGAATGGCTGCATTAATTGCCCTGATTAATAACCTTCACGTTTCATGCCTTTGGAAATGCCCTCATACACTGGCTCTCAGTTTGGCCATGTCACTTTCTTTGACCGATGAAACAGCAAACAAGGCAAGCAGAAATTTATGGAAGCACTTGCATATTTTTTGCTTTCACCTTTGATACTCCGCAATTTTTAGAAGGGCATGCCTGAGCCAGCCTGCTGGAGGGACACATGGAGAGAGGCCCCAGTCACCCCAGCCATCTACAATGAGGCTATCCAACATCCGCCATCGCCAGTCAAGCCCAGACACGTGAGGGAGCCCAGCCGAGACCAGAAGAGGAGTCTCACCCAGCATAACCTAAATTTCTATCTTACGGACTCACGTTCTCTTCCCATAGCTGATTTCCTTACACATAACAAATAGATGATTATTTTTTAAGCCACTGAGTATTAAATTGTACTATTATAGCAAAAGATCATCAATATAGGACTATTTATCTTATTTGATATGTGAGAAATAAAACTGATTCTTTAATTAGGCCAAATCTGAAATAAGATGCTTTAGAAAACACCCCCAGCATTCAGCATTAAAAAGGTACTTCCTGACTCCCTCATGCTTTAAAAAAAAAAAAAAAAGATTCTTTTATGTATTTGAGAAGGGAGGGAGGGGCAGAGGGAGAGGAAAAGAGAGAATCTCAAGCAGACACTCCACTGCGCATGGAGCCCAACACAGGGCTTGACCTCAAGACACTGAGATGACCTGAGCCGAAATCAAGGATCAGATGCTCAACAGACTGAGCACCCCAGGTGTCCACCTCATGCTTTTTGGAGTCAAACTTTGAATCCCTTGCCATGGATTCAGTGTTCACATGTTGAAGACCTAATCCTCAATGTGATGATATTTGGAGGTAATTAGGTTTAGAGGATGTCATATGGGTGGAGCCCCCATGATGGGATTAGTGCCCTTATGGGAGGAGAAGGAAACCAGAGGTCTTTCTCTCTCCACCATGTTGAGGATAGAGCAAGGAGGTGGCCCTCTGCAAACCAGGAAAAGAGTCCTCACCAGCCACTATTCTGTCTGCACCTTGACCTTAGACTTCATAGACTCCAGAACTATGAAAAATGTTTACTGTCCAAGCCACCCAGTCAATGATATTTTGCTGTACCATCCCAAAGTGACTAAGACACCCCTTTTGCATGTGTTCTGTACTTCACAAAATATAAAAAACCACACTGAAAGGTAACAGTGAAGTGATGGTGTTTCTTGCTTGCTTGGTATCTTATCTCAAGATCCTCAGGTGGCCAGATTGTCAGACTGTCAGCTGAATTATATGAAGTTCTGGAGTGTGTCAAAGTGAGCCCTTTAGCTCTCAACATTAAGCAAATGATAACAATAATCTCTCCAAATAGATGGCCTTTCCTGTCAGCATGAAACCTTCTAGCCTAAGCTAGAAACAAGGAGTACCAAAAGAAAATACTTATCTACAGAAAAATTAAGCTATAATCAGGTGTTCCAAGACAGATTTCAGATGTTTTTTTCTCTTTTATCTACCCCTTTTACATGGTAGGTCATTGGCATCTCATAAATCAGCCTCCTCGCTAGTCCTAGAAATAGAGGAGATGGCTGGAAAAGACCCCACAGCTCTCCTGCTAAAGGCAACCTCTGGGTCCTATGTCCTTCAGCACGGACTTCAAAGATACATTTCCCTTTGGTAGTTGCCCAGCATGCTCTGAGTTTCCTGGCCTTGGATGGCCAAGGACATTTGGCATTAAAATCTGTCTTCTACCTCCCTGTATGGGACTTCCTGGCTGCTCAGCTACTTGCCTCCTCCAGCTCCATCCACCTCGGCCATCTGTCTTTCAAGCTGTGGTGGACTTGGCCAGGTAGACAGACACGCCCAATTCTCTAGCCACAGAGTTTCCTGTAGAGGGAAATCCTGAGTGAGGCAGAGCCCTGAATTTGAACCCTTTCACAGGGAGTTGTAACTATCTCATTGTTCTCCATCCATCAGTCAGAGCTGGGCACAGGTCAGTATGGGTCCAGCAGCTGGGCTGATGAAGTGCTGAGCCGCTGAGTTTCTCCCAAACATCCCTTATCAAGATCAGAATTAACTACAAGTTAGGGGGAAGAACTGATTTACAAAGAAGAGAAATCAGGAACAAGTTATTAGGGAAGCAAAGGGATCATCACACAGAAAAATTCCAAAAGGAGGGGGTTGCTCGAAAGTGTCAAATGCTGCAGAAATGAAGGAAAACTCCCAGATGAGCAAAGGGAAGCACTAGGCAAGGGCATAGCTCCCAGGATTTGGTTTATTCTCTTGGCATTAGTCTCCGAGTTTGGGATATATCCAACTTCAACAGAAGTTAGAGAGGTTCCACGTTATTTTTTTGGCTGAGCTGTCATTGGTAATTTCCCAGATAAAGAAACTCTTGTTAATTGCTTAAGTGGAAGGACGAGACATTCAAATTTCTCTCTTCTCTTTTCTTTTTAATAGATCCCGTGTGGAACGACACCCTAATCCAAAAGAACTCATGTAAAGGGTGGTGGAGGGAGTCCCATCCCTTGGAAGACTGGTATGTGGACTTTTTCTTTTGCTCCAACTTAGATTAATTGTGTGGCCCCGGGCAAGACATGTTACTGCTCTTGGATCAACTTTCCCCATCTGTAACATGAAAACATTGCACCTTTTGCAGTCCTTGCCTCCCTTGGTGGTCAGTGGTTCTTATTCTTTCCTGATTTAAATCTAATTATTCTTGTAGAAGGGATTTTGCAAGGGGCCACGCATAGACAGCTGAGTGTTATTCTCTCTCTGTCAGAGTTCTGTCTACACTCAAAGAGTACAATCCTACCAGGTCAATCCTAGGAGGTCAACTAGCTCCTGAGTTAAAAATGTTCTGACTTCAGGGTGACTCCAGTACCAGTATAAGGAAAGAATACTGAAGTGGGAGGATGTTAGCTGCTTGCCAAGCAAACAGAGAGGTTGTATTTTATTTTATCTGGCAAGCATCAGTAACACAAAATGCTAAGTGGGGGTTCGAAATCAAAACTGTCTCCTTCATTTATGTGAATCTATAACTGTCTGTATCGGCAAAGAAAGCTACCGAATAGGACTATTTATCTCTAACTTGTTAATGACAGGAGACACACAGGTCTTTAACCATTTACCCTGAAAGGCAAGCTTAGTCAAAAAGCAGCTATTTATCCTGAGGAAACACTGGGGATGATTCTTATAATGGTGATTTGGTGTGATGAAACTATTGTCCGGGGGCAGCTAGCAGGCAAGAGGCCATTCAGCAGAGTTACAAAACTAATCTTTACTGGATTTGTCACAAACAAAGGATGAGAGGTTCATGCAAGAGGTCAAGACCCATCCTGGGCTATAAGCTGCTCTTCCCCCTCCCAGCCCGCTGAGGAAATCCAATACATTTAAACTAGTCGGCAAACAGACCAGAGACTCTGAAATTGATTAAATCTAAGATGTGTTTATTATGCTCCCTGTGACTTAGACAGGGCTTCGTAGGGGAAGGGAAAGAAAAATAAGCCAAACAAAACAAAACTATTTGGTATTCTAAGTGGATGTGCTGGTTTCTGCCTCTTGGTCTCTGTGGATTTCAATGAACCATCCTGGGCAAACTGTTTTGCACCCGGGATCTGGGCGGAATTGCAAAGGAGGTTACGGGCTCTTTTGGCACTGAAGGATAAACCCAGAATAGATCTACTTGAGAACTGGCTGGGAGTGAAGGGTCTCTGAGTCCTACTCCCCAGGGAAAAGTTGCAAACTGTGTGAACTTTTTATTTCTCTGAGACCCAAGCAACAAATCTGTATCTCTGTTGATTGGTTCAGTTATAAAAAACACACACATGCGCGCACTCACAAACACACACACACACCTGTAGACAAGCCCACATGGAATTTTCAATTGAATTTAATTAGCGGTTTCAAGAAAGAGACTTTAAATTTTTAATTAGGAAGTGCAATCCAAAACTGTTTAAATTGTTTTTGAGCAGACCCAGGTTAGCCTGGTGGAGGTTTTTGGTTGCAGCAGGCCTGGGAAATCTCTCCAAAGAGAAAAATCTCTTCACATGCAGATTCTAACCATATGTATTGTCTAGATTTGCATACCTTCATCCATGTCCAGCACCCTCGGTGCTTTTTTTATTCACAAATGCACACACAGATACACATATACACACACACACTCTATCCTCTCAACTTTTCTCCCTTCTCCTCTGAACATGTGGTTTCTTTGTTGCTTTTTTTTTTTAAGATTTATTGATTGGTTTGAGAGCGAGAGAGCACAAGCGCAAGCGTGAGTGGGGGGGAGGGGCAGAAGGAGAAGGAGAAAGAGAATCTCAAGCAGATGCGGGACTTGATCTCATGACCCTGAGATCATGACCTGAGCTGAAATCGAGAGTCAGACCTCAACTGACTGAGCCACCCAGGTGCCCCTCTTTGGTGCTTTTTAACTAGAGAAAATGTTATGGTAGCTCTTGCCTGTCCTTGCCCCCCCTCACGCATTCTACACACCATAACCCAACCACACCTAATTTTCAAGATGGCTTTTTAAATGCAATCTATTGTTCATGAAAACATGAAAAATCATTTTCTCTAGATGGTACAATCTTATGTGTTTATTTTTGCTGTCTTCTTTGTGTACTTTTTCGCATGGTGTATGCTTCTCTCATTGCATGTGACATTTTTATAGTAAGAACAAAACGGAGGCAATGTGTACACAAGAGTGCATAATGATTGCAGCTTTTGTAAGAATTATCTGTTCAACAATAAGAATCAGGAGGAGGAATCCACTTGAAAATAATTCTGTCTGTTGTTTACTTTCTGTTTACTTTCACATGACTTGATAGTCAATACAAAAATAAACCTTTCAGACACATGGTTTTAGAGGCCGTTTGAAGCAAGAAGAGGGCAGAGGGCCACAGGCATGGATTCAGCATGGCAAGTCGATAGAATGTGGTTTGCCCTCTTTCAGGGCATTGCTTCTAAAGGCTTCTCTGGACATGAAATACAGTTCATGTCAAGAATACTGCCATGGCTATTAAACTGAGTAAATAGACTTTCTGTACTTCCAAAAGCATGAGTACAACGCTGCTCTACCCAGTCACCAGGGCATGATTCAAACCTGGGTTGACTTTCATCTTTGGCGTCATACGCACTAATGCTAATCCTCAATTTGGGATGAAGATGTGCTAGATAGAATCTACATTGGAGATTTTAGAAGTGCCTAGCTTTAGAAAAGCAGAAGTTTTCTCTCCCCATATTGTCTACTCTTTCTCTAAAGAACCAAATAGCAAGCACGTGACCAAGGATTAATTGTTGTAAATCTCCATCACAATGAAAAGAGGAATCCTAAAACTTGGCCAGCTGCTAAAAAGACATTAACAGTAATTTCTCAAAACTGCTTTTAATTTAGGGCTGTACTCATTATTAACACATTCATACAGGCCAGGAGAAAGAAAGAGAGAAGAAAAGGAAATCAAGAAAAGGAGAAGAAAGGAAGGGAAGGAGTTGGAAAGAAAATGTATACAGGGTTTTTTCAAATTGCAACAGACACTCTGTCAATGAGTTTGCTAAAGCTACTTTATACTTTGTTTATCTTCCTCTCTTATTAGGGTTATGTAAGCCCATTAAAAAGTTACAAGGTACAAATTAATCTGAGAGAGAGACATAAAATTAAATATGCAACCTAAGGTGATGTTTTAGTGCTGGGATTCTTTTTCCAGCTATGACACAGATCCCTGAATGTACTGGAAGACACTAGAAGGCCAGAATGTGGGCAGCAGAGAAAAAAAACCTAAGCCCTGTGGACTGTTTACTTAGAATGAAAACATCTGTAGCTTCATTATGTTGTACATAAAAGTGAGACGACTGATACAAACATTGTATGGGTTGAGAAAGAAAATTTTAATACTGGCACACTTGAGATGCTATCGCAATTCGATGATTCTGCTCCATGGGGTAGTATGTTTCAGATTGAAATTGGGAAGTTTATTTTCAGGAAAAAGACATTAGAACCACATATGCATTTACTCCAACTCTGCAGCAAGCACTGAAATAAGAAAGTAAACCTCCTGTCAGAGCACTCAGAGTGCTCTCAGCAAAGCAGAGAGAGAGGCACAGTTTCCAGTGCTTTGTAAACAACAGAAGACATCTCCACGATGGCAAGTGGTTTTTTCAAGCATGTTGTAGGGAATAAAAACCTCCTTAACAATAGCACTGAAAAAGGCCGTCCTCAAACTTTGGGCAAGTGTATAAATAAAAACAAATAAATGAAATTGATCAAACAACAACAACAAAGGCTTTCCTTCCCCAAATTGAAATGCTCTTCCTTTTGTATCACCAATATTGATGAATGACACCATAATCTAGAAGACTAGGAATAATTTTGATGCCCATTTTCATCATAAACAAAGCATCTAAGAGAGAATATCAATAAAGAAATAGCAGACCTAAACACTACTGGGACATATACAGAATGCCACTTAACAAAAGCAAAATACACATTTTTCTCAAGCACACATGGAACATTCTACAGGATAAATCACACATGAGGTCACAAAAGAAATCTTAACAAATTTAATAACACTAAAATCTTCCCAAGTGTCTTTTCTGACCATAATGGAACAAAACTAAAAATATCATAAGATAAACAGGAAATTTTGCAAACACATGGAAATTAAACAACACACTTTTCAATAACCATTGGGTTAAAGAAGAAACAAAAAGGGAAAAATATCTTGAGACAAACAAAAAAAAATTAAGACCAGAAAACAACAGAAAAATTGATGAAATTGAGATGGTTTTTTTTTGAAAAGATAAGCAAAATTAAAAAATCCTTAGCTATACTAACCAAGAAAAAAGAGAGAAGACTCAAATAAGTAAAAGCATATATGGAAGAGGAAATGTTACAACTGATACCATGAAGCAAGGCAGTTGGGAGCCATAAGAGACTATCAGGAACAAATTATACACCAATGAGTTGAACAACCTAGAAGGGATAAATTTCTAGAAACATACAACCTACCAAGACTGAATCAAAAGAAATAAAAAGCCTGAACAGACCAATTACAAATAAGGAGATAAAATCAGTAATCAAAAACCTCCTAAGAAAGAAAAGCCCAGGACCAGATAGCTTCACAGATGAATTCTGTGAAACATTCAAAGAAGAAATTATACCAGTAATTCTTAAACTCTGCCAAAATATGAAAGAAGAAGGAATACTTCCAAACTCATTTTATGAGGCTAGCCTCATCCTGATACCAAAGCCAGAAAAAGACACCAGAAGAAAGAAAATTACAGGCCATTATCCTTAACTAACATAGAAGCAAAGAGCCTCAATAAAACCAAATTCAACAGCACATTAAAAGGATCTTATATCTCAAATGGGATTTATCACTGGATACAAGAATGATTCACATACACCAATCAATGTGACATTAACACAATGAAGGATAAAAAGTATATGATCATCTCAATAAATGCAGAAAAAACCATTTGACAATATTCAGCACCCACTTATGATAAAAACCTTCAACAAAATAAGTTCAATAGGAAATTTCCTCAACACAAATAACATTGGCTGGAACTGGAGGGGATTATGCTAAGTGAAATAAGTCAAGCAGAGAAAGACAATTATCATCTAGTTTCACTCATACGTGGATACAGAATAGCATGGAGAGTCATAGGGGCAGGGAGGGAAAACAGTGGGAAGAAATCAGAGAGGGAGACAAATCATGAGAGACTGGACTTCCAGGAAACAAACTGAGGGTTACATAAGGGAGGTGGGTGGGGGGATGGGGTAGCTGGGTGATGGATATTAAGGAGTGCACGTGTTGTGATAAGCATTGAGTGTTATACGCAACTAATGAATTGTTGAACACTACATCAAAAACTAATGATGTACTATATGTTGGCTAACTGAACATAATAATAAAAAAAAGATCATATATGAAAAGCCGACAGCTAACATCATACTCAATGGTGAAAAACTGAAAACCTTTCCTCTATGATCTGGAACAAGAGAAGGAGGTCCACTTCTACCACTTCTTTTCAACATAGTACCGGAAGTCCTAGCCAGAGAAATTAGATGAGAAAAAGAAATAAAAGGTATATAAGCCAGAAAGAAGTGAAGTTGTTAATCTTAGCTGATGACATGATCTTGTATATAGAAATCCTTAAAGACTCCCCCCAACTGTTAGAATGAATTCAGTAAATTCGCAGGCTACAAAATTAACATGCGAAAATCAGCTGTATTTTTATATACTAACAGTAAACTATCTGAAAAGGAAATCAAGAAAATAACCTCAAAAAGAATAAAATACTTAGTAATAAACTGAACCAAAATGGTGAAAGATTTGTACATGGAAAACTATAAAACACTGATGAGAGAAATTTTAAAAGACATATATAAATGGAAATATAACCTATGCTCATGGATAGAAAGAATAATATTATTAAAATGTCATACTAGCCAAAGCAATCTACAGGTTTAATGAAATCCCTATACAAATCCCAAAAGCATTTTTTTAAGAAATAGAAAAAAACAATCCTACAATTCATATGAAACACAAATGACCCTAAATAGGCAAACCAATTTTGAGTAAGAAGGGCAAAGCTGGAGGCATTATACTTCCTGATTTCTGTATTTATTACAAAGCGACAGTAATTAAAACAACATGGTACTGACATAAACTCAGACATCTAGACCAATGGAACAGAATAGAGGGCCCAGAAGTAAATTTAGACATATATTGTCAACTGATCTTTGACAAAGGTGCCAAGAATTACCAATAGGGAAAGAATGGGCTCTTTAATAAATGGTGTTGAGAAAACTGGATATCCATATTCAAAAAAATGAAATTTAACCTTTATCATATGCCATATACAAAAATAAATTCAAATGGACTAAACACTTAAAGGTAAGACATAAACTACAAAATTTCTAGAAGAAGACAGAAAAAAAGCTTCTGAACATTGGCCTTGTCAATGATTTCTTTGATAATGACACTAAAATAAAA
>NW_024426885.1:18202089-18361980 GCF_017311325.1 Ursus maritimus | reverse complement strand
TAAAATAAAAATAAAAGCAAAAATAGACACATGGGACTACATCACAGGTATTTGAAAAAACAATTCTAATCATCAGGGAAATGCAAATCAAAACCACAATAGGCTATTACATCATATATGTTAGGCAGGCTATTATCAAAAGATAATACAAAGCAAACAACAACAACAAAAACAAACGATAATGCTCACTGGTGAGGAGAAAAGGGAACCCTTGTATAGTTAGTGGGAAATTGGTGTAGCCACTATGGAAAACAGTATGGAGGTTCATTAAAAAATTAACATTTTTTGAAATAATAGAACATATGTTCTAGCAATCTCATTTATGGGTAGATAGCCAAAGAAAGTAAAATCAGGATCTGGAAGAGATATCTGCCTTTCTACATTCACTGCAGTACTATTCAAACTAGCCAAGACATGGAAGCATCTACATGTCCATTAATGGATAAATGGATAAAGAAAATGTGGTATTTAAATGGAATATTATTAAGCCTTTAAAAAGAAGAAAATCCTGCTATTTGGGGCACCATGGATGAACCTGGAGGACATTGTTAAATGAAAGGAACCAGATAGAAAGACAAATACTACATGATACTACTTACATGAGAAATCTAAAATTGTCAAAGTCATAGGAGCAGAGAGTAGAATGGTGCTTGCCATGGGGTAGAAGAGGGAGGCAATGAGGAGGTATTCATCAGAGAATACAAAGTTTCAGTTATACAAGTAAGTCCTAGAAATCTACTATACCTCCTAGTGCCAATAGTTAACAATACTGTATTACATACTTAAAATTTTTCCAAGAGGGGTGCCTGGGTGGCTCAGTCAGTTACATGACTGACTCTTGATTTTGGCTCAGGTCATGATCTCAGAGTCATGAGACAGAGCCCCGTGTTGGGCTCTGAGCTCAGCAGGGAGTCTGCTTGAGATCCTCTCTCTCCTTCTGCCCTCCCCCCACCCGCGCTCTCTCTCGAAGATAAATAATCTTTAAAAAATGTTTTTTCGACGGGAGTAGAACTTATGTTAAGTGTTCTTATCACACACACAAAAATTTAAAAATAGAGTGCGAGGAAACTTTTGTAGTTTTATAGGATATGTTTGTGACACTGATGAAGATGATGGTTTTACTAATGTATACTGACTCCAAACTCATCAAATCCTATACATTAGCTATAGACAGCTTTTTACTGTACAACTATGTTTCTCTGACTTAATCCGCACCCACAATTATGTAAACTCCCGGATGTTGTAAAAGCCCTAATAATTCCTTCTAGGTGTTTTGACAGTGGCGAGTTACTATGACAGTGGTGAGTGGCCACTATGTTCTCCTCACCCCTGAGATCATGCCTCTTGTTGCTTCCAAAGCTCCGATGCTAGAACAGGTCTACAAGGAAGACCAGGTACTCTTTAAAGGCACTGTCCATTCCCGGCTCCTGTTCTCTCTGAAGGTCCTCTCAAGGGCTCTGTGAATTTCCAAAGGAAAGGGAGTCGTTGACATACTTCCTGAGCTTGGCAGTGGGATCCATTCACCAACTCCTCTGCTTAAGATTGCCTAAGGAAGGGGCGCCTGGGTGGCACAGCGGTTAAGCCTCTGCCTTCGGCTCAGGGCGTGATCCCAGCATTATGGGATCGAGACCCACATCAGGCTCCTCCGCTGGGAGCCTGCTTCTTCATCTCCCACTCCCCTGCTGTGTCCTTCTCTCGCTGGCTGTCTCTGTCTCTGTCTCTGTCGAATAAATAAATAAAATCTTTAAAAAAAAAAAAAAAAAGATTGCCTAAGGAAAAAAAAAAGCATTTGCGACTAAGGAAGCTCCAGCAAACTCTTAAAAACTTCTTTTATTGCAGGCAATTGTGTTTGCTTCCTTGTCATTCTCTGACAGAAAAATAAATAGAAGTGTTATTATCCCCAAAGGACCTGCTCAAATCTTCCCAACTAATGAGGTAATGAATTCTCTGCACTATGATTTAAAGACAAAAGAAAGAAAGTTCCTTGCAGGAAGATGTAAAGGGAATTGGTGAGACAGGACTACATTCGGAAATGGGGAAAGCTAAACGTAAGTGCTGGAGGACATTATGGAATTGAAGAAAGCAAGAAGCATTTGGTTGTCCTTTTACATATCTGCTGGTGAGAGAATGACCTGCCTCTCATTGGGAAAGTACGCCTGCCACACTTTCTGTGTATGCTCTCAGTAGTAGGCATCTGAGTTAGCTAGAATTCTGTACTTTATTTTCAGCTGTGGTCTTGATGGCTGGGGAAGACTTGGTCTTAAGAAGAAAGGAATTTTAAACCTGAACTGGGATATATGGTCAACAAGCCTGGAGGTGTCTTCCTGGCTCATAACAATTCCTCCTTTTCTGGAAACTGCTTGAATACACAAGGAAAGGCAACATCGCCCTGTCCATCATGGAACGGTCCCTGTATAGAGCAATGATTAAGAGTACAGTGATTGTAATCAGACTCCTTGAGTTCAAAACCAGGCTCTTCTCACTAGCTGTGACCTTGGCAAGTGTCTCATCTGTCCCTGTCTAAATTTGTCCTATGTGAAATGGAGATTTTGGTAATATGTACTTTTGAGCTACTCTGAGGATTAAATGAGATACAGGTCCAAGCACTCAGAGCACTGCCTGGCCCACAGTGGGCGCGCCCTATAAGTGTTGTTACCTCCTGCCATGGAGACTGATCCAGGGGCAGGTAGCTCACCCAAGCCAGCCCGCCCCACATCTAGCGACTTAGAACTGTAAACCAGAAACGGAATCAAATCATGAACTCTGAGTCACACTCATGGGAACTTGAAAAAATGTCTCTGAACTCCTGTTCCTGAGTTCCTGATTTTTCCAATCTAGCCTGCCTGTCCCCAGTTTTCTGTGAAATGACTCAATATATGTTCAATAAAAGGACTTAGTGTGCATCCCAGGAAAGGAGTGCAGAATGTGTAAAAGTGGTGGACACTGATGCCCTAGCTGGCAACTGGAGAAAAGATGACAGAACAAGACAGAAAATAAGATGAATCCAGATTCAAAAAGATCAGGACATGTTTGTGAGGCTTTCGATCCTGTATAGCAAGGTAACTTTTAGTTCTTCTAACAAAAGCTACTCTGCCTTCCTCAGTGTCTTTGCATACACACTGTCCCTTCTTCTGCATATCCCATCCTCTTCCTTCTACCATCCTCAAGATGCCAGCCTGGGGTTTACTTCCTAGGGGAAGATTTTAAACCACTGCGCTAGGTCAGTTTCTATCCCTGGACCACCATGCTAACTGGATTCTTGCAAAACTATCCTGTACTACTACTGTTATGTTAGTAACTGAATAACTGTAAGATGCTTGGTTAATGTTTGACTATCCCAGTACCCTGTAAGCTGCCGAGATCAAGAAAACATCTGACCTGCTCATTGCTGTATCCCCAGCATTCAGCACAGAGCCTGAAACAAAGCCAAGGCTCAAAAGAGATTTGTTGAATGAATAAATGAGTGAACAAATAAAAGTCCAATTACCCCAATTTCCAGGAAGATTGTGTTGTTGCCTCATTCATACTCCCAGAGTGCTTTGCAGACACGTTGATTGTTCTAACTATATTATGTCCTAGTTGGGGTGGGTTGTGACTAAGTTGTGAAATCTTGGATGGCAGGGTTTATAACTAAGTTCTCATTTAATTCTTACTGCCACTGTGCCTGGCACATGACAGGTACTCGATTCAGATTTGTTAAAATGAAAGAAAATTTAATTCCCTCACACAAGGCCAAAACAACCAGCAGTCAATCCATGACTTGTTCCATAAGTTAAAAAAAAAAAGAAAAACAATTGGCTGTTTTCCTGAATTGCATGCTCATTTTAGTCAAGGTGATATATCTGCTATAACCTTAGAGTGGACTTACATCAGCCTTTTAACACTTCAGTGGACCTTTCAGTCTATCAGTTCCTTGGGACCCAGCCAGAGTTCTGTGAGTTAGCCAGGTAGGTATTATTATGTCCATTTCACATAAGGAGACTGAGCATTAGGATGGTGATATTTGCCTGAAATCAACAGTTGGGAAAAAGTAAGTTAGGAGGGTGCTATCCCGGTCTCTAGACTCCTTCTGAGTCAAGAACTCCTACTCCAAAATCAGGATCTCCCAAACCACGGTTATTAATTTTTAAGGAGGAGTAGCTCCTAATTTCTTTGAAGACTCAAAATTACTGAGTGCCTGTACCCAAAGGGACTGAGCATAGGTAAAGATGACAGAGATGTCCCTGGAAGGGAATAAAGAAGTAAGAAAGCTGAGAGTGGGGGGTTGAAGAGAAAGCCTTTGGGGGGGGGGTGGTACAACTGAGAAGGGCAGAAAACGAGGTGTCTCCATCCCCTGATGCAATCCTGCCAGCCTCAGAAGGAGGAAGTGGGGACCCACAATGGGGATGAGGATCCTTGATCATAGCTTGTGGCTCCAAGATCATCCAGGCACCGAAAGCATTGAGAATGCTCTCCATCAGCATTTTCCTGATCTATTTCCTCAAGGACACGCTTTATGTTATAATGCATTGTTGATGGGATACCAATGGGCCTCACAAGATATAATTCATGCTTAGATCAAAGTAGACATCAAAAAATGATCTTGCAAATGAATTGCTGCACAGAATTAATGGAAATTATCTTTGATTTATGTGCAAATTTAAAATTTTATGCTTAAACAGAAAATGACAAATTGAAGAAATCAAATGCTTTTTATTTTATTAAAAACACGAAGAACCGCATCTTATAACTACATGCTGAAATGATAAATCAAGAGACCACGCAAAGACTGCTGATCACCCAACAGATGACATACGTCACCTCAGTGGTTTTTGAAATTGGCCTGAGGAGCACGAGCTAACGGAAACTCAGCCCCTCCTACCTCAGGGGATTTCAGTCAGCTTCCTCGGTGTCCTTCAACTGCTCCTTCATAGCAGATTTGGCAGATTATCACAGAGGAAGAATAGATTTATTTTTTAGAATATGTATTACATATGTACGCATGCACGTGTGTATGTGCAGGGGGTACACATCTACACGGACACATCCAGACGCCAACGTGTCTTTTGTTTCGGGAACCCAGTCTGAGATGTAGCCTAGAAAACCCTTTCGTCCACCATTTCCATCCATATTCTATTTGAATTCCAATCTTCACAGTAGCTACGGATGTGCTGGTGACTGACCACTGGACCCACTCACTTGGCCTGCTGCCATGGAGAATGACACAGTGTGAGGCTCCAAGCTAGGAGTGCTCTGTCCTGACTCACCAGGGGCCTGGCAAAGGCCTATAACAGGGCTGGCCCTTATATCAGACAGGAAGCAGATGGCCTATTCCTAAGCATTTTACTGAACTGAACTTTCTAAAGGGATTGTTTCCAGCAAGGGAGGGTGAGGCTCTCAGATACCGAAAATACTGGGAGGCTTGAAGGGGAAGGGAGAGGGTTTCCAGCCCAGTGAAAACTGGAGCCATAGAAGAAGGGTCTCAACAAGAGCTGTTGTCAGAGAAACATGGTCATTATAAAACCTCAGCCAGGCTTCAGCAGGAATAGGGATAAACACTCTGGCCTGGCTAGGACTGTGACATAAAATACAGGAATCACAGTTAAATATGAGTTGCAGATAAGTAACAATTCTGTAGTATAAGTATGTCCCAAATACTTCAAAATCTTTCATGGCTACCTACAACTTAAATTTTACTAGGATCCTGTATTCCCCTCTGCCACCAGCGTTATTGAGACAGAATTGACAAATAAAAGTACATATATTTGAAGCATACAGCATTCATATACATATATGTGTGTGTGCATATATATATAAATTTATATATCTATAGATATTTATATCTATATCTATATCTATATCTATAGATATTTATATCTATATCTATATCTATATCTATAAATGATTACCACAGTCAGATTAATCAACATATCAATCACATCACACAGTTTCCTTTCGGACGTGTGATGAGAATGCCTAAGATATACTCTCTTAGCAAATTTCATGTATGTAATACATTACCATGAACTACAGTCACCATGATGTACCTAATATCCTCAGAACTTTTTAATGTAATATGATCCAATAATCCTACTTCTGGGTATATACCCAAAGGAAAGAAAATCAATTTCTTAAAGAGAGAGCTCGCAAAGAGATATGCACACCTGTGTTTATTGCAGCATTAGCCACAATACTTAAGATGTGGAAACAAACCAAGTGTCTGCTAATAAACGAAAAGCTAAAGAAGATACGGTACCTACAGTGGTATACATGTACAACGGACTGTTATTCAACCATGAGAAAGAAGGAAATCCTGCCATTTGCTCCAACATGGATGGAACTGGAGGCAGTTATGCTACGTGCCATAAGCCAGACAGAGAAAGGCAAATACTACATGTTCTCACTATATGTGGAATCTAAAAACCAAACAAGCAAACAATAATTTTTTAAGGCATCCCTAAGCTTGGAAAAGAAGCCATTCGCTGAGGGCTTTCAATGACCCTGCCCCAAGGTGGGGAGCACGAGTGGTCATCAGTGAAAAACTTATTCTGTCACTCATCATCAGGGAAATACAAATCAAAACCACAATTAGATACTGCCCCACACCTGTCAGAATGGTTAAAATTAACAACACAGGAAACAACAGATGTCGGCAAAGATGCAGAGAAAGGGGAACGCTTTTACACGGTTGGTGGGAATGCAAGCTGGTGCAGCCACTCTGGAAAACAGTATGGAGGTTCCTCAAATAGTTAAAAATAGAACTGTCCATGACTCAGCAATTACACTACTGGGAATTTACTCAAAGAATAAAAAAATACTGATTTGAAGAGGCACTTGCACCCTGATGTTTACAGCAGCATTATCAACAATAGTCAAATTATGGAAGGAGCCCAAATGTCCATCGACTGATGAATGAATAAAAAAGAAGTGGTACACACACACACACACACACACACACGCGTGCGCGTGCACAATGGGATACTACCCAGGCATCAAAAAGAACGAAATCTTGCCATTTGCAGCAATGTGGATGGAGCTAGAGTGTATTATGCTAAGCAAAACAAATCATTCAGGTAAAGACAAATACCATCTGATTTCACTCATATGTGGAATTTAAGAAACAAAACAGATGGGAAGGGAGAAAAAAAGAGGGAAGCAAACCATAAGAGACTCTTAACTATAAAGAACAAACTGAGGGTTGCTGGAGGGAAGGTGGTGGGGGATGGGCTAACACGGGGTGATGGGGCACTTGTGATGTGCTCTGGGTGTTACATGTAAGTGATGAATCACTAAATTCTGCTCCTGAAACCAATATTTCACGATATATTAACTAACTAGAATTTAAATAAAAATTTGCAATAAAAAATAAATAAAATAAGAGAGTCAAATTCATAGAAAGAGAGAGTAGAATGGTAGTTACGAGGGGCTGGGTGTTGGGGGGGAAATGGAGAGATACTGGGATTCTATATTTCAATTTGCAAAACCTGGCAACCCTACGCCTCTCACTCTCCTTTCTTACCCCACAGTCTAGGGCCAGTGCCTCCTACTGTCTATACTCAGCTAGAAGCCAGAGAACAAGGGAATCCTTGTGGACCAGTTGCCAGAGGTCAGCCTCACTGAGGCCACAGGATGAGGCAGAGACGGAAGATCTGGGGGTTTAATGGTAAAGGAAGAATAGCCGGAAATAACCAATGGCTACCTTCTGTCATTCTAACTCCCCCTTTGTGGTGGGGTGGCATTTTCTCTGGACAAACAAAGAATATGCTCCTTATTTTCTGGCTTTGGGTACTTGCAAGCCATTGGTTTGCAAAGGTTCCAATCTTTTACTTTTATTTCAACTACGCTGAAGTGCAAAGGGTTAACCAGTTACTTTGGAATTCCTAGTACCTAGTGGGGACTTAGTACGTATGCTGGAGGAGCCTTTTTGAGTTCTAATGATAACTTAAGGGCTATTGAATATATAGATTATTTACCCAGTAGACCTCAGGGACTCCCTCAACATAGGCACTAGAGAGCATCTTCTGGATTTGAGCTGGAGCTTTAATCAGAAGAGCCCCATTAGGTTTAATGGGATTTACATAGCTAGCAGGTCTGTGAATGCTACAACGAAAAAAGGCTCTCAACCTGCTTTTGCATTTAATAGTAATTAATCACGAATATGCTCTTCCCCATGGGAGCCAGGCACAGGCAGAAAAACCTGCTGCAAAGCCCAGTTCCATGCTTTGGATGTCAGTCCCATGAGATTGCTGGCGCCCTAATCCGTCAGTGCCTGAGAGCCTGTCTAGCTCAGGACCCACACTGGGTGACTTATAATTAAAACAATTGCAATTTCTTTTCAAAATTTAATTCCAAATATAATTTCTCATTTGCTTCACAAGGGTAGGGCACTCACAGCGGCCTATCTGTGGGGAAATTAAAGAAAAGCAGGGGGATATGCACCACACGGCGCTTATATTAAAATAATCATTCATACTTTTCTGGCAACACTTTTTAATAAGTGTCAAATCTTTATTACTTTCTTTGGTATTTGCATCCACATTAATCATGTCAAATTCTATGGTATTTATTTCTGGAGGATGTAAAAATCAACACAGGGGCTTCCCCAAGCTAATCAATTAGTCCAAATCCACTCCCGGGTTTCTGACTCGGGGAAGTTATACCGGCTCACGAAGTATGTGAGAAAGCCAACTTATGACAGTCTCAAGGGCAAGGAAGAGCTACAGTGGCCACAGATTTTCCTAATGCCTTGGCCGCTGGGATCAGAGCCTTCCTGGGGACCGCTTTCCGACACAGGAAACCCACATATCAGCCCTTCTCCACAGCCACCAAGTGGTGCTGGATGGGTGGGCTGGATCCCCCGAGCCCTCCTTTTATAGTAGAGAAGGTCTAATAGTGGGATGATGTAGACGCTTGCTGGTTCTTCTGGGTTACTCCTATAGATTTTAGAAAGAGCACTCCTAATAAAGGCAAGACTGGAAAGACCAAAGCTTCTGGTATGGCAGAAAGCATAAGCCTGGGAGAGAAGCAATGGGAATTCTAGTCTCAGCTCTTCTAGAAATGATTGTGAAATTCCCCTCTCTCAGTCTGAGTTGTCGGGCCGTGAAGATGGGCTCGCCTGCATGGTGTCTGAGGCTCTACCAATCGTCAAGGTGACGAGTGACATCATCAAACATCTTCAACCCAGGAGGAATCTCCTCGCATGGAATTTGGAGGATATGGAGGCCTCAGCCTTAAGCTTGACACAGAGAGGAAGTGACAGTCAGGGGCTGAAATTGAGCAATGCTGTCTCCGTCTTTAGGGTTGAAACCTCTAACACCAACACTGTTGATATTGCCTCAGTGAGGAGTCTGGAGTTCTTTGAGTTTCACTCATTGCAGAAGAAAGACAAACAACAGGAAACGAAATACACAGGGGCTAAGCTAGCCTGCATTTTGACTCACCAGTCTAGAGTGCCCAGCATCTGGGGGGGAAATTTTATTCACTCCTAGTGGAAAAGGTAGAGACTGATTTAATTGACATATTACTATTGTACCCACATTGATCCTTGAAATCACAGAAGAGAAAGAACCTAAGGAATGAAACTGATATTTGCAAAACTGTGACACTGGCACACCTTGTGTTTTCTTCCGCCAGCTTCCTTTTCTGAATAAAGTTCCCCATGGGAGTTCCCCCAATTCTCTCTCCCAGTGCTCAGTGTTCTGCTCCTCCTTTTTGTTCTCTTGTATCCTCTGTCTGCAGGATCTCCTTTCAAGCAGCGTCAGTCGCCAGTCATTTGTATCGTAGTGTGAATTTGCATAATCATGTCCTTCTTCAAATGGAGAGAGGAGACAACCTGGATTTTGAGAAAACAGGTACATAGGCAGAGACTTCTAGTTGTCACCCCAGATCCATTAGCTCCTGAGTCTCCTCCATAGCAATAGCACCCCGATTATCAGCTGAGGGTGTAGCTACTGGGAATGAAGATGATATTTTCCAGCCTCCCTTGCTGTTAGAGGTGTTAGGTAGTGACATCATGGTCAGTGGAATGTGATGGGAAGTCATATGTGTAACCTACAGGGCATCCTTAAAGGGAGAAGGTAGGCCCCTTCCTTGCATCTACTTTTTTGATCCTGCTTGCTGGAACATGAGCATGGAGGTAAGCCATCTCAGACCAGGAGGCAAGGTCAATACCCTGGGGGTGTCCGAACAACAGCACAGAGAAGCCTGGGTCTCTGGAGAACCACAGGAAGCAGAATCCTCATACCAGCACTGAACTACCTGCTCAGGAACTATTAGTCATGAAGAAATATTATTTAAGCCACTTTTTTTTTTTTTTTTTTACCTTTATAACATGTAGCCAAACCTATATGGTAACTAAAACCAAGGGCAAATGATTAGCTATCCTGGAAATGGCAGTATCCTTTCAAAGTGCTGAGGATTGAATTCCAAATCCACCACTGATCAACCGTGTAAACTTGGACAATTTATTTCCCCTCCCTGAAACATATTTTTTCCCAGGGCCCTTTCTGCAAAATAAAAATAAGAATTCCTATCTCACTGGTAGTGCAGAATAAATTAAATGCTTACAAAAGTGCTTTTGTATACTCTAAGGCACTTGTAGCCCTCTAATAATGCTCAATGGTAGTCAGGGCTCTTTAGATTATGACAGGAGCCCACTCCCACCAACTCAATGAGGGGTTTACCTTAAGGACATAATAGGAGAGAACATAGACATCTAAGAAAGGGCAGTGAAGGGTTGCTGAGTTTTCAGGATAGTAGGAACTACAAAAGTCAGAAATAGATACTATACTCAATGTCCCCCAGGAACCACTTGGTCTCCTCCATACCTCAGCTTCCTCAACACCTCAACATATTGTGACCCTTCATCTTCAGTACCTACCACCATCTGACTAGAGTCAGACGGGTCCTTGAGTCTTAAATTCAGATTCCCCACTGGGGATCTGACTGGTTAAAGCCATTGGCTGGGATTAGGTTACATGTGGGCTTTGATCCAATCACTTGCCAGGGGTGCAAGGTCATGCAGTATGGAGGGCTAACCTTTCTAGAAGCTGTGATGGATTAACTTCTCTAGAGTGATAATAGGTGGAGCTGTCAGCATCCCTTCTGGTACACAATGGAGATAATGATCAAAATTATGTTAACTATTCCGGGCAGGAGGAAGGGTATAAACAAAAGTTTAACTTTTATTTGAAAAAAAAGTTGTGAGTTCTCTATGTGTTTCGCCTTTCCTATCAATGGAATGGACCTCATATCATCAGTTTCGCATGGACCAACACAGTTGAAACCTCACGTCCTTAAACAGTCACCCTCCCCTTGCTCACCCACATCGTGGACCGTCTGGACATTCACATTACCGTCACACAGTCCTTTATTTTTAATGACTAAAATTGAAGGTTCTTTTCCAATGGGACATTGATGGATGTAAAGGGCATGGCATCTTTCCAGCACAATCTGGTACCAGAGCCATGGACACATTTTTGTCCTCACAGAGCCTCTGGCTTCCTTATAACCTCCATCCCTTTAGTGTGGCCTGCCTTCTAAGTAATTGACCTACACCTTTCCTTTGCAAAAGAGCGAGCAAAGAAAAAGCTTATCCAAAGACCTTAATGAGAGCAAGAAAAGACATTCTTTCAAGCTTTACAGTCCTGCCCTTCTGCTGGAGGAAATAGCATCTGATACCCAGCCAAGATCTTGTGCTCTCTTTCTGCCTGTGAGCTTTGAGTAGAAAAATACTTTTTAGAAAGTAAATGTGCAAGTGAGCCCATTTATTTCTGATTGAGCCAGATGGAGAGGAAGAGTTAAATATAAAATGTTCTAAGTTCTAGCTTTCTTAATTCCACTTTTATTCCTCCTAATGAGGCAAACATCTTCTAGAGGACTCAGATTCACCTAAGCCAGTTTGCAGTCAATTTTCTATCACTTGTAACAGAAAAAAGTCTTAACAGAAACAACAACAACAAAAAAATCACAGAACTAATTTTTTGTTGTTCATTCTTCCTTTCCTTTTCAAACAGTTTTATTTAGGAATGATTGTAAACAATAAGCTGCCTATATGGAAAGTATAAAATTTGATAAGATTTGCTGTATGTATACACCCAGGAAGCCATGTATACAATTAAAATAATTAATATATTCACTCAAAAGTTTACTCCTGTCTCTTCATAATCCCTTCCTCTCATTCTTTACCCCTTCCACCCTTTCCCTGGCAACCACTGAACAACTTTCTGTCATAGCTTGCATTTTTAGGATTTTATAGAAATGTAATCATCCAGTACGTACTTTTTTTGTCTAGATTCTCTCACTTAGCATAATTATCTTGAAATTCATCCATACACTTCATGTATCCATAGTTCATTCATATTAGTTACCTGCATGTATATGACACAGTTTGTTTACCTGTTAGCTTGCTGATAGATATTTGGATTGTTTCCAGTTTGAGGCTATTACAAATAAAGTTGCTGTGAGCATTCAGGTACAAGTCTTTAAATGGACATATACTTTCATTACTCTTGGATTAAATATCCAGAAGCATAATGGTTAGATGCTGTGGTACAGGATTAATCTTTTGAAAAATTGCAATGCTGTTTGCCAAAGTGGTTGTACCATTTTAATTCCCATCAGCGGTGTCTGAGAGTTTCTGTTCCTCCACATCCTCACCGACATCTGATGTGCTCAGTGTTTCAATTTTGGACAATCTAATAAACATGCAGTGCTACTACGAACTAGTTGCAATTTGCATTTCCCTAATGACTACAGATACCGAGATTCTTCTTACATGCGTATTTTCCAGCCTGTTATCCTCTAAGGTGAAGTGTCTATTCAAATTTTTTGCTTATTTTTTTTTTGAAGATTTTATTTTATTTTATTTTATTTAAAGATTTTATTTATTTATTTGACAGGACAGCCAGCGAGAGAGGGAACACAAGCAGGGGGAGTGGGAGAGGAAGAAGCAGGCTCCTAGTGGAGGAGCCCGATGTGGGGCTCGATCCCAGAACACCAGGATCACGCCCTGAGCCGAAGGCAGACGCTTAACGACTGCGCCACTCAGGCGCGCCTCAAAGATTTAATTTTTAAGTGATCTCTCCATCCAACGTGGGGCTTGAACTCACAACCCCAAGATCAAGAGCCATATGCTCCACTGACTGAGCCAGCCGGGTGCCCATTTTTTGCCTATTTTTAAAATGAGTGTGTTTCTTCCTGAAATTGTAATATTCTAGAATTCTTTATACATACCAGATATAAGTACTTAATCAAATATAGGATTTGCAAATAGTATACGCAAGTCAACAGTAATGTGTCAAAGAGCAGAAGTTCCTAATTGTGACAAAGTCCAAATGATCATTTATTTTCTTTTATAAATTACTCTTTTGGTGGTTTATCTAAGACAACTTTACCTACCCCAATATCACAAAGAATTTCTCCTATATTTTCCTATTTTTCTTTCTTTTTTAGACCTTGAAAGAAACTATGAAATGAAGACTCTTCATCAGGCCTTTCGGCCACTTCCACAGTGGTGAGGTGGAGTGAGTTGAATCAGAGTCACGAAAAACAAGTGGCCTTTCCTCTGATGAGTTTCCATTTGCACCATTTTATCATAGGGGAGCAGCTCTTCTGAACGTCCAAATGGCACCAAGTAGGCAGAAAAAGGGAGAATTAGCTCTGTTCAAGAAGTGTTCCTGGCACTTACATTTCAAACTGAGATGTCAACAGCTCATCCCTCAGAGATCAACTATTCACTGCAGTCAGGTTGAAAGAACAGGGTAGAAGCCATAAGCAGAATTCTTTTAAAATACCACACAGATTTTCAGAAATAATGCCTAGTCAGCTTTCTCAGGCAACACTCACCTCATAGTTAGCCTGGCTCTCCTTGTTTACGACACGAGATGGCTGATTTTCTTGAGCCTACCTTGAGTTCCAAACTGTCAGGGGGAGGGGAAGGAGAGCTCTGAGCAGTTATCCCACTCAGGCTCTGGACCACTTGCACCAAAACCACTGGGAAAAATGCAAACCTTGGCACAACCCTGCCCATCTCCCCACCAGCCCTGCTCCTGACTTAAAAAAAAATTTCTGAGGTTAACACCTGAAGGTCAAATTACCAGGTGCAATAAACAAAGTAGTCACAGATGAGCCCTCAAGTACCTGAGAATGTGCTGGGATCCTTTCTTGAGGCAGCTTCTGGAAAGTTCTCAGGGTGAACCAGTGTTTCTCAACCCTCTGTTGGCATAGAATCACCTGGAGAGCTTAAAAAATGCAAGTGCCTGAGCCCCACCCCTGAGGTCCTGTAGTAATCATCTGTGGTAAGTTCATTCTTCTTCTTCTTCTTCTTCTTTTTTGCTTTGCTTTGCTTTCTTCTCCTTCTTCTTCTCCTCCTTCTTTTTCCCTTCTCTCTCCTTCCTTCTCCTTTCTTTTTTTAAGCTCCCAAGATAAGTCTAATATGCAGCCAAGAATGAGAACCACCTGGTCACAGAGCAGGGGAGCGACACCCCAGCCCTAGGGCTTGGCAGGCAATAGAAATAAAGAAAGCAGGCTAGCTGGGGGCTCTAGAAGGAAAACCTCAGCTCCATCTAAAGAGCGGGACTGCCACTCAGCTAGTCAACTCCTGCCATATGGGAACAAAATCCGTATTTGCCAATTCCTCTGATAGTTCACAAAAAGTTAGAAATAATTCTTTAAATATGACATCTCCTGATTTTTAAGTGTTTGAAAATGACACAAAATGAGTAAATCACTGTGCACAGAACAGAACACAGCTGCGGGTGGCTCTGGGCCAGGGACTGCCATTTGTGACTTCTGCGCACAAAGCGTCTCAGCCATCGGGACAATATAAGGATGTCTTCCCGTGGTGAGCATTCCTCAGGGGCCCGTTCAGGAGCTCATAGGCTTGTGTGTAGTCTACACCTGCCTTCATAGAATTTCTATGTAGGGATGAACACGACTGTGTTCCTTGACTTGGGTGTGCCGGATTTCCTGACTTGTTTGAGGACAGTCAGAGAAGTTAGTCTCATAATTAGTATTTTATATGGTATATTTTGTGTGCTTATCTCCCAGTAAAATCTTTATTCTGTCTTAGACAAATGATGTATGTAAGAATATGACTTTTATAAATGACGTTTGAGTGGTCTTTTTCCCATCAAGTTTACTAACAGTTCTATGTAATCCAATCCAATCCCGCTACCACATGTACAATGGTGATTGTTAACCTTTAATAAGCGTAAAAATCACCGGGGGCACATGTTAAAATGCAGAGCTTCAGGCCTAGAGTGTCCATATAGCTTATTATCAAAGCAGAAACATTGTACCACATGTACAATGGTGATTGTTAACCTTTAATAAGCATAAAAATCACCGGGGGCGCATGTTAAAATGCAGAGCTTCAGGCCTAGAGTGTCCATATAGCTTATTATCAAAGCAGTTACATTTCATTCTGAGAATGAAAGTAACTTTGAGTTAATGGGTATAAACCAGTTTATACAATCAGCAACCCCCCCCGACCTCACTTGTGCAAATTCTGATTCAGTGGTCAGTGAGGGAGCTGGGGACTCTTCAATTTTAATAAACCAGATGCAGATAGTTTGGACAATACTTTGAACAACACTTCGTAGTAGGAAGGAAAGACGGTAGAAAAATACTGGGGAGATGGAAATACTAAGTCTAGAGAAGAACTCCCCGAGACCCAGTTGTGTGATGCTTGATACATTATAAAGTAAGCAACCAGCCAGCAAGGAAAGTAGGAGACACATACTAATTGCTAATCTCACATTTTCCTTTTTCCAGATTCTCCACAAAAGTAATTTGTTAGCTCTACTTGATTACATAGTACTTGACTGTCTTCAAGCAAATGCCTAAAGGCAACTGGTAATTAATGAGTGCATATAAGCATTGTGATGAGCAATAAACACGTGCGGCAGACACACATTTTTATGAAGATATACTAATGAATCTGCGTATCCTAGACTGAAAGCATAACCCTGGAGGGTGTTCTTTTTATTTATTTCTTTTAGCCAACAACCAAGTGATAGGTAATGAGCTCACTCGGGTCTGGCTTTCCATGCGGTGGGCACTGGGGGCTCTGCAGTGAAGCTGTCCAATCACTTGGGAACCTCAATGAGCCATGCTCTGTTTCCAGTAGCAAGGAATTGCTAACTCCAGTAGCAAGCAGAGGATTTGCGTCTTATTTCTGTGAGCCACAACCACGTATCTGGGCAACCTGAACCAGTCAGGAAGTGACTTTCTTGTTTAATTTTGTTTTTAAAGGACACTAATCTGATGAATTTAAGTCTGAGAATTCCAGGGTACTGAAGGCCATTGGGCCTCCAAGGTACACAAGCATGTTCTAGTCCATTTCTGGGTGACACAGCATAGTGTGTGTATTGTTTAGAGCAGGCTGCCTGGGTTTGAATCCTGGCTCAGCCACTTATGGTTTCTGTGTCCTAGAATTTAACGGTTCCAGCCTCAGTTTCCCCACTTCTCAAGTGAGGATAATACTAGTACCTATTTCCTAGGGTTGTTCATGAATAATAAATGAGCTAATATTTATGAAGCACCTCTCAGAGTGCCTGGCCTGTGGCAAGAGCTAGGAAGCTGAACACTGAGGTTCAGAGAGCCTGGCTGTCCTTGGAGCAGAGCCCCAACATGGGAAAGTTGCATTCAGGGGCCTGTTGGTCGACCTTGGCCCCAAAGTTTCCATCTGTGAACCAACATGCTTTGTCTCCGCATGTTTCATCAAAACTGCCCTGTAGGAGGCTGAGCATAGCCATGACCATGCCCTGGCCTTGCAGGGGTCCATGAGCTGTCCTGCCCAGAGGGAACTTGATCTCTGTCCCCCTCCTATACCAGACTTCAACCACATACCTTCTTCCCTACGTCTCCACCTTCATCTTCAGGAGAGATTAAAAATCTGTGCAAGGTTCTTTTATCTCCTCTCCAGACATTCTGTGCTTAAAATCCTAGCCACTTCTATTTTCAGCTTCAAGTAGATATTTGAGGCAGAAACCGCTGCCAGCCAAGGGTTTCAGATTACATTTAGGAGGCACATTTGGGCTCACGCTCTTGTGAACAAAAATCTGTGCTGACATTCTAGAAAACATGTGAAAGTGTACTCCTGAGAGAGGCTCAAAGCTCCAGAGAAATAATTATGATGCCTTCTACTTGACAGGACTTTACAGTTTACCGAGTTCTTACACATCCGTGATTTCATTTGCATCTTATAACAACCCTGAGAAGTAGTCATGACACGGACGAGGACTGTTACTTTGCAGATGACAAGGCTACAGACAGGAGAGATGCAAGCATATGACGTTCTTGCAAGAGCTCTCACCTCCAAACCTATGCACTTTCCACAAATAATAGCGTGCTGCATTTACAACTTGCTTTCGTATACACTTTACGAAGCACTAGTATGAGGACAATATCATTGTATCTATAGAAGAGTCCCATGAATCAGATAGGGAAGCATTTCAGTCAGCACAGAGTGGGCTATACCTTGGTAACAAATAAGTCCTGATATCTCAGAAGCTTAACCCAACAAAGACTGATGACATGTTCACATTGTGATCTGACGCAGGTCCAGGTGGTTCTCTAAGGTGATTTTCCTCCAAATGGTAACCAGTACCCTTTCCTATTATCATTCTCCATTTAAAAAATATGGCTCCATGGGGCGCCTGGGTGGCACAGCGGTTAAGCATCTGCCTTCGGCTCAGGGCGTGATCCCGGCGTTATGGGATCGAGCCCCACATCAGGCTCCTCTGCTGGGAGCCTACTTCGTCCTCTCCCACTCCCCCTGCTTGTGTTCCCTCTTTCGCTGGCTGTCTCTATCTCTGTCGACTAAATAAATAAAATCTTAAAAAAAAAAATATGGCTCCTAGAAGTCGCCAGAGAAGGGTAACATAATGTCATCAGTTTCCTGGAAGGTTTTATCGCCAGGCCGTCACCTCTGCTCACATTCTATTTGCCTGAACCTAGTCATGACTTCAGCCTAACTAACTGTAAAGGAAAGGCAGTCTTCTTGTATACCTGGGAAGAAGAAATGAGATGGGTCTTGATAAATATAAAACATTCTTTTTGCCATTCCAAAATATGCCAGCGCTTGTCCTAGGCTGTCTACAAGGGGGTGGCAAGTAAAATGCGTGGTCAAAATCTTTGACAGTGTGCCAACTGTGTAGCAGCAACAAAAGATCTGCAGAAAAAAAACTGAATTATTTCAGAGGTGAAGCTTTCCACAAGCTGAAGAATGTGGCTCTATAATCACAACAGGTTACCAGACCAGAGGAAAGGAGGGAAGAATGATTTCTAACATCACTGGGACTCCAATGGAAATATGACTATTTATTCATTCGTTCTTTTTGTCTCCCCATGTATATCTACAAATGATCTCAGCAGGTTTCTAATATTTAAGCACATCGAAAAAGAAACAAGAACAAAACCACATACATAGAATGGAAAGTAGTTAAATATTTAGAGCAGAAATCTAACTACCAACTACTTAGGATTGATTAATCATTACAACTGCATAATAATTTTCTCTTTGCGCACTAGAAGCTAAAGTAGAAAGAATAGAGAGGTTATGAAAATAGCATTTGGAACACATTCGATGTCCCAGTGATTGTGTGCGCTGTTGTACACACATCAGCTTGTGATCATTGACAGCCACATCTTGAATTCCTTCTCAGTGAGATGACATTGAATGTCTCAAGTACAGTCAGTGGTCAGGGCTAGGTTACAACTCAGCTCTGATGGCAAAGTCTAACATAACCTAACATTTCTCTTCGTTACACAAAAGAAAGCATGTAATTAAATAGACACACATGTGTGCGTGCGCACACACACACACACACACACACACCAAGATGTATCTACTCTATTTTTCCTAAAAGAAAAAGGTGGCATCTCAACGAGCTCCAAGTCAGCAAATACCAAAGTTTTCTCACTGTTTCAACCACTTTGAGGTTAGGGTAGAGCTCACCTCTGACGGTATCAAAGGGGCCTGCTCCATGCCTGTGGCAAGGAGAGGATTTGAAAGTAAGGGGCATACCCAGTGCAGGTAAACAAAGGTTCAGATTTCTGTGTAAGGTCACACAGCAAAGGCAGTGCCAGAGTCTTCCAGGCCTTCTCTTAGCATTCTGTTTATTAGGTTGGATTACATTAGGTTCCGAAGGCCAAAGCACTAAAAGAGAGTGAGTTTTCACTTTTGCTAAAAGACCAGAAACAAAGAGAGAGGAGAACCTGTACTCTACATATTTGTTCCCTTTACGATCTTTGATTGACACATGGGCAGTTATTCGGCTTATTAAACTTGCTAATGGCATTCCCGCTTCTCAGCAGTGCTACACTATGTGTCACCTCCTTAATTAACAGCTGTTTCCATCCATGCCTGCTGCACAAACTCCAGGCTAACAGTACATCCTTTCCTAAAGCCAGAGACCAGGTATACGATCCAGGGACGGGCATTTGAGGAAACCGTTCTCAGCCTACTTCGCAGCCACCTGGAGGTAAGGGGCTGGCCTGGGGTGTCTGGAAAGTACGGAGCTGAAGGAAATACTGACAGCAAGTGGTCACTGAGCGGCTCTGGCCTGAATTACAAGATAAGCCGCCTTCACCCTTCATGGCATGCAGATTTCAGCCGCTGTGGTTTAGTTCAATAAGCATCAATTTCCCAATGGCACAGATCAATCTCCAGTTACCACAGTATAGTAATTAGGAGTCACTGAATAATGTTTGCTGCCAGCTCTTCCAGTCCACAAATCACCTTGAAAATAACAGATACGCCCCATGGTCAGTGACCAATCAAGTCACGTCTTTCAAAGTCTGGCGGTAACTGGTCCCCAGGCGCGGGCTTCAGTTTGCGCATAGCCAGAAAACCTGGGAATTGTGTTGCCTCCTGGTCTCTCTTGGTGATAAACTCATGGGGCATTTTACAGAACTGGGTAATCAAAAGAGGGGGATGGTCAACAAAGAAGAAGGAAAGGAAACAAAATTGAAAATAAAATTCAGATCAGAAGCAAAATTCTGGGGTGCCTGGGTGGCTCAGTCGGGTGAGCATCTGACTCTTGATTTCCACCCAGATTATGATCTCAGGGTCCTGAGATTGAGCCCCGTGTGGGGATTCATGCTCAGCATGGAGTCTGCTTTAGAGTCTCTCCCTCTCCCTCCCCCTCTCCCCGTTTGCACCCTCTCTCTCTCTCTCAAACAAATAAATAAATATCTTTAAAAAAAAAGAAGAAGAAGAAACAAAATTCTAAGTGAATGTAAACAGAGCAGCAATAGTTGACCCTGGAATGCTGAGTGCTGCGGCTGGGAGACTCCAGCCAGCCAGTCAGAAGAACTGAGGGAAGGTGACTTATCCACATAAATGAGGAAAAGATCCCAGAGAAATGGGTACCTTCAAAAAACTTCACGTGAAAGGAACTCTCAGAGCTATTTCACAACCTTGAAGGCGCAAAAGAAAAAAACAAAACAAAACAAAAAACGTTGGAAGCTAACCCAAACTTAGAAAGAAACATGACAATTCACCGAGGCAGAGAGAGGATATCCACTGGGTATTATAAGTGATGTGATGAGAAGAAGGCAGCCTTGGTTCAAACTACTCTTCATCACTTTTTTTTATAAGAAATAAAACACTTTGATTCTCAATGTTTCTAATGTTTTAAATAACACTGCATTAAGTAAATACCAGTTTTACTTTTTTCCCCCCCTTTCCCCATACATTTATAAGTGACTATAAGAGAGCTTTCTAATGTCTTGGTAGAAATTTTTAAAGGTCACAGAAAAACAATAAATTGTTTATTAAGATCGTTTTGCACAGTCATTTTTACAGATGCACACTACCAAGCAAAACGAGGACTTCCTGTATTCCCCTGATCTTTCAATGAGGAGTTCTGCTCGAATAATAGCCACTGAAAGGTGCTCATAGCATGCACGAGAAAACAAGACCCATTGGCATGACCTTTCTTCATTCAGCTAACCTCTGATGAGGGTTCCGGTGGCCTGGACACAGTCCTAGAAATGAAGGAGGCAGATTAAAAAGGCATTTGGTATTTTCCCAGAAAGAGCTTCTGGGATGTCTAAGTGGCATATAACTGGACGGATAGAGGTTACTCAAAAGGAAGACCTATATATCTAAATGGAATAGCTAAGCAGATATTTGGAGTCTCCTCTCTGATTCTCAGAAGAAATCCAGGCTAAAGATAAATAAGTAGGAGTCATGGCCCTACTGGTTACACTGCAGGCTGTAAGCCCTACCCGAGAGTAAGGCAGACACTCCCTGTTGAATCCTCATTTCTTTTTAGCAATAGAATCCGGATTTTTTATCTGTCTTCTCACTCTGTGTAGTTAGGTGTTTAAGGGGAGGCCTCTTCCCAGCTGCAGAGCATAAACCTGATTAGTCTCAGTCTGTAAAGGTATTCCATTCTGCAAGGTTGGAGCCTGGGCCTGGGCCTGGGCTACAGCTCTGGCCTTTAAGAAGTAAGGCTTCTGAGACAGTGCCCCTCATGGGGAAAAGAGAGTGAGACGCAAAAGTGTGTATCCCTGTTAGTCAGCTTGTATAGTGTGATACCTGGGACTCCAAGCCAATTGCAACAACAAGAGGACAAGCCTAAGAACCAAGCCAGCCTGCTGAGGAGCACAGAACAAAGAGGGGAGTGACCTGAGTGGCTGAATTAACCAATCTAGAACTGACTGCTGCCGGAATTCCTTGACTTGTGAGACAAATGTCCTTAAGATGTCAGCTGTCACTTTCAGCTGAAACATTCTAATACATCAGACAGGAACCTGAGAAATGACAGAGACGAGGGGAGTCAGGGAAGGAGACAGAAGGAGTTGGGGAGGGGAGGAGAGAAGAGACACGTGAAGTTCTAAGGAAGAGACCCAGGACAGGGACTCTTGGCTGCCTTTGAAATCTCTGATCTAAAGATGTTTTTTCAACTTTACTGAAGTCTAATTGACACATAAAATTGTAAGATATTTCCAGTGTACATGTGATCCAAGACTGTAAAACAGACAATCTGCCTTCTCTTGCAGGTGTTAATTCATTTCCAAATATACATGCAAGCCAGAGAGGACTGAAGAGTCAAGTGGGTGGGGGAAGAAAAATCACTATTACTGCCTTAACCGGAGGGAATTTGATACTTATTTTTTCTTTAGAAACCTTGGTTACATCTTTCAAGGCTCTCAAGCTGGTGACACGTCTAAAATGAAGATGAGCATCTTAGCAGGTGGTAGAACGGGAACGAGCATAGGCAACCAGCAACAACAGAAATGAGACAACCCAGAGCTTTAGGAATGCTAAAATTATCCACAACCCTGGGAGTAGATTATTATTAACAAAAAGGTACCAAAAAAGGGCCAAAAGGAACTGTTGAAAACAAGCCCAATCTTGTTTCTGCTTTTCAAATTAAATAGGATGTGGCATCTGTATTTAAGCAAGAAATGTCTGTGGAGAGATTTTGTTGTATGTTATTGGATTGAGCTGTCAAGGAAGCATCCTCAACTCAATAGTCTTAAAAATTAAATAAAGCGTCCTTGCATAATGAATGCTTTGTAATCATGATGAGGCAGGGACCTAAAGGCCAGGATGGTATGAATTACTGCTATGGACTGGGAACTGGTGTTAGGTCAAGAAAGTCAATTTTCTCCTCTCATCTTCCAACTACCAGAGACTGAATTCATTACACAGAGATCAAGAGCTTCAGCTTTGGAGTCAGACAAACCTGGATAATATCAGCCCCACCAATTACTAGTGGTATGAGCTTATGAATGCCATGAAGTCTGTGAGCTTCAGTTTCCTCATGCGAAAAAAAAAGGAGCTATAATAATATAAGGTTATTATATGTAAGGCTGTTATAAATATTTAATGAGATTGTTCTTATAATAACCTAAGTCAAAATGGTGGATATAACTAATATACATTAAACGTTGACTTTGTGGCGGACATTTCATTAAGAGAAATGACAGAGAGAGACAAGAATTGGGTTCATCAGCAATGCCAAATTGTGATGAGAAAATTCATGCTTCTGTTGAAAATGTGGGGAATATGGTTTTAATCTTAGATCAAAGTGAATTTTAATATAATCAAGAGTAGTTTTAATAAGAAAGACTAGTCAGTTCCTTAGACAAGGTGTTTACCTTATATTGGGTAATTTGAGTGACCTTCATAAGACCTGCCCACTTAAACTTACTCTCGTATTTTTTGTTTGAAGCGCCTTTCTGTTCAGTTTTACCCTCTCCCTCCAATATTCCATAACTTCTGTAAATCAGCCCAACATCTCTTCCCTCCTTTGAAGAGCTAAATGATTCCTGACTCCACATAGTTCTGGCGGGCCTTCAGTTCACAATTCTCCAAGATCCTGGCTATCAAGGGAGAGGAAAGACGGGCAGGAGTGTCACAGCCCGGCCTTGGTGGGTTATTATAACTAGCCACCTGATTTTAGATGGGCAGGTGACTCTGGGATTTAAAATTGGATGTTCAGAAATGACAGCTTTCTGTGCCCTGGATTAAAGGCTATGAGGATGTAACCTCCTTTCCCCCAGAACTGCTAGCATCCACGTTAGATCTACTGGGAGGAAATAAATTTGCAGAAGAAAATCCAATCAACAAAGAGAAGCAGAAGGAAAAGCAGAGCTGAGAGACTAGAAGCCCTGAGGATATTGTTTGGGTCCCCAGATTCAGTCACTCCTCAAGTTAGCATCTCCTCCATCCCTCCCAGCCATGGAAATCAACAAATTCTCCTTTTTGTTCAAGCTACTTTGATTAGAGCTATGTCACCTTTAATCAAAAGAGCGCTGAATAATATAGAGCTAATCTAAAATAAGTGTACAGTCATTTAACTAAAAGAGAAAACCTAAAATTTTGTAGTGGGAAAACATGAATGAAAATGCTTGAAAGCTGCTGATTTAGAACGCAGTTCTATCTCCACATATCCTCTCAGGGTACCTTTGAGATTTCACGGGGAAACTACCCTGTGTGTTTACCTCTCTGTGCCCCAAAGACTTGTGACTTCCTAAAAACAACTTTCTTCTACTCCAGGTCAGATGGCCCTTAAAGAATCATTTGCTGAGGCCACAGCACCAAACATCCTGTCGGGTGCTCAGAGTGATTCAAGAAAAGTGTAAGAAGAGGGTCTAAACAGGGGAGGGTGGGAGTTGCAGCCAGCTGGAGACAACCCAGAAGAAACAATCATTCAAGCTCAAGACTGTCCAGAGGAGGAAAATAGGAGACATAAGATACCAGAGACAGTTTTAAGTCTACTGATGACCAGACAGCTGGTTCCAAAGTAAAATCTGCCTTTAGGCTTTTCATGCATTTATTGAACACAATGTTTGATGGCTTTGGAGAACAAAAAATAAAATAGCTCTGGTCTCAAAGAGTCAGAAACATAACAGACATCTAGGATGAATTCCTTCTGTCCCCCAGAGCTCAATCAGTTTTCTAAACGTATTTGACTTTTGAACCCTTTGTTTCCTGAACGTGTTTTGTTTTTTGTTACTTTGGACAACAGCATTAACATCATATGGTGATATTAGGATTATATAATCTGGGCTAGTAATAGCTCTCATTTATTGAGTACCTGATACACACAAGGCATTATACTAAGCACTTAGCATGTCAGACCTCATTCTATTCTCACAACAGCCCTATTACTTAGTAGGAATGATTATCGCTATTCTACCAACAAGGTCATTGAGCCTCACAATGGATAAGTAACTTGCCCTAGGTTGTTGCCACTCTCTGCTCTGTGAGCTCTTCCCGATCAGTCAGCAAAGGAACAAGCAAATCACATTAGAATGTAAACCAACCCACTGCTTCCCTCATTGGGAAAGTCTTACTTTGGAAAAACAAAACAAAACAGAGTCAGCAGAACTAATGATGTGTAGTGATACAGCTGATTTATGTTCTGGCACAAGCTCCCAATCTCCTCGCCACTGGTAACAGTCTACGGACTGATGGCGGTCTGTAAGGTATTATTTGTGTAGCCCAGCTCTGGGTCCCAGAACTGTGTGGGGAAGGGAACCAGGATTCCAATAGAGCATGGCTGGCTTCAAAGCCTCTTCTCTGAAAACTGCTGTGATCCACTGTCTCCTGTAATGCAGTTCTGCTGCCATCAACCAAATTGCCCAGTTTCTGGGCCATACCGGCTGGATTTCCCAAGCTACTGGATAAATTGTATTCCCTCCCCACCCCCAAAATTTTTTTAAGATTTATTCATTTTAGGGGCGCCTGAGTGGCTCAGTCATTAAGCGTCTGCCTTCGGCTCAGGGCGTGATCCCAGAGTCCTGGGTTCAAGCCCCACACCAGGCTCCTCCGTTGGGAGCCTGCTTCTTCCTCTCCCACTCCCCCTGCTTGTGTTCCCTCTCTCACTGGCTATCTCTCTCTGTCAAATAAATAAATAAAATCTTTAAAAAAAAGAAAAAAGATTTATTCGTTTTAAGAGAGAGCGCACATCGGTGGGGGGAGGGGCAGAGAGAGAGGGAGAGAGAGAATCTCAGCAGACTCCCCACTAAGCATGGAGCCCAACTTGGGGCTCAATCCTACAACCCTGAGATCATGACCTGAGCCAAAATCAAGAGTCAGATGCTTAACCGACTGAGCCACCCAGTCATCCCTTAAAAAATGTTTATATTTTCTTTCAGAGCTGAACAAACCCATTAGTCCAAGCAGGAACCATACAGCCTTCAGGACAAGCACATTATGACATGACCATAGACCTGGTGGCTGAGCTGATGCATCTGAGAAGCAGGGAGCATCTAAGCCACATGCTGACTTATGCCCCTCTTGCCGCAGAGTCCCTTTCTAGACTTGATTTACTGTAGCTTATAACTAGGAATTGTCACTTTAATGACTGAATGAATCAGTGAAGGTTACGTGGGGACACAGCAAAGGCTGAAATAAAGAGATTTTACAAAAAGACATATGGCATGCTATGATGACTTAAATGACAAAATACCAGGGGTGTCTGTTTTTCTCTCCATCCTTGCGTTTCATTCATATTTGTATTTCCTTTTGAAGTGGACACTTCTCCTTCTCTGACTCCACAGCAGTTGTGTCTAATGGAGAAATAGTTCATTTTTTTAAAAATATTTATTTATTAATTTGAGAGAGAGAGAGAGCACAAGCGGGGGGGAGGCAGAGGGAGAGGGAGAGGGAGAAGCAGACTTCTTGCTGATCTGGGAGCCCAACGTGAGGCTTGATCCCAGGACCCTGAGATCATGACCTGAGCTGAAGGCAGATGCTTAACCATCTTAGCCACCCAGGCACCCCAAGAAATAGTTCATTTCAGTCCAGTTCATCCACTTATTCTTTTCATCTAAACATTTATTGAATCCTAGTGTGTGTCAGGCACTATAGTGAGTATAAAAAAAGGAGGGGGAATACTGAAGCATCACAGAATTTCAAATAAAGCAATTCTGCTGTCTTAGATCCAATCCAAGGAAAATGAGAAGGAAAGACAAATCTTATGATCCCATCAGGCCTATAGCTGAAGTCTGAGGCAGTTTAGAGTAAGTCTGTAGCGTAATAATAGTAACAGGTAACATTTATTCATGTGTCAAGTACTGTGTTAAGTACTTCACTCATGTTATTATATTTGATCCTTACAACAACTTCAAGAGGTAGAGCTAATGATTAGATTAGCTCCCTTTTAGAGATGGGGAAACTGAGGCACAAACAAGTTGAATAACTTGTCCAAGGTCACACAACTAGTGAATGTTCTATCATGGCCCAAATCAACGAAGCCTGGCTTTAGAGTTCTTTTTCCTCATTTCAAACCTCTTTGAGATGGCCTGTTGGGGACTCACTTCTTCCAGCCCAGTTTCTATTTCAATTAGTTCATCAAGGGCAAGCACCTGCTGAATTCAAGCCATGTATCTTTCTAGGCTCAGGGATGGGGAAAACAAGGAGGCCTGGGCCCCAGTTAGCTTTGTCGGCCTTTCCATTCTGGCTAGGCTGACAGGACACATGCAAAATACCACCTGTAGACAAGACGGCCTTTGCTACAAGGGCACTGTATCACACTGCTGGGCCAAACTCCATGGTTCACGCCATTTGCAGAGAGACTAGAAAGCAATCTAGAGTACTGGTTCCCAAACCTGGTAGCACCTGGTGAATTTTACAGATATTGATATCCAGCCCCCCGAATTCTAATACATTGGTCTGGGATGCTGCATGGGCATCGGGGTCTTAAAAGCTACCTAGGTGATTTTCATGTGCAAAGTGTGAGAATGATTGATCTGCTATTTATTGTGTGGTTAGCGTAAAAACCAGAGGGATCGCTGTTCATTCTATACACAGATGCCATGTTAAAGCACAATGTGATTCCATAGAACTCATTTAAACCAAACAAAACGGTAGCTGTTATTATGCCCATTTTAGAGATGAGAAATTTGAAGAGCAGAGAGGAAGGCACCTTGCCTGGGGTATAGGTCACAGAGTCAAGACTTCCACCCGGGACTGTCTGCTTCTGCAGTCTGTTCTCTTAACCTCTTAACCACTAGCCTAGTATGCTTCTTTTACAAGAAGTGACAGCAACTCTCGAAAGAGGTCAATCCGAGCTGTACCCTGAAGGACAGAAGCAAGGACAAGAAGAGGGGGATGGGCAGTCAGCAAAGCCTGATGCCTCTGGGCATTTAGGACAACGCACTAGAAGAGTTAACTTAGGAAAGTCTGCTTTTCGGCAGGAAGATTCTCCATAAGCAGGTTGTTCTCAGCTTGAGCAGGCATTTAGGATCTCCTGGACAGCCTGTTAAGAACAGATGATTAGACCCCACACTTCACGTTTTTGATTCAGGAGGTCTAAGGTGGGTCCAGAAAATGTTCATTTCTAACAAAGTGCCAGGTGAAGCTGATTATGCTGGGCCAGGGATCACACTTTGAGAACTATAGAATGCTAGAGAATGGGCCCTTCTGTAAAACGGGACAGACTTCCCTTTGAAGATTTCCAGCAATTACCTTCCAGAAGTAGAGTCTGGATTTTAAGGTCACAAAACCTGGAAAAGAACATTCTGGGTGTCAGAAGCAGTTTCTGCACTTTAGGGTAAAAGATGGAATTTGGGGAAGATCTTCTCTTTCCTTATGGAGGAACAAGTCTAGCGGGCCCTTTTATTCAAGTGTCCACCGTTTCTTCGCCCCTGGGGAAGAGTAGCATCCAAAGAGTAATCTGAATGCAGATACTTCTGGGATGTTAAGAAAGTCAGTCAATGGGGTCATAGACTATTTTCACTGTGTACCAGGCACATCTTGGCTCTAACAGTTTTTGCTTCCTCTAGTAAGGTCAGAAAGGAGAGGTAGGGGATCCAGCATTTGTGAAAGGCTCAGTAGGGTAAGGTGAGGAAGTCTTACGTGGTGGTAAGTAAATGGGAAGTAGAAAAATGGGGGCCCCTGAGAGCACCAGACTCCAGGGGGCAGCACTATCTGATACCCAGTACTGGGTTTTCTGGATAACCCCACTGCTACATGTCTGGCATGTACTATGTGTCAGGAAATGTTCCATCTTCTCTACAGATACTGATCCACTGAAGTCTCCTAGCAACCGTATGAAACAAATTCTATTATCATCCCCCTTTTACAGATGAGGAACTGAGGCAGGGGCCGAACTTGCCCAAGATCACACAGTTATTACATAGCAGAGCTGGAACTTGAACCCAGTGATCTGGTTCCAGAGTCTGGCTCTTAACCAGCACCTCTAGATGGTAAATGACAATGGCTAACTTATACTACGTGCTTACTCTGTGGCAGCCTGACATTTCAGGGCATTATCTCATGTCCTCCTGATAATTACTATGAAATAAGGTATATTGTTATTGCGCTCACTGTACAGAAGAGGACACTTAGTACTAAATGCCACAGGCCATTACCTGCACTTTGGAAGACTTAAGGCTGGAGCTGGGCCCATCCTTCCAGATAAGTGGTAAAGGGAGAGCACAGTGGACAGAAGGAACAATTTTCAGGCACCATTTTGGGATCCACCAAGAAACCTAAAGCAGCCTCTTGAAAGGGGTTGCAATTAGACTGAGTTTGGGCTCAGCAGCATTCCCTAAGGCTCTCTGGGAGGGATCGCTCCTGGAAGTCATAGTGGATTGAGACTGGGCTGTGTTCATTGCATATCATAGGTAAGGTACCCTCTTGGGATCTGGGGAACTTAGCTTCATTCATTCAGCAAATATTTTTTGAATCTCTTTTAGGGGCCAAGCACTGTACTAGGAATTTGGGATTTGTTAAGCCTACACAGACAAAGGGCACGAACCCTAAAGACTTATGTGTTTTAATGAGCAGCTTCTTGGCAACAAAGCAGTGGTGAAAGATCCCTACCAGTAGAGATATTATAAGAAGGGTTAGGAGACCCGATGTCTCATATGCCCTACACTGAAGCTCTCCATCATTCACGCTCTGGGCCTCAGTTTGTCTCTTCTGTGTACTGGAGAGTATTCCTTCCTCACCCATATAGTGGGAATAGAATAGGTGAAAGAAAGCATGCTGTACAGCGAACTCTCCCTCTGGTTTAAACCCACTTTCCTGAAAACTTTTATATAATTGCCAATAGCACATTGCTCAAGAGCGGGTGAGGACATGCTGTCTGCTATTCTTCATTTGAGCTCCAGGACTCCTGCTCTCCAGAGGGGCTTGGTAGATGATTAACAAGTCATCTGATGAATATGCAACATTATTCTGTCTTAATAAGTCCCGCAGCTGCTGGGAACTTGACAAGGAAAACAAAGCCATAGAAACGCATATGGTTAAAAAAACTGCCTGCCCACTTCCCACAGCCTCCCCAGATAGGGTCTCCCAGGCACAAATGAGCCTGGGTTTTTCCAGAGATACCAAGTTTGCTGCTGGTGGGGTGCCCCCACCCAGTCAGGGGTGCCCACTCTGAAAGCATCCTCTTCCCCCTCGTCATTTGCTTCCTCTTCCATCAGTTTCACAAATCTCAACATTGATAGATACATGCACATGTGTGCAGGCACCATTTTCCCCATCAGATCAGAAGTAAAGAATGCTTACTTAGGGACAGACACAATGGACAGAGCTAGGATCCTAAGAGAGACCTGAGCGAAAATCCGGACTTCCCCACTTACTAGCCGGACAGTCCTAGCCATTCCTTTAACCTTTTAGAGTTCCAGTTTCATCATTAGTAAGATGGGCAAAATCGCACTTATCTCATGGTATTGTGATAAGGATTATTAGTAGAGAACTTCACTGAAATACAGCAGGTTATTTAATAAGCAATAGTGATTATGTTAATATCATCATATCACCACTTCACACCAAAAGAGATTAACGTCCTCTCTAGAGTTTTTGCAGACATGTTTTGATTTTCTTGTCCAGCATCCATTCCTCCCCTTTCTGGTACTAGCTTTCCAATGGTCCCGTTCCCTGGTTCGTAGGGTGAGGGTAGAACTGACGAGCTCCTGGCTGCAGTAATTGGTTTTTGGAAAGGCATATGACCCAACCCAAGCCAAAGAGCTGCAATCCTCTGGCTTTAACTGGAACTGTTAGAAAAAAGGAGTTCTCACTTTGTCTGGACCTAAACTCAGGAAAACATAAACCTGGAATTGCTAGAGGCATGAGACTAATGAAACAGACTCTGCTGACAACGCGCCTGAGACCCTGCATCCAGCTCTATGAGAAGCCCTAGAACTTTCTGTTACATGAGGCAACACACTTGCAGTGATTAAGCTACTTTGACTTACGATTTTGGCATGTTTGGTCACGTGCAAACTAAACAGTTCTGACTTTGTGCATTTTACTGTATGTAACGGATAACACCAAAAAATGTAGTTTTAAGTCAACATTTTTTTCCCGAGTTCCATATAGTTCAACATATCTTCCCAGGAACAATTCTCATTGCCATTTCTATCAAGACATCTCTATGTAAATCATTTTTGGCCTATAAATGTGGTCCAAGTGCTAAAAGCAGCAGGTTTGCACCACCTCCTACACAGTATCTGTGGTTTGACACAGTCTTGCATATTCAATAGAGATGTTAATTGATGCATGTTCTTCTAACAAAGCGAGGAGGTTTTTAATGTCTTAAGATACATAGATTGCAAATCACAGCATTTGTAGGCACTGATGTTTGGTTTCTGTTTTCAAGATTGTTATTTTAAAATGTGGGGATCTTCCAGGAAACATTAAGGTCTTGTTTACATGCAAACTATAGTTTAATTCTGCAAATCGAAAGAGCTTTATGGAACTCTTGGAGGGGAATGTAGATGGTAATAAGCATCGTGAGCCTTTCCTTTAAGCTTGCTGACATATGGCCAAATGCGCTTCATCATTATTCTTCAGTAAAGTGCTCTTTGTGCTTTGCATCTCTCATTAGCAATTGGTTTCATTTCAGCCAATTCAAGCTTGGGCAAAGTCAATGGAAAGCGTGTATGTCCAAGCAGTTTCTAGCTGCCTGAGACTGTTGCAGGTGGGTGTAGACAGAGAAGAACCACAAAGGTCATGACCACCGTGAGGTCTCCCTACTTCTACAGTCCTGAATGGGGTAGGAGCAATGGGGTAGGAGCAATGGGGTGGGAGCAATGGGGTGGGAGCAATGGGGTAGGAGCAATGGGGTGGGAGCAATGGGGTGGACTCATGCTCTTTACTTAGAGTCGGATTCCGGTGGCAGTCCACATTATTCAGGGCACGTAGTGACTGTTCACCATTTAGCTAATTAACGTCCTTATGTCCTATTCTATATTATGCTACTTATATTTTAACTCCTTCAAGAGGAAAAGTGCATGTTGCAATTTGGTTATACATGTGCTTTTGAGTTGGACACGCCTAAATTCAAGTCCTCTGAAGAGTCAATGGCCTAATAGCTGTGAGCACCTAGCACAGGGACTGGTCCTTAGGAGACTCTCCCTAATATTCACATCCTGGTTCTTCTGCTCCTTCTAAGCTCTTCAGGAACAGCACCCATGCATGTTTCACCTTCGCATGCTGCCAGCTCTTACGAAAAAGCACACGCCAAATGTTATGGAACGAACGCCTGAATAAGGGTGAGTTTTTATTCATTAGTACAATTATTTGATTGTTTGTCTCTCCCCCTACACTGGACTGTAATAAACTCCAGGAGCTAGAGGACTGGATTTGCCTGTGTTCATTATTCTCTCTTAAGTACCAGTATAGTTCTGGCACAAAGTAGGTATTAAATAAACCCTGGCTGAATAAGTGAATGAACAAAAGACACTACCCTCACTATTGGAAGCAACATGAAGAAATAGAGTTATATGGGTATAAGTGGTGTGTCTTTATGTGTGAGTGTGATGTGTAACGCGAGTGTACATGTGTGTGATGGTGATGTGTGTATATGTCCAAAGCATTCCATTGTATTAGTACTCTGAGACAGGCAGAGGAAGAGGCTGTGTTGATCAAAGGGATAGGGAAGTAGGCAGAACATATGTTTGGGAAAAGTTGGACAAGGGATGAAAGAGGAGAATCAAAGTCTGCCTTAGAGTTGACTCCATAAAAGCCATCTTCAAAACACAAAAGCAATTTGGTCCCAGAACTCACATTCTTTTTTTTTTTTTTTAAGATTTTATTTATTTATTTGACAGAGATAGAGACAGCCAGCGAGAGAGGGAACACAAGCAGGGGGAGTGGGAGAGGAAGAAGCAGGCTCATAGTGGAGGAGCCTGATGTGGGGCTCGATCCCATAACGCCGGGATCACGCCCTGAGCCGAAGGCAGACACTTAACTGCTGTGCCACCCAGGCGCCCCCAGAACTCACATTCTTAACATGCAAATAAAAATAAGTATAGTTCTACAAACAACACTTAATGCTATTTCAGGTTGCAAGTGCCAAACTTACGGTTTGTTTTATTGTGTCCTTATGACCCTATGTGTGTCCTGCATCACCTTGCTAGACCAGGGCCCCGGGGTCTGGGCCAGTTTTGTCACTATTTTTTTTGGTCGACAGACTGTCTTGACTGCTTTCCTGCCATGTACGAGCCAGGCTTGAAAGGCATCTAGAACTCAAGGAATTCTGCCACTTTCCCAGCCTGACTTGCTGTCTGTGTTGCCCTTGGAACTTGCTTACCTCTGAGTCATGAGTCATGGCTCCTGCCATGTGATTGTGGGATCCCTCGCCCTTCAGTTGGCTTGTTCAACTTATTTATGTCATATTTATTGTGTTTCTTTTCTAATTAAGAAATGTAAAAATTAGGGGAAAAATAAGCACAAATATAAAGAAGAAAATTAAAATCACCCATGATCTCATTTCTCAGTAATGATGACTATACAAGTACACACACATACACACACTCAGGCACACACACAACACACACACCTTTTCCTCCCTCATCACCATGAAACTGAACTTTTACTTTCCATATTTTTGTAATATTTCCAATTTGGCTTTTTTTTTTTTTTTACTAGCAATACACCATGAGTATAGTTTCTCAACATAAATATTTTCTGAGTTTTGATTTTCAGAAGCTGAAAATATTTCATGTATGGACATATCATTATTTGTTTAATAAATCCCATATTGTTCGGTGCAAGGAATTTTCTTATATTTCATTATAATAAATCAGAATGTCTTATGGGAAAACTCTAGAAAGAAATTACTTGGTTAAAGGCTGTGTATTTTAAAGACAAATTGCCTTGCAGAAATATTAGACTCATTTCTTTGTGCACCAAAACTGAGTACTATACTTTTTTTTTAACATTTTTTGTGATTAAAAAAATTAATGCTATTTCCTAATAGGATTTGCTGTTACATATTAAAGTATAAGAGTTCACTATATGTTAACTTTATCAATCCTTCAATATGTTGGCTAATTTAATTTAAATTAAAAAATTATCAATCCTTTGTTGTCCATATATATTGCAACTATTTCCCAATTTGACTGTTTTCTTTTCAGTTATGGACAACTGGCTCTTGAACAACACAAGTTTGAACAGCATGGCTCCACTTATACGTGGATTTTATCAATAAATACAGTTTTGTACTGTAAAGGTATTTCCCTTTCTTATAATTTTAACTTTTTTTTTCCCTAGCTTACTTTATTGTAAGGATACAGTCTGTATTACACATAACATAAAAATACGTGCTAATTGCCTATTTATGTTATCGGTAAGGCTTGTGGTCAACAGTAGGTTATTAGTAGTTAAGTTTTTGGAGAGTCAAAAGTTATACAAGGATTTTCACTTGTGCCAGGGGTTGGCACTCCTAACTTCCACATTGTTCAAAAGCCAACTGGAAATGGAGTTTATTAGTATACAGAAGATATACTACTCTTTTCCTGAGTTCCATTTTTCCAATTAACCTGTGGTTGTTATCATTTTTTTCCTTACACCTATCTTTGAAAACACTGAATGTGTGTGTTTGTCTTGCTTAGTATATAAAATGAGGAATTGTTATATATACTGTTCCAAATGGTTAACCAGGTATCTAAGCATCATTTACTGAACAATCCATTTTGACAGCTGATTTGCAATACTACATTTATCATGTGCAAAATATCTTTTTATCCTTGGGTCTGTTTCTAGAATTTCTATTTTATTTTATTACTTTGTCCACCACCATGCTCGTATCATACCATTTGATTGTTTGTTTTTTTATTTATTGTTACTTGTTAAACCTTATTTAAAATGTTATAGAGCAGAACATCCCTGGCCTATTACAGTTTCTTTTACCTTTTTTTAATAAGATATACTTGGCTACACTCATTTTTAAAATTCTGTTTTCCCAGATGAATTGGATTACCATTGTTTCATGTTTAAAAATGTCCCAACGGAATTTTGATATTAATTAAACTCAAATTTAAGAGTGTACAGAGTAATCATCTTCAACATCTTAAACCTTTCCATCTAGTGAATTAAAATTTACTTAATTCTTTTGAAATATATTTCTCTACCTTTAGAAGTTTATTTTCTTTTCCTTTAGAAGTTTAAAAAAGCATGTAGGTTGTACATAAATATGTTTGATAAGGTTATTTATACCTATTTTTGTATTTTTAGTATTTTCTTATTAGTTTTTGTAGTATATAGTAAAATGATATATGTATATTTATTTTATTACCCATCAATTTACTGCAGTCCTATTAATTTCTTTTTTTCGGTTTAATTCTTTTGGGCTTTTTGGGAATACTATCACCATTTACCAAAAAAGGGCAATTTTGAATCCTCATTTATGATGTTGACTATTAGATTCTTCATATCCCTTCACATTAGAATGTCTAGGATTGCTTTTGTTTTTTTATTTTAAACTAATTGATTTTATCTATTTTTTAAAATGTTTTATTTATTCATTTAGAGAGAGAGGGAGAGAGAGAGAAAGCACATGCATGTGACTGGGGGCGAGCGGAAGGAGAGAGAGAGAGAATCCTAAGCAGACTCTATGCTGAGTGTCAAATGGAAGCAGGGGCTCCTTTCCGTGACCCTGAGATCACGACCTGAGCCTAAATCAAGAGTGGCTGACTGACTGACTGAGCCACACTGGCACCCCTAGACTTTATTTTTAAACGCAGTTTTAGGTTCACAGACAGATTTACTAGAAAGTAGAATCCTCTCGTCCTCCTGCACCCCACCCTCCTCCACTATTAACGTCCTGCATCAGTGTAATACATTTGTTACGATCATCAACCAACATTAACACATCATTATCAACTGAAGTCCATGGTTTATATTACGGTTCATTCTTTGTACTTATATTCCAAGAGTTTTGACAAATGTGAATGCCATGTAACCACCATTATAGTATCATCTAGAATAGTTTCTTTCCCTAAAATTCCCCTGTGCTCTGCCTATTCATTCATCACTGCTTTTCCTGAACCCCTGGCAACCACTGATCTTTTTACCAGCTCTGTAGTTTTGCTCTTCCTAGAATACCATGCATGCAACATGTAGCCTTTCAGATTGGCTTCTTTTACTTAGCTCTATGGCTTTGAGTTTCTTCCATGTTCTTGTATTTGTTTTGTGGCTTGATAGCTTTTATTTTTAACACTGAATAATATTTCATTGTCTGGACGTACTACAGTTTATACATTCAGCTATTGAAGGATACGTTGGCTGATTCCAAGTTTGGACAATTATGAATAAAGCTGCTATAAATATCTGTGTGTAGGTTGTGGGTAGACATAAATTTTCAACCCTTTTAGGTAAATACCAAGACTCATGATTGCTGGATTATATGAAAATTGCATGTTTACATTTGTAAGAAACTGCCAAACTGTCTTCCAAAGAGGCTGTACCGTTTTGCATTTCCACCAGTAATGAACGAGGGTGCCCATTGCTCCACATCATCATAGGCAGTTGGTGTTGTCAATATTTTGGATTTTAGTCACTTGACTAGGTATGTAGTAGTAGATTGTTTTAATTTGCAATTCCCTAATGATGTATGATGATGAACATTTTTTCACATGCTTATTACTTACCATCTATATGCCATTTTTGGTGATGTCTGTTCAGATCTTTTGTCTGTTTTTAAATTAGATAGTTCATTTGCTTGTTGTTGCGTTTTAAGTGTTCTTTGTATATTTTGAATAAGCCCTTTATCACATATGTCTTTTGCAATTATTTTTTCCCTGGATCACTTTCTAAATAGGTGAGACAGGGCATATCCCACCTTATTCATGACTTCAATGGGGATAGCTCTGTGATTCCAACATTAGTGTAATGTGAGTTTAAGATTTCAGGTGAAAAGTCTACATGCTACTGTAGAGAAAACCTGGATTTTAATTCCCAAGTTACTAAACATGTCTAACAGATATGCATATTGAATTGCATGTTTTATAACAAATCATGTTTCTCCTTTGATTATTAATGAGAAATTTTATTAATAGATTCTTAATATTAAACTATATTTATACTTCTGGAATAAATTACAATAGTATCATTTTAATATATATAGGTTTTAAGTCACTAATATTATTTTAATTGATCTATCCTACTCTCAGGTTTTAGTGTCAGGTTTAAACCCATAAAATCAACTGAGGAAATTTTGTTCTTTATCTAAATTCTTTACTAGTTCAAATGGTATGGCATTTATCACTTTCCTTGAAGTTTGAGATGTCTTACTCTTAATACCAAAATCATTTTTCTTTTATCTATATTGATTTCTACTTCCCGCTTCCTATTGTTTATTTGTTTTTCTTATCTAATTCATTGTGCTTAGTATTTGCCTTATTTTTGTTTTGTTTTGTGTAAGAATAAAAGCATTTAAAGATAAGAATTTGCCTCTGAGTTTACTTTAGGCTATAAATTCTCATATTTCATATTCTTATTGTTAATTTTTAAATTACATATGTATATATATAATTTCTAATGTATATACATAAACCTATATATATTTGCTTTGTTCTTTGGCCAAGATTTAATTGTATTTGCATCTTCCAAATTATTAGATTTATAAAATATGTGTTTGTTATTAATTTTTAACATTATTTCCTTTAAGGTACAAAATTACAACCTAAAGTTAAAGGGTATAATCTGTTAGATTTCTGATTTTAGAGTCATTTGAAACTTTATGGTTTAATAGATATTTATTTTTTTTTGTATGTGCTTTATTGGAACTTGAATTTAAAAAGATATACTTTACAGAGTATAAAATTGGGTATATGTTTATTAAATAAACCTTTAAATTTTATTTTTCAGAATCTCTAATGACTCATTTACTTTTCTCTCTGGGCCTGTCAAATGCAAAAAATGTATGCAAGTCACCTACTGCCTTTTTGTCTTTCCGTCATTTTCTCGCCTTGTGTTTTTATTCGCCTTTGCTTTATGTATATTGATGTCATAATGTTTAACAACTGTCATCCTTTTGCCTTCTTCCTACTCATTTTGAAAGAGATTCTTTTTATACCAAGGATGAGTTTTTCAGGTATCGAATCAGTCCTTTGGTATTTCTCCTATGGATTCAAATTCTGCCATTGCAAATTTAATTTCAATTTTATTTTTGTTTAAAGTCATTAGGTTTCCTTTTATTTCTTCTCTATCATGTCTAAATGTGGAAATACAGGTAAAGTGTTTTGAATGGTGCTTGGCACAGAGTAAGGGCTCAATAAACGTTAACTATTATTGTTATTGGCGCCTTATCTATTTTTCTTGCAGGTAACGTATTTTACAGAGCTTAATAAGGACCTGCTTGTGTAAAACTGACATATTCCTGTGTGTTTCAAGAGCACAGTCTTTCTAGGCTGCTAGAGAATAATAACTTTCCTTTTTGTCACAGGTTCTATGGAGCTCTGCAGCTTTTTGCTTTCCCATCTTGAATTACTTCTCTAAGCTTAATGTTTGCCCTTAAATAAATTGGGTACTATCTCTTTGGTCTTATTTATTGGATGACTATTTGTTTCGGAATGCTCTGCCCAAATCTGAATTTGGAGAGCTGGATGACATGAACTTCATCATAAATTCAGCAATCCAGCAACCTGGGTGGGAAGGGATGGGAAGCTACAGCCCTTGGTTGGCCACTATTGGGAAAACTCGAGGTCATTTCTTCTTTATTGTTTAGTGAATCATTTGCGATGGGGCCACATTTCTCAACCAGTTTTCTGTTTGGCCTGGTCTCTTCGCCAGTGGTAAGCTGCAGCTCTTCATACCCTCCCACCTGACTCTGGTACCCACTGCCACCCTTTCTTCTCATCTGACTGCATTGGAAACCCTGGGATCTCCACAGTGGCACTGACTTGAAGGCTGCTAATCCACACGGTCAAATGCAGTCCAAGTTCCACATTTTATGCCACACAGCCCCTCCCCCCACTCTTAAAACTAGGGGTTGCCAGCAGGGGTTTTCTCCTTGATTCGTACGGGGGGCCGATATCAATGTGTCCACTGTGTCATTGTGCTAGTTTGTCCAGGAGTCCCTGTTTACACCTGTTACAGATCAGTCAGTGCCTACTGATTATTTTAGCATTATTTAGTGCTCCTTTTTATTTTCAAAAGGTGTCCCTGTTTGGGATATCAGTAATGTAACTTCCATATGAGTGATCTGTTCAGAGCTGCTAGCATAGCCGGTGGCTCGATAAAGAAAGGGCTGATCCCTCTGATAGAGACCTAGGTCTGGCACCATAAAGTAACAAGCCTTTCAACAAGGGGTTGATAGTCCAATGAGGTTGTGTATGTGAGAGTAAATGCCAAGCACTGTATTCATGCGAGATCATTCTCTCTGTTCCATCTGTCCGAACTTTTTCTCAGAATCAGTGCACCCCCTTGGGAAACTGTATCAGAATTCACACTTGGAAAGCAACGTTTCTAACACATCAAACTTCATAATCAGAGGTCATGTCTCTCTGCTCAGCCTCACTCATCGCCTGCTCATTACTAATCCCTTAAACTCTAGGAGGCCACAGCGGACACACATCTTTAAGTGACAGAAAAGGCTGATGCAACCATAATAAGTTGTCAGCTGGTTCAACCCTGAGCAGTTGGAGGCAACGACAATAATTAGGTTCAGAACAGGTGTAAAAACGGAAAGGTAATGAAGTATTCCACGTTGCATCGGGTGACTAGGCAGGCAGGGTACTGCAGCAGCTCCCTCTGCAGCCCCGACTTATCCAGGCTGACAAATGAGATGTGGGAGTCATTTTGCTCACCAAATAATGAGCAGGCATATTGGCCAAAAGGATGGTTCGGCTACTCCCCAGATAGATCCCTTTCGTCCATGAATCCCTAAAACTTCTGCAGAGGCAGGTTAGAGCCTCGAAACAGATCCTGCTCCCCTCCCAAAGGCTAGACGCCCAACTAGGAAGCCAACGTGGCAGGTAGAAAAAAGTCTAGGTGAGATGCTGGGTGGGGGCTGGGAGGAAAGAGCTGGGACACGTGGCTCTCTGGCCCTGTCAGCTCTCCTACATTTAAATTCACCAGTGGGGACAGTAGCTATAACCCATATTTTGCTTTCCAACACCAAGATGAGGAAGGAGGTGACTACTGACTTCAGTCTTAACCCTTCACCACAGGAGATCTCACTTCTGCCATTCCTTGTAGGAGCAGATCAAGAAACATGAGACTTGAATCCAGACAGACCTGGGTTCAAATCCTTGCTCTGCCACTTACTAAATGTGTGTCCTTAAAAAACCCACTTGCTTTCTCTGTGCCTTGCTTCTCTCATTCATAAAACGAGGAAGGATATTATTACATACCTTCCTCACAGTGTTAGCATGAGGAATTAATGAGATGGCATTTACAAAGTGCCCAGCTCAGGCTTGGCACATAATGGGGTTTAATTAATGGTAGCCAGTATTATGATTAATATTTGCTGAATGAGAAAATAACGGAACAAATGAATGAAAGGATGAAATGGAACTAGAGTGGAGGGTGGAATGAACGAATAATAATTGAGTGACTCTCTGCATTAGGCCCTGTGTTAGCATTGGAGAGAAAATGGTGAGCAAAATTCAGATGCCACCCCTGATGTACGTATAATACTGCAGCCAGACTTTACTTCTAAAAGGAGATAGAGCATTGATAGATGTCCTTTTAAAAATGGAGTTAAATGCTCCATGAGAACATAAAGCAAGAAAATCTGATCTTTGGGGGGGGGGGCTTTTCTGAGAATGAGCCATTTCTTGAGACATGAGCATCTCAGATCTGAGGGATGAGAAGGAGTTAAGGCAGGGGAGCAGAGAGCACTCCAGGAGAGGAAACAGCATGCACGGAGGTCCTGCGGTAGAAGGAAATGTGGTGTGGCCAAGGGCCCAAAGAAGGCAGTACTGTGTCTTTGAGGTATCAGCTTTGAAGATCCATGGAACTGGAGGTCAGAGGAAAGCATCTGGATCCTGAGGCCATCTCCGTGCTGTCAGCACACAGGCGTGGATGAGCTGACATAGGCGAACAGAGGTTGAGTAGACAATGCAGCAGAACTGGTTATCATGTAAGCCAGGGAATTTCATCAACCATTTTAGTTTGCTCATGATTTTGTAGATTGGGAATCTGCAAAGGTCTTGCCTGGTCGTTCCCCCTGGGGGTCTCTCATGCAGATATAATCAGATGTCAGCTAGGGCTGTAGATATCAAAGGGAGCTGGATATCCAAGGTGGCTCACTGGCATGGTTGACACCAGTTTACAGCTGGGGAACTCAGCTGGAGCTGCTGACTGGAGTGGCTACACAGGGCCTTTCCGATGTGGTGATCTCAGGGCAGGTGAACTTTGTAAATTATAGCTGGTTTCCCCCAGGGAACAGTGCAAAAGCTGTGTGGCCTATTGTTACCTAGTCTTGAAGTCAACAGTCTAACTCATGCTGCAGTCCATTGGTTGAAGCGGTCACAAGGGCAATCAGACTCAAGGGAAGGGGACCCAGATCTTACCTCTCCATGGGAGGAGTGTGAACAAATGTCAAAGTCAGATTTTGAAACTACCACATAAAAGAAAAAAGAATGACGGCCCATGTTAATTGTTGCTAAGGGCTCAGGTACAATGGGATATGAGAAAAAGAAAGGATTTAGCAATGTGGAGATCACCACTGACCTTAGCAAGAGTGGTTTTGCGGAAAGACGGAGGCTGACACAACAAAGACCCCTTGTCAAGAAATTTGGCTGATAAAAAAGAATGAAATCTTGCCCTTTGCAATGACTTAGATGAAGCTGTAGTATGCTAGGTGAAATACATCAGTCAGAGAAAGACAAGTACCATTTGATTTCACTTATATGTGAAATTTAAGAAACAAAACAGATGAACATAGGGGAGAAAAAGAGAAGGAATCAAAATATTACAGAGACGCTTAACTATAGAGAACATACTGAGGGTTGCAGGGGGATGGGCTAAGTGGGTGATGGGGATGAAGGAGGGCACTTGTGATGAGCACTAGGTGTTACATGTAAGTGATAAATCACTAAATTCTACTCCTGGAACTAATATCACACATGTTAACTAACTAGAATTTAAATAAAATTTTGAAACATTAAAAGAAATAAGAAATTTGGCTGAAGTGAAAAGAAGCCAAATGGATGGTAACTGGAAAGGGATGGAGGTAAAGTTTTCTTCATCTCTTCCTTCTTCCCTCCTTCCTTCCTTCTTTCCTCTCCTAGTGGGATAGCTTTCAGTGTCATGAAATGATGGCGGGAAAATCCCAGATGCACAGAAGCACACTCAATTTCTCCTTTTCTAAAGTTCTCTAGCATCTATAGCTGATCTCCTTCACCCAGGCCCGGCACAAGATACATTAGTGTTAAAGTGGCCCTTGTTCATGTGTGTATGTGCTGTAACGTCAGGACCCTATAAGGATTTGCTTTCTGCTCTAGTTCTCATGGTGTCTCACACAGAGAACCTGAGCTCAGGTAATGTCTTAATAAATATGCTACTTATTAATATATTTGGGTCACAGACTTGGAAATCCTCAAGGCCAGAGGCTGGGTCATCACCCTCTAGGTCTTCCAGTGCCTGGATTAGCAGCTGGGCCATATGGATGGATACTCAACACCCACTTAACAAACCAAACAGAATTGAACCAAGAGACAAAACTGCTCCAGTGGAATGATTTTGAGAGAATGAACAATGACCACGGCAACCTGAAAAGTTCCCATTTTGAGGATTTTTCAGACAGGTCTGCTAAATGTTGAAGCCTCCCCAACCTTGGCCAAGAGGGGCTATGCTCCAGAGATGACGGTCAGTTCCAGATTTCATTCAATATTTGTTGAGAACCTACAACATGCCAGACACATTGGCCTGGGGGAAATCCATTCCTCACACTTGATAGATGATGGAGGCAGTAGCTGTTGGCTTCCATATTATACGTTCTAACTGCCAAATTTCTAGGTGTGTCAGAGCAGGCTGGCTTATTTAGACAGCAAACAAAACTTTTGGTTAGAGGTTTTGAAAATAATGCAATCTATTTTCCTTCCTCCTAGCAATTTCCCATTCTTATGTAATGTGTGTTCTATAAGCCCTAGCCAAGCCAGGAAGCAGAAAACAGCAGCCAGCACATATCGAATGTACTCAGGACCAGGGGGCCAAGACTCTGTGCCAGATGAGCCTGAACTTGCTGGATGCCTTAGCATGACAAATTTACAGTAAAACAAGGAGTGCAGGTGAGTTCAAAACCCTTCAAACACAGGGATGAACAGAGAGTGTAAGTGGAAGCCGTAACCATGGGTAGCACTGATAATTTGGAGAAAAGACTTCATTGGCTCATGTGTCCTGGAAGAAGAAAAAATTGAACCTACTAAATCTGCTCTCAATTAAGAATCTTTCATTCTGGTCTCTATTTCTGGTTCTCTCCTTTGACATATCACTGTCTCCTTAAAGCAAGTATCTGCAGGTGGCTTTCTGAGTGGATGGTTGACTTTTTCTGAAAGTTCATTGATTAGTTTAAGACACTATTAGAAATCCAGAGGGCTGGGGCACCTGTGTGGCTCAGTTGGTTAAGCATCTGACTCTTGATTTTGGCTCAGGTCATGATCTCAGGGTCATGTCTACCTCTGAGCTCAGTGTGGGGTCTGCTTCAGATGCTCCCTCCCTCCTGTTCAGTCTTTGACTCTCTCAAATAAATAAATAAAATCTGAAAAAAAAAAGGGGGGGGGATTCTAAAGGGCTTCTTACCTAACTAGAATTATTTTTACCTGTCAGGAAATGGGGAGACAGAACAGCTCAGAATTTTTCTAACTACCTTTTGTTAGTCTAAGGGGGGAAAAGTTTTCTTTGAGCCTCTTAGAGTCCTTGGCTGGGTATCAAAATTAAACTAACAAAGATTAACAGGAGAAAAGCATACAAGTTTATTTAATAGAAGTCTTAAATGACATGAGGCCTTCATAAGGAAATGAAGACACCAAGAAACAGATCTGTGTATCATTATGTTAGGTTTGATAAAGAGTTAATAGTCATGGAGAAATATGATTGGTTAAGGAGTATGAGGTTATTATAGTAAATTGGGGGAAACTTAAAAAGGCCTGTTTGTTAGAATTTTTCTTGCCTGGTATCCCTTTGTCTTTGGAGATAAGGATGCTTCTTTCCTGCTGGTATAGGGAGGGTGTCTCTCACATGAGATTTTAATGCCCTGGTTGAAGGTAGAGAGTGAGGAGAAGGTCAGAGTGACCTTCCTGCTTCTGTAGGTTTTTTTTCCAAACTCCTTCAGCTTAAATTATTCAATATGCTAACGTGCCATATCTGGGGGGACAGTGTCCTGAACTCCATCATTAGTCTCTCTCTCTCTCTCTCTACTTTGTGTACCCTTGCTCAGCTTCACATAAAATATAATGTGCTACAACTGTCAGATTTAATGGACCAGTTCTAACTAGTATCACTTTTGCCTCTACTCCCAACTTTTGGAAATAGATATAGATTTCCATGCTTAATTGAATAATACATTTTAATAATTGTTCTTTTCTGAGCAGGAGCCTTGAAACACCCAGTCCAATAGTTTTTAATTCAGTATAAAGTGTCTCTTGATACTTTTATGAATCTTTCCATACAAATGAGAGGCTGCAATTAACATAAATGGCTGGAGAATACACAGTAAGCTTAATCTTTTACATAGCACCAACTTGAATATTAATCACTTCAGCTAGAATGAGAAGGGATAAATGGTAGCCTTTGATATTTAAGTACATTTTGAAACAAAATTGCTCTTTCCTTGATTTATTTGGGAAGATTAGAAAATTTGGCATAGGCTTGTCCTCTAGGAAGAAAAAGAGAAGTAGAAACTTTCCGATCCTGTTCCTCAGAAGCACTGAAATGGTCAGGGGTACGTCCTGTACACTGACAGTGAAAGCTACTCCTGCACTTCATATCGATCTGTGTAATGAACATCAGAGTCAGTAGTGGGGATGGAATGAGTACTGCGTGTGCTTAGCCATTGGTCAGATGAAGACCTTACATGGCTAACTATCACTGGTCCATGCTATCTCTTCCTTAGAGATAGATGTATTGGTACCCACTGGCTTTAGACCAACCATTTTTTGAAATACTTGTTGCCTAAAAGTATTTTCATTTCTCTTGAGGCCCCTGTAAAAAATACAACTTATTGTGAAATAGATTTCAATATTTTATGGTAGTTCGAGATCTCTATTGCCAGTCAGTCCTCAGGTAGCACCTTAGTTTCTTTACAAGTTTTCCAATTCCTTCCCTTCCAGTCCATCCCAACACCCACCACACCAGTGTTGGCTCTCAGGACCCTTGCCCGCCCCCCAGCAATAACCACTCCTGGTCCTCCAGCCCCTCTCCAATGACTTGTCATCATCTATCTCTCCACTCTGTACGTGAGAGATTGGGTGAAGGGAGAGATGAGTTTGAGAATCAGAGAGACCTAGGTTTGAATCTGGGGGGCCCCCACTTGTAGATGTGAACTTAGACAAGCCATTTCACTTCTTTGTGCCCCTATTACCCATAACATGTGAACAACTGCTTTCTTTCACAGTTCTTGCAAAAATTATACAGGGAAACACATATGACACCCAAGTAAAATACCCTTACTGTTGGATGCACATGCATGCTGACACAATCCAGAAGAATGCCCCAGTCTTTTATTTGAGCTTATGGTTTTATCTTCTAAGCTTTTTGGAGTCTAAAGAAAAGTAGGATTTCAGGAGTGGTTCCTTTTCTCTCAACTCATCATTAGCTCCTTGTTCAGCCTGGGCCTTCAATCTCTGCTTTTGTAGACATTTTACATAACTACTCCCTCAAAGTTACAAAAGAGCAAACGCAGGGGAGAAAGAAAACTCTTCCTCTGACCTCCTCGGTTCAATGGCTGGGACCCATGAATCAATATTATAAGAAACATATTAACCGGAGAAAAAGAAAACAAATTCAATTACTTGTATAGGTGTGGGAATTCACAAAGAAATGTAACTCAAAGAAGCAGTTAGAATTTGGGGCTTTGCACATTGAGTGATCTTTCAGTTGGTTCCTGTCCTCCTCTGAAACAGCCCATTGGTTTTTGTTTTTTTAACACTTTCTTACTTTCAAAGGCACTACAAGATGCTTCAGGATCATCTTGCATATCTCCTGCCCCAGTCCTCCTAGCAGCGATTTCTCTGAGAAATCCTGGTTCTTTTATTGGAGAATGGTATTAGAAACCAAAAGCTGGGTGTGAGGTATACTCATTACTACTGGGGTGTCGTTTCTTTTAAGCCCTCTCAAATGATGGAGCAAATGTATGAGTGTATACTAATCAGTATATATGCCCATATCTGAAAATATTTATATGTGCAACCATCTGTATGTGTATCAAGGTACCATGACTGATGTCTCCAACTCTAATCCATCATCACTGGATCATTCTATTCACCTCCCCTTGCTTATCTGTAAATTACTACTCCAAAAGTGACAAGTATGGTTCCCACTATCCACCACCCATTTACTTAATTGTTCAAGTATACATGTAGAGCAGTATGAGAATTTATAACACGTATTTTCATGGGAAGTAACTTTATCAACTAGAGTGCACATCTCATGTGCAGTTCCCTTTGCCTTTAGACTTACAGATGCTATTCATTTCCAAAGTTACTTAGATCAGCACCTTTCCCCCTTATATCCTTCAGTAACATTGTTTCATATATTTGTGATACATTTAGATTCTCTTGCCACAGTCTGTAGTCCTTCCTGGGACCTGGGAGTTGTTTTTAACCATATTGATCCAATATTCTAGTCCAAATTCTTAAACATTAATTCATAAAAGTGGTCACTATATATCCATTAAAAGGGGTAGACTTTAGAGTTTGCTTGGAAGGCATCATTTTTCTGCTTCATCCATCATTCTGAGGTCAGAGAAAATTTAACTTTACAATGAGAGTTTTCTCCTTATTCTATACTAAATCATCAGCTTCCTCAAAACTATGGAAGGTTATATGGACTTTAGGTACTAATGTCCACTGTGTCTATATCATGTGATCCTTTTAATAAAATTTTGTCCTGATCTTTTCCCCCTGTGCCCACAAAGCACTTTCCACAGCCTGCATAAATGTTGGCTGCATAAATGTTGGCTATTGATCATGTCCTTGAGATTTAAGGTTTGGCAAATTTGAACACATTCAGGTAGCAGAGAGGCCAACCAGAGCCATATTGTTAACCTTCTATATGCCTATGCCCTAGCCCAGCCTTCCTCCCAGCTCCCAAGTCCTGCCTCTTACCCCTTAGAAACTCTATAATTACATCTTTTCAGTCTTGTTTTTCCTAGAAGAGGATCTTAATAGGATTCTGTCTGTGATAGCAGAATCCAGTTTAAAGGAAAGAAAGTATAGAAAACTGTCTCCTCAAACACTAGAGATACAACTCAATTATTAAAGAACAAGCTTGAATAACCACTAGGTTGTAGAAGTCTAGGCTGAGCTGGAAAATTTCAGCAGTATAGCTTTAAGAACATAATGTTGTATCTTGGTCTTAGCTCTTCAGTGAGAAACATGACTTTCATTGTATTTGAATGCTGCATTCAGGTTCAAGGGTCCTGCCTGCTTTAACCAATCCGAACGGCACTCACACAGGGACACTTCTGGCCTGCCTACTAAATGGTGGCACAGAATTATGTTTCTAAGTAACAGCAAAGCCCTTGTCAAAAAAGATTGTTTTAAAACCTGAGGGAGTTGTTAGCCCTGAGTAATTAATAATAAGCAAATGCTTGCAGATTAACAGGAATGTGCCAACACTAAAATTGCCTAACACTTGGAAAGCAGGTAGGTGCACGCATGTACACACACACACAGGAGCGCACATATACAGGTTCATACACTATAAAGAAGAACGTTTCTTTCTCATGGCAACGTTTCTGACTCAGGCTGCATACTTAGACTTATTTTTAAAATTATTCGAAGCAGTTTTATAGAGTGCTCATAAAGATTCACATTTAGGGAGCTCCAGTGAAAAGATACATTAACTAGTTCTAAAAAACACCTGCCTGGGTGACTTTTCTTTTCTTATTTTTCACACTATGATTGCTCAAAAATCACCACATGCCTGCATCCTCCAGTTAAGGAAACTGTTAGCTGGAGTCCCAACCTGTGAGATAAGCATGTGCTCCCAACAGAAAAGCACTGGGAGGCTTCTAGTTTTATAACCAGAACACTAGCGTGTGTATCTGTCAAAGCACTGAGCGACATCGTGAGCAGGAGACAATAAGCCAAATACGGTTTTGAAAATTTAATGTGTCAATTTAAAACTGCCACTCACAGACTGGTTAGAAAACCAATTTTCAGAGGAGCGGGTCAGAAGTGGAGAACATATTCCCACTGCTAAGCAGTTGCTGATGTAAATTGTCTGAATGAGAGATATTTATTCATGACCACAGTGGGCTCAAAAAAATTAATTTGGAGACTTTTTCCACCTTCCCTAGAGTATGCAATTCCTAAATAAATGATCAATAGCTGACTTGAGCCGAACAGAAGGACTTGTCCAGGATCAGGCAGGTAATTACTTACAGTGATGTGCTGAGGAAGTAAGGCATCCCGGGACACAGTGGCATTAATCATGGTTTTAAACCATTTCTCTCTTTCTAGTTGCATTATTTGAAAAATTACTGAACAACGCTGTCCACCAGAAATTTCATAGATCAGGGTGCATGTTTCAGATAACTCCATTTTTAGGCCAACCCCCAGAGCAGGCAGAGAGAATTACTAATGGGAAGTCATGGCATTTTGTGCTTTCTTTTGGAGACATCGCAGTTACTGGCTGGCCAAGAGAGACTGAGTGAGTGGGGGCTGCGGGGAGGAGGTAAATGGCACATGAGCAATTTGGGCCTGTAAATATCTGTTTAGTTGTCCAGTGGGAATCGAGGTTAGAACATTTGCTCCATTTAGTCCTTAGAACAGAATGCCCACAGCTAGTTCTGGAACTTTCAGCCTCTTCAAACTGGACAAGACGATAAGTCTAATGTGGACGGCGTCTGGCATTGCAGCCCTGGAAATTCTTTTATTTTTTCCCGAAGGTGATTAATATACAGGCCCGTGGAAGAAAACTGCAGTGCAGTGTGGCAAAACTGAAGGAACACTGGGTGTGCAAGGGTACTCACCCTACAAATTCTTCTTCTGGGAATCTAGAAATAGTTACTCAAGTGAATAAGCATAGCCATGGCTAAAACAATAAGCAGCCTCAGGTCCATCCCCAAGGGAAAAAAAAAGGGAATCTCTTGTAACCACGAAAATGATAAGGTAGATCTGTATATATTGTATGGAATGATTAGTGAGATAACTAAGTGAAATAACAGCTAGAAGCTGAAGAGTAGATATGGTTTGCTTCCATTTGTATAAAAGAATATTATTTATATATTTTTAATATATTTTATATATTATCACTCTATACACATTTTTTTAAAAATCTGAAAAACATCCAAGTAACTATTTACAATGGTTGGCTTTTAGAAACAGGGATAGAGGGGCGCCTGGTGGCGCAGTCATTAAGCATCTTCCTTTGGCTCAGGGCATGATCCCGGCATTCTGGGATTGAGCCCCACATCAGGCTCCTCTGCTGGGAGCCTGCCTCTTCCTCTCCCACTCCCCCTGCTTGTGTTCCCTCTCTCGCTGGCTGTCTCTCTCTCTGTCAAATAAATAAATAAAATTAAAAAAAAAAAAAGAAATGGGGATAGAAGTCATGAAAATGGGGAGGGGGCTTACACTTTCTTTTTGTCTTTATTTTTCTTACTGTAAACATGTATTGATTATAAGATTAAAATTCAATGAATAATTTTTTGTTCAGAAAAACACAGATCTAGCAGTGTTGCCCTTTGTTCTAATTCCTCTATCATTTGGTGTCCAAAGAGAACTTACTACAACCAGGTCCCAGGGGTCAGAAGTGGGCTCTACCATTTACCAGTTGCATGACCTTGGGTAAGTCACTTATGGGTTTTTCTCTAAACGAATAGGTTGGACTAGACTTGGTACATTCAAAGAAGATAGCACATCAACTGCCTTAGCTACATGTTTAGAAGCCTAGGGGAGAAGCAGAGGGATTCCAGGTGCTGGGCACACATTTCTGCTTCAAAATGGATTTAACCTCATCTAGTCTACATATATGGAGTGTCCATGTAAGTTATAGTTAAAAGAAAGTCTTGTAGCTAAAATATATTGAAAAATCTAACACACCATGGGTTTCATGAATGCACAGCTATATTGGTTACCATTTATTGAGTACTTAGAATGTATCAAACACTTAGCTATATCTTTATATGTAACATTTCTATTAATCCTTACAGAAACTCTATGAAGTAGGTGCTGTTATCATCTCCATCTTACAGTTAAGGAGACATAAATAATCTCTCTTGCCCTGACCTATATCCCATAGCAAGAAAGCCTGGAAGCAGAGCTGGAGAACAAACTCAAGAACTTGTGACTCTCAAGTCAATGGACTTGATGACTAAGAGATACCTGCCAGGCATCCAAAGAGGAAAGAGTGTATTCCCATCTGCTAACCCATACCCAGTCCACCAGAAGGCTTAGTGGCAAGATCATGGTAAGGTAGATGCTTGGCCATCTGCCTTCCAGAGTGGTCTGGGAATGAGCAGCATCACATGGGAGCTTGTTAAAAATTACAAAACCATAGGCCCTACCTCATATCAACTAAATCAACATCTCTGGTAGTGAGGTAGATTTGTATTTTAATAATACGCCCAAGGGATTCACAGATGCCTTCATGTATGAGAAGTAGCCCGGGGACCACTGCTCAAAACTCAGTTCTGGAACGGTGGTTCTCACTCCTGATGAGTATTAGAATTATCTGGAAAGTTCCTTAAAACTACTGATGCTTCAGCTCCACCATAGACCAATTAAATCATGGGTGTGACCTGGCTGTGTGTATTTTTAGTAGTTGTCTAGATTATTCTGATGTGCAGCCAGAGTTGAAAACCATTTTTCTAGACCTAAAACTTTGAAAACAGTGGGTCTCAGGCCCTGATTGCACACTGGATTCACCATTAATAATACTGAGTCTTGAGCCTCTCCCCACCCCTCCTCAAGATTTTATTGTAATGGTGCTGAGGAGTGGCCTGGACTTTGGGATTTTTTTGATATTCCCCAAGCAACTTGAACATACAGCCAGTCAAGAACAACTATAAGCGGTGTAGGAGAGAAGACCCAACACAAACCTGGTTTCCGATTCTACCTGGCTCATCTTCCTATATGAAAGCAGCAGAAGCCTAAGGCCAATGGCGAAAATTGTTCCAATGGAGAAGCCATCAGCACCTGAGCACTCTCAGGAGATTCCCAGTCTTGGCCATGGCATTCAAAGATACTTATTTGCCAGCTTGACTATACATGTGAAAGTTCTGCTGCTTTGCTTCCTGTTGCTTCCCCTCAACCCTCAGTCAGGTAGAAATGAGTACAGATACTGCAGTATGTGAGCCTGACACTTATTTAGCGATAACCTCAGAAATCTGAATCATCATTCCCAGGGAAGAGCTAAAATTGCAGCCTGTAGGGAAGGAAATGCTCAAAGGAAATGAACTCAGACCCAAAGCACTCCTGAGAAAATTATGCCTTTCAGGGAAGAACAATGCATCATACCTTTTAATGAACAGGATATATTTACTTGGGTCTCATGTTAATTTAGAGTTCATGCAAATCCAGATTGGAAAGTCAAATTTGCATTTATATAGAGGCTGAATGCTCTACCAAAAGTCATGGGTCCCAAAAATTTATTTTTCTATAGGATACTTAGTAAAGTAAAAATGACATCATCAAATCACTGGGTGAAGGCCCTGGACAGAGCCTGGACTTTTAAGTCAAAGAGATCCAAAGTCTGACTTCTACTTTGTGCTAGTTAGGTAAGTTATTCCATCTCTCAAAAGTATAATCTCCTTATCTATAAAATGGGGATAATATCTCTTTCACAGATTGGTAATAATCAAATAGGATAATGTGTATAAAGCTCCTAACACGGTGATTCAAATGTTGTAGGCACCACATAATTTTTTTTATCTTTTTCCTTGCCTTGTTTTCCTAAACAGGAGATTAAATGGATTTATTACCATTAATTGGCAAAATTGGCAGCTATTGGAAGTCACTTCGATTAATCAAAGCCAGCATTCCACTCCTTGAAGTCCTTGTAAATTCTCTAGGCAAAGGGACTACCATGACTTACACCAGGGAGAACGAACATCAGAAACTAAAGAACAATGAGAGATTGAAAGGTGTCTAAGAAGAAGGAAATAAGACTAAGGAATCAGAAATTAAAAATGGAATTGAACTTGAACCATGAGCTTGGCAAAACCAGGTCTTAAGAAGTCCTAAGGGCTTCCTCCTTGGGCTGCTCTCACACCACTCCCTTCCGGACCTCCTTCTGAATATCTGGCATCTCTTTCTCAGTCTTCATCTCATGTTCTTCCCCTGGTCAACCCTTGTATACAGTGTTCTCTTAGGGAAAAGAGAAGATGGCTGAAGGTAGAAACTTAGAATCTTGTCCTTGCCCATGATTTCAAGAATAACATTTAAAGGATTACTGTCAAAGCCATTCTCTACTCCATGTTCCTCTTCTGAGTTCTAAACCTGAATATCCAACTGCCTGCTGGATATAAATACTTTGATTTCCCACTGAAATCTAAATCCAACATGTCTAAAATATAACCAGCATTTTCCCCCAAATCTGATATGTCTCCAAATCTATATCTCAATGAAAGATGTGTCTAGTACTAGAATCACAGGAGTCAGAAACCATTCTTGATGATTTTATTCTTTCATCTCTCATCATCAACACATCCTAATGATTTTTTTTCCATTAATTCAATGGATAACTCTACAATCTGGCCCCTTACCACTGGGGAGGCCAGATATCCATGTGTGAAAAAATAATAGCAGTAAAATGTAATTTTCATTTACTTGCTCAAAAATATTTATTGACATTTTATTCCTTGGTAGACATTGTGCTAGGTTCTTTGATAGAAAAACAAAACAGAGACTCTGCCCTCGAGAAGCTTAAAATAAGAGTGAGCGCAGAATGTGTTCGTGTATCAATGACAAAAATCCAAAGCTGACTCTGATAACTACGACGTAGTAGAATACTTGCTAAAATAAAGCCTCTCAACCTTGAACATTTTGAGAAGGCCTCATGGGGAGACAGCATTTGAGCAGAAAATATAAGGATAAGAGAAACTATATTAAGAAGATATTACTACCATCACTACTACCATTACTGGCTAATATTTATTAAATTTCTTACTATGTACCAAGCCCTGTGTTCAACACTTCACATATCTTGTTCATCCACACAAAAGCCCAGTGTGATGGTACCTACAATAAAAATATTTCCATTTTGCTGATGAAGAAAATGAAGCTTACAAAGGGTGACTATTGCCTAAGGTCATACAATTAGCAAATGGCAAAGGGTCAAACTCTTCCATTTTTTTCATTGCTGTGCCATCCTAAGAATGGCGTGCCTAGCAGAATATACAGCAAATGCCATGGAAATGCCACAGAAGGTGGGGCTCAAGCTGTGTTCTCCAGTATGGTAGCCATTAGGCACATGTATTTTCCAAGGACTTTGGACTGTAAATGTAAAATACAGTCCACATTTTGAAGACTTGTGTCAACAAAAAAGACAAAATATCTTAAAAAATGACTTTATATTATGTATTGAAATGAAAATTTTTTAGATATATTGGGTTAAATAAAATATATCATTAAAATTAACATCACCTGTTTCTTTTTTTCCTTTTTAATGTGGCTATTAGAAAATGTGTAATTAATATGTGACTCACATCTGCGCCTTCTGTTCTATTTCTGTTGGGCAATAATGATCTAGGGGCATTGAGGGGACAGCAAGAGGACAATGGGCAGAACTGTGTAAGGTGTCACAGAAGCATCAAGCTCGGAGCTGAGGGCTCAGGAAAACGAGTCAGCTTTGAACGAGGAGAGAGGGGCAGACTTTTCAAGTGGAAGGAGTAGCTAAGGAGGAAAGCCAGCATGCTTTCTATTGGGGAATAAGAGTAGAGGTCAGTAGAAGATGAACCACAGAGTTTGTCCAGGGTATCTGTACATAAATGAAAACTCTCCTTTAGACTGATGTCTGTAACAGGAAATGGCTTTTACTGGATTCTTCATTAGATAAAATGTAAGGCCTATTGTAATTCTACTGCAAAGGGAAGTAACTGTCAGTTTAAATAACAGTGCCATTTGGAGAACTATTATTCTATGAAAATATTAGGTAAGGCAGGTCCTCAAAAATTCCAGATTGCAATTTGTTCATCCTTGAAATTTTCAAGTACATTATCTTTAAATGAAAGGTAGCACTCTAATAAACTAAAGATTTTATTTCAGACAAAAGATTGTACGTCTGACTATAACTTTCTTTCCTAAATTTGGGTTAAGCTTTCCCTTTTTATAAACATTCACCTGAATGTGTCTTCACTGAAGGTATTGTTCTTGTGTGCAGATGTGAAGTTGAGGTGACACTGTCACGGGTAAAGGTCCTAAGCTTTGAAGTCAAACAGACCTGAGTTCCCATGCTGGTTCTCCAACTTACCAGCTAGTTACTTAACCTCTCTAAACTTAAATAGCCTCCTCTGTAAAATGGGGTCTATGATACCTACCTGTTCACTGACTCACAGAGAGGTGTTAAGGGTTATTGGGAAAAAAAAAAAAAAAGGAGGTGGTGTGGTTAGCACAGTGCAAGGAATGTGACAGAATCTCAGTGAATGACGGGCACACTTACTCAAACTCACCCACAAATGTACCCACCCAGTGTGTGAGACACAGCCTTGGTTCTTGAATATACCAATGGTGAGTTCTGAATAGTCATGGGAAAGCATACGTGTACCTGTCCAAGTGAACTCCTAAGGTGTCAGGGCACTAAGATCTCTCTGTTCCTGGCTGTCTTAAGGAGTCTTTGGAAGGCTCCATTAGTGCCCAGTCAACTGAGAATATACTTTTGCTAGAGTAAACAGCAATTTCCTTTGCAACTGTCCTAAACAAGATGGGGAAACAGTCTTCCAGACCAGGAAGTATGTATTTCCAGAGACTTGGCATGTGTTGAAGAGTCCTAAAGCCTAGCCTTACAGAGCAATCCAGCAGAATTAGTCAGGATTAGTAGAAATTAGTCAGAAATTCATTTTATCAACCCAAATGACTAATTCACTTTTGGCCCTTCACACAGATACAAATAATCAAGCCAATTCTGAATTAATCACATACCCATATCTGGAAAGAGTAGGTTGGATACAACTTTTATTTCACAATATTCTCAAGATACACAACAGAGCTTTGAACTCTGAGAGAATAATGATTATTTTACCTGTACTTAAACCTCTCACAATGATTAGCTCTAATGCCAACCAAATACTTAATTTGATGAATGAACCAATGAATGAATGATTTGGTTTGAAAACTAAGACATGTACATGCTTTCATAGGGAACGAGTCTACAGGGTAGACTGAGTACATGCTTTCATAGGAAAGAGTCTACAGGGTAGACTGAGTACATGCTTTCATAGGGAACGAGTCTACAGGGTAGACTGAGTACATGCTTTCATAGGGAACGAGTCTACAGGGTAGACTGAGTACATGCTTTCATAGGGAACGAGTCTACAGGGTAGACTGAGTACATGCTTTCATAGGGAACGAGTCTACAGGGTAGACTGAGTACATGCTTTCATAGGGAACGAGTCTACAGGGTAGACTGAGTACATGAGTCTACAGGGTAGACTGAGGAACGAGTCTACAGGGTAGACTGAGTACATGCTTTCATAGGGAACGAGTCTACAGGGTAGACTGAGTACATGCTTTCATAGGGAACGAGTCTACAGGGTAGACTGATACAGGGTAGAAGTTTTAGATTGTCCAAGGATCCCGAGACAATGATGTTCAAACCTGGTTATAATTGAAAACCCAGAGGAAGAATTTTAAAATTACAGATATCCTGCCTCTGGTCCTAACTCTGTGTTTCTAAGGTGGGGATCAAAAATATTCCTCCCAGACATGGGACACACTGTCTCGGGGAAGAAGCATTGGGGAAATACGGACCCTAAGGCCTGGTGAAATTCATTGAACCATCAATCTGAATCCTGAAAATCTTCCATCCTGGGAGTGGAACAGCTAAATGAGCACTTCAACAAAGAAGCCAGTAGATTTCAAATATTTAGGAGTGACAAATAACTAGCCCCAACCCCAAAAGAATGGGTAGGAATTCATTGAATTCATTAGTCATCAGAGGCTTATCAGGTGAATGTGTTTCAAGCAGTAAAGCAATGATAAAGGATGTCAGCTGAGTCATTAGTAGGGCAGACTTTTCTCTGGCGATTTTTGTTGCCAAGTCCATAAATGGAAATTGAGACTCACTGGGATAATTAGAAACCAGAATGGCAACTGAGGTCATTCTTTTCCAGATTTGCTTAACCAGGAAGGAAGGAAAAGTACTCGTATGGAAGGATGCTAAGGAACTCAGGAGCTCAGACATGGTGTCCCTACTGAGCAGCAGAGCAGGGCTGGGAAAGGCAGAGTGGATCTGAGTGAATGTTTTATTTCGCAGATTAAGAGACAAGCTTGAGCAGTGATGCTTCTCGTGAACATCTCAAGCTCAGAGGCTACTGTTGGGGGTGGCGGAGTGCTTACACCTTCCTCATCTTACCCAGAGTGGATTCCAGCAGCCCTCCACACTCTCGGGACGCTAGTGTTGTCATGCTTATCAGAAGCCCAGCCAATGTTGATGATTTCAAATGCAGGTAGAAAGAAATTCAACCTCCACTCCGGAAGTGTTTGCTCAGCTGGTGAGGTTTGGCTCAGAACTAGAGGTGGGATCAGGTAATCCCACTAGCTCTAGTTTTCAAAAGGCCCCTTGGAAGTGACAGTTTAGAAATATAGCCAAGGACAATTGTCTGGTTGTTGACAATGACGCCTGGAGGGATCTCTAATCCAAACAAAATCAGAGGGCAGACAGTATAGGGAGGGTGACAAGGGTACTCATTGGAAGTTGGCTGACCTGGATTTTCATTGGGCTTCATAGATTGTAACTCCTGCCCTGCCCTGTGCTGGTTGTATGAGCTTAGACAAGTTACTTATTTGAGTCTGTTTCATCTGAAAAAGGGAACAAAGAGTATCGAACATACAGGATTTTGTGGAGGTTAAATGGGGTAATTACCATGAGTGTTTCCCACCTCTTAGCTCAGACCTAGGATCAGAGGATGTTCTCCATCTGCTGGGAATGCACCTAAACTGCAAGGTCTGTGTTTTTTGTGTGTGTTTTTTTTATAAAAAATTTTTTATTATGTTATGTTAATCGCCATACAGTACATCCCAAGTTTTTGACGTAAAGTTCCATGATTCATTACTTGCGTATAACACCCAGTGCACCAGGTCTGTGTTTTGCATAGGTAAATAAATGACACTTGTTCTAAAAGCTGAGTTGCCACTTAACAGGGTAACACAGATCGAAGTCTTATTCTCTACTCATTCTTTAAAGGCTGAAGTGAAAAGTCACCTTGAAGGAGCTGGCTTCATTGAGATCACCTAATCAACTTTTTGGCATGAATTTGGTCATGTATTCTCCAGGATATGTGCCACATAGCTCTGTGAAGTCAGTCATCTGTGGCCCCATAAATCGGTATCTAATTTGCGTTGAACACGTCAACAAGTTAACAAAAAGACAGCAAGCCTGGTTCTTTTTGGCACTCGTAATCTCTCTGGCAGCTCATTTACAAGCTAAATTGAATCATCAGCACCCAATTAAATTCCTCCTGCATCATGGCACAAAATGCTCATTTTTATTTTCTTGATGAAGGAGGAGAAGTGGGGGAGGAGGAGAGGGGCGATCACATTCTCATCCATGTATGCCCTCGAATTAGAATATGTTTCAGTCCTTAATTCATCTCGTTTCCCAAGTCTAGTGAAGTAAGGAAATGTTATAATTATATTTCCTGGTCGCTTACATATTTATCTTCTTTGCTATCATCTCTGATACTCATTAAACTCCCACTGACTCTATCAAGGTTAAAAAATTTATCTGCACAGATCCCAATATCCGCTGCAGTCCCCAAGTCCCCATGAGCGAGCAGCTTTTGCACTGACTCTCATCCAGAGAGGGGGTTTAGCATTTCTGGATGGGACCCGCCAATGAAATATTAAAGTTTCTGCAGTCTCAACAGTCACCACCAGCATTCAAGTGTTCTGTCCAGCTGGGACCAAAGGGACAGCTCTTCCTCCTGGAAGGAGGTTGTAAGTAAGAAGCCATACCACCCTGCTGCGACTTCCGAAGGGCTATGGCTAGCGCCACTGGGTGACTGGCTCAGACTGGCTTGGCAGCCCATACATCAACTAGGCGATAAAGATGGGTTGAGAGCACTCCAGCCCACACTATATGCAATCTCATTTGTGTCTGGATTCCAATTCTTAGCCACAACTTCTGTTTACAACCTCAATCTTGCCCTTTAGACTTGCAGTTAAGATGAGAGTGTTCCAGACCTAAAAAGTCCTTCCCTCAAAGAATATGGGTCAGGATTATACTTCCAGCTGTCTCAGTTTGGTCTACCTTAGTGACGGTTTTAGTTTGGACTCCCCCAAATCAAATGCTAAGACAAGGATTTGGGTACAAGATAATGCCAGCAAGCTCTGTGAGGGAAGGGAGGAAATTCAACGAGAAAGGGTGTATCAATGCACAGGGAACTGTATGAACAACTTGTACTCAATCCCTCTAGACATTGCCCTAGAGATGGTATGGAGACAACAAAGAGTTGTCCCATGGATGAGTGAAGAAGCTGAAGAACTGAGCCACAAACTCCTATCTCTCCTCATCCAGAGAAGGTCCCTTCAGCAGCATGACCTCCATGGGGCATCCAGCTCTCCCTACAGGCAGATGTTATTACACACTCAGAGAAGGCCTTCAGACAGAGCAGCTCAGGAGGCCATAGAATATCCGTTGACCTTCCAGTACACTGAGGGGATACAGCCAGGTACCAATACTCTGCAAGAAAGACATTATCTCAGCTCACAACACGTACGACCTTATTGGTCATCAGCTGAAGGGGACAAACACCGACTGGGGACAATGTTATGGTGATTTTCATTCCCTTGTAAGAACATCTCAGGCAAGAATAACATAGATTAACCACATAAGTAGGTCATAAAACCATGGCTGTGGGTTGGGGTGTGTCTAGTGTGAGGACAGCAAGTAATAGTTGGAGGAACTCACGTTAAACGCTGACCCGTGCGCAGAGCTTGCCTGCGTCGTCTACTCTGCACGTGTCTACGATAGCATAGGTTATTGTGTTTCATTTTCACAACGATAGTGTGATACAGACGTCTGCATTCTTATCTTATAGCCGAAACTGCTGAAGTTAGGAAAAATTAAGTATTTCACGAAAAGTCACACCGTGTGTCATGAAACTGGGGCTAAGAGCCTAAAACCCTCCTCTTTCTGCTGGGCCTCAGGCTTCTTGCTCCCCCTAAGGCAAGACTGGTCACTGGTGAGGTAAACAGATAATCTGCTGTCTGCAAAACTTTTAAGGACTCATAAGAACACCAGCCACCACCACACACGCTAAATATGTCCATTCCTGGACTGTAACTGATGCCTAAAATTTCACGGTCATCAATTTATGCTTTGGGGATAAACATATAAAGACCACATAATTCTCTTGGGAAATGTAACAAGTAAACCCATTAGACTCTGAATTAATCTGGGCCAAGGACCTTATGAATCATCATTTTATCTCCAGTACCTAGCACAGAGCTTGGTGTGCTAAAAGGTCCTAAGTATTTATCTATTGAATAAATGAGTAAACCTCAGTGTGAATAAATTGAGAAAATAAATATATGAAGGGTATAGGGCAAAATATAAAAATAGAAAAGAGTAAATCATGCAGGAAAGAGAACTTAGAATTTTTCCCACTTCTCATTAATCCTACTAACCCAGAAATCTATATATAAATTTCCTTTTTCTTTCCTTGGTCAGTATAGCTAATACTTACAGGTTGCCTGCTCCTTTCCCAAAGCTTTCCTGCTTGTTTACCTTTAAGGCCTTCATAGGGTCCTAGATTCCCTTCTAACTCAATACTCAGAGGGGATCAACTTTACCTATTTTGTATTCCACTGTATACTTATTTCCTTAGTATTTTTTTTTAAAGATTTTATTTATTTATTCGACAGAGAGAGAGACAGCCAGTGAGAGAGGGAACACAAGCAGGGGGAGTGGGAGAGGAAGAAGCAGACTCATAGCAGAAGAGCCTGATGTGGGGCTTGATCCCAGATCGCCCGGATCACGCCCTGAGCCGAAGGCAGACGCTTAACCGCTGTGCCACCCAGGCACCCCTTATTTCCTTAGTATTGGTCTTAACACAGAATGGGATGAGATACATGAGTTGAATCTTCAAAACTGGATTGCTGACATTCAGTGTAAAGAACATCTGAGGTGGTGAGAAAATATCCACAGCAGGGACACCTGGGTGGCTTGGTCAGTTAAGTGTCTGCCTTCGGCTCAGGTCATGATCTCAGGGTTCTGGGATCGAGCCTTGGGGCGGACTCCCTGCTCTGCAAGGAGTCTGCTTCTCCCTCTCTCTCTGCCACCCCCACTCATGCTCTCTCTCTCCCTCAAATAAATAAATAAAATCTTAAAAAGAAAGAAAGGAAGAAAAAGAAAATGTCCAGACTGCTGTTTGCTCCAGAGGTCACAAGGAATGGACAATGCTGAAGAAAGGCAGACATCGAATCCTACTCTTTGTCTCCATGTTGCAGAAAAAAGGGTTTCTGTGGTCTCTCTAAACGTAGGTAGAAATATTTTCCTTCAGTATGAACTTGAAGGTTATTTTGGTCTTTTCCAGAGTCTTTGGGGGAGAGTATGGGATAATAAAATGTCCCAAGAAAAAAACGACTCCTCACACTTGTGAAAACAGAAAGGCAGACAGGATTTAGGACTATCTCAACAGGTAGAGGGACTAGTGCAATGGGGTCTGCCCTAGGGGAGAGGGACTGGGCTCAATTCTGAATAACAAGGAAACGTGAGAATGTATAGCCAAGGAGCAGGGGGAGGGTCAGCGGATGGAAAATTACTAAAGAAAACATCAGAAGTAAGGCGGGAGGTGGATTCTTGCTGAAGGCAGGCCAGGGTGATCAGACATCACCTGGAGGAGAGTAAGGGATGAGAAATTTGGTCAGATATCAAGGGTGATCCTATATTGAGGGTAGCAGAGTCTGTCTAAACTGACTTGCAGGATTCTTGCTAAAATTGGGCCCTTGAGGACATGCCCCAGGATGGGGCCTAATCGAATAAGAGCTCAGAGAACCCCAACTAGAGTCTGCTCAAGGAGAGAATCTTTGTCATTCCTATCTACCAGGTGTGTCTTGTCTCTTCCAGATTATCCAGAAGCCTCAGGCGCCCATAACTGCTAGAGGGCAAATTCTAAACTATGAGAAATGTATCAGATTATTTTATGCCAGCTCCAAAGGTTCTATGAATTCTAATGTTCCATCACAGCATTACAAAGAGTAAAGTAAAATAATTTTACAAATTAAGAAACCGAGCCAGCAAATGGCAAAGTAGGGATTTAAACCTGGCCATTGAGACTCTGAATTTAGTGCTTTTCTACTGTACCTACTGATAGGGTATAGGAGTGTTAAAGAGAAATCACTTTTTTTAAAGGTAAAGTCATGACTCAGAGACAAATAGAAAAGAACACATGTCAGAGAATTTATTTTTAGTCTAGTTAATAATGAGAAAACCAGGACGATGTTGTAACTGGTTCAAAGGAGAAGATGAAGGACACATATATATGTGTATTCAGGAAGGTGCAAGTAAATTTTCTAATAGATGCCAACACTGATCTCTTCCAGAGACAGGAAATCAAATGCATCTTCTCTGGACACAATCTCTTTGCCTTTCTATGATCAGGAATCATTTGCATTACCATCAGGTCTCCCTCCCTAGCTTAACTTCCATCTCTGCAGAATTGCAAAATAGTCTACGTCAAGGAAAGGCAAAGGCTCCTCTTCCATCAGATAAGCCTGAAGGATCTTCAGACAAGACCTAGACTGTCAAAAGAATTTCAAGTAATGTTTGGCCCATTTCAAAGTCTTTCACATTGTTCCTGCTAGTAGCAGGACACGGGAGGAGATGGCTCCGAGGGACCCAGCTTGAAAGGACAATCTATCTAGAAGGGCATCTACTCTCTTTCTCAACCTGTTCTCTTTCATATCCTGCTTTAGAATGAGAATGAGCATCCCATCCCAGGGCCTGGTTCAGGAAACTCTGCCAAAGTGGGAAGGTGGTGCTGTGGAAACATCGAGAAACCACGAGAACCTCAAGCTGCAGCAATTTTTAACAGCAAACTCAAGAGTGCTCAGCTTTCTCACTCTCCAAGAGCTATCGCCAAGGGCTAATCACTCAGATGGAAAAGGAATAAACAACCTCACCAGGCAGCCTGGCTTGCTGGTGACCCTCTCACAGAAGATGTCCTCAAAGAACAGAAATTAACTTAGAGCAATTTTTGAATGTGAGTCCAGAATTCTTTACTTTTCCCCTTCCCTGTATGTTTGAATATGTACATCAAAACCAAAGATTTACTAAACACTCAAAGTATTCCTAAGTGAGTAGCACGGTTGTGAGTAAAGAAGTGGGAGCAGGGGCGCCTGGGTGGCGCAGTCGTTAAGCGTCTGCCTTCGGCTCAGGGCGTGATCCCGGCATTCCAGGATCCAGTCCCACATCGGGCTCCTCAGCTGGGAGCCTGCTTCTTCCTCTCCCACTCCCCCTGCTTGTGTTCCCTCTCTTGCTGGCTGGCTGTCTCTCTGTCACATAAATAAATAAAAAAATCTTAAAAAAAAAAAAAAAAGAAGTGGGAGCAAAGGATATTGGGGTTTGGTTACATATATAACAACATAGAGCAAAAGAACACATTGCTTGTCTGAGGATAAGGCTGTATAAGCACATTTTAAGGAACATTTAAAGATGTCACCAACAAAAAAAAAAAAAAGAGGAAGGCTTAAGATGGCATTAGGGAAGATTCTTGGTGGGAGGGGTAGACACCAGAACTGGGTATCGAAGGACAGGTAGGAGTTAACCAGGTCAAGGCAGGTGGGGAAACAGCCCTCCCTGGCTGGGCAAATAACTTCCAGACGCTGGAGTAGGAACTCCAGCTAATCTCCCTGGGCCCTGATGTCCTGGCTCAGAAAAAAAGAGACTCATTCTCCCTTCTTCATGCAGACAGTCCCCTGAATCTTGTCCGCCACCGAGGCTGCAGCGGCTAACTACTCAACCACTTAGCAGGAGGACTCATGGCGTGCCCCCAGTATGAATATCATTGCGTGATGGACAGAAAAGGGTTCTGGAAGATAATCCTTCCTAACTTGGAAGGAGTCAAAGAGGTTTCTAGGGCAATGGACCAGAGTCAGAAAGGCAGGCTACTGTGCATGTTGGACTGGACACGTAAAATCCTCCAGCCGGGGTCTGGCACTTCGTGAACCTTCCGTGACTGCCAGCTCAGAGGGGAGGCTGCTCTGAGTGCAACCTGGAAACATATCCTGTTTCGTTCGGCATCTGGGGCAACCATGACATTTGACATCTTTTTTTTTTTTTTTAAAGATTTTATTTATTTATTCGACAGAGATAGAGACAGCCAGCGAGAGAGGGAACACAAGCAGGGGGAGTGGGAGAGGAAGAAGCAGGCTCATAGTGGAGGAGCCTGATGTGGGGCTCGATCCCAGAATGCCGGGATCACGCCCTGAGCCAAAGGCAGACGCTTAACCGCTGTGCCACCCAGGCGCCCCATGACATTTGACATCTTATAGCTGGTATCTTAAGATCTTTGTAGATCTCACCATCTACCATACACAATCCAAAAAAAGAAAAAAGAAAGAAAAAAAAAGAAAAAGAAAAAGCTCTCATTAGTAAGACTAAGTCTTTCACATAAAAACGTGTTTTCCTCCATGCAGAGGGTCACCGGTTAGCAGCGCTCCTTTCTGTACTGTAAAACCACTGTAGATCCCGCCACTAATGAGATGCTTTCAAAAACAGCAGCTCTGAAGTCTCCCTGTGCCATATAAAGGACTTTTATGGGGCCACTGATTTTCTGCAAATAATCACTTTAAAGATACATCCAAAATGTAATTGTAAACACTCAGTGGGGCCATTTAACCCTAATGACAGGGGAGCAGGGAAAAGCAGAAAAAAATGGTGGGCTCCCTCAAGAGAAACTAAAAGTACTGAAAATAGGAAAGGCCTTGTCTGCTGATTAAAGACGATCCCTGGAATGGTCCACTTGGAGGCAGAGTAGCCTGGTGGTTCAGGAGACAGACTTTGGAATTCACCTCAGACCTCAGACCTTCACCTCTGCGAGTCTCTGTCCTCTTCAGTGACGTGAGGACCATGTTAAACACCTTTCACGACGAATGTGAGAATTCACTTACGTGAGGGCACAGATGGAAAGTGTGTGGCACGTAGGCGATCAATAAATTGTAACTATTTTCACCACGGTCATCATCTACACACAATCTACGCCAGACTCAGAGACACTGGGCTGTGTCCCTTCACAGACATGATGAGTCACTGAGCTGCTCTTTCTCCTGAAGAATTAGTGCATTCAAAAATCTCTTCGTGAAAGCTTTGTTCTCTGGTAGATAATTAAGGCCTTTGAGTGCAAATTAAAAAGCAGATTTTTCTCTGGACTTACATATAGTTATTTTCTTTTAGGTCTGCTCACAGGAGGATTTTGTAAATAACAACTATGGCTGAAGGGCTGGGGCAGAGCAAGGAAGCAGAGCGTTCCCTCCAAAAGTGTGTTCCCCACGCTTATTTCTCCACACTATGGCTGGAGTGCAGTTAGGAAATTTCCATGATGCCACCTGGAATCTGTTTTGCTACAGAGAAAAATAAAGCATAGCTTATCTGAGATGATGCTGTACAATCTTCTTTTTTTTTTTTTTAAATCAGGCTCCAGAAGTGAGTATAACAAACAAACAAACAAACAAACAAGCAATCTTCAAAAAACAAAGTTAAGGCAACCCCTTGCAGGATAGGTACTGATGCGTACAGACACATTCCTCCACACACACCTGCAGACTACAGCCTCAATGCTTGACGCTACCCCCAGGAATGAGAGTTCCGGAGTTTGTGTGTGTGTCTCGCTCTTCTTAATGATGACGAAGAGGAGCTGGTGAAAGGGTGTTTGGGGAAAAAAAATAGAAAAGATGAGATGATTCTCACCCCATCTATATTTCAAAGTAAATCCCCAGGCAAAATGAATCAGCTCTTCAAAGATGTTTTCCATCAAAGAGTATTCTGATATTCCAATGACAGGTTTCAGTGTGGAATCCCAAACAGATCAATTAACTACCTTCCTAGAACTTTGTAGTCAGCTTTATTCCAATAATTGGGGGTTTATGCCCTTGTTACTAAACTTTGAAAATCGGCTTTAGAATACCAGGGATCCTCAAGCTGGTAACACCCTTAGAATTTACCTGTCCAATCTTATTTTACAAAGGAGGATCAGTCAGGATATATGTGACAGAAACCCCCAGCTCAGGCTGGCTTCAAGCAAAACGGAAACTTTTACGCAAGTAACTGAGAAGTCCAGAAGTAGCACAAGCTTCCACCATGGGTAGGTCAAAGTGCTTAGCAGCACCATGTGACATGTATCTGTCTCAATTCTCATCCTATTTGTCTCTGTATTGCCTTAGTTTTAGACGAGATCCTCTCTCTGAAGAAATGAAGATGGCTGGCATCATCTCCTGCTCATATCGAGAAAGCCTAGAACTCCAATAAGAAGAGAGCCCTCTTCTCCAGAATTCCAACAAAAAAAACCCTAGGGCTCATACTTATTGGCAACTGAATCATACATCTGTGGGTTCCTGTACTTGACGTGTATGGAAAAAGCAGGTGACCAAACCCGGACCACATGCCCACCCTAAAACCATGGGCTAGACGGGAGAAATAAGTCACCAAAGGTGAATAAGTCTACTCTCACCCTAGAAGACAGATGCATAGATGTTGATCAAAATCAAGGGTTGTCTATTACAGTCATCAAGAAGGGTTGTGACTTATCTCAAATCACACACAGTTAATGGGACACAGAGCCTCTGCATCATGCTATATTAACTTTGGACCCATTATTAGGGCCAGAGGAACCATTATTAAGAGGGACCAGGAAATGGCTTGGTTTCCAGTTAGCAGATCGATATCAGACTACCTGAATAGTGTACAAGTACACATTGTCAGCCAAGAAAATAAATAATGACAAAAGCTACTATGAATTCAGCCACACCTTTAACACAAATATTAATCACAAAGACACCTACATATATTTGAAAAATAGCTTTTCAAGTATGTGCCAGACATCCTACTTATTCAGTCTTCAAACAATTCTTGGTGCTCATATGGATTCACAAACCTTTTGTAATTACCATTAAAGACCTCACTGGGTTCACTGCTCAGAGAATTATTAAGAATTGTTATCCTAATCCTAGCCATGCCAGAAAAGAAGGCAAAGTCTCTGATAACACTCAAATAAGACACTCACTCTCAGAGACCACTCCATGGAGGAGACAGAACTGGAGAGCTACAGGAAGAGCATGACGGCCTCCCTGAGAAAAGGAAGGCTACCTTCCATTTGGTTGGAATGGCAGGGGGAGAGACGTTAGACTAGGCTCAGTGGAGGAGAATTATAGGATATGGGGCAGTGGTGGGCCAGATTTGTGAGAACCAGAAGATCAGCTTCTAGATTCTGTTTCCAAAGATCTCATGAATGTATACCTTGATTCAGTACTCAGTGTGGGGGTGGTTACAGGTTCTCAAATTGACAGATATTTGAAGGAACAGAATGATAAGCTACAAAGAAAATCTTTGGCTCTGTTAGGAAACCAGCTCTGCTGATCTGCAGTGTTTGTGGAATTACAATACGTTAATTTCAGGGTGTCAGTCTTAGACCAAAGATATGCTATTTTAGCGTCTACTGAATTTCCACTGTGTGATGGGTGGAGAACCAGCCACCTTGTCACCATTTTACATGAGGAAAGACATGGAGCCTGGAGGTGGGAATTGTCACTCAGAGCAACAACAGCAGCTCACAGACCTGCTCCCGCTCTGCTGAGGAGACCTTCCTGGTGCTCTGTGATCAACTCCGTAATAATTGGTTATTTAATAAAGCCTATGAATTGTCAAAACTGGGGCACCTGGCTGGCGCAGTTGGTTACAAGCTTGACTCTTGGTTTTGGCTCAGTCATGATCTCAGGGTCATGAGATCGAGCCCCATGTGGGGCTCCACACACAGCCTGGAGACTGTGTGAGATTCTCTCTCCCTCTGCCCCTGCTGCACACTCCCTCTCTCTATCTCTAAAATAAAATAAATAAATCTTAAAAAAAAAAAAAAAAAGATTGTCAAAACTATCTGCTGACCTCACGAGGCCTATAAGAGGTTGGTATGGTGACTCCTGGTAAGACACATCACCAATGTCAGTTCTGCTGCTTCTTACCTTGGCTGTTTAAATGGTCCACCACTGGGCCACATCATAGACTGTTGGAAAGGTCTAAGCTCTTGATCATGAGGAAAGACAAGGAAAAGAAAGTGAAGTAAACGGCAAACTCATAGGGTCAGAGACCAAGCTAGGTACATTCTCATTTATTTCCTCATTTAACACTTGCAAATACACTGCATGCTAGGTGTTAAGTGCCTTCATCTGAACAGAATAAAGATCAGAGAGATTAAATGACTTATTTAAGGACACATAGCTTGTAGAGGTCCAGTTGAAAGTCAAATCCAGGTGTGGGTCCAAAGTCCCTGTGCTTTCCAATACATTATACAACTTTTACAGATCAGAGCAGGGGTCACAGGGGTGGTAAAATGGTTTTGTCTATTAGTACTCCATAGTTCTTAAAGTGAGAAATATCTGGGACTTTGAAAATTAAAGAACTTTACTCTGCCCAGCTGTCACTTCTCAGGCTTATGCCCGAACTGTAGATAATCAATCATTGACCCATTTCCATCTAGTCAGTTTTATTTTGAGTTCACATATTGGACCCCTATAATGTACCACTAACATACTTAATCTTATTCCTTTCTCACAAAAAATAAAGTGGCTACCATTTGTCCTCACTCAGCATATGAGAAATCTAAGAGAGAAAGAAATACCTTGCCCAAGATCACACAAGAAAAGTGATGAAGATGGAATCCCAGCCCAAGTTTGGCTCCAAACCCATTCTCCCCTGAATGGCAGGCACTCAGTTGTGCTTAGCATTTGAACCCATCCTAACACCAGCAGTTTTTGTCCTGAACCACTTTTCATAGGAACTTTCAGCTAGGCTATGAAGAGCCACTGCAAGCAGAACATTCCAAAGCCTTCTCATTCAATTATGAACTTTTCCGAAGGAATGGAGACTCCAACAGGGTTCCTTCTTGCTTAAGGTGTACCAGCTGCCAAGCAGCGATGGGGTGTTCCCTACAAGGCTGAGTGGTGCTGAAGTTGCCAGGTGTCATTAAACTGTCAAATCCTTTCCCAGAGCCCCAGCATCCTGACAAGCTAATTGTCAGGTGTTGAAATCAACAAGTTTCAAAAGGTTTCACAATTAATCCCCTCTACCTCTTGCAGTGTTATTGCTCTTCCAGCAGAAGCTACCCTTGCTCTACTGCTGCTTGAAGTCTTCAAGTCCAGGAAACCCACATTCACTTTAGCATGGACAGTGCAAAACATAAGCAGGGAGGTAAATCGGCTGCAACAAACACATGTGTTATGCATTCCTAAGAAAAAGTTACTTTTGATTATCCACTGGGTTGTTTGCCATGAAACTATGAAAACCCACTTATTGTCGGAGCACAAAGCAGGAAAAAAAAAAAAGAAAAACCCTTAACATATATTCTCTAATAAATATCTCAGTCCCCTTATTTGAGGCTGAAGGGGTTGGAAATACTGTTCCCCAATTAATTGAAAAAACTTAACCCTTCCAGACAAATTTATAACATAGAAAACTGTATTTACTTGAGTTATCAAAGTTATAAACCAACCCTGTGAGAAAGATGAGGTGGTGTTTTTAGCTCTAGTTAACACAGCAATTATTAGAATGTAAAATAAAAAATGGTTTTCTTGATTCCTCTTTCAATACTCTTTTCTTTGGGCAATATTGTCTTCAAGTATTCTCCAGACAAAGCAGAGGCTGAGCAGTTGAACCTCAAGGAGTTGGCCCTCAGGAACTAAAGAAGAAATAAGCTTCTGGAGAGAATTCTGAACTCCTACACATCTAGTCCAGTGTCCCTGTCTAATCTTGCAATTTTAGCAAACACCTACAGAATGATTATCATGCGCCAGGAGAGTCCCATCTACCAAAACCACGGAGTTTAACAAAACTGTCTTTGGGCTCATAAACCAGTTGTTCTACAGGAATCTACAGAAATACTTGGTGTTAGAGGAGGATGTGCAACACCTGTAGAAGCTCAAGGGGGGCCAAGGGTGAGGACAGTGAAGACAGGCACCCCAGACAGAGGTAAAGTAGGTACAAGACGTCTGTACGTTTGGGGATCTTATTTGGCATGGTTGCAATGAAGTCAGAAGTGTAGGTGGGAACAAGATGCTGAAGGATCTTGAATATCATGATAAAGGATTTGAACATTATCCTAAAGGCATGTGCAAGCAATGAAGAAATTTTGACCACTGAAGAAATTTAAAATTCTTTAAGTTGCATTTTAGAAAAGTCTGTCTAGGGATGCCTGGGTGGCTCAGTCGGTTAAGTGTCTGCCTTTGGCTCAGGTCATAATCCCAGGGTCATGGGATCTTGCCTCACGTTGGGCTCCCTGTCCGGGAAGCCTACTTCTCCCTCTACTTCTGTCCCTTCCCCCCTCCTCTTGTGCTCTCTTTTTCGTGCTCTTTCCCTCTCAAATAAATAAATAAAATCTTTTTTTAAAAGTCTGTCTAATGGCAGTGAGCAGAATGGATTGGGCAAGAATACAAGAGTAGAGGTGGGAAAGCCAGTTGGGAAGTTATTAAAATCATTCATATTTTCTTTTCTTTTCTTTTTCTTTTTAAATGGTGTGACACTGGAGTATGCACAGGAAGAAATGGAAAGGCAAGGATGGAGTTGAAAGATGTTTAGGAGATTGAATTAAGAAGATTTCATGATAGATTATAAATGAAGGGATTGAAAAGATCACTTTCAAGTTTCTGATTTCACTGATTGGAGTCATGCATTCACTAGGGAGGAACAGACTGGAGAGGAAGATGAAGATTAAACATGTAGCTTGTGAATCATCGGATGGAAATGTTCACATGATCTATGGCTATACAGGTCTAAACTTCCAGAGGGGAGTCAGGGATGGAGTTAAGAATTGGAAAATTCTTGGTATGTAGTCAGTAATTGAAGCCAAAGGCAAAGAAGACATTATGCATCAGAAGCGGGTAGGAGTGATGAAACCCTGGGACATATCAACACCTGGGTCAGGCAGAAGCCCTAGAAACCAAGGATAGGGGGGATTCAGAAAGGAAGGAGAGGTCAATCGTGGGCTAAAAGGTGATCATTTCATTTAGCCCCAGAAAGTTGCTGCTAAACTTGAATAAGTCCCTCTGCAACTGGGTCTGGTTAAATGTGAGAGGGAATAGTAGGAATGACATTTATTTTTCTTGGAAGCAGGTTGCTTTTTTTTTTTTTTTAATAGAGGCAAAGGCTTTTAATTGTTTATACACAAAAACATCTATTTACATCTCAGTACGTAAGTCAGGGAATCGGAGGTGGGAAACAGGACTCTTAGGTCTAACCTAGATCATCCTTTCATCTCTCTGAGTTTCAAATATTTCCCATAATTAACTTTCTCTTTCCTACATGCTCACTTATGAATGCCACTTTAAAAATAAATGTACCCAAATGTAAGCTCAAGGACCCATATGGTCCTGCCTAGAGATGGTGCTACAGTCAAAGAAACACAGTCCAACAACCATAAATACTTTAAGAGTAATTCCAACTACTATTTAAAGAATGTAAAAGGGAACTGAGTTCATAATACACCCCCAACCTCCTTAATGCTTTTCCAACCCTCTTACTTTCTTGCATCCCGGCAGCTGCTTCAGAGCCTCACACTCTTAAACCCACAAAGTCCTCTTGCACCTCCAAAGCTTCCAAAGCCTCAGAATCTGTGTTTTTCCTCCTTGTCCCTATAGCCTCCTTCATCCTATAGACTAGTTGAGGATGCAAAACTCCCATCATAAAGACAGAAGGGAAAGAGAGAGGAGCTGAATAAGCAGATTAGGTCCCCTCAAAGCGAACACTATGAGTTCAACAAAGGCTGGGAAAGGCTTATTTTAATACATTTTGCCCCAGCTTCATGTAGCACTTTAAACTTGTCAAAACATACTCATGTTTGTTGTCTCATATGTACCTCACACTACTACTCCTGTGAGATTGGTTGGACTGATTTCAATATCATCATTTCTAGATGAGAAAATACTGAGATACCAAAACCCCTGACACCCATTCAGTGACACCAAAGCCAAACTGGACCCTTCAGCAAGGTATCCTGACTCCTGCCCAGAAGTGCCACCACTGCCACCTCTCCTCCCACCCCCCACCTCACATGGTTCAGCCTCAGCAGGTGCTCCCAACTGTGCTGTTGCCAGTAAGAATGACTTAACGATGAGAGTGCAGATCCGTTTTTGAAATCCAGCCTCATTAGGGGACTCCACTGTAGGAGAGAAAAAATAGTTTTCCCTCTACCCTTCTGAGTTCTTAGCTGAAACCCCTGTAATGAAAGACAGATTAACAAAGAAAAATAGCAGTTTATTAACACATATGCGTCATGTATACAGGGGAGATACCCAGGGAAAAATGAATAACTCAAAAAGTGGCTTAGAATTCAGGCTTCAATGCCATTCTACTGGGGAAAGGGTAGACCTCTTAGGAAAGAGTAAATGAATTTTAGGAAAGAAGAATGCACCTGTAGAGAAACAGATGGATGGTACAGTAGTTTGTGACAAAGTATGTCGGGCTGTGGTGTTGGTTTCCAGTCTCCTCTCATGACAAGGCTCGATCCTAGCTAGCTGATGACACTCTGGGGGAGAGGACTTATTGAGCTCCTTTTGGAAGATCTGTCTTTAGTCAGATAAGGGGAGTTCAGAAAAACCTTCTTTCTTCATGTGCTATATTTTATTATTTATTTTTTATATTTTATTTTTATTTTTAAAGATTTTATTTATTTATTTGACAGAGAGACAGCCAGTGAGAGGGAACACAGCAGGGGGAATGGGAGAGGAAGAAGCAGGCTCCCAGTGGAGGAGCCTGATGTGGGGCTCGATCCCAGAACACCGGGATCACGCCCTGAGCCGAAGGCAGACGCTTAACAACTGCGCTACCCAGGCGCCCCCATGTGCTATATTTTAAGTGCCTACATCTCAAAATGCCAAATCAGGAGTATCGATAATCGATATGCCAGAGGGCACTTGCTGTGATGAGCACTGGTGTTGTATGTAAGTGATGAATCACTCAACGCTACACCTGAAACTTATGTTACACTGTATGTTAATAACTGGAATTGAAATAAAAACTTGAAAAAGGAAAAAAAATCAATATGCCAAAGTAGCATACTTTGAAGTAGCATATTCCGCTACCCCTACCATGCATAAACAAAGGAACTTAAATCCATGGAAGAAGAGAATATGGAGAAATAAACTCCATTTTCTCAAGTTTTTACTACAGCTGTAGTCGAGGCACCTCCTGTGGACCCAACCAGCGACCTTAAACATCACATCATTTCTTTTATGCTTAAATTTTGCACGCCTACAATTTGGGTTGAAACAACAGCATTTGTGCCACCTGCCTGACAGCTCCCTCCCAACCCCATCATTTGCCAGATGCACAAAATTTGGAAGGAAATGCTAGAGACCTTGCCTCCCACCAGTTCAAAAACTACGAAAAAAAAAAAAAAAACCCTAATTTTTCATGGAAGAAAATCATATATCTAGCATCAGATAGTAGACTCTATGTTAGTGTGCTCAGATGAAGGGGGAGAATGGGTAGTCATTTTTGTACAGTAGTTCTGTACATGATACTTTACATGATACAACCTGGTCTCCTCCTCTGCCAGCCCAGGCAGGGACTTAAGTTGAAAATAAGCATCGAAACCCTGCTGCACATCTTGGGGAAATATCACTGCAAAATTAAAAAATAATGGCACCAGGTGCATGCTAAGAATGTAAGTAGTGCTGTTAGTTTACTCTAATTAATTAATTACAGTAATGCCCTGACCTACAGGGAATTTCCCTAGAAAGAAATGGAATGGTAAAAGACAGCTCTAATGTTGTTGCATCACACACACTGGAGGAAGTTCACCCAGAAGGGCAGCTCAGGGAAATTGAGGACAGAGGACGAGGTTGAAGGAAACCCTTTTGGAAGATCCGGCATACTGGTGGTTTTCAGCAAACATCAGAACATCTGGAAGGCTAGATAGAACACTCACTGCAGAGTTTCAGATTAGTTTCTAACAAATTTTCCTGGTGACGCTGACGCTGCTGGTCCAGGCACCACACTTAAGCACTATGGTCTAGAGCCATCTGCCCACAGAGTAGGAGGCAGTGAGCTCTGGAATCAGCCAGACCTCGGAGTAGCTCAGCTAACTAATTGCGAGACCCTCTGGAGGTCCCCTAACCACTCTGAGACACACTGCCCATCTGTGGATGGGTGGCCGCAGCTGCTCCTGGCGCTGCTGTGCAGAAGAGGGGCATGCAGTCAAATGCAATGTGGGTCCTTAGCAGGCTCCGCAGAGATGGCGAAGGGCAGCAGCAGCCAAGGCATGCCTTTGCTACGCACACTGGCAAGGTTTCATCACTGTTCAAAAACCAGGATGAGATACAAGTTGGCCCCGGCAGTGTCCCCTCTGTACACCTTTGGCTGCACTTTTTTTAAAAAAGCCCTCCCTGTTCCTACATAAAGACCAGCACCACCTATAGAACAAAAACATTATCTAATAATAATGACCAGAACTGGCAGCTAATGAGCACTTCCAGGATGCTGGCACCATGCCAAGAGACTTACCGCATTTACATGTAAACCTTATAACAACCCTCCGAGGTAGGAAACACCATCATCCCTACACCAAGGTAACTGAAGGGAAATTGGGTCTCAAGTATGATTAGTAACTTGCACAGGGTTAGCCAACCAGGAAGTGGCAGAACTGGGATTCGAGCCCAAATTGGTTTAACCCCTGAGCCCAGGTGTTTGCCACTATGCTGGGCTAGGACAGTGGCAGGGATAGTTAGCATTTGCTCAGTGCTTTCCAGCTTCCGTTATAAGGGCTGTCTTCCCCCTGCCCTGTAAGATACTCAAGGGAAGCATTCCTCTGTCCATTTTACAGACTCGGGGACCTAACAGGTGGCACTGCTGGGGCTCAGAGCTACATGCTCCGACACTTGGTGCACTGGCTTTTCATTACACAGATAGGTCTTGCTGGAATTATTTATTACGAATCTACCTTTTCAAGAAGGAGCCGCCAGCTGGTCGCAAGTGGAGCGGGAGAAGGCCAGCCGCTGCCTCCACACAGGGAAACACTCTCTGGGGAGCCAGCTTTGGCAACAGGGCCATGGGAAAGCTGGACTGGAAATAAGAAACAGTGGGTTTGATTTCCGACTTTTGCTGCTTACTTGCTGTGTGCCCATGAAGAAATCATTTAATATCTCTGAGTCAAAGTCTCAGTAGCTCAGTGATTCATTCCAGGAGTAAGAAAAGATGTAAGAAGAAAAGAAACCTCCAAAAAGAGAATGAGACGAAACACCATTAACCACTTACTCCTCATACTCATTTAAGGATCTACTCGCACGTGTTATAACAGAGGCTGGTACTTCCTATTCCCTTAGATCAGGGGTAGATTAAAAAATGATATAGCTCGAAAAGACAAATATCATATGATTTCACTCATATGTGGAACTGAAGAGACAAAACAAATGAGCAAAGGGAAAAAAAGAGAGAGAGAGTGAGAAACCAAGAAACAGACTCTTAACTATAGAGAACAAACTGATGGTGACCAGAGGGGGGGTGGGTGGGGGATGGGCTAAATAGATGATGGGGATTAAGGAAGGCACTTGTCGTGATGAGCGCCAGGCGATGCATGAAAGTGTTGAATCAGTATATTGTACACCCGAAACTAATGGAACACTGCATATTTACTAACTGGAATTAAAAACTTAAAAAAAGGAAAAATGATACAGCTGTAAAGTAGTAACAGTTATTAAAAGAAGGCATAGAACAAAACATTTATGAGGCTCTGTTGTGTACTAGACACTCTGACATGGTGCTTTAAATACATTTGTAAGCTCAATTTCATCCTTTTAAGGCAGTGTGGCACTGGTAGACAAATTCTGATCTTCCAGTCGAGCTTAGAAAAATCAAGTCACCCAGCTAGACACAAACTGAGAGCTGTCTGCTTCCAAAGCCTTCCCTAAGGCTGGGGATAAAGGAGTCTGACATTCACTCGGCTAGTGATGGGCCACTGCCCCACCTTCTCTCCATAGTCCACTGTATGTGTCTCTTCCTAATTCTGCTTTTGGGTGATTTCACATCCATAGCTTGAAACAGTCCTTGTGGGAGTATTTCCACCCTGAAAATCAGCAAATGCTACAAAGCAGGGCTCCCTCCCCGCCCCCAAGAAAGTTTACCTGCACAATGTCCCACAGGATTCCTCATCTCACACATAGGAAAGCCAAAGCGTGTATTTCTTTTTCAGTCAAGGATGGTGTCCTACCAGGCAACAGAGAGAGGTTACAAGGTACTACACCACTACTTAATATTTCTGGGAGGAAAATGAACGTTGTTTTGATTAGAAATTGCCTTGACTTCAAAAGAGACTTTATCCCTTTTCCCTCTTCATTCAGTAGATGGTGTTCATTATTCCTAAAGCTCAAGCAAAGCACTGTGTGTTCAGGGGACCCTGACCCGTAGGTTCCCCTTGGCCTCTTCAGATCCCACACTGAGAGCAGAATATCAGCTCCAAAATGTAAAAGCACCAGCAGCGTCCTCTTCTTCATTCCAGCCTTAGAGTCAATGAAGTGAGTCCGTGAAAATGCAAGCAGCAAAGACAAAAGGAGAAATCTTCACTTAATCTCCAGGATATTCCTTTCTAGGGATTATAAAGAGCCCCGTCTCTCTGGACTCATGAAAACAAAGTGGGCTTTTTCAACGTTGATACTGAAAGACTTTGTTTCATTTTGTGCTTGGAAACAGGAAAATTCCTAGGAGGTCCGTGCATCTCCTTCTCCTTGGGGCTCCATTCCCCTCTCAGCAGGATGATTAAACTAATCAAAAGAGGCCTTTACCTTTTCTTGCCTTTAAATTGCCCTTCACTCTGCACGCTGCCTGGCCTCATCAGAAGCTTCCTAGCTGACTCTTCTTTCCTAGACCTTCACAGAGACAGGGCTACAAGGAATTCTGCTACCAGCCACTTGTGCAATTCCACAAGAGCAAAAAATAACTGCCTTTTATGTTTCTTTGTTTGATTAAAAACAAAAAATAAAAATTTAAAACCACAGCAACAAAAACCTGTCTCTTATCTGTTTCACCTTCACTAGAAGGCTTCTTATTCTGGTGGAGAGGCCCTTCTTCTTCCTCTCTTGTTACTCTTTTCAAGGATCACTTGTTCTTTTTGCTCACGACTCAGCTCTACACTCACTCTATTCTTGAAATCCTATTGTCCTGCCGAGCAGACAACGGGTCATAGCTCAAGTTCTGAGTAGCCCAGGTGGCTGCATTGCTGTAAAGCCAAGGAAAAACGTGACCACAAGCTGAACCTAGGAACAAACACCGAGCAGAATCCTGAGGCTCCTGCCAACAGACAGAAGCTCTTCTATTGTGATACGAACCCCACCTGGAGTTTGAGTACTTCCTTTTTTTAATGAAAAATAAATGAGATATTCACTTGGGAAATGGGACCTGATTTTAATTTCCTAGTCTAAACGTTCAATGAAAGTTTGCTTTTTCATGAAGCAAACATTTTTTGAGGGGAGAAAAAATCCTCATGAACTGCTAGATGACACAGAAGATAAACCGCTAAAAAATGAGAAAGAACTACCTCCCCCGAGCAAATAAACAAACAAAAACAGAATTACTGGGGGTGAGGTTGGCCCAGGCATCTTACTTTGTTTCTTTTGTTTTGTTTGTTAATTCACCGAGTCTATCAGAGACTCCAGGGAGCTATCAGAGATCTCAATCACAAATAGAACAAATATCCAATTTTCTCTATATAGATATAACTATGTAGATAGTTACATAGACAGATATTTACATGGATGTATCTATAGAGATCTAGATACATTTATTTTAAGGAACTGGCTCATGTGACTGTGGGAGCTGGCAAGTCTGAAATCTGTAGGGTAGCCTGGCAGGCTGGAAATTCGGGTAAGAGTTGATGTTCCAGTCTTGAGTCCAACATCCATACAGCAGAGGAGCAGGCTGGCAACTCGGGCAAGATTTCTTTCTTACGATGTTTTTCTTCTCTGGTAGACCTTGGTTTTGGGTCTTAAGTCTTTCAACTGATTGGATGAGGCCCACCCACATTCTGAAAGATAATCTTCTTTACTTAAAGTCAACTGATTGTACATGTTAATTAATTTATGGAGTCTGCACCAACTCCAGGTAGTGTCAGAACTGAATTAAATCGTAGAACACCCAGTTGAGGGTCATAGAGAACTGGAGAACTGTTTGGCATGGAAAACTTACACACGTACATACGTTTGGTGTCAGAAGTGTTCTATAGGTAGAGGAACAGTTTTCCTTTACTCTGCTACAAAATCCAGAAACTATAAACCAAAAATTATGAGAAAACTAAAGACCAATATCTCTCCTGAACACAGATAGAAAATTTCTTAACAAAATTTTAGCAAATTGGAATCCAACAATAGTAAGATGATACTACCTCATGACTGAGTAGGGTTCATTCCAGGAATATAACATTTAAAAATCACAGTATAATTCCCCATGCTACAGACTAAAACACACAAAAGAATCATAACACATTCAATAGATCTAAAAAACCATTTGATAAAATCTAATATCCATTCTTAATTTAAAAACACATCATGGGGTGCCTGGATGGCTCAGTTGGTTAGGTGTCAGACTCTTAATTTCTGTTCAGGTCATGATCTCAGGGTCATGGAATCAAGCCCACATCAAGTTCTGTACTCAGTGGGGAGTCTGCTTGAGATTCTCTCTCCTCTGCCTGCCCCTCCCCCACCATGCATGCTCTCTCTCTCTCTAATAATAATAAATAAATCTTAAAAAAAAAACTCACATAGTATACCACAAGGAACTAGATAAAAAGAAAAAGCAAAACACAAAATTGGTAGGAAAAAAGAAATAAAGATTAGAGCAGAAATAAGTGAAATAGAAACAAACAAACAAACAAACAAAAAAACCAGATAGGATCAATGAAACTAAAAGCTGCTTCTTTGAAGAGATAAACAAAACTGACGAACCTTTAACTAGGCTCACCAAGAAAAAAAAGGAGAGAACTCAAATAAATAGAATCAGAAATGAAAGAGAAGATGTTACAACTGATACCACAGAAATACAAAGAATCATAAGAGACTACTACAAACAATTGTGTGGTAACAAAGTGGACAACCTAGAAGAAATGGATGCATTCCTAGAAACATACAAGGTAGCAAGACTGAATCATGGTGAAATAGAAAATCTGAACTGACCGATTACTAGAAAGGAGATTGAATCAGTAATCAAAAACCTCCCAATAAACAAGTCCAGGACCAGATGGTTTCCCTGATGAATTCTACCAAACATTCAAAGAATTAATACCAATCCTTCTCAAAGTCTTCCAAAAAAAAATAGAAGATGAGGGAACTCTTTCAAACTTATTTTATGAGGCCAGCATTACCCTGATAAAAAACCAGACATGGATGCCATAAGAAACCTATAGTCTAATATCCTTCCCTGACGAACATAGATGCAAAAATCCTCAACAAAATATTAGCAAACCAAATTCAACAATACATTAAAAAGATCATACACTATGATCAAGTGGGATTTATTCAGCCATGCAACAATGTTTCAACATCCACAAATCAGTCAATGCGATGTACCACATTAACAAAATGAAAGATAACAACCATAGGATCATCTAAATTCATGCAGAAAAGGCATCTGATAAAATTACATATATTTATGATAAAAATCCAACAAAACAAGTATAGAGATCATGACTCAATATAACAGAGGCCGTATAGGAGAAGTTCACAGCTAGCATCATACTCAATAGTGCAAAGCTGAAAGCTCTTCCTCAAGATCAGGAATAAGACAAGGATGCCCACTATCACCATTTTTATTCAATATAGCATGAATATTCTAGCCAGAACAATTAGGCAAGAAAAAGATAAAATCGTCATCCAAATCAGAAAGGAAGAAACAAAAGCATCTATTTGCAGAAGGCATATTATATATGCCTAAAGATTCTATCATAAACCATTAGAACTAATAAGTTCAGTAAAGTTACAGGATACAAATTAATATACAAACACCTGTTGCATTTCTATACACCAATTATAAACTCTCAGAAATAGAAACTAAGGAAACAATACCATTTACAATTACATCAAAAAGAATAAATTTAAGGCAGTGAAAGAGCTGTATCTTGAAAACTATAAGACATCAATGAAAAAAAATTGAAGAAGACACAAACAAATGGAAAGATATTCTGTGCTCACTGATATTTAACAAGAATATTGTTAAAATGCCCATATTTCCCAAAGCAATACACAGATTCAATGCAATCCCCATTGGAATTCCAATGCTGTTTTTCACAGAAATAGAACAAGTGATCCATAAAAGACTTCAAATGGCCAAAGCGATCTTGAGAAAGAAGAACAAAGCTGGAGGCATCATGCTTCCTAATTTTAAACAATATTACAAGGATATATTAATTAAAATAGTATGTTATTGGCATAAGACAAATACGCAGGTCAATGGAACGGAATGGAGAGCCCAGAAATAAACCCCTGCATGTTTGGTGAATTAATTTACAACAAAGGAGACAAGAATATATGATAGGGAAAGTACAGTCTCTTCAATAAATGGTGTTGAGAAAACTGGACAGCCAGATGCAAAGGAATGAAACTAGACCACTATCTTACCCCATACACAAAAATTAAGTCAAAATGGATTAAGGACTTGAATGTAAAACCTAAAACCATAAAACTCCTAGAAGGAAACATAGGCAGTAATCTTCTTGGCATAGGTCTTGGCAATGATTTTTTTAATCTGACCCCAAATGCAAAAGCAACAAAAACAAGCAAGTGGGACTCCATCAAACTAAATACTTCTGCACAAAAACAACAAAAAAATTAACAAAATGAAAAGGCAATCTACTGAATGGGAGAAAATATTTGCAAGTCATATATCTAATAAAAGGCTAATACCCAAAATACGTAAAGAACTCGTAAGACTTAATAACATAAAATAAACAATCCAATTTAAAAATGGGCAGATCCAGGGGCATCTGGGTGGCTCAGTCGATTAAGTGTCTGCCTTCAGCTCAGGTCATGATCCCAGAGCCCCAAGACCAAGCCCCTCATCAAGCTCCCTGCTCAGGGGGTCTGCTTCTCCTTCTGCCTGCTCATGCTCTCTCTCTATCACTCTCTCTCTCTCTCTCTCAAAGAAATAAATAAAATCTTAAAAAAAAAAAAGGCAGATCTGAATAGACAAGATGGCTAGCAGGTATATGAAAAGATCTTCTGCATCACTAATCATCAGGGCAATGCAAATCAAAACCACAATGAGATATCACCTCACACCTGTTATTATAGCTATTAACGAAAAGACTAAAAAATAACAAGTGCTGGCGAGAATGTGGAGAAAAAGGAATGCTTCTGCACTTGTGGTGGGAATGTAAATTGGTGCAGCCACTGTGGAAAACAGTATGGAGCTCTCTCAAAAATTAAAAATAGAAATACCCTATGACACAGTGATTTCACTCCTAGATATTTAACTGAAGAAAACAAAAACAGTAACTTGAAAACATATGCACTCCCATTTTCATTACATTATTTATAATAGCCAAGATATGGAAACAACGTAAGGGTCCACTGGTGGATGAATGAAGAAATTTTTATATATTTATATATATATATTTACAAAAATTACATATAATGTATATTTTAGATTATATATTTATTATAAATATATAAGTAATATATAAATATATTATAATACATCTATATTTATATTTGCATATTACATAAAATATGAAATAGATATATTTAAATACATTATGTAATTTATATAATTATATATAATATATAAATATACTATGTAATTATATCTATTTTGTATTTTAATATATATTTCATGGTCAATAAAACCCAGTTGCATTATTTTCTATTTTCTAACTTTGAACAATCATAAATTGAAATAAAAATTAATGCTATTTACAATATCATCAAAAATATGGCATACATACAATAAATCAGTTAAAATATATGTGAGGCCTATACACTAAAAACAAAAAGTAATAATCATATTAATAACTCTGTGCTAAATGAAAGAAATTCTGAATTATGGAGTGTTAAACTATTTCAGATTTAACATTGTTTAGATGTCGATGCTCCCAAACTGAGTACAGGTTTCGCGCAATTTCAATCAGAATTCCAGAACACTTTGGATGTAGACATTGATATGCTCTTTTAAAAACTCATGTGAAAATACAATGGACCTTGAACAGACAGAACAACTTTAATTAACAAGAACAAAGTTGGAGAATAAGAATTACCTGTTTTCAGACTTACCATAAATCTGCAAAAATTAAAATACATGGTATTAGAGTAAAGATACACACACTCACACACGTATATAATTGTTGGCTTTTGACAAAAGTACAAAGGTAATTCAAAGAAAGTATGATCTTTTCAGCAAATAGTGCTGAAAATTGGATATTAATAAGGAAAGAAAAATTAAATCCATACTTCATACCATTTACAAAATTTACTCAAAATTATAGAATTATAACATTTCTAGAAAACATAGGAGAAAATATTTCTGAACAATGGGTGAGGCAAAGATTTCTTTGATACAACACCAAAAGTTCATTCATAAAAGGAATATTTGATAAGTTGAACTTCATCAAATTACGAACTTCTCTCTTCTAAAACACTGTTAAGAGACTGCAAAGACACGGCATAGACCAAGAAAAAACCTTCATAAATCACATATCTGGTAAAGGATATGTATCCTGAATATATAAAGAACTCATACAACTTAAGAAAATGAAACCCAATAGAAAATGGACAAAGATTTGAACAGACACTTTACCAAAGATGTGCTGATGGCAACTAACCATATGAAAAGATACCCAACGTTATTTGTCGTTAGGAAAACACAATAAAACCACAATGAGACGCTACTATATACCTAGAATGTCTAAAATTCAAAAGACTTACAATATTAAATATTGATGAGTTTATAGAATAACTGAACTCTCATATACTACTCGTGAAATGTAAAATGATACAACCAATTTGTAAAACAGTTTGGTAGTGCTTTAAAAAGTTACAGAGCTGCCTATATTTAATGTATATCCATACATTCCACTCCTAGGTATTTCCTAAGACAAATGAAAGCCTATGTTCACATAAAGCCATATTTATTTGTAATAATCTTAAACTGAAAACAACAAACATCCATCAACAGATGAATGGATAAACAAATAGTGGCATATTCATAAAATACAATATTATAATGAAAAAGAATGAGCTCTACATGGATGAATCTCAAAATAATTATACAAAGTGAAAGAATTTAGCTAAAAAGGGGTATGTTCTTTATGATGCCATTTATAAAAAGAATCTAGAAAATTCGAACTAATGTATAATTATAGAAAGCAAGTCAGTGGCTATGTGGGGGGTAGACAGACAGGAAAGAGGAATTATAAAGGCAGGAGTGGAAACTTGAGGATAGTAGATATGTTCATTATTTTGACTGTGGTGATAGTTTAATGGGTATACATATATGTATATATTTGTCGCAACTTGTCAAATTTTACATTTCACATATGGGCAGTATGTCAATTATACCTTAATAAGGTGTTAAAATGGAAATAAAACAAATTAAAATGTTTAATAAGTGAGTGGCAATGTGAGCATTAAATACTAAATTCATGGAATGAGATAAAAGCTACTTTCATAGGAAAGTGAAGAGCCATAAGTGCTTGTGTCTGAAGGGAAAAAAAACCAAATTGAAAATAGATAAACTATTCATTCAACACTGGAAGCTAAAAAGGAATTGCAATGCAAATGTAAACTAAATAGAAATAAGGAATTACTAAGATTAAAAGTGTATGTAAATAATATAAAACACCCAACCAAAAAGTCTCAATTGATTAAAATCTTGCTTTTGTTTTTAAAACCAATGAATTCATTAAATTTGTAGAGTATCTGCTTAGGAAAAAAGCAATAAAGAAGGCACAAAATCTGAGAATGAAAAAGACAGTCATAACTACTAATACACAAGAGGCTTTTAAAAGTATATATTGCACACAACATTATGAAAATACATTTGAAAAATCTTGATGGAAATAACTGATCTTATAGAAAACTGTAAATTCCAAATTTAAGTCAACAAAGCAGCAACTATAGACGCATGTTAGAAGTAGTCAACTTGCTATTATTATCATCCCTAGATGGTTTCTTTGGCTAGTTCTTCAAAACTTTCAAGAAAACAGCTAATTCCTATGTTACAAACTCTTCTAGAAAACTTGTCAACTCAATCTACAAGCCCAGTGTAACCTAATACTTATTATATGTCAGGACAACACAAAAGTAGAGAAAGGTCAATCTCACTTACGTTTATAGATCTCTCATCTTAAATAAATATTAGCAAATCCAATCTAGTAGTACATTAGAAGAGAGATAAATTATAACCATTATGTCCCAGTAATTCAAGGGTACTTAACATTAAGAAAGCTACTACTGAAAAGATTGCAATTAGCAGATTAAAGTATAAGAACAATATAATCTTAATAAAAAGATACTAAAAAAATATTTAACAAAATTTAATACTTTGTGTTTGAAATCAACCTCCCCATAAGCATAGATGATAAAATATCTATATTTGCCTTAGATTGAGAAAATACTTATTAAAAAAACCTAAGCTAACATTAATTTCTAAAAGCATTCCCCTGAAAGAATTAAGATAGGAATACCCACTATTACACTTGCTAATCAACATGGAACAGGAAGGTGAGAATATAAAAATAGAAACCAATAAAATGTATAAGTAGTGAAAAAAGAGATAAAGCTGTATTGCTTTTATCTACCTAAAAATTCAGCAAAAACTACTGGCCAACTATTACCACTCATGGGAAAGCTCTAGGAGGTGACTGAATTGGGTAACCAATAATATACAAATGGCCAGAAACAGCCAAGTGGAAAATGCATTGCATGGAAAGAGATCACAAAATGCAATAAAAACTGTGAATAAAATCAAAGAGAGAGTATGCAAGATGGGAAGGAAATAATTTTTTAAAAATTATAGAAGCAATTTTTTTTTTTTTGGTAAAAATAAGAAATAACAAGTGTTGGTGAGGCTGTGGAGAAAAAGAACCCTTGTGTGCTGTTGGCAGGAATGCAAATGTGCTGATGCTGTGGAAAACAGCCTGGAGGTTCCTCAAAAAAATTAAAAATTGAACTACCCTACAATAGATACCCTGTAGGTATCTACAATAGGTACCCTGTAGGGTACCCAAATACCCTACAATAGTAATCACACTACTGGGTATTTACCCAAGGAATATGAAAACATAAATTTGAAAAGATATGTGCACTCCTATGTTTATTGCAGTATCGTTTATAATAGCCAAATTATAAAAGCAACCCGTGTCCACTGACAGATGAATGAATAAAGAAAATGTACACACACACACACACACACACACACACACACACACACACACACAGGAATATTCAGCCGTAAAACAGAATGAAATCTAGCCATTTGCAACAACATGGATAGACCTACAGAGTATAATGTCAGATGAAATAAGTCAGTCAGAGAAAGATAAATATCATATGATTTCACTTATATGTGGAATTTAAGAAACAAAACAAATAAACAAAGGGAAAAAAAGAGAGAGAGAGAGACAAACCAAGAAACAGACTCGTAATTATAGAGAACAAACTGGTGGTTACCAGATGGGAGGTGGGGGGGGCGTGAAATAGGTGATGGGGATTAAAGAGTATATGTATCATGATGAGCACTGAGTAATGTACAGAATTGTTGAATTGCTATATTGTACACCTGAAACTAATATAATACTGTGTGTAACTATATTGGAATTAAAATAAAAACTTAATAAAATAAAATAGATGAAAAAAATTGTAGAAGCTCAAATAACCCCAAATGCATGGAAAGACAAGTCATTTTTTCTGCCTAGGAAGATTTACAAGTGTTAGTTCTGTTTAAATTATTCAATAAATCAATTGCTTCCAATAAAAGTCTCAAGAAGACTTGGGATTCTAAAATGATGAAGAATATAAAATACACAAGAATGGGAAAGATCTCTTTACAAATCCATGTAAATATAAAGACTTATTGACAAATAGATCAGTGGAACAGACTGTAGAATGCAGAAATGGATCCATATTGTACCATCCTTATCCATAGTGTAGATGGTCTGTGTTTCCCTAGATTCCCTAGATTTCCCTAGATTCCCAGGCCCACTAGCTCCCATGTCTGGACTACCTGCTTGGTGGAGACCCTAGGGATCCCAGCCATCACTTGTCTTCCAATACTGCTGGGTTTCTCATTCTCCTTGAGGGACTTGAGATTGGGTTCCAGCATGGCGTTGTCCTCCCCGCTGCAGTGGGGTTCTGGTAATTTCAGGGCACAGACCCGACTGGCATATCTACAGCATCTCTGACTTCCCTGGACTCTGGGAGGGAAAAGTGCTAGGGAAATACTTCAAAGCTGACTATGGTGGGGCAAAGTGTGAGCAATGAGAGACAGGGGACAAGGTTAAGAAAGAAGCCTATACATAAATTTCTCATCTTTATTCCCCAGTCTATACCAAGACACAGTGAGTCCATATGGCCTTACCAGCCCCAAAGGACTGATAAATTTGGCATGTTTTTGTTTTTTCTTTCCTCTGAGGTTGTGGCCAGCTCAGTAATTGACCATTCTGCATTACTTTCCCCCTCTTACACATTTTTATTGCCCCATGTTCTGGGGGCCATGGTTTGTATCCTCTACTAAATCATTTTCATATAATTTTTGCCTCAAATTATGTTTTCTAGAAAATCCCAAGCTAAGACATAAAAATAAGAATATGGAAATTTTGCATTGAGAGAATATATTTACATCGAAAGCAATGTATTAAATCAGAAAGTTCTTTTAAGAAGGAAGAGCTCTTGAAAATTAATAATAATAATAATAATAATAATAATAATAATAATAACACAAATATCCTAATTGATAAATCAGCCCATAGTCAAGGGCCAGTCAGTAAAACAGAAACACATGAAGTATTTTGAACAGGGGATTTAATACAGAAAGTTGGTTACGCCAAGTGTTGGAGGGCTGAAGAAGGAAAGGGGGTAACACTGGGGCATGTTAACTATAGGAAGCAGCTATCACTTCTAAGGCTGGGGGAACAAGAAAATAAAGAGGTAGGTTTACCAGAACCTGTGAGGGTTGGCAGAAGATGTGACTCATTCTGGGGAGGTTGAGAGAAGCCTGCAGTTGGAACTCACTGCTGCTCCTGGAGCAATGCTCACAGCAACAGGAAGAAAGGTGAAGTAAGTCGCTTTCTCCCATTCTGCCGCTTTCCAATCTCCCTCTAATATAGACACCCTACACTGATGGACCCAAGGAAGTAAGAATGACTGAGGCACCCAGTTTTCAGAGCTTCAGCTCCAGCACAACAGAGCAGAATATAGAAGGGTGGACTTGGAGTTGAGACACAACAGGTGAAGAATCACTGAAGTTATGAATAAATAATTCCTAAAGAAGCCAAATGGCCAAAAAGATTGTTAAAAGTTGTTTTCCATCTCACTCGTGGCCAAGTAAATGCAAATGGAAAGAGCAATGCCATTTTTCTACTACCAACTTAGAAAAATGAAATGATAATATTCAGTATTGCCAAAGGGAACAGGGTCGGGGAAAATGGGTCAAATCTCAGACTGTCGATGCATGTGTACATTGTTCTAGTCCTTTGGAGGCCTTGGCAGTATCTGTCAGAGTTTAAAATAGGCATATTCTCCAGCCTGGGAAATACTGGCCATGTGCACAAAATGCAGCATTGTTTGTCACAGTAAAAATATCAACAATACCAACAACAAAACTCCCTAAATGGTCTCCTATTGAGGAAGGATACAACCTCAAACCATAGATAGTGATTATTTGGGGAAGGGAACATTGGGAGGGTAGAGTACTTTTTAATCTACATACATATCTGCTGTTTTAAATTTTTTACAAGAGTATAGACTCATCCCCTGCAACTGGAGGTGAAGCTTTGATATTAAAATAATTACTTTTAAATTATTTTCATTTTATTTTATTTTATTTTATTTTAATAATTACTTTTAATTATTTTTAACATATTCTTTCAAATAACATTAGTGGTAAGTTACTTAATGTGCAATAGATTAATTTTCAGTAGGACAGATTCTCTTGAATGAAAGAGAAAGTGACACCATAGCCAGGGCTGGGTATGGCCATAACAGAGGCATCATGAACCACCCCCCACCCTGTGCATTATGGTGCAAGTGGACTAAGAACCATTGTGTTGTACCTCACTTTCAAGAACCAGGATTTTTATATGACTAAGTCTTTGGTTATTGTGGGGTTTTTTATTATTTTTTTTTATTTTACCTTCCAGGATTCATAAGGCATTTGTCATCGTCAGATTCTCTTAGAATTGTCTTCAGAGTATTAGACATATTAAAAAACCACAGAAAGTAGAAAAAGACTAAGTGATGTACAGTTGAACTATGGTAGTGACAGAGCACACAGATTTATTACACAGAAGGTCCAAGGCAAAGTAGAAAAACTCAAAGGACAGCTTTTCAACATCCATTTTATTTTCTTTTAAAAGGTTTCCAGTAGATATTTTCCCAGATCTAGAACTGTAAGCCTTGCTTCTAGTTTTCTTGTTCAGGCCATTAAGTTCTCACTATTCAAAATACTTTAAAATACTATTTAAAATAATAAGTACTTAAGGATTAAGTAAACAACTTGTATCACTTCTGGTCCTTTAATTCAAAAATAAGAAAGCCGTGTTAACACAAGACCTTCTCCTGAAATCAAACGTGTGTTCCACAAAGTAGATTTCTCAGAAAGATGTACATGTGTAGAGAGAAGAGATTGTGACATAAGACATACTGGAATGGAAATCCTCTTCACTATGTTGGCTATCATAATGTGTTTAAGAAAGAAGAAACAGAACATCACAGAAAGGGAAATGAATGGGAAAGGGAACATGGACTTTGACTTCTGTCCAAAGGTACAAAGACACATGTTGGGGGCAGAGATATTTACAATTGTTGGATTTTCTTGTTGGATAGACCCTTTAAGAATGATATAGTGTCCCTCTGGATCTGTTATTACAGTCTTTGGTTTAAATTCTAATTTGTCTGATATAAGAATTGCTACCCAGCTCACTTTTGAGGTCCATTGACATGAAAAATTGTTCTTTATCTCCCCTCAGTCTGGAGGTGTCTTTAGGTTTAAAACGAGTCTCTTGTAGACAGCATAGGATGGGTCCTGTCTTTATATCCAATCTGTAACCCTGTGCTGTTTCATGGGAGCTTTTAGGCTGTTCACGTTGAGGGTGACTACTGAAAGATATGTGTTTATCGCCATCCTATTGTCTGTACAGTCCCTGTTCTATGGATTATCTCTGTAAATTTCTGATCCATATTACTCTAGGAGTCTTTCTTCTTTTATAGAGTCCCCCTTAGTATTTCTTGTAGGGCCGGCTTGGTGATCACATATTTTTTCAGTTTCTGCCGGTCCTGGAAGCTCTTTATCTCTCCATCCATTCTGAATGACAGCCTTGCTGGATAAAGTATTCTTGGTTGCATGTTCTTCTCATTTAGTACCCTGAATATGTCTTTCCAGCACTTTCTGGCTTGCCAGTTCTCTGTGGACAGGTCTGACGTTATTCTGATGTTCCTCCCTCTGTACATAAGGAATCTCTTTCCCTTAACTGCCCTTAGGATGGCTTCCTTGGTTCTAAGATTTGCAAGTTTTACTATTACATGACGAGGCATTGGTCTGTTCTCCTTGATCTTGAGAGGGGTCCTCTCTGCCTCTTGACATGAATGCTTGTTTCATTTCCCAGGTTAGGGAAGTTCTCAGCTATGATTTGCTCAAATATATCTTCCAATCCTCTCTCTCTTTCTCTCTCTCTCTCTCCCTCTCTCCACTCCCTCAGGGGTCCCAGTGATTCTGACATTGGAATGTTTCATGGAGTTGTTGATTTCTCTAAGTCTGTTCTCATGAATTTTAAGCTGTTCATTCCAGGCCTCCTCCTGTCCCTTCCTTTCTATTAGCTCATCTTCTAGATCACTAATTTATTCTTCAGCCTCAATGACCCTAGCTGTTAGAGTATCTAGTTTAGACTGCATCTCATTCATAGCATTTTTAAGTTCGGCCTGCTTAGCTCTCATTTCTGTCCTTAGGGATTCTATGTTGCTGTTAATGGTTTTCTCAAGTCTAGCTATTGTCTTCATAATTGTTACCTTGAAGTCTATTTCTGACATCTTGGTTATATACATACCCATTAGGTCTGCGGGGGAGGCCATTGTCTCTGGTTCTTTTCTTTGTTGGGAGTTCCTCCCCCTAGTCATTCTGTTGCTGGGTGCTTGAGGGAATGTACGAAGTCAAAAATACCAACCACAACCCAGGCGAGATGCACCCTGGGAAAGTTTGGAGCAATCAGAAGCCACCACCAAAAAACCCCAGCCAAAATGAACCCCAAGAATGAGATTTATAAAGTTAAAAAAAATGGGGGGGGTGAGGGGAAGGGAGGATATAATCTCTTAACCAAAACCATAAGATACCTAGGAATAAACCTAACTAAAGAGGTAGAGGATCTATACTCTAGAAACTACAGAACACTTATGAAAGAAACTGAGGAAGACACAAAAAGATGGAAAAATATTCCATGCTCATGGATTGGAAGGATAAATGTCTATCCTGCCCAGAGCAATTTACACTTTCAATGCCATCCCTATTAAAACACCATTGGCATTTTTCAAAGAGCTGGAATAAAAAATCCTAAAACTTGTAGGGAACCAGAAAAGACCCTGAATCACCAAGGGAATGTTGGAAAACAACAACAACAACAACAACAACAAAGCTGGGGGCATGACATTACCTGACTTCAAGCTATATCACAAAGCTGTGATCACCAAGACAGCATGGCACTGGCACAAAAACAGACACATAGACCAATGGAACAGAATAGAGACTCCAGAAATGGACCCTCAATTCTATGATCAACTAATCTTTGACAAAGCAGGAAAAAATATCCAGTGGAAAAAAGACAGTCTCTTCAATAAGTGGTGCTGCAAAAATTGGACAGCTACATACAGAACAATGAAACTGGACCATTCCCTTACACCACACACAAAGATAAACTCAAAATGGATGAAACACATCAATGTGAGACAGGAATCCATCAAAATCCTAGAGGAGAGCATAGACAGTAACCTCTTTGACACTGGCCACAGCAACTTCTTTCAAGACATGTCTCCAAAGGCAAATGAAACAAAAGCAAAAATGAACTTTTGGGACTTCATCAAGATAAAAAGCTTCTGCACAGCAAAGGAAACAGTCAACAAAACTAAGAGGCAGCCCACAGAATGGGAGAAGATACTTGCAAATGACATTACAGGTAAAGGGCTGATATCCAAGATCTATAAAGAATTTCTCAAACTCAACACTCAAAAAACTAATAGCCCAGTCAAAAAATGGGCAGAAGACATGAACAGACACTTCTCCAAAAAAGACATACAAATGGCTAACAGACACATGAAAAAATGCTCAACATCAGTAGCTATCAGGGAAATACAAATCAAAACCACAATGAAATACCCACCTTACACCAGTTACAATGGCAAAAACTGACAAGGCAAGAAACAATAAGTGTGGGAGAGGATGTGGAGAAAGGGGAACCCTCTTACACTGTCGGTGGGAGTGCAAACTGGTATAGCCACTCTGGAAAACAGTATGGAGACTCCTCAAGATGTTAAGAATAGAGCTACCCTACGACCCAGCAATTGCACTACTAGGAATTTACCCCAAAAATACAGATGTAGTGAAAAGAAGGGCCATATGCACCCCAATGTTCATAGCAGCAATGTCCACAATAGCCAAACTGTGAAGGAGCCAAGATGCCCTTCAACAGGGAGAATGGATAAAGAAGATGTGGTCCCATATACACAATGGAATATTTCTCAGCCATCAGAAAGGATGAATACCCACCAATTGCATTGACATGGATGGAACTGGAGGGGATTATGCTAAGTGAAATAAGTCAAGCAGAGAAAGACAATTATCATATGGTTTCACTCAGATGTGGAACATAAGGAATGGCATGGAGGATACTAGGAGAAGGAAGGGGAAAATGAAGGGGAAGAAAATCAGAGGGGGAGACAAACTATGAGCGACTATGGACTTGGGAAACAAACTGAGGGTTTCAGAGGGGAGGGGTGGGGGATGGGCTAGCCTGGTGAACGGTATGAAGGAGGGCACATACTGCATAGAGCACTGGGTATTATACGCAAACAATGAATCATGGAACATTACATCAAAAGTAATGGTGTACTGTATGGTGACTAACATAACATAATAAAAAACAAAAACAAAAACAAAAACAAAAAAACCCTAAAGATCTACCAAGTTAAGAGCCCATAAAACAAACTCCCAGCTCTGTTCTCCAGATTTTCACATAATGCCCAGTCTGTGTCTCCATTCCAATCCTCTTGCTCCCACATCACACAGAAATAATGTGGAACAGAGGAAAGAGCACTGGACTAGGAAGGAGCTCAACCTTCTGGCCCAGGAATTGTCATTTTTTTTAAAACAGTGTGACTTTGGAGACCTCACTTAACCTTTCTGAGAGCTTCAGTTTCTTCATTTATAAAATGGGCATCATAGCTGTCTTTCCAGATCAAAATATGGTATTTTTATCAAAGTCACAGAGCTTAAAATGTTATTGCCTTTACCACTGTCACGACTTTCTTGTTGGGGTCTTGGGGACTGAGGTGACCCCATCATTTGTGGTAACTATCTGTTCACCAAGGCTGATCACCCACAGTGGAGCTAAAGTTATGTTCTCACAACAGTTCAGAGTTTCTTACCCTTTGAAAACCATGATGGGTTACTCAAACTACTCATAGCTAATAATTCCAATATAAAAATTCCTAATTCTTTAAGGCTAACCATCTTGTTACAAAATATTTCTTATAAGGAGGTTTTGTTGGTGTTAGAATGTCCCAAAAGTATAATTCCCAAGTTTGTTCCTCACAAACTAATCTCATAAAATGCTTGGGGATGGGGGGAGAGCCAATCCTTATGAAGTTTGGGAATAATCTACACTAATCCCCTCTCTTTGATAGTCACAATAAATACTAGCATATTAAAGACTCTGAGAAGATAGCACCTGTGTAACTTTAACCCCATACTTTCCAGTTTTCTTTGACTGAAGAAGCCATTTGATATGTATCTTAGCATTGGTTTCCTAAGTAGTGGAACCAAGGTAAGGATTTGCATGCAAATAGTTTATTAAGGAAGTGGAGAAGGGAAACAGGACAGGGAATAAAGAAAATATAGGCTATGTTAACGAGCAGTTTACCCCTCTGGATCCCCCTCGGGACTTCTAGGTGACAGTGTTCGACACACCTCAGCCTTGTCCCACCTAAGGGGCAAAGAAGCTGAGGTTTTCATATACCAACCCCCATCCTTGGCCAAAGGCTAAGCCCAGGGCTCTCAACTCCTCGGCACCTCTATTTTGTCCTGCATGTGGGTTGAGCTCAAAGAAAGCCTGATGGTAGAGAGTTCCAGGAGCTAGTGGGAGGAAGCCATCAGAGTTCCTGGAACAATGTGTGCCAAGAAGAGATAAGTGACTATTACAAGCATCCCCATACACTGTGTGACAAGGTGACATCTGCACCTTGTGGAACTAAAACCCCACGGCACACACTTTGAAGAATAGTTTTAGAGAACAGTAAAATCTGGTGACACCAATCCAGGGATGCTTTTTCCTGTTAGGTTGAAGGTGAAGGAGACAAAATGTGTTGAAAAGAAGGAACAGAGGACACGAAATATGATTGTGCTAACCCTACTTTTCTTCTGACCTCTGATGGCACCTGGTCTCATTTCTATCATGACTTGTTGCAATGACTATAATCTCTAATTGCCTGTTTTCCTCTCACTTGGCAAACACTTAAGGAACATTTACTACGTGCCATGTTGTGAGCTACTAACATGAAAGCCATATTCTAGATTCCATACTCTATAAAAGGGAAAGCGTTTTTTCTTAACTAAGGAATTGAATCAATCAGGACCTCATCCCCAAGGATACAGAGTCATATTTTAGAGACTTAGGTCATCAAAGAAACGGCCAGTCTAGAAAATGATAGCACTCATCCATCCAAAGGAACCATCACTTATCAGGTCAATACTACTGGGTCTGTGCAGAAACTTCAAAATGCCCATGATATTTAAGCCTACCAAAACAACTCACAGGGAAGAACATGGGGAAGGTGGGGACAGAGAAAACCCTAACATAAGAATGTTGCTACCAGGTTTAATGTCCAGCAGTAATTTGCCAAGAACAAATCGATAGTGATCAGCTTGTGTGACATCATCTGAACCACAAGGTGACAGCTGAATTATGGAAATGAAACCCAGAGAGTTTTCCTTAGAGATCGGTGATAATGAGCAGCTCTTCAGTTACTCTATTTCTCCATATACACATTCTTTTGACATAGTTAATTACTGAGATCAGGCCAGGTTAAGAAGCATGGCTAGACTTCAAATGAAGTAAGCTTCATAAGAACGTGTCACCACTTTGCACCTATATGACTCAGGCCGGTCAGTTGTTCATTTAGGAAACTTATGAATGTCTCCTGCGTGTCAACACAAGACAAAGTCCCTGCCTTCAGAGAGCTTATATTCTCTTGAGAGTAACAGAGTTAGGTAACTGTCATTCAGTATGTTAAATGCCATCATAAAGGAATTTCTGGATTGGCTGAGACTATAGCGCAGGCATCCACCCAGCCCTTAGGAGTGAATGAGGATTTCTGAGAAGAGATATTAGGGTGACCAGGATTTGGCTAGTTTCTGTTTCAAAGTGTGAAAAGAAAATAGTAGAAGTGGTTGGAATAAAAGCTTTGCTCAGCTCATGCTCATTGGAGGGGACATGCGGTGGGTAACTCCGAGTCAGAGCAGGGCCGAGGTTCTGTAAGAGCGGGTGCAGAAGAGGCAATGTGTCTGTGCAGTGGGCTCAGGTAACTTTGCTCCTCTCAAGGAGAGGAGAACTCACAGAACTCCCAGTTGGAACAGTGCGCGACTCTTCGAGTTCTGCTCTAGTTTTCCTGCCTCTCGCTTAGGATCGTCCGTGCAACGCTGTTCTGGTAACTGTCAGAATATTACTCTTAACTGTTTTAGCAAGTCTTGTAGATTTTTTTCAAATTAATTAAGGTTCAAGGGCAGGGAAGATAGCCCAATAAAGGCAGAAAGGCAAACACTGAAGAAGTGAGGACTGAGGGCAAGAAAAACTGGAGACCCTCCATCACATCTGTTTTTGTCCTTTTACGACAGGACATTAATGTCATGAGCCCTGTTTTCTCTACCTTTAAAGAAAATAAAAACCAGGAAAGGACCACCTACACACATAAGATGCTTAGCTTGGTTTCCCAAGGACTCAGCAGGGGGGTGGTTTTAGTTAATCCCTCCAACCGATGAACATACGCCTTGTGTTCAATGTCTGCACAAAGGCCAGGACAGTAATATTCAAATGTTGAAAGAAAGACTTTAAAAGAATCAGTGTCAACCTTCTGATATTTGTATTTGGTCTTGAAGAGCCAATATCTCTCTCTCAGGATTTTCTTCTTTGAACTCATGAAGTATTGTATCTGAGCAGAACAAAAATTGGTAAATATGTTTACAGTGAAATATGAATATATACATAACGTGTATTAATATTTTATTAATAGCCCTTAAGATCTGCTAGAATGAGCATGATATGTGCCAGGTTCTGCCAGCTGAGATAAAAGACTCAAAAGTGGTTTGATATTTTCAGAAGAAAGACCCAATCTGTACTCAAGCTGTTATTTCAAATGCTGTGAATAATCACAAATATGACTGCACATTTTAATGACAGAACTCTTCAACAAAGAAGGTAGTAAAAAAATCCTTCATAATTCAATTGGTTTGCCAATGTTAATTTTTATGTTAAAGTATGTTAGAGGCCAAGATGTTTTCTTGAGCAGATCACTTTTCCTTTCTGTGCGAGGGGACTCAGTTTCTTCATCTGCGCCATGAAGGCATTGAAAGGAGTCCTTCAGGAGATAGCACCTTAGAATTAGAATGGTTAGAATGCCCATTAGAATGGTTAAAATCAAAGACAGGAAACAACACATGTTGGTGAGGATGTGGAGAAAAGGACCCCTCTTGTACTGTTGGTGGGAATGCAAACTGGTGCAGCTACTGTGGAAAACGATATGGAGGTGCCTTAAAAAGTTAAAAATAGAACTATCCTCTGATCCAGGAATCACACTACTGGGTATTTACCCAAAGAATATACAAATACTATGTTTATAGCAGCATTATTTATAATAGCCAAATTATAGAAGCAATCCAGGTGTCTATTGATAGACGAATGGACAAAGAAGATGTGGTGTATACACGCGCGCGCGCGCGCACACACACACACACACACACACACACACACACGAGTATCATTCAGCCATAAAAAAGAATGGAATCTTGCCATTTGCAACAACACGGTTGGACCTAGATGGCACAATGGTAAGTGAAATAAGTCAGTCACAGAAAGACAAATACCATATGATTTCACTCATATGTAGAATTTAAGAAACAAAACAAATGAACAAAAAAGAGACAAACAAAAAAACAGACTCTTAACTGTAGGGAACAAATCGATGGTTACCAGAGAGGAGGTGGGTGGGGGAAGGGGGAAATAGGTGACGAGGATTAAGAGGACACTTAGCATGATATCATGATGTCCACTGAGCAATGCAGAAAATTGTTGAATCACTATTTTGTACACCTGAAACAAATATAACATTATATGTTAACTATACTGGAATTAAAATAATAAACAAACAAATAAATAACATAGTAACTAGAAAAACAGAAAAGAAAAGGATCATCAGGAGGAGAGTTTTTTCCTTAAACATTTTAACTCTTGTGTTCGGCTTTCATGCTTGGTAACTGATTAGTGATGGTTTCAGCTCTGGACCTCCTGGTTTGACTTCATAGAGAAGTTCTTTACTGCAGATTAGAGTTTCTCCTACTTTGACATTCAGAGTCCAGTCTAAGGGCCATGAATTGTGAGGTAGTGAGGAGAACATTGGAAAGGCAGAAATGTAACCAGTTCTTCATGATTAAGTACAAGGCTTCCAGGTCTGGGGACCTAGGTATTCTTGGGTATTAGAGAAAGAAAGGTCCCATTTTCATTATTGATAGTGGAATCATGGAGAAGGAAGATGGATGACAGTAAGAAGAATAGTCAGAAAACAAAACAAAAAAAACCCTTGACTGTTCAGACCTCAAACAACTTTTTTGTATTTGAAAAGACACAAAAACTAAGAAAAAACAACAGACATCTAAAGTACTTGGTAAACTGGACAGCCTAAAAATGTTACTTATTGTAACTCTTCTAGACCTTTGCAAATGGACACCACTAGATACCAAGCCTGGGGATTCTTAATGAGCATACTAACACCAAGGCTGGTCCTAGGGAATTCATTGGAAAGGGATCTGCAAACCCACCGCATCTCAAATATATTTCAGATACATCCATTTCTATTCTTGGGCCACTTTGACATAAAACTATTTATAAAATTCAAGCCATAAATAAATATTACACCTACTAAGTAACAGGTTTATAAAAAAAAATAACTGTGAACTAGACACCAATCATTAGAAAACAATTTCAGAGTGATCAGGTAACCAACCATTGTTTGCAAAGTTTGCCAAGTGAAATATTCTTTCGAAATTAAAAGGGTGTTTTGTTGTTACTGTTGTAGCTGGGGTTTGGGGAGCTAGTTTTGTTTTGTTTTGTTTTCCTGTTCAATAATTTTCAGCATGATAACCTTGTCCTGCAGATACCTAATTAATTTCCAAAATGGCTGCTATTTCCTTAGCACAAAAGGATACATTTTTACTTATGTCTCAAACTCTCCAATAACATTTTTTTAGAGAGAGAGGGAACATGAGAAAGGAGGAGCAGAGAGAGAACGAGAGAGAATCCCAAGCAGGTCTACACTCAGCATGGAGCTCAATGGGGGCTCAATTACACAACCCCAAGATCATGATCTGAGCTGAAACCAAGAGTCAGTTGCTCAACTGAATGAGTCACCCAGGTGCCCCAATTCTTAGGTTTTCCATAGAAAATTTCCCACCCAAGAAGGAATGTAAGTGGAAAGGGTTAAATCATAGGCTTCTTCTCCCCACAGAGATGTTACTGATCTTACCTAAGTCACTGCCACTTTATCAATTGCTCTACTCATGTCTACCTTGTGTTGCCCTCTGAATTACCCCCTCTCTGGATACCTGCAGCTCTTCTGCCTTTTCATTCTAGCAATTTTTGGAAACTACACAGCTTACTTCATCTATATGACTTTACTATTCCATTGTTTTCATCAACACAAATTTACCATTTCATAAAACACTTTCCCAGGTAAACCACTTATTTGCTCATTATAGAAACTTCCCAGAACTCTTCAATAGAAAGCATTAACAGACATTTTGTCCACCAACACCCTTTGAAACCCTCACTTTAAAATCCACACCTTGCTGTTTCTACCAATCCTAAACTTAGTTATATCATGATCCTCACATAATTCTAATCAAACCCCACATTAAAAGACCTGTTCAGGTAAGGAACACCTTTCTTATAACTCTGCATAACTATTTATTTTATATATTTTTTTAGATAACTTGCTTTGAAACTGGCATGAAGGCCTTTCCCCAATTCATATCTTGGTAGAATGAGTATCGGACTAGGAGTTAAGAGGGTTGAATCTTGGGGTGGCTGGGTGGCTCAGTTAGCTAAGCATCTGACTCTTGATTTTGGCTCAGGTCATGATCTCAGGGTCGTGAGATCAAACCAGTGTTGGGCTCCATAATCAGTGGGGAGTAACTTGAGATTCTCTCTCCTCTCCCTCTGCCCCTCCCCTCTTTGCTCTCTCTCTCTCCCTCCCTCACTCTCTCAAATCAATCTTTGAAAAAAAAAAAAAAGAGTGTTGAATCTTGGTATTGGCCCTGCTATAAACTTGAACCATTATTTTTCCTCTCTGAGTTTTTACTATTCTCGGTTTTAAAGAAGTGGGAGTCCACTTATTCAGCATTTATGCAATAAATATATATGTATTAGGTATCTGCTATGTGACAAGCACTGTACAATATTTCCAGCTCTTTTTATCATTTCTGTAACATCCAGAACTTAACAAGGGTCATGATAGAGCCAACAACACTGACCCCTCAGGGCCATGGTGCGCCAATTCTTGGCTTCACTACATCGTAAACTCTGGTATCTCTGAACATGATAATGCTAAAAGTCATACCCCCACTATGGTTATAATTACAGCTAGTTCCCTCAAATGAATTTGTGGCATGCTAGTTAAGTTCTGGATACTATTTATAGAAGATACAGAGCAAAAGAAAAAGAAAATTAAGACTGTCAGACTCCAGCGACCAGCAGGACATGTTTTATGCATTATTTTAATAATTTTCCTGTTAATTAATGCTTGTTCTTATTCTTTTAATGAAACAAAGAAATTCTAAAAGTTTTAATTCCTTCCAAAGGAAGTGCATCATGTCCTGGAGATTTGGCTGCTGTAATGTTCTTCCTAAACTTTTTTTTCATGCATAAGAAGCTTCCAGCATTAAAAAATTTTAACAGCCCAAATCCTTAGGGATAGAAAAAGTAGAACATTTTGGCTCAGTATAAGAGGCAAAATCTAGTTAGAAATTGCCCAGGAGAATCAAGACAAATACAAAATGCTTAAGTCCTGCTATAGAAATTTTAAAATAAATAAAATCAGCCTAAAATGACCCAGTTAGATATCTTCTCTGCCCAGAGATTGCTCATTCATGTGTGACTTCATGTCTAATGAAGACAAAGTACTTAGTGGACAATGGCTGCACCATGAGTTAGAAGACACAGGGTCAAACCTTTGCTCTTACAGTAACTATTGGGGTAGCTTTGAAAAACACACATCCTCCTTCCTGAACATGTTTCCTCATTTAAGAAGTAGGGATCATAAAACATCCTGTCTACTAATTGGGCAATGAGACAACACATGTAAAAGTGCTCCAACATTTTAAAATCACATTTCATTACAAGGGAATACCATGAACTGCCATGTATCACTTGTATAAGCTAAGAAGGCAATGCATCAGAATCAGGAGAATCAGGTTTATGCCTAGAAATGTTGGTGTCTACAACAGACCTTGTGGTTGACTCTTTATCATCCACTTTATACCAAACAACTGACCTAAAGTTAAGCCAACCAATCAGGACAACCCAGCCCCTTGCCAGTGATTAGTTCTGAGATGAGAGGCATATTGGGCAAGTTTGGGCCAATGAAACACAGGGAGAAGCAGACTCTGGAATAAGAAACTAGTCCCTCTCCTCCATTAGACAAGAAGAAGTGTATTGCCCCAAGGTAGGGCGGGAGGGGCAGCCTCTTTGTTTTCATGCCATAAAGTAAAGCAGAGACAGTAGATGATATATGGAAAGAAGGGGTGCCTGGGTGGTTCAGTTGGTTAAGCATCTGACTCTTGGTTTCCACTTAGGGCATGATCTCAGGGTTGTGAGATTAGCCCTGGGTCAGGCTCCATGCTCAGTACAGAGTCTGCTTAAGATTCCCTCTCCTTCTGCCCCCACCCCCTGCTCACTTGCTCTCTCAAGTAAAAAAATAAAAATCTTAAAAAAAAAAAAAGAAATAAGAATCTGGAATTTGTAAGAAACCTGTGTATTTGAGTGCCATTGTGTTATTAAATCAACCAATCCTGAGATCTGCTCTGCCTCTTTATGATCTGATAATGGGGCACCATAATGTAGTGGCTAGGATTAGTTGAGGAACAAGTCCTTAAGTTCAAATCCTGGCTCTGTCACTAACTACTTATGTGACTGTGGCAAGTTACTTATCCCTCCTGGACCTCAATTTCTTCATCTACGGTATGGGAATAATAATAATACTTCCCCATCTGAGGATTAAGTGAGTAAATAATTTTGGGGCTCTTGGTGTCTTACATATTGTAGACACTACATAAATGTTTGCTAACAAATAATTTTGATTGATGATTGATTAAAACAGTGGTTAGGCTCTGTTAGTTGGTTCCAAAAGCCAGCTAAATAGACTGTCTTTCTTTGTCCTAAGTCAGCTATTCTTAATTACAGTGTCAAAAAAATGGTGTATCAAATAGATTTTAGCTAATACAAATTAAAATGTGAAAATCCTCAAGTTCTTTAACATATATATGCATATATGTATATGTATAGATACATACATGTATGTTTATGTATATATATACATACACATGTGTACACACACGTATTAGAGAGATAGACAGAGACAGAGACAGAGAGACAGAAAGAAGCAAACTCAAACTACCTTGATATCAGCATTGCACTTGCTACTTTGCCAAAATTAACTATGTGGTCAAGAATAAACATTTTCTTTCTCTGGGTTTTGGTTTCTTAAGAAACGGCTGGAATTATACCCAATAATGCACAGGAGTTGAGAATAACCTGGGTTTGCCCACAGGTGTTGTACATGGGGTGCCAAAGGCTGTATGCTAGTTCTAAATGTCCGTACTTAACTCCCCAGAAAACCTAACTTAGGGCCAGGTCTGCTATTCCTCTTACATCATCCTGCTTATGGGAAAGACCTAGTTCTCTAACCATTGCCCTTTGTGGCATAGATTAACTAGATGGCCATCACACCTATGCCCTCTTCTTCCTGGTCACCCAGCTGCACAAGCATATTTCAGCTTCCATTGCTCTTAGGTAGGGGATGGGATGAGTTTTAGCCAATGGAATGTGGGCATAAATGAAGTGAGTCACTTCTTAGCCTGACTCATAGAAGCCTCCCATGTTTGATACCCCATCCTTTTCCTCTGTCCACCCTCTAAATGGAGAAGATTCTGAGGACTGAAAGAGAGTGGAGTCTCAAGATGGAAGGAGCGTGGGTCCTTGACCAGTGGAAAGCTAATTGTCAAGAAACAACTGCATTGGACAGCCAGAAATGAACTCATGTTGTGCTAACTCCCTGAGAATTCGGAGGTTATCTGTTAAAATAGCTCACATTCCCTTAATGAAAAAGCTCTGCAAAAAAGAAAAGTGACGCCTCTCAACAAGACACCACCGAATTCAGAAGGAAACGGAATGCTGCTCTCCTTAATCTTGCCTTTAGCAAAACTCTAGCTAATAAGGTGAATTCCTGGATTTGCTTGGTTGCTTTACATGACACACAAGAATATCGGTAAGAGCGCTAGGCTCTTCTGATGAGGCCAAATCGCAGCACCCAGAGTCACTCCAGCCTTGAATGACTGTCTGTGAGGTCCACAGGACATGCTCCTATTTGCTTTGAAGAGGAAATGTCTTTCAGAGAATATGTCAGTGCATTCAGGCAGGAGTCATAATGACAAAGGTTACTATTCTATTCCCGATATGATTGTTCCTTGCAATAGGTGATGTCATCTGCCAGAATGACTTTCAGGAACCCCTAAAATGTGTTCGCGAACTCCTACCATGGACTCAACAGACACTGTCAGTCAACCACATGCCCTCCTACAAGGGGACTTGGATTGGTATCTGTCTTTGATGTTTCGTCTATTCCACAGCTGAATGCTCTTGTTCCATTAAAAAAGCGGAAAACAAGTCAATGAAATGGTATAAAACAAAGAAATTACCACTGTAGTGAAAATCATTCTAGAATATTCTCCGTTTGCCCCTCTAGTGGTCTCTGTAACTAAATAAAGCAGCAAAGACAACAGATGTTCTGTGTTTTGCACTGTCTTACATCTCTTCTTTTTCCCCTCCTTGGACTCATTTGTAAATAAGTGTATGAACTGTGACATCACCTACATTTTGTTTCACTTTTCAGGATGGTTTTCATTAAGCATTGTTCCCAAATTCTTAGCTGTATGCTCTGCTCAGCATAATAATGAGGGACTCAGGGAAAGGTGTGATTCAGAAAACTTAGACCCACGTGGGGCTCTGTTTAGGACCACCAAACATAGAGGTCTCTCCAGAGGCATGGTAAGTATTCTCCAAGTGAGCTAAAAACAGCAGACAGCCAAAAATAGTAAAATATAAATAAGTAAATAAGAATTCAGAGCCAACCCCCACCACTATACTCTAACACCTCATCATATTTTCTTTAGCAAGGAAAGAGAGCCTATGGCAGGCTTCTTTGGGTTTTATAAATAAATGCATTTAACATTTATTGGCCTCCTACTGTATGCCAGGTAACTGCACAGTCCTACTCCTATGCTCATCAAAAGAAACTACACAGAAAACACTATGATTTTTCAGTCTTTTCCATGCCAATATATATTTCTGATACATCAAAGTTAAAAAGCCTTTAACTTTAAAAACTTTTAAGGATGGCCTGGGAGTCTAATCATGATTCATCACATTATGTCTCAGGAAAAATACACTGTGAGTTCTAAACAACTGCCCTTTATTTGTTCATAATTCCGTCTCCACCTTTTGTTCTCAAAAGGATTTTAGGTGGTGAGTTGAAGATAAACAGGAGAACTCAAAAGCCATTTTAAAAAAGGGAAGCATACTGTAGCAGGGATAAGCTATTAAAATCAAGCTCTAAATCAGTTAAATAATTAAACAAAAATATTTTCGAGATCCTACTAGATGCCATGCTTTCCGTATGGAAAAAGATCAAAACGCCCCAGCTCTCATAAAACTAATATAGTTAATGTTGTAGCAGGGAAGGTGGTAGAGGGTCCAAACAGTGAACAAGAAGCGCACATAATGACCAAAAGAACCCAGACAGTGATGGGTGCCACAAAGGCAATGTGAACCATAATGAGTGTTGTGGGTTGAATAGCATACCCCCAAAGACATGTCCACTGGGACCTCAGAATGTGACCTTATTTGGAACTCAGGTCTTTGCAGATATCATTAGTTAAGTAGAGAAGAAATCATCTAAGTTGGGAGAGGCCCTAAATCCACTGACTAGTGTTCTTATAGGAGGGTTAGGTGAACACACAGAGGAGACACACAGAGGGAAGATAGCCATGCAAAGGTGGGGTCAGAAATTGGAGTGATGTGGATATAAGCCAAGGAAGGCCAAGGGTGGCCAGCAATCATCAGAAGCTAGGAAGCTAGGAAGAGACAAGGAAGGAGCATGGCCCTTGATTTATGGCTTCAGAACCACCATTCTTCAGAACTAAGAGACAGTAAATTCCTCTTGTTCTAAACCACCCAGTTTGTCAGGATTTGTTATAGCAGTCCTGAGAAACTGGTGAATCAGAGTGCCTGGAAGAGAAGCTAGCTAATGTATTTAGACTGGATGAAGTCACCTTTCTTAGGAAGTGACAAATAAGCTGAGATCTGCAGGACACTGATTTTCACCCTGAGCTCCCTGGCAGACAAGGCAAAAATAAGGCACAGTGTTTCTTCACTATTAAAAACAAGCAGCATATTCATTTGAGAAGACAAATATGTTCATAATTTCCTTACAAGTGAGACAAGAACATTGTTTTTAGGTCTAAAGATTGTTTTTTCTAAAGGCCATCTTGCTCTCTTTCTTCTCAAAGGCTAATTTTTCAAAACCTAAAACAGTTGGCTGGTTGTAGGGTGTCCCTTTTTTCCTGGGACTAGGGAACATCCTTAAAGGCAGCAGGCCTTAGTAAGGCAGAGGGGAGCAGCAGGAATCTGCCTGGGTCTCAAAGGTTACAAAATGAAATAAATGCTGCTTCATTCACAGCTTATTTTCTACTGCCCTTATTAGGTAATGGGTGTCATCTGCCACTCCTCAAAGTTAAGCAATTTAGTGCAGAAAATAGTATATGCTGTGAATTATATAAAATAATGCATTTTGCTGCATGGAGAGAAATTGGAGCATTTGGTCATAAAACCACTAGCAGAAAGAAACAGACATGAAAAGACATGGCAGAGAAGACCAGGATGGGCCTGGAAATCAGATCTTACAAGACGGAGAGTCAAAAGGTGTGAAGAGCTGCAGGAAAGCAGAACTATTGCTCTTGAAGCTATAGACTTGATTAAATATCATCATTTTAAAAAATGTGAGCTATAGAACATTCTGTGAACTTTTCAGTGTGTACAGCATTCATGCTGAATTAAGGCAACATAGCTAATTCCATCTCTGCATTCTGTGGAGATCTAAAGACTGAGAATGATAGAAGCTTTGAATAAAAACCTTACCTCCTCCTCATTGCAAACCTTTTCAATAGAATAGACATGATTTTCAAACAGAGGCCCACTGAGTCCTGGCAGGCCAGGTCACTGGCCTCCGCCTTGCTTCAAAAGAGCAGCTTCTCTTATCAGCTTACAGATGATCTGTAAGTTCATTTTTAAAAGCAATCTACCATTTGGGGGAGGGGTTCTCTCTTTTTTTTTAAATTAAAAACCTACTTATTTATACCTGAAAGAATAGCAATAAAGCCAGAGGGATTTGAGCTTTATTGCCAGAAACAAAGCTCCAGGAAGGGTTAGCATTTTATTTTGTAGAAAAGGCCACCTTAAAATGGACTTCGAAATCTGCTATAGCTTGAGCAGAACAGCGCCCAGCAAGATCAGAGAGACTCCCTTGGCTAGCTGCTCAGAGGACTTGAAAGAAGTCACTTAACTTGGTGAATTCACCATGGCTCACCTCTGGCACCTGCCTTTTAAAGTTCCAGAATCTAAATTTTGTCAGCCCTGCGAGAACGGACCCAATGATGTGGATTTGGCTCATGTTAGTACCAAGCTACGGGAGGCTGAGTCAAAACCAGAAGCCCAAGCGATGTGTTCTCGTGATGAGAAATAGAAATGTCATGTGAGCTAGAACTCTTCGGCAGACATGACTAAAGCAGTCTCTGCCTGTAGATAAATCCGCATGAAATGCCGAAGGATACTCCGAAGAGGAAAGACTGAGAAACAATTCTCTGTATTAGTGGTGCAGGAAAAGACATGATCAAGCGTGTTCACATTTTGTTGCCACTGTCTACTACCCCTGATTCCTAGACTCCCAGACAGGAAGACTTTAGCAGAATAGCCACCTCATGTACTTCCATCCACCCAGCTCCCCAGTGTTGGCACAGCAGGTGGAGAAGAATGGGGAAGTGCAGATTCTGGCCATCTGGGCTTCTGGGGGCTCACCCAACAGCTAGCGTTCTTCAGACACAATGCTTTGATTGGATTAAGCCTCTAAGGAAGTGACTGTCCCATCTCAGTGAGCAAGACAACTACTTTTAGGGAGATGGGGGGGGGGCATTAACCTATTTTGCTCTTTAGGAATGAGGATGGTGGCTGCACCTGGGGCTGCAGAAGCCAATCACATTTACATATTTAAACACTTCAATCATTCTCATGACTTTAAACTTCAAATTCTTCTTGCTTGTTCGCATTTCAAGCAGCCAACTTACTTTTAGCGGTTATTGCATCTTATTAAAAGGAACACTCTCTTATAATCAATTAAACTCATTACCGCGAATATTCAATTGCTGCCAAGCCACAGTTGAAATGATCACTTCGAAGAGTCTGTTTGTGAACATCAGGCCCGCAATCATTACTGAGCGCACTCACACACTTTCTGGATGCCCTTTCTAGGCTAATGCGCTCCATTCCACTCACAGCGTCCCTTTCCCAACGTGGTACGATACAATGATTAGGTTTCTACTTAATGACTTGCCATTACAGGCCAGTCCCGTCTCTCTGAGGATAAACTCAGATAACCTTATGCAAAGTTTTGTGCACCCTCATTTCTGCCAGCAGTGCCAGAGTTAGAGGTGAAGTCACAGCCGCTGGGGAATCGAAGCCACAGTGTGTGTGGGTTTGACCAGTTTAACTCTCAGAGAGCAATCTCATTTTTCTGGTCGCTGTATTGGGTCTCATTGCCAACCTCACTGCATATCGACCGTATTGATACTCTTGGTGAAGTCTTGGCCAGTTACCCGGCCATTGCCTCTACCTCAAGTCCACCATTGTGTACTCTGCTTTGCGGTGCCGGGTCTGGGACTCTGCAAAACACCTTTCTCCTCCATTCTTTGGCTTCTGCTTAGGTTCTTACCAAAATGGGGCTCTGAAGAGGGAGCAGAAGTTAGGAGGGAAGAAGAGTCTGCCCTTTCCTTCGAAAAGGAAGCCTCTCTCTGGCACATGCAACTTGGTTAGTTATGTGCAAAAGCTTCTAATTATTTGTTCTCCAGTGACCAAGTTTTGTGGTTACTTACTGCAGAAAGCACCAGTGTTCGAGAGGCCCAGCAGACCCAGAGCCAGAGCTTTATAAGCTGCAGGGCCAGAGCTGTCACACTAGCTTGAGGGCCAAATCCAAACTACCACCTGATTTTGTGAATAAAGTTTTATTGGAACACAGGCATGCTTATTCATTTCTATATTGGCTATGGCTGTGTTCATGCTATGGCAGAGCTCCGTAGTTATGACAGAGACCATAAGGCACCCAAAACTTAAAATAAGTGGACCATCCTCTGATGCTGATCCTTATTGCTACCTTCACACAGGTGTTTACATCCTACCCATCCCATTTCCACCCACTCTAGCTCCCACAGAAGACCCGTAGTTAAACCAAAGCAAGTGGATTGAGCCCAGACTGAATTGAGAGCTACACGTCAGGATGAGGACAAAGTAAAAGCCCTCCATTTACCCAAGAAAGAGTCAGCATGGGTTATTAATGGCAGTAATGATTCCAGGAGAAAGGAGAAAGAGTGACTCTTTGATCTTTCAAAGGCAATAGTCATCTCAATCAGAGAAGACTTTCATAGCCAAGTCTGAGCTCTTTCATCCCTCTCTCAAATTTGTACCTTGACTTTGAAGCATCCAGCAGCTTTTAATCTTTCTGGCCTCTTAAAGTGGAGGCTAGAAAGTGGAAACCCTCCTTGCTAATGCTCTCCCATTTCCCAGAAGCAGATGAAAGTCAAGTTATCATCAAGTTGTTGCTGTTGTTGAATTCTAAACATATATTCAATTTGGGGCTGGAAAATGAGTCGAGGAGGACTCAGAAAAAAGAGAACAGGTAGTACCCACCTGTAGGAACTTGAAATCTGTATCAAAACAAGATTGACACACTCGAAAAGGGAGGAAACTGCAAGGTATATGAAAGTAGGGCCCATTCATTCGTTCAGCAAATATACATTAGCTTGGAGGAGAAAAAGATGAAATATATGGATATATACTTTGACACGCACACATATATATATAAATACACATACGCTCTGTCCTCAAAGGAGCTACTACTCTAGTATGGAGGTGATAAATCATTAGACCACATCATTATAGTACCAATCGATCAGTGCTGTAAAAAGCACAGGCTTTTTTCAACTCAACACACAGGAGTAAATGACTCTCCTAGAAGGACTGGGAACGATTTGCAGAAAATATCTTGGAACTCTCTTACAGATGTCTGGGAGGTTGCTGGGGAAGGCACAGTCCAGGCAGAGGGAAAATGACCGCTACTGTCAAGATGCCCCCTCACTTGCCCCAGTGACTGTGGCCTTCATGGGCAAGCCAGACCGTGGAAGGCAGGACCGAGAACTGTGGGTCTCACTGACTCTTAGGGATCTTTAGTGGCCTTATGATTTCCGCTGGCACAGAAACAGGGAAAGTCACACCCCAGGTCAGGCTCTAGGTAGTTCACTTTGACAAAAATATGCACTGGTCACATCCTTGTTTGCAGTGCCAAGTCCTTTCCCAGAGATGCATCAGAACCAACCCCTCTTCTCTCTCTGCAACAACCCTCATCCCACCACCAGCAAAACAACAACAAACCTCAAAAGTAAGAAAAACAGGGCAAACCACCCAAAAATGCCAATGTAGCTCTGTTTTCCCCCAAGAAGTGTGTGTCTTCTCTGAGTTCACCTCTAGTCTTCTGTGAGGTGATTTTCAACGTGCAGTTTTCAGATGAGCACATTAGCATCTCCTGAGAACTTGTAAAAAATGCAGATTCTCAGGTCATAGTCCAGACCTCTTGAATCAGAAACTCAAGCGGTGGGGACCAACAGTCTGTGTTTTAACAAACTCTTCAGGGAACTCCAGTGCATGCTGAAGTTTCAGAACCACTGAGCTAAACAGTTCTAGGTGCTAGAGAATACTGCTTGGGAGCCTAGAGGGTCTGCTCCATTAACAATGAGAAAGAAAAGAATTCTGGCTCCGCTATTACTACAAAAATAAAAGGAAATATCTCAACACCATATGGTCTAGACCACTGAGTGGACAAGACAGGGTCTTAGAAGACTGTGAAACAGTAGCAAAAAAGAGAAGAAATTAACTGCAGATCCCAGCTCAGGCAATGAGATAAAAATACCTGTCCTTATTTACAGGTGAGGATAACCCGCTTACTCCAGCAGAGAGCATCGCAAAGGCCCAGGAACTTGGAAGAGCTAGAACTTTGCTTGGTTCAATCCTACAATGAAAATGAGAAAGCAGAAAAATAGGCCATAAATGTAGATTGGGGCAAGATCATGACAGGCTAAGGCCTCCTCCTGCATTGGGGCTTTTATCCTATAGACCACATAGGAATCCACGAAAGTTGTTTTTGTTCTCTGAGCAGCGTGGTGACATAAGGAGGCCTGGGTTTCAGAATATCCTGGTGACAAAGCTGGGTTAGAAGAGAGAGTAGAGAGAGAAAGATGCAGGCTTCTCACTTAAGAATCTATTATTGTTCCAGGTGATGAGAACCCAAACCAAGGACTCCACAGAGGAATGGGAAAGAGGAGTCCAATTACAGTGAACTTCCTGGAAGAAACTTTAGGACATGGTACCAGACTGGATGTGGAAGCTACAGGGAGGGGTTAGTGAAGGTTTCTCCAATTTCTCCCTTGAGTGTGGGATAGGTAATGGTATCACCCATCATGGCAGGTAATACAGAGGAGGAAGAGGGTTTAGAGAAGAAAAACGAGTTTTATTTTGAACAGATAATTCTTACGGAGTATGTGTGAAATTCACATGGAGGTATCTAACGCCATTTAATTTCTTTACCTAAAAAGGCAGAATGCATGTAGCAAACTCACACTGTGGTTCGATCTTCACTACTCACATCACACCCCCATGTGTTTCACGGGGGTCTACCAGTCTATAATACGGAACAGGAAAATTTCATGATCAGTAGAGGTGCTGTTATATATGCAATCAGGTTGGATTCAAAACTGAGCTGTACTGGAAAATATTTTACATTTCATAAGATTTATTTGGGAGATTATTTTCTAAGTGGTATTCTTAACCGGCTTTTCAGATCTCAGCCGGCTTAGGCTGGAAATTAAGCCAATTTAGAACAAATCCATCAGGCTATCTGACATCTCAGGGTTACAAAGGATAAGAATTAGAAGACACAGTTATTGGACAGCATGTGATGTGAATGTCACGCAAATTAACAAAGAATCCCTTTGCCAAGTTTTAATCAATGGGAGTGGATTGAAAAGAAGGTACCAGCTCTGATAATAATGCTATTCCCTTAATCTCTCCATACACAACTGACTCTACTTGTCTCCTCAAATTACTTCAAACAAAACAAAACAAAACAAAAAAGAAACCTTAATTCCTGGCATCCTTAGAAGCTGAAGGAAATGTACCTAGTGGTATAGGTCTTTTGAAAAACGGGCCAGAGCCTAATTCAGACAGACAGGATGCACCACAGGAGGCTGGGAGACTCACCTTCAGTTCCTGAGTTTTTGTTGAACCTGTAAAGTGAGGTAGTGAAAAATGAGACATATGTTGGCAGTGGGCCCCTCAAGGCAGTTACTCACTCTATTTTATGTTAGCATCCTGACTTGATTAGAAAGAGAGTATCTTCTAAAAGCATCCTGGCCACCCAGTGAATAATATCTGGTACAAAAGGTTCCAGGAGTAATTAGTGCCTAGAATGTAAGCACGAGAGCAAGAGTGAGACAGTTTGCAGAGAAATCATTTGCATTCAAACAGCCTCAGAGCCGTTGGTCTAATAGGACTGGATCAAAGTCTTTTCATGTTAACCTCTCAATGAACCAAAAGCTACTGGAGGAAGAAAAAAAAATAGCCTGCTTTGTTTTCTGGGAAAAAATGGGATACACATACTACTGTCTATTTGAATACTCCAAATAAAGAAACACATGGCTGCAGACATAATTACTTGGGTAAGAGCGTTAGAGCAAACACGCATCAGATCTTTAGTAAGATGACCAAATACCTCTAAGCATTGGATCAGAGCAGCAGAGGGGTATTTTTGATGCCATTAGGGAAAAAAAAAAAACAACAGAAAAAGTTCATTGTTCTGAACTGGACCGTGAATGGTCCTGGAGGTCAGGGAGAAAAGGGGCCAGGAGCTGTTTCCCCCACAGTTCAGTCTTTTATATTTGAACCACTGTCCTGGGACTAAAAGTTTGGGACCGGGGAAAGCAAGAGTAAGGCAAAGGGTTTGTGTGTGTATATGTGTGTACAAAATGGATGGACTGTCTGCACTCTTGGGGGTTTGGATAAAGCTTTATTCTTATACAGCAAGGGGGGGGATAGTGTAAAAGGAACAGCTGACACTGGATAAAAACATTTTACCTTAACAATTCATGTAATGATCCTATCAACGAAGCAAACCACCTCAGCAGCCAAACTGTGGGCTCTCAAGAAAGGGGTAAGTGCCTAGAAGGTTGACCACAAGTTCTGCGTCCTCACCCACTGGGCATGGCTCAGTACCAGGCAATAACGGTGCGCAGAGTGAACGGCACAAAGTGCGTGATCTACAATTTGATTGACAGGTAGCCTTCACGTCACCAGCAACACCACTCCTGCCCTGGCCAACCAATGGTGACCCATCAGGTAGGAACGACAGGCAGTTGATCCAGACAGAGTCTGGCAGGCTAATATGGCCATGGTCACAGAGACAGAAAGACTCCAGGCTCTACCATCACCCTCAGACCTTTAAATCAGGCATGGAAAACCCAAACCCAAAGGAACCAATTGGAGACATAAGTGCATCAAGAGGGGCAAACCGAAACCGTAGTCAAGGCAGTGGCTGCCTTGGCTGAGTGCCAACCAAGCGCTGTGAAATGGGAAGGTAGCCATTGACACATTGTGAGATTCCTAATATCCCCCCAAAAGCTAACACATTCAACTTTTATGTGAAATCTCATGAGGTTTACTATTTCATCGATATTGCACAGGCCAAACAAAATGCTCCAGTGGATCCACGAGCACATGATCTTTGTTTCATAAAGCCTTTCACTGCTGAATCGGTATTACAAAGCTCCAAGTCAAAGCCCATGGGAATGGGGGCCCATGGCCCTTTGTTGGGAGTTGGAGAACGTGGAATGGAGGACGTAGGTTGTAGGTTCCCAAAGAGGGTAATATGAGTTGCAAGATCAAGGAGAGCCAAAAGGAGGGGTTCACTAAGTGCATGGTGAGGACTTGACATTTCACTGAGGACCAGTCTTGGCCACAGGAATATTTTGTTATTATAGCCATTATTTCAAGGTAACTACTGATCACAGCAGTCAAATGCACTCGTGTCATCAAAGGAATGTGTGTATGTGTGTGTGTGTGTGTGTGTGCGCACGTGCATATGCTCACGTGCACATATGGGAATGGAGTAAGGGCATGGATGGGCAAGAATCCAGGCTCCTCAAGGATGCTGCAAAGATCACTCCTCCGGATCATCTCCTTCCCTGCTCTTCATACCCTGTCTGTCAGTTCAAAGCACAACCACTGACATTCTGAATATAGGAAAAGAATCAAGCTTATTAATAGTTAGCATATTAATTGACTTTTTATTATTTAAAGAATGCTCAAACCATCTCATTCATGTGGCTTAAAAGAATGGAAATTCTCGGGAACAGAATTTCATGAATGGGATGAAGAAAGGTAAGGAAGGGCCTCTGGCCCTCGTGTCTGTCCTCCTCTCGCAGTGCAGTCACCCTCAGGGCATCGGCAAGCAGGGCAACTTCACTGAAATTCTGCTCTCAGGTTGGAGTATCTCACTGCAAAGGGGTCTGCTTATTTTTTTCATCTAGAAGACAGCTTCAAAGGGCATTTTTTTGCTTTGGTTTTCCTTTGGGCAACATAAAGGCAGAGAACAAAGGGAATTCAGAACCTCTTTTTTTTACTTGCCACAGGTCACTCAGTAGACTATCTAGGTTCAGAGGTGCCAGCGATCTCCTCCTCGGCATGCCCACTGCCACTTCTGACCTTGTAGGAGGTCCCACTGCTGCTCCTCCAAGCAGGACAGGTGGAAGGAGATCCTTTCTCGGGGCGGGGAAGAAACTCAGCAAAGCAAAGCAATGTTATCAAAGGCCAGAGCAGGTGTTGAGAGCAGGATCTCTGTTAGGCTTTCTGGTTTTAAATCTCGGCTCTGTCACTTCTTAGCTCTGTGATCTTACACAAGTTACTTCGCCCTTTCCTGACTCTCTTGCCTCATCTGTAAAGATACTAGTAACACCTACCTTGCAGGATTGCCATGAGAATCAAACAAGACAATGTACATGTCTGGTACAGAGTAAACACAATAAACGTTAGCTACTTTGGTCATCAGCATCATCCTCAAAGAAATCAGCACTCTAACTATACGTCCTGATTTATTCTCTGACAACGTCATAGGTAAGACATGTTTGGGCAACAGAAAGTATGCCATCCAAAGAGTACTGATTTAGGCGCCAGAAGACCAAGAGATGAAAGTCAACGTTTATGCTGGGGGGCTGACCAGCAAGGGGACGCTGGCCAAGACTCTGCACCTTCTTGAGTCTCAGCTCTGTCATCTGTAACATGGGAATGATATTTCCCTTTAGGCTTTACAGGGTTATTGTTAAAATCCATGCTAGGATTATTTGTCCTTAAACCATAATGAAAGATAACAATCTCCCTTTCGATTTCACTCTCTTCTTCTGGCACCTAACACAAACTTAGGGCAGGGCTGAGACCAAAAAAGAAAAAAAAGAGAGAGAGGGAAGAGAAAGCCCTGAATGATGATTCACTTACTCAAAAAATGGCATGATATTTTTTCATTTTACAAAATTCTTCTTAATCTACTTTCTTATGCTTTTGAAGAATTGGTATGAATTGGCCATCCTAAGTGTCAGCAAAGCATTTGCTATTTTAAAGATATGAGGGTTGGATTGGTGTGAATCTTCTGGAAAGCTGCATCAGAATGTTCAAGGCACTATTAGGAAGCTTATTCCTGAGGACTCCATAATTCCACTTCTGGGGATTCATCCAGGAGAAGTGTTTTAAAGATAAAAAAATAACCATTAGATGAAGTTGTTCATTGCAGTCCTACGTATAATAGTAAGACATTCAAAACAACTTGAATGCCTAACCATGGCGGGAACAAGAGGTGGTAAAATAGAGGCCAAAAAATGAAAAATGAAAGTTGTGACTCTTAGCAGCAGTGTGCAAAGGCATACTAAATTCCATACAGATCACAATTACTACTATCTAAAAATAAAGCAGTTGTACAAGGATGGTGAAGTTATGGAGAATGACTAACGGTTTTTAAATGTATTTTAAAGTTTATCATTTTTTTTCAATCTGTACAATTGGAGAATTAAAGGTTTAAAAATAGAGAAGAATCAGGTTTTTTGGCCCCAGGGACAAAAAGGATGAAGGAAGATGGCGATCGTCAAGAAATTTTATTGACGGGCCCAGCAAAATAGTATGACTTTGTAAGGCTCTCTTTCCAGTGGGTCTGCTCATTAAATTCAACTGCTCATTTATCAGGCTTTGTAAGTCCAAGAAGTATCTGCATTCTCCAAGGAATCTCAGAAACCAAGCTTTCCAGTCCCAAAGAGGGAGATATTGATCAAAGATAGGCCCTTAAAGCGAAATCTTGGGAGGAGATGAAATGCGAGCTAACAAGTACCCAAACTCCCTCTTCGGAGTCCTCTTGGAATCATCTGCATATTCATCCTCTCACTTAGTCCTCACAAAAACCTCAAGAGCATCATACTACCTTATCAGTATAGCTCAGAAAGGCTATGACAACAGACTGACAGTCATGCAGCTGAAGACCCCAATTCTAATCCAAACCTGAAATTCATACAAACAGTAAGACAACATGGAAAACTGTATTTGGTATAGTGTTAACTGAAAGAAAAAATATATATACAAAATCATATTCACACTGTAATTACCATGGAGTAAATGCAGTCAACTAATTTAGAAGAAATGGGAAAAAATTAAAACACTTTTGCCAGAGTGGTGAAATTAAGATTTTTTTTTCCTTTTCAACTTCCTTTATTATTATAATATTGTTTTGCAATAAGGAGGCCCATGCTACTTTGATTGCACCGCACTGTGTGGTGTGCCCTCACCTCTTGCAGGCTTGGAATGCCCTGACTTAAGCCATAATTATATTAAAAATGAAACTGAATAAATGAATACTAAAGATAAAAATAAAAGCTACTGAAAATTAACCATAATTGTCTTGACGTTCAGAACAGCTATGAATTAAGAAGCCAGTTGCAATTGTTATGGCCATTGCAATAATGAGCTAGAAAATGAATGTGTGCAAATGGATTCATGAGGAAAGAGGCTAGACTATACGGTGACAGCTGAGGGTCTATGTGTGTGGAGATGGAAGCTTACAAGAACCAGCCAAGAGAGGATTCCAACAGAAGCACCAACCAGAGGGCATTCTCCCATGGAACAGGATGGGCTGAACTGCACAGGACCAGACCCAGCTAAGAAGAGAAAATATAAGATGTCCTACAATGCCAGCTGATGTCTGGATGCTTCAGGGATGAAGGTGATGGGAGGTAGGCCTTTCCAAGTGGGGAGAAGACCACAAACTGTCCAACCATGCGGGCGAGACTAGAGCTGGACATTCCAATCTTATGAGGGGTATGTGCAGACTTCGAATTCCATGGAAGACAGACTCCAAACATAGAACCTTCCTAGCTTATTCCATCTACAGAATTAAATCAGAAGGAACTTGCATCAACAGAATTAACTCAGATGGAGCTTTTATCTCGAGACCTGCTAAGCTGTCTGCTGAAAATGCACCCTTACCAACGAATGACCCTGCAGGTTATATGTGCTATAAAGAAGCAGTACTTTTGTGCGCCGCCCACACTGATGGTGGCGGTTTTTAAGAACGTGGAGCTAAAAACCTGGGTTCAAGGCTATCGCTTATTAGCTATTCTTATCAGAGAAGTACTTACCTTCTTTGGCTTAGTTTTCTCACCTATAGACAGGGACAGAAATAGAACCTACATAATAGAGTTGTAATGAGCATGAAATGAGATGATTCCTGTCAAGCCCTTAGCACAGAGCTAATATACCGTGAATGTTATTGTTAGTTATGACAATGGTATTATACTAAGTAAGATTAAGTGGTGTTGGGATTGGTAAATCAAAATTTCCTGTTTAAACCAGAATTGCACACCTATTAGTCTACGGTCTTCCAACTTTCTTTCCTCAGATTCTGCTTTAGAAAAATAATTTATCTTACCATATTTGACTGAGGTAACTGGAGGCCTGCCATGACAATTGACTTGAAACACTGACAATGAGATCCTATCTCCAGCGTAAATATGATTTGAAGGGACAGGAGAAAGAGATTTTTACTGTAGACAAGGAATCTGGTAATGAGAGAGGCTGAATGAGTTCACCGTCTTGGTATCTTTAGAGGATGTGCGCCCTTTATCAGGTATAGAAACAAAGACACTTATTAGAGGTATAGGTATTCAACAAATCCTTAGTAGCTATAAAACAATAATCATTCCTAAATAAACATCTAAGTATAAGCCAGATAACAATAGCTAATATTTATTGAGGGCTTACTATGTACCAGGCATGATTCAAAGCATTTTGTATTTATTATCTCATTGATGAGGCAACACTATGAGGTAGGTATCGTCCTTTTTAAAAAAGGTTATTTATTTATTTGAGAGAGAAAGAGCACGTATGCATGAACTAGGGGGAGGGGCAGAGGGAGAAGCAGAAGCAGGCTCCCTGCTCTGTAGGGAGCCTGACACGGGGCTCGATCCCAGGACCCCAGGATCATGACCTGAGCTGAAGGCAGATGCTTAACCAACTGAGCCACCCAGGCACCCCATGAGGTAGGTATCTTCTCACCCCCATTTCATAGGTAAGGGAAATTGAAGCAGAGAGATTAATTTGTTTGAAGTTATGATGATGGAGACAGAATTCAAACCAAGCAGTGTAGCTAGAGAACCACTCTAGGAGAGTGACCAAGAGCCAGTTCAAACACATGACTTCTAAATTGCAAAGACAACCCACAAAAGTGGTACTTTTATCTCTATTTTACTCAGCTTTACAGATAAGGAAACTTAAGCTCAGTGGCGTGGCATACCAGGGGGTAGGGGAGAGGTACCTGTGAGAAGAGTTGGCCCTGTAGGGAGGAGTATTTTATTACTAACATTGTTTAAAATTGCCAGTGCTTAGTGAAAACAAAAAGCAGACTGACCCTAATTTGCTTTATTGCATTAAATTTTCTACAGATAATGTTACCAAGACCCGGGGTAAGCTGCTTCTTCTAACTGCCCTCCCATCCCCCACCCCACATGCACTTGGCATGCCACTGGCTCAGAGAAATTAAATGGCTAAATTCACATAGCTCTTTCATGCTTGACCCCAGATCTGAAGCTAGGCTTACCTATTTTCAAAGCACATAATAGAAGTAGGCAAGTACTACAATTGATTCTTCCCAATCCATTAATTCATTAGAATCACTTAGAGAACTTAAAAAAATATACTAATGCCCAAACCCAAACCACAGACTGATTTAATCAGAATGCCCATGGGTGAAATATTTATTTGCATCAATATTTTAAAGCTCTCCATTTATTCTAAAGTACAACCAAAATTGAGACTTTTACAAATTAGTAAAATTTCAACTTGGAATTCATTTATTTAGCTCTTTAAAAAAATTTCTAGGAAGATTCCAATTTAGGGATAATCACACATTGAATTACCCTCCAAATCAGGTCCCTAAATTCTCGGCCATGAGATAGTTCCAGGCTAGCTCAAGAAGTTTGAGGATCTGGGAACAAAGTGAGTGAGACAGCTTTGTGTGCCAAGCAGGCCCTCTCAGTGGAGTCTTTACAGACTATAAAAAGTGAATATAAAATCTGGGCATATCAAATAGAAGCAGCAAAACATACACAGGACAGAGATTTCCCAGTTCCAAAGACAGCCTAGTACTGACTGGTGTGTTTGCATACCAGCACAGTTTAATAGAAAGTACCGAAGCATGCTAATCTATGCTGGTGAGGCTGCTGGCCTCTGTGGCCAGAAGGGTCCCCCTGGTCTCCCCCATATTCGCTCCAGATGCTGCTTAGGCAGCCTGGATATGAATATGACCTCTAAGGACTAATTTAACTTGAACAAAGCAACTCCTGACCACCAATTCGAGCCGTTAGAGCAGATGGCAAACCTAGAAGATATCAGTTAAGGCCAGACTTTGGAGTCATCTAGAAAGTTTTGAAGTCATGTATCTTAAATTTCTGGGCCCTTCTTACTCTGTCTGATTCAGAATCTCCAAAGATAAAGAGATTTAAGTTTACAAAGTTCCCACAAAGGACACGGATGTGCCTAATTTGGTCCCCAGTATGGTAGAGGCCTGGAGCCATAGGGTGACTAGAAAAGCATTAGGTCTTCGGGGCTCCAAAGAACTCTCTCATCTACTTGCCCTAATACCTGAAGAGTTGCCATTAAAGCCATACCCGTTCGGGCCAAGCATGACCTGAGAATTCCCAGGTACAATCAAATGCAAGGAGGAGATTCCATATGGGGACTTCAGACCCCAGTGTAGGTGAGGCCGAGGATGGAGCCCGTGCTTTAGAACTGAGTCTGGAAGCCTCACTGGAAAGATAAGGACTTGGGAGTTAGGCCAGTTTGGATTCGATTCCTGCCTCCTGCCACTTCACCAGTTGTCAGTATTTGAACCATTAACTTATGAGTTCCGTCATATCCCGCTCTTTTACCACTTGTGTAACCAATTCCTGGCTTATATTCTCTCTCTTCTAAACCTTTAAGTGGTTCCTTCCCATCCCCTCCCCATTAGATCTTTACATTATAATGTTCCAACTACATTGGTACTATATTGATACTATTTATGCTCAATAAATTGGATCTATTATAATTAAGTATATTATAATAAGCCACACTATTCTCCAGACACCTCCTGCCATTGTCCTCAGTAGGATTGCTCAGGGGCATGGTGGCCAACCACAGCCAAATCTGTTTGAGCAGCTCTCCCAAGCTTGAAATAATAGTAATAGTCACATTTATATAGTGCTTCCTCCGTGCCAGGCATGGTTCTAATTGCTTTATTTAAATTAATTCATTAATCTTCACGACAACCCCATGAGTTGGACACTATTACCATTGGAAATGAGGCAAAGAAAAAAAAAGTTAAGGATTTGCCCAGGTTCAGAGAGCTAGTGGGTGGTAAAGCTAAGATTTGAACCCTGGGCAGCCTGGCACAAGAAGCTGTTTTCCATCAGTGCAATTCTTCATCTCCTCTCAAGATCACTGCCAAGAATTGGGGAAATAATGCATTTCCATTCCCAGAGGCTACTGCCACTCAGCTCTGAAGGTGCCCATGTGAAGGGGCTCTATGTCACAGAGTCAGACCTACACACCAAAGAAAACACTCTGATGTCTTGATCGTGCATCCCCGCTCATCCTGGCCCAGAGGAAGGTCTGGCATCTGGCCCTGAGGCTGCCTGGCACCCACTGACTTTTTCGACATTAATAGACACCTTTAGTGGAGCCTGACCACACAGGAATCCATAAGTCATTAACTTGAGCTATAGTAAACCTATAAAAATCAATTGCTGACATTCCAATGGCCTTCTTATAAATTAGTTTATCAGATGGTTTTACTCATTCAGTAATTAACTGAAGGCAAAAGGGAACTAAGGCTGATTGAGTGTTTACTCTGTGTCCAGCCATCTGCCAGGAGTTCTACACATGACATCTCATTTCTTTTCATCCTTCTAGCAACCCTTTGAGAGTCGTGTGATCCCCACCTTACAAATAAGAAAACAGAGCCCCGAGAGATTGAGTGAGCTGATGAACACCCGAGCTGAGGTTTGAACACAGGCCCCACAGCCTGTGAAGCTAATGCTTTTTCCCCCAAACCACACTGCAGAGGGCAGAGCTACTCTGTGCTTAGTGCCTTGACAGCGGCTTTTCTGCATTATCTCACTTAATTAAGTCCAGTGTACTAAAGAAAGAAAACAGATCATCAGACGCTAAGAGCATATAGTGCACCTGTCCTTGAAACACAAAAGATAGAGAAGGAAATTGTTTAAAAGTATCTCCCCACCCCCAGTTATAGTTGATCTCAAACCACACATATATACTCTCTCCCCAACCTAACTTCATTTGGCCTTTTGTTTACAGATGAACAAAAAGACCAGTTCCATATTCAGGGAGAATTCCAGAGCTTGTGTTTGGCTGAAAATGAAGAAAATCTCTAAACACGGTCGGAGAAAGTAACAGAATTGGGCAGGGGTAGAGACGTCAGGTTAACTAGAAGAGGCAATGGCCTACAGACTCAAAGCCCCTCTCAGGGACACAGCCACAAGAGGAAAATCAATATAAAGTGTATCTGCGTTCCAGTTTTAAATATTTCTTCTTCCCAACCCAAGCCTGTTTTCAGGGAATCATTGTCGTTACTCCCCAAGGGACTGCCCTCAATCAGTCTCCACTTGTCAGCTTCTTAGAGACACAACCACGCTTGAGTCTACAGTGTGGTCTTCCAACTTCTTCCCTAGAATATATACCCTAAACGTTTTCGAGAAAATACATACTTTGCAAAACTGATGACTATTTTTAAAATTTTAAGGTTAAATAGATGTAAAAAAAACATAATTTCAAGCATATCATGTATGTTTTCTTTAGCATATCAGGTATGCTTTTATTAAATTTTTGAGTAACTAATCGTAGATTCAGATACAATTGTAAGAAATAAGGCAGAGAGATTCTACGTGCTGTTTATGCATGCTCCAAATGGTAACATATTGCAAAACTATAGTATGATATCACAACCAGGATGCTGATTTTAAGAGTCAAAATTCAGAATACTTTTATAGCACAAGGATCTCTATGCAGACTTCTTATAAGCATACACATTAGTTTTCTAGGGCTGATAAACTACAAAGGTCCACCAACTGGGTAGCATAAACAACAGAAATCTATTGTCTCACAATTCTGGAGGCTAGAAGTCTAATATCAAGGCATTGGCAGATTTGGTTCCTTCTGAGTGGTATGAGAGAGAACTTATTTTATCCCTCTCTCCTAGCTTCCGGTGGTTTGCTGATAATCTTTGGGATTCTTTGACTTGGCTTCTCTACCTTTATCTTCCCACAGTGTTCCTGTGTGTGTGTGTGTGTGTGTGTGTGTGTGTGTGTGTGTGTGTGTCTATCTGTCTGTTTCCACTTTTTATAAAGAATTCAGTCATATTGAATCAGGGACACACCCTACCTCAGTTTAACCCCATCTTGACTAATTATATTTGGAACAACTCCATTTCTAATTAAGGTCATGTTCTAAGGCACTGGCAGTTAGGTTTGCAACATAATAATGTATGGGGCAGAGAATTCAATCCTTAATACCCCTCCCCAACTCTCAACCTCTGGAAACCACTAATCTGGTCTCCAATTCTACAATAATTATCAGTTCAAGACTGTTATAACATATAAATGGAATCCTATACTACATAACTTTTGGGGGTTAGGTTTTTTTCACTTAAAGTATTTCTTTGGAGATTTATCCAAGTAGTTGACTCTATCAGTCTTCCACTCCTTCCCGTTGCTGGTCAGTATGTTCAGAACGTTGGGCATCGTATGGCTATCCCACGGTTTGTTTTATCTTTCACCCATTGAGGGACACCTGGGCTTATTCCAGTTTTTGGTTATTACAGAAGCCGTTATGAACATTCAAGTACAGGTTTTTGTATGAACATAAGTTTTCATTTCTCTGGGATAAATGCCTAACAGTGAAAATATTGGGTCAAATGGTAATGGCATGTTCAGTTTTATAAGAAACTGCTGAACTATTTTCCAGAACGGCAGTACCAATTTACATTGGTAAAGATATCAGCAAGTATGAGCGATCCGATTTCTCTGCCACTTCACCAGCATTTGTTACAGACTTTGTTGGTGGCGGTCGTGGAGTTTAGCCACTCCGATGGGTGTGAAGGGATATAATATGGCTTTAATTTGAATTTCCCTAGTGGCAAATGATGTTGGACATCTGTTTCTGTGCTTATTTTCCATGGGTGTACCTTCTCCAGTGAACTGTCTCTCCATGACTTTTGTTCATTTTCTAATTAGAGTAAAAACTGTTCAGAATTGGAATTCTTTAGGTATTCTAGATACTAGCCCTTTATGGAGGATGTGGTTTGCAAACATTTTCTCCCAATTTGTAGCTTGCCTTCTCATTCTCTTCACATGAGGTTTGGCACCAGAAAAGTTTTTAATTCTGTTGAGGCCTAATTTATTAATTTTTCCTTTTATGAATTATGCTTTTAGTGTCAAATTAACTCTTTGTTCTATATTTTGAAGATTTTCTCCTGTTTTTCTTGTCAAAGAGTTTTATTATTTTGTAGTTTTATGTTTTATATTTAAGTCCATGATCTGTCATTTTTTTGTGTAAGGTGTGAGGTTTAGGTTGAGAGGTTTGGGTTGGTTTTTCATTTATTGTTTTTTGTTTATCGTTTATGGGTGACCAATGGCTCCAGTAGCATTTCCTAAAAACGCTTCCTCTGTCTGATTGCTTTTGTGACTCTGTCAAAAATCAGTTGGTCTTGGGTGCCTGGGTGGCTCAGTCAGTTAAGTGTCTACCTTCCGCTCAGGTCATGATCCCGGGTGTGTGGGGTGGAGCCCCGCATCTGGCTCCCTGCTCAGCAGGGAGTTGGCTTCACCCTCTCCTTCTGCCCTCCCCCCACTCCTGCTCATGCTTGCTCACTCTATCTCTCGTGTTCTCTCTCTCAAATAGATAAATAAAATCTTAAAAAAAAAAACCAGTTGGTCTTATTTACATGGATCTACTTCTGGGTCTTCTATGCTGTTCCATTTATTGTCTTGATGACTGTAGCTATATCATAAGTCTTGAAATGAGGTAACTCCTCCCACTTTGACAATTTTTCAAGATAATTTCAGCGATTCTGTAGCTCGTATTTTCTGTATAAACTTTATTTTTTTAATTTATTTTTTGTTTTATTTTTTTGTTTTTTGTTTTTTGGTTTTTTTCCATATAAACTTTAGAATAAACTTGTCTATGCTTACAAATTATCTTGCTTGGATTTTGATAGGAGTTGCACTAAATCTATAGATCAATTTGGGAAGTACTGATATTTTTACTATGTTGTAACTTCCAATCCATGAATGTGCATGTTTCTCTACTTATTTAGGTCTTCTTTCCTTCTTTCATTAGCATTTTATAGTTTTCAACATGCAGATAAAGAACTTTTTTTCTTTAGTGTATACCTAAGTAATTTTATTTGAAGTGATTATAAATGGGATTGTGTTTTTAATTTTGGTTTCTGATGTTTATTGCAAATTTATAAAAATGTGGTTGATTTTTGTGTATTATGTGTCTTACGGCCTCAGTGAACTCATTTATTAGTTTGAGAAATTTTTTTGTAGATTCCTTGGAGTTTTCTATGTAAACCAACATATCATCTGCAAATAGAAATAGTTTTATTCATTTCTTTCCGATCTGTGACTTTCATTCTTCTCCTTGTCTATTGCTGTGGCTAGAATTTTCAGTACTATATCAAATAAGAGCGGGGAAAGTGGACATCCTGCCTTGTTTCCTGATCTTGGGGAAAAAGCAGTCGGTCTCTTATTGTTAAGTATGATGTTTCCTATAATTTTTCAGTAGATGCTCTTTATCAAGTTGAGGTAGTTTCTCTCTACTCATAATTTGCAGAAAGAATTCATCATGAATGAGTATTAGATTTTGTAAAATGCATTTTCTACATCAATTGATATGAGTATATTATTTTCCTTCTTTAACCTATTAATATGAAGGACTGTACTGATTGATTTTTGAATGTTGAACCAACCTTGTATACTTGAATAACTTCTACTTGGTCATGGTACATAACTCTTTTTATAATGTCTGTATTTGATTTGCTAATATTTTGTTAAGGGCTTTTTGCATCTCAGTTCATGCATGAGAAATATTGGTCTATAGTTTTGTTTTCGTTTGGTTTGTATTAAATTTGTTTGGTACTATCTTTGTATGGTTTTGATATTAGGGTAGCACCAGCCTCATAAAATGAGTAAGGAAGTATTCCCTCATCTTCTATATTTTAGAGGGCATTGTGTAAAATTATTGTTAATTTTTAATTTAAATTTTTGGTAAATCTCTAGTAAAATCATCCAAGTCTGGGTATTTCTTTAGTAGAATTTTAATTGAGCATTCAATTCCTTGGATGTTTATAAGGCTGTTCAGATCGTCCATTTTGTCGTGGTTGAGTTTTGGTAGTTCGTGGCTTTCAAGGGATGGCTTATTTCTTCCAAATTGTTGCATTTTTTGTGTAAAATTGTACATAGTAGTCCCTCATCATTTTTTTGATGACTGAAAAATTAGAAGTAAAATCTGTTATTTCCTTCACAATTTGTGACTTGTATCTTTTTTTAATTTTTGTCTTGCTAGAGGTTTATCAATTGATTTTCCCAAAGAACTAGTTTTCCCCCACTGATTTTCTCTATTGTTTTCCTATTTTCAATTTAATTGAATTCTGCACTTTATTATTTACCCATTTTTTTACCTTTTTTAAATTTTGGGATTGGGACTTAAATTACTGATTTGAGACATTTCCTCATTTCTAATGTAACATTCAGTGCTATAAATTTTCCTCTCAGCAGTGTTGTAGCTGCACCCCACAGATTCCGATACGTCACGTTTTTGCTTTCGTTCAGTTCTTTGTTTTTAATTTCCCTTGAGACTTCCTCTTTAATTCCTGCATTATTTAGGAGATCTTATTTTATTTCATTTTATTTATTTATTTATTTGGTGCAAAATGGTGGTTTTATTAAAGCACAGGGACAGGACCTTGGGCAGAAAGAGCTGCAGCACCAGGATTGTGAAGGGTGACAGATTATATACTTGGAAGTTGGGGGTAGGGAAAAAGGGAGGTTTTCAAAAGAACTTTCATATGCTAAAGAGGACCTACAAGATACTGGAGGCCTTGCCATTGCCAAGTTAAGGTTGTTTTTCCCTCTAGTAAGGCATTAACTTCCATTCGTTCAGAGATTTCCTGTTGTCTTTCTGTTAATGACTTCTTTTTTTTTTCTTTTTTTTTTTTATTTATAATGATTTTTTATTTTATTATGTTTCCGGTTGTCTCTGTTAATGACTTCTTTTTTTTTTCTTTTTTTTTTTATTTATAATGATTTTTTATTTTATTATGTTAGTCACCATAGAGTACATCCCCGGTTTCCGATGTAAGGCTCGATGATTCATTAGTTGTGTATAACACCCAGTGCACCATGCAATACGTGCCCTCCTTACTACCCATCACCGGCCTATCCCATTCCCCCACCCCCCTCCCCTCTGAAGCCCTCAGTTCGTTTCTCAGAGTTCATAGTCTCTCATGTTTCATGAAAAAGGAGAGGTCACGACGAACACCATTGAAATTGGAAGGATTATTAGAAATTTTTATCAACAGCTATATGCCAATAAACTAAGCAATCTGGAAGAGATGGAATCCTTCCTGGAAACCTATAAACTACCAAGATTGAAACCGGAAGAAATTGATTCCTTAAACAGGCCAATTAATTATGAAGAAATTGAGTCAGTGATAAACAACCTTCCAAATAACAAAACTCCAGGCCCGGACGGTTTTCCTGGGGAATTCTACCAAACATTCAAAGAAGAAATAATACCTATTCTCCTAAAGCTATTTCAAAAAATAGAAACAGAAGGAAAGCTACCAAACTCATTCTATGAGGCCAATATTACCTTGATCCCCAAACCAGGCAAAGACCCCCTCAAAAAGGAGAATTACAGACCGATTTCCCTAATGAATATGGACGCCAAAATCCTCAACAAGATACTTGCTAATAGAATCCAACAGTACATTAAAAGGATTATCCATCACGATCAAGTGGGATTCATACCTGGGATGCAAGCGTGGTTCAATATTCGCAAATCAATCAGCGTGATACATCATATCAACAAGAAAAGACTCAGGAACCATATGATCCTCTCAATCGATGCCGAAAAAGCATTTGACAAAATACAGCATCCTTTCCTGATTAAAACCCTTCAGAGTGTAGGAATAGAAGGTACATTTCTCAATCTCATAAAAGCCATCTATGAAAAGCCTACTGCAAATATTATTCTCAATGGGGAAAAGCTGGAAGCCTTTCCCTTAAGATCAGGAACTCGACAAGGATGCCCACTCTCGCCACTATTATTCAACATAGTACTAGAAGTCCTTGCAACAGCAATCAGACGACAAAAAGGGATCAAAGGTATTCAAATTGGCAAAGAAGAAGTCAAAATGTCTCTCTTCGCAGATGACATGATACTCTATATGGAAAACCCAAAAGAATCCACTCCCAAACTATTAGAAGTTATAGAGCAATTCAGTAACGTGGCGGGATACAAAATCAATGCTCAGAAATCAGTTGCATTTCTGTACACGAATAACGAGACCGAAGAAAGAGAAATTAGGGAATCCATCCCATTTACAATAGCACCAAAAACCATACGTTACCTTGGAATTAACTTAACCAGAGACGTAAAGGACCTATATTCTAGAAACTATAAATCACTCTTGAAAGACATTGAGGAAGACATAAAAAGATGGAAAGATATTCCATGCTCATGGATTGGAAGAATTAACATAGTTAAAATGTCCATGCTACCCAGAGCAATCTACACTTTCAATGCTATCCGGATCAAAATACTGAGGACATTTTTCAAAGAACTGTTAATGACTTCTAATTTGATTCTATTATGATCAGAGAGTACCCTGTGTATGACTTCAATTATTTCTAAGTTTGCCAACATCCATTTTATGGCCTAAGATAAGGTTCTTGGTGAATGTTCTATGGGTATTGGGGGGGGGGAGTATATTCGGCTATTGTTTGGTTAAGTGTCCTAGATATGTTACATAAATACTGTTGGTTGATTGTGTTATTCATCTTCTATACCCTTGCTGATTTTCTATTAGTTGCTGATCTCATCTAACTTATTCTATCAGTTGCTTGAAGGGAGCATTGGTGTCCCCACTCTAATTGTGGCTTTGTCTATTTCTCTTTTTGGCTCTGTGATTATTTGTTTAATGTATTTTGAGGCTCTTTTGTGCAGTGAATACATATTTAGGACTGCAATGGCTTCCTGGCAATTGATCCTTTTGTCACATTATGTCCCTCTTTATCTCTAGCAATTTTCTTTGCTCTGAGGTCTACTTTATCAGATATTGATATGGGTAATCCTGTTCTTTGGATTAATGCTTACATTTCTTTTTCCATGTTTTTACTTTCAGCCTACTTATTTTATTGAATTTGAAGTTTCTTATAAGCAGCTTATACTTGAGTCATAATTTTTTAATCAATGCTGCCAATGTCTTCCTTTTGATTGCCTTTTGATATTTAGACCATTTCTATTTAATGTAATTATTGATATCTTAATGCCTAAGTCTGCCACTTTTTGTTACTGTATTTTCTATTTGTTTTCTCTAGTCTTCATTTCTTTCTCATCTTCCTTCAGAATACTTGAACATATTTTAGGATTCAATCTTATTTATGACATATTTTAACATATCTCTGTAAAATTTTTCTTAGTGGTTGCTCTGAACATTACAAATATATATGTGACTCATAATGGTCCACTAGTATCAATATCTTACCATTTTGAGTATTGTGGGAACCTCAATACATTTAAAGCCTTTTACCTTCTTCACTATTAAATATTGTCTTGGGTATCAGATCGTGTTGTAAGTTTTGTTTCTATCATCAAATATGACTTATGAAACTCATGAGGAAAAGGATAACCTACTGTTTGTACTCATATTTCTCTCCTTTCTATGATCTTTTCCTCCTTTCTGATGTTCCAAGATTTCCTTTTTTCTCACTTTCCTTCTTTTTGAAGAAATTGCTTTAGCCGGCCATAAGGGTAGGTCTGTTAATGACAAATTCTTTTAGTTTGCCTTCCTCTGAGAATGTTTGTCCCCTTCATTTCTGAAGCATAATTTTGCCAGATATAGAAGTCATGATTTACAGTTCTTTTCTATTGACAGTTGAAAAGTATTGTGTTGCTCCCTTTTAGCCTCCATGAGTTCGTATGAGAAATCTTCAGTAATTCAAATTGATGCACCCCATAGGTGATGCAGTGTTTCTCTTCGGCTGCTTTCAAGATTATCTCATTTTCTTTAACTTTCAAAAATTTTCTTATGATGTATCTCAGTGAGGATTTCTTCGGGTTTATCAGGCTTGCAGTTTGCTCAGCTTTTTAAATTTGTCAATAGGGCAAGTATTGCCCCCACTTGATAGATGATCCTCATGGCCAGAGAGAAAAGGTCATTTGCCTAAGGTCACACAGATGGGAAGTCCCTTAGCCAGGCCCTGAGTCCTAGTATTTTGTGGCCAAATACAATGTTCTTTTTTATTACATAATTGGACTCAGTAATCATATTTGCAGGCTCTGGAATTGGCCACATTTCCCTTCAGGGTCTAGCAGTACAAATTCCTATAATAAAATAGGATTCTGCTGGTTTGAGTCTAGAGTCTTGTGCTGTCATCCCGCAGTGAATGCCATATTGTTATCACACTGACCTTACAGGAACAGATGGGGAGAAAATGCAGAACGTTCTTCCCCCTGCTCCTGTTGTCCTGATCCACATGAATTGTGGTGCAGCAAAGGGAAAATGAAAAGGTAGCAGTTTGCCTCTAAAGCATCAAATTGCCATCTGGTCTGAAGGAATTTATTATTTAACCATTCCCATATAGAAGTTGAGGTAGCTCCAAAAGCATTTCTGTTTTTCCTTGGGGAGTTGGACAGTCTTAGAAGCAAATTTTACCACCTCTTTGTTTCCTGGCCCACAGATAAGGGAGTACTTTCTGAAATTAGACAACTAATTGATGTACTCTGTGCATGGGTGAGACATCACAGATCTCTGGGAACCTCAAGAAAGAGGAGAATTAAATGGTGATGGATGAGATTTCCATCTGCAGGAGTGACTCAAATGTTTTCGGCAACTCAGAAGCTAAAGAAACCTGGGGACAACAAGTTTAACCACTGAGTGTTAAAGACAACCTCCAGGGGCGATAATAGACCATACTATATCTCAGAATACTGTAATCTGGAATATTCTGGAGGTTGCAGTAGTCTGGGCTGCCATAACAAAGTACCATAGACTGGTGTCTTAAACCACAAAAATTTATTTCTCATGATTCTAGAAGCTACAAGACTAAGACCAAGGTGTCAGCAAGGTTGGTTTCTTCTGGTCTCTTCTTAGTCTCTTCTTAGTTTCTTCTGGTCTCTTCTTTAGTTTATAGATGGCTGTCTTCTCCCTGTCTTCTTTGTGATCTTCCTTCTGTGCCCATCTGTATCCAAATTCCCTCTTCTTATAAGGACACCAGTTGTATTGGATTAGGGCCACCCCAATGACCTCATCTTAACTTAATTACCTGTTTAAAGATCCTATCTCTAAATACAACCACAGTCCTAGGTACTGGATTAGGATTTCAACATATGTGTTGGGGGTGGGGGGTGTGACACAATCTAGCCCATAACATTCCTTAAGTGTATTGTGACTTGTGCTGACATTTTTTCTGTCAGCTCTATTTCCATTCTTTATTCTGCTCTGTTCTCTATTGCAGAAAACTACATTTCCAAGGCTCCCTTGCCAACTGGCTCTGGGTTGGTAGAAGGCCCTGGGAGAAGACTGAATGTGAGAGGAGGAAAGAAATCAGCACATTTCTCTTTCTGCCTCAAGCAGTCCCTCTGACAGAGGAGAACTCTCCTCCATTGTTCCAGCAGAAGCCAGGAAGCTCCTCCTTCATGGACCCCATTCCTACTAGGCAGCCCTTGCCATGGCTGTCTCCTGTCAGACAATCCTGGGGCCTGGCTCTGGTAACCATCTCCTTCCTTTGACCTTCCATCCCTAAAGGTATAAGTAGCTTTCTGTAGTTTTTAACTCCTTTTTTTTTCCCTTTTCATTGTTTATTATTATTATTATTATTATTATTATTATTATTTTCAGTTAGCCAGCTTATAGTACACCATTAGTTTTTGATGTAGTGTTCAGTGATTCCTTAGTTGCATACAACACCCAGTGCTCAGCACAACATGTGCCCTCCTTAATGCCCATCACCCAGTTACCTTATTCCCAACCCCCCCTTCCGTAACCCTCAGTTTGCTTCCTAACTTCTGATGTGCTTCAATATCCCCTGACACCTTAGCTCTTCCATCACTCGCCTAACCAATTCCCTGCATTAACTTTCCTCTTTGAAAGACGGAATATCTTTTGTTTCCCTACTACAATTTGATTGCTACATCCCCATCTCAGAAAGATGATTCTAACAGAAGGCAAAAAATGAAGCTCAGCCTAGAACCTTAAAACACAAAGGAGTATCTACTATGTGACAATAAAATAAATAAAATAAAAGTAACAAACAAAGGCCACATATATTCTCTACTTTTAAAATTTCTTTCTAGATGAGAAGATAGACATTAATAAAGGTCTCATAAACTATAAAATCTTGTGATTCCCCAGATACACAGCTAGCAGCCAACTGTCACTATAAAAGCTTATTTCTCAGGATCCGCCACATTCATGGCTCCTTCCAAGATCCTAGAAGGAACCCTGGTTATGCATTTACATGGCTAAATATTAAACATGGTCATATATTTCTGTAAAACTTTCAAAAGAAACAGATTTTTGAATTTACACAAAGTTGGAACCAAAGCAAAACTTCACTGTCTCCTGTTGCAATTATTTCGGTATAGGCAAGCAGTGGCTCAGCCTTTATAGACACAGATACCGGCATTTGATTGAAGACCTTAATATGTTCTCTGGACTCTTGAGTCTTGGACACTCTGAGAGTAGACTGGAATCAGCTCCTAGCCATAGTCATTCTTAATCCCCAACATTCTACTGAGGCAGTATACCGATAAGTTCATGTGCTGGGTCAGAGTCCCAGCTCCACCGTCTTTTACTGTAGGACTTTGAGCCTCAGGTTTCTGACATATTAAATGGAAATAATTTTAGTACTTAACTCACAGGTTTGTGCTGAGGATTTAATGAAATAATCCAGGCCAAGTATCTGAAGGGTGCCTAGAACTCTTTACAGAGTGAATGCTACACAAATGGTAGTCATTGTTGTTATTGCTCTTATGAACTTGATCTCAGACTTCCAGTGCCTTGGTCATATGCCTCAGGGACTTCTTGCATCATCAAACTCTCCACAACCAAAATAGCAATTCTAAGACATTATTTTTATAGAACATTTTTATCATCCACCCAAATTTTATGGTCATTATAGGGCATATTTCCTAAGTAAAACACCCAGTACAATTACACCCAGAAGACTGACTTCTCAAGTAAATGCAATTTTGCAGTAGGCAGAAGAATTTCTGTTTCTCATAGTTATGAAAAAAAAGTGCCAAATACTCAAATTTACTTTTCACAGGCACCTGGATTTGCCTCCCAGGGTCAGCAGTTAGACAAACATTTATAGGACTCTCCAGGAATCTGACCTAATGTCTCCAGTCCATCCATCACCCTGACCTAACACAGATTCAACTGTGAAAACTCAATATGTAACAGAGATGAAAGAGGACCTGCTCTGTTTGAAGTAAATTCGGCCCCAATAACTTTGTCCACTGACACCCATGCCTAGTAAAAGAGACTTTTGAGTTCCATTTCAGTGAACTAATAAGTCTCTCGAGAATACAGTTTGCAAACTGTTCTTTTAGCCCAGGGGTCAGCAAACCTTTTCTGCAAAGGGCAAGGTAGTAAATATTTTAGGCTTTGTAAACCATGCAGTTTCCATCACGAATACTCAAATTTGCCATTGTAGCACAAAAGCAGCCATGGACAATAGGTAATGAATGGATATGGATGTGTTCCAATAAATCTTTATTTATAAAAATAGGTAGTAGACTGAATTTGCCCTTTAGACTATAGATTGCTGATCTCTGCATTGGCTGAAAGAGGAGGAGGTTCTTAGAAAGCTTTTCTTTTTCCTTTTCTTTTTCTCCTTCTCATTCTTCTCCTTAATCTCCTCCTCCTCCCTCCTCTTTCTCCTCCTCTTCTTCTTCCTCCTCTTCCTGCTCCTCCTTTTCTTCCTCCTCTTCTTCCTCCTTCCCATCCTCCTTCTCCTCCTTCTCCTCCTCCTCCTTTTCGGAAGGTCTGAAATGTTAGGTGCATATTCTTACACTAAAGAATGTAGTGCTATAGATTATTTTGTTGTCGTTGTTATTATTGTTTACATGTCACCTTGACAGTCTATTAAATAAATAGCCAACGACCTTTTCAGCATCTTTGAAGTGTCTTTGCTTACCTGTAGAAAACGTTCATTAAAGAACAGACAGGGCACAGCCAGGATAATTGGTAAGCCCCCCACTGTAGGCTGTGCAAACTTGGGTGATTTCCAATCTCTCTGAGCTTCCCTCCATCATCTATAAAATAGGAATCATACATACTACTTGACAGAATGATCATGAGGATTAAAGAACTTCAGAGTAAGTTGGAACACATGGCAGGTCCCTTTCCTTTTTTATTAAACACAGAGGGCAAGGATGGGTTTCTTCTGAGAAGTGGAGCGAAAGGAATAAAATGAAAAAGTCTAACTTGCCTAAAAATTACTCTAGCAATTCTTCCTAAATGTCAGTGTTTTTTAAAACACCAAGTCCTTTTCTTTCAATGGAACATGCAACAGGTTTAGCTTGATATACAGTTGACCCTTGAAGGGGGTTTGAACTGCACAGGGCAACTAACGTGCAAATTTTTTTCAGTAAACACAGTACAGTACTGTAAATGTATTTTCTCTTCCTTATGATTTTCTTAAAGACAATTTCTTTTCTCTAGCTTAGTATTTTGTAAGAACAGTACATAATACATATACATGTAATAGTTAACCAACTATTATCAGTAAGGCTTCTAGTCGACAGTAAGCTACTAGTAGTTAAGTTTTGGGGGTGTCAAAAGTTATACATGGATTTTCAACTGTGTGGGCGGGGGGGGTGGATCCCTTAACTCTGCACTGTTCAAGTGTCAACTGTAGTGGAAAAACCTCAAAACTAAAAGAGTCCAAGTGACGCCGGTTCTTGTTTTAGCTCTGCCCTGTGACTTTGTGTAAATCACTTCTCTTCACTACCAATTTCTTTTAATTTTCTTAATCGTCAAAATGAAGATGGCTGAATGAGATCGAGGGTTCCCAAAGTGGCCGGAAACCATCATCAGAGGTTCTTTTTTTTTTTTTTTTTTTTAAAGATTTTATTTATTTATTCGACAGAGATAGAGACAGCCAGCGAGAGAGGGAACATAAGCAGGGGGAGTGGGAGAGGAAGAAGCAGGCTCATAGCAGAGGAGACTGATGCGGGGCTCGATCCCACAACGCTGGGATCACGCCCTGAGCCAAAGGCAGACGCTCAACCGCTGTGCCACCCAGGCGCCCCCATCAGAGGTTCTTGAATCCATGCGAGCATCTGAATAAAACGCTCCCATGTGGAGGTAGAAAGAGCAATGTTAACAACGGGCCTAGAATTTGAGAGTGTGAGCAACACCGGGTTGGATGATTCCTCAGGTGCCTGCTGGCTCTCACTGTCCCGGTCTCAGTGAAGCTGGACAGTTTTATTATTCCTACGCATATCCCATAAATGTAATTGCCAATATGGCATTGTTATTCAGGAGGCATTTTATTAGTCACATTGAGTTCACACTATGAATACAGACTGGGGATATGGATTCTTTCCTTGGCTGTTTGAAAATCAATTGAAGCCAGCACCACGTAGGGAAGCATGGTCACAATATACACAATCAATCTTCCCTCTCTGAAAGAGGGAGCCATAGTTGCCACCACCACACAAACACACACAAAGACCTCTCAGAGAACAAAGTCAACACAGAGAAAATCAGAGCCAAAAAAGAAGAGCGACAATTTACAGATTACTAAACACATGGATTCAGCTATACTTGAAGCAAGACGACCCAGACTTTTCAATTATGAGAGCCAGTAACTTTTCTTTTTTCCTTAAGCCAGTATAAGTTGGATTTATGTGATGTAACTGAGAGAGGCTTGATAACAATGAAATGTCTAAGAAAAAGCAAATTATCACATGAGGGTCTGTTGATATACACATATGTGGATACACACACACACACACACACACACACACACACACACACACCCCTTTGTTCAACTATTCCAACATCTTGCATTTATTTGACTGAAAAACCCAGTAGTCATCCTTGATTCCTCTCTCTCTATCACCTTCCTGTCCCTAAATATGTTTACACAGTTCTAAAGTTCTACCGATGTTTTCTCTTAAATATCTCTTAAATTCATCTGCTTTTCTACAGCTCCCTGTTAGTGCTTCTCTGAAGTCTTCCTCAATCCTCAGTAGAAGTTCCGACATCCACCTAACGAGTCTCTTGTGTATTGCATGATTACACCCAAATCCTGTTCAAGCATTGCCCATACCCTTCTTCCAAAATAGTGTTTCTAAAGTATGAATGTCACAAACTCCTTAAAATCCATCAGATTCTCCATTGCCTTCAGCGAATCCAAATTCCAGAGCATTGTGTAGAGGACTGCCTGTGCTGCCATGTCTAGACTCTGCATACTGTTGTAGACTTTTCTTTAAATAACTCCTCTTGATCCCTTCAGTTTTCTTTCCTGCTCCCCACCACACATACTACATATGCTTCTCCAGGCTGAACTATTTCAGTTTTCCAAACAACAGACTATATCACACCTCTTTGCTTTGTAGAATTGAACTGACCTTGGCAAGCAGCATTTCTAGGAAATACACTGTTATGTCTGCTGTATCAGACACACCATATGCCCACAAGTTACCAAATATTTTGCTGTTATTCATTCCATGGGAATTTGAACAATTATACTTTGCTGTTTTGACCTAGCCATTGCTGGGCCAAATGTCTTAAGACTATTTCCACATTAAGGTACAGATGCTCACCCAATGATCAAAGCCAAAATAGAAAAGCAAGAATAATGAGTATCTTGATTTTTTTTTATATCTCCTGTAGGAGATTACTTGCAAATATATCCATGTTTGAGGCTTTACTCCAGCCAAGATGGAGTAACGCTTATACCTGCCATCCTGCAACAACCAAAAAACAAACATAATCTATGAAGCCATGGTTTACAGGACACTGCATATCAGGCAAAAGAGAACAATAACCCTTGAGGGACAACAAACAAATTAGGTGAGCCTTATGATTGCCCCCAATTCCTGCCTTGAGGGGATTTCCAGGATATGGCATAGGGCAAGGCTACCTGTCAGAAGCTAATGGACTGAGCTGAGAAGACAGAGCTGAGAGTCTGGGGACACCAAGGTGGTTAGAATTAAAGGACAGAGTACCAGAGAGGAGAGAGCTGCACTGAGAGAGCATCCCAGAGGTCTGCAGAAGTCTCCTCAAGCATGCAGCTGAACAATGATGGTTCCAAAAAGCCAAAATAGCTCTGAAAAAGAAGAATGAAGATAAAGGACCAACATTACCTGATTTCAAGGTATTTCTTATAAAACTGTAAGCAAGATCGTGTGGTATTAGCACACTGACTTCAGTGGAACAAAACAGAATTCAGAAACAGATGCACACACACATGGACAACTGAGATTTTGACAAAGATGTGAAGGCATTTCAGTGGAGAAAGTATACTATTTACAACAAATGATACCGAAACAATTGGATATCCATATCTCGCACCATATACAAAAGTTAACTCAATGGGAATGTAGCATCTAAAACAATAAACTTAATAAAGTATAAAACTTCCAGAAGAAAACATAGGAGAAAGCCTTGGTGACTTTGTGGTAAGAGCTTTGTTTTATTTTGTTTTGTTTTAAATATGGAACACTTCATGAATTTGCGTGTCATCCTTGCACAAGGGCCATGCTAATCATCTCTGTATTGTTCCAATTTTAGTTTATGTGCTGCTGAAGCGAGCACTTGGTTAAGAGTTTCTAGATACCACATCAAAAGCATAATCCATAAAGAAAAAAATGATGAATTAGATTGCAACAAAGTTTAAAACTTTTCGCTTTAAAGGATAGCTAAGAGAATAAAAGAAAAGCCACACAATGAGAGAAAATATTTACAAATTATATTTCTAAAAGGGGATTTATATCCAGAATATACGAATAACACTTAAAAGTCAATAATAATTAAATAAATAAAGTCAGTAATAAGAAAACAAAAAACTTATTTTCAAAAATGAGCAAAAGATTCGACTAGATACTTCACTAAAGAAGATATACCAGAGGGAAATAAGCACATGAAAAGATTCACAACATTGTCAATCATTAGGGAAATTCACATTAAAACCTCAATGAAGTACCAGTGCATACCTATCAGAGTAGCTAAAAATTTAAAAGGTTATCAATTACAAGGGATAGCTGTGATTTAGAGGAACTAGAACCCTCATATATTGCTGGTGGAAGTGTAACATGCTACAAGCACTCTGAAAAACAGTTTGACAGTTTCTCAAAAAACTTGAACGTAAAACTACTTTATGATCCGGTCATTCGACACTGAGGTGTTTACCCAAGAGAAATTAAAGTATATCTCCAAAGATTTGAATGTGAACATTCATAGCAGATTTATTCACAATAACCAAATACTAAAAACAATCCAAACCCATTAATAGGTGAACGTGTAAACTCATATCTATACAAATGAACACTCACAATAAGGAATGAACGATGGATAAATATTCAACGTGGATAAATCTCAAAATAATTATGCTGAGGGAAGCAGGCAGGCAAGAAGAGTACCTACTTTATGACTCCATTTAATAAAATTCTAAAAAAGGCAAGACAATCTACAAAGACAGAAAGTAAATCAGTGGTTACCTGGGGATGGGGGGAGGGGAAGGAGGGAAGGATTACAAAGGAGCATGAGAAAACTTTTGAGGACGGGTACGTTCATAACCTTGATTGTGATGATGATTTTACAGGCATACGGATACGTCAAAACGTATCAGACTGTACATTTTAAATACAGGTTGTTTGTTGGTATTTAATTACACCTCAATAAAGCTGATTTTAAAAATAATAACCATAATTATTTCCCTTCCTATATCCATGTCCCTTTGCAGTGTAAGTTTGCAGGTATTCCCATTAGAAGATAAAGCCTATTCCTCCATCCTTTGAATCTGGGATGACTAAGACAATGGGCTAGAAGTGATGTTGTTGCCCATTCTGACCTCGGCCTTAAAACGCTGGTCTACTCCCTACTCTCTCAGTCCACTTGGGCTGCTCTAACAGAATACCATTGACTGAGTGGCTCAAACGACCAACATTTCTCATAGTTGGTCAGGTGTTGGCAGACTCGGCGTCTGATTACAGTCCACTTTCGGATTCAGAGACAGGTATTTTCTCACTGTGTCCTCGTGTCGTGGAAGGGGTCTCTTTTATAAGGGCATTAATCTCATTCATGAAGGCTCTGCCCTTGTGACCTAATCACAGACCAAAGGCCTCCTCTCCTAGTACCATCGCATTGGGAGATAGTATTTCACCATAGTCAATTTGGGGAAGGACACAGTCAGTCTATAGCATTTGCTCAGAACCCTGTTGCTGTCATGTGAACAAACAAGTAGGATGGAGGATGAAAGCCACATGGCCCAGTCAACCCCCTCTCCCTGCTGACATCCAGCCAACCTCCCGAAGCAGAGCTGCCTACGTGGCCCACAGGTGAGGAAACCAAGCACCTGCGGGATCCCAGCCTAGACCCTGTGACCTGCCCCGCTGAGGTCAACTTAAACTGTCCACCCTCCAAATTATTAACTAAACAAACACTCGTGGTAAGCCACTAAGTTTGGCATGTTTTCATATGTGCCATTATTTGTGGTAACATGAAAGTGATTTGTTTCCCAGCCAGGATCATGTTCCTCAACTCAACTTTGTTTGGCTTTGTAGTGCAACCAGAGGTCTGGGAACTGTTTACTGTACGAGGTCAAGTCGTACCTTCACTCCACTGGAAACTTTCATTTCTTCATACACCAAACACTGAGCATCTAGTAGGCCCTAGCCACTATGTCACACCCCAGGTGTAGACGTGCAAAAGACATGGTCCCACCATAGGAGATTAGAGATCACCAGAGTAACCAGGCAGCAGCACTGGGCCTCCCAAATTTATGACTTCTCTCTTCTTGGTTGATCTTGTTGTCATCCAAGTTTCTAAATCAATTCTTTCTACAGCGCACCTGTTCAGGTACTTCTTCCAAATTACATCTCCCACCAGATTCCTGGAAAAGACTTCACCTCAATGGAGAAAGGCCTCTTTTTAAGCTGGTCACTCTTTTTTAAAAAACCTGTTTTATTTTTTTCTTTTCTTTTTGATTTTTTCTTTTCTTTTCCTTTTTGCTTGGACAGCTTTGCGCCATTTATCATTGAAAGTGCAGCATCATTCGAATAAAGGGGAAGAGTGACATTTCTAAGAAAATGATAGCTGCTTGGGCAGAGCACTAATAATTTGAAAAGGTTGTTACTTCAAAGAACACCATTTCAGCACGAGATGCTATGCAGTGCAAAGCTTAGCATGTCCACAGGCTACACGCTGGCAATTTTCCTTCGGTTCTGAGACCTCGCAAAGAATACAGTGTGCCGGGAGCAGCCTGGCTGTACTTCCAGCCCTCTCCACACCAGCACTGCTGACAGCCAGGCATCAAGCCAGGCACCTGCTTAGTGAGCAAAACTGGACACTCTCACTCTCCAAGTACCACTGAAAGCAAGCTAGGGCATTTTTCTGTAAGGCATGCTTTCATCGCCTGCCTTCCCAACTTCTGGCTCCACTTGGCAACAGGCCGAGCCCAGTAGCCTTGATGAAGGAGCAGTTAACTTGTGAATCCTCTGGATGTTCTGTCCCCACAGGACATCAGGGAGATCGTCCCATTATAGCCTGCATTTGACTATCACGGCAGATTAAAGAGCCCATTAATCAAAGTCCAAAATAAGCCAGTCGCAGCCCAATTCACTGGCAGACTGTATTCTATAGCTTCCAGATGCACTGGCCATTGGGACTGAAGCCAATAGTGAAAGACGATTCCATAGGAGAGAAGGTCAGCTTGGCTGAGAGACAAGAACGTAGGATATCGGGGCTTGGTGCCAGAATGTGCCTGAATTTTAGCCATAGTAAAACTTAATGTCGCCATATCACTTAAATAGCGAGTAGTTGGAATAGCTCAAATGGACCTACACATAAAAAGTGGTAAAACCATCAATTATAACCGTATTTTCATTGTTGCACATACTGCTTAGAGAAAATCATCTCTCTGGACCTTGCCTATTGTGCAGCCAATAAAATTCAGAAGGGGTCAGGGTGAAGGAGGCTCCAAAGACTTTTTTCAAGGCCCAGGTGCATGCATTCTGAGAGGAGAATTGGTTTGCTAATGCACTTCTGCCACATGCTATGGCACCACTCTATACCAATCAGGAAACTATGGTCATCATCATGCATACTGCTACCCAACCAGTCTCCTCCACCTCGTCTCACTCCAATCTGACCTTGTGGTTCTGCAGGAGAGACTCCCATTAAGCCCAAATGCAATGCCAGCGGTAGAGAAAATAAGTGCTATCTCCCAGACTTTCAAAATTAAAGTCTATAACACTGAAGATCTTTATCCAACCAGTTCAAAAATTCATCAGGATTCCCCCACTGTCAAGGAAGTAAAATCCTTTTCAAATTTCCTGGAAAGAGCTTGACAGATGAAGATGTGGCAGGTGGACACCCATTCCCTTTAGAAATACGTAGTTTCAGGATAAAGATAATAGTAAATGCTGTCAAAATCTATGCTATGAACCCAGTTTAATCACTGCTGCTAATAGTGAATGCCACATTACTTAGCTTGTTGCTTTCTCTATATTAGATGTGGCTTGTTATCTGACACATGGAACAGGTTGACAATTCCAGTCATGTTAGGAAACATGACATCTGCTGAGGACATCAGCCACTTTTTTTTTTAAAGATTTATTTATTTTATATAGAGAGAGAGAAGGAGCAGGGGAGGGGTACAGGGAGAGAGAATCTCAAGCAGATATAGCACTGAGCAGGGAGCCCAGTGCAGGGCTTCCACTCGCAACCCTGAGATTATGACCTGAGACAAAATCAAGACTCAGACGCTTAACTGCCTGAGCCACACAAGTGCCCCAACATCAGCCCCTTTCTACGAATGCTCTTCAGTCTGAGGGTGTTATTTGAGAATCATGGCTGCAGCATTGGTGCACCCGGGCTTTGCAAGGCTGAGCTCCAGTGCTGAAGGCTGCCGTGGCGGATGTCTCCGAGGCCAGCTGAACTCCCTCTCAGGACCAGACTCTGAGGGCTCAATTCCAAGCGGCAGTGTTAAAGCGCTCATTCCCATCTATTTTTTATTCCCACACATTGCTTTGGGCTAAGCTCAGATAAAGAACTAGAATCAGATGCCGTCAGAACTGGCTGCACACTCTCCCATTTTCTAATTTGAGAGCATCTGTTACCCGCATTAGCCACGAGAAGCAAGAATCACCAAAGTGAATAGTACTGGGTCTGCCACCAACTTGAGCTCTTACTCTGAGTGGTGTATACCCTCTCTGCGTCTAGATCTTCCTGAGAGGATGAGACTCAATAATGCCCATGACTTCTTTCTGTTTTAGGATGGTGCTTGGGAGTTGCCAGTGAAAAGAAAAAATGTACATCAAGAGTGCTAATTTGACTTCAAGGTATTTTGAAATTCACCTAAATGCTGACTTGAGTAACAAATTTCTGACTTTTTTTTTTTTTTTAACCATGAAGGAAATGCCTACCTTTGATTGGAGGCAACATCAAGGAAATCAGGGCACAGAAGAATAGAGAACAGCAACAATACTATGTGAGCCCCTGGATACAGACATTCCTGAAGCTCCTATGAGCCTGTAAATTTCCTTTTATGCTTATGCTTGTTTAGGTTTAGTTTCTAGTCACTCAAAGCCAGATGATTCTTGACCAACAGGCAGAAATCTTCGGGCCCCTGAAGAGTGTCCATGATTTGTGTTTATCTCTGTCTCAGGAAGGTATTAGATTTAATATATGTGAACCTCAGTAACTTGAGCTTTAAAGAAGAAATGGCCGTTGTGACCAAATGTCTCAGACTGAAATCTGCATTTGTCCAGATTGGTCCGTAATCCAGGGGAAAGAAATTCGCACGGGCTCTGTAGAGGGGAAAGGAAAATGTACAAGAGGTCTAAGAGTTAACTCTGCAGATGAACCACTGAGTGCCCAGCCCCTCCATCCAGCAGCCCTGGGCAGGCCACACACTGGCACTGGCCAACACTGTGGAAGCCACATCCGTGTCCTAGGGGCCAATTGGTTGCACAGAACAGCCAAGGGCAGATGGAGGCAGATAACAAGGGCATCGCACATCCCACAGATTGCCAAATGACAAATGACCTGGGAAGCCAAAATATACCTGCAGGTCCAGGGAAAGAGACCAGGCTAGAGCTACAGCAAAGCTTAACTCAAAGGGACGGAGTCAAGAAGTCCAGTATAATAATGCAAAATGGTGCTGGATGCTCAAACCTCCTTGTACGTGGGTTCCAGGGGCCTGGTGCATGGGGGTCAGCCTGTAAAAGGACTCATAGTGAACGAAAGGCAGGAAACCTTTAGGTTCAGGAGAGAGATGAAGGAAAGGAAAAGTAGAGGGGCACTGGAAGAGAGCCTACAGAACAGAAGAAGCAATCAAGTAGAGAGGTGAAGTACCAGGGCCTCCAGAAAGAGACCCAGGTTTAAATACGGGTTCTGCTCCTTCCCGTGAGACTTCTTTTCTTCCTCCTCCCTCCCCATCTTCCTTCTTTCTTCCCTTTCTTTCCAGTTCTAAAAATGTTATTGAAGTATAGGGCATATGTCATAAATTCACACTTCAAGTGCACAAATCAATGACTTAGTAACTTTACCACAGGAGCAACCTTCACCATAAAGCAGTTCCAGAATATTCTCATCTCTCCAGTAAGAACCTTCATTCCCATTTACAGTTATTCCCCATTCCCACTCCAGGTAGTCACTCTTTTCTGTCTCTATAAATACCTCTATTTCCAGTCTTTAGAAATTTGCCTTTTCTGGACACTTCCCTAAAGAAAATCATGCAATATGAGGTCTTTTGTGTCTGACTTTTTTCATTTTGCATAATGGTTTTAAGGCTTATCCATCACCCATGGCATAGCAAATATCAAGAGTTTGTCGTCCCCCCCCCCTCGCCTTTTTTTTTTGGTGAATAGCAGTCCATTATAGGTAAATGAGACTTATTTTCTTAAGCCTCAGTGTCCTCACCTATAAAACAGGGATAAGAATAATAGCACCAAACTGATAGAGTGTTACAGTGATAAATGTAAAACTGCATATTAAGAGCTTAGCACAACAGGCACCCAGCATGTGCATAATTAATTTTAAGAAGTAACCCCACAATCTGAAGAAAGCATTGCTCTTTCAGCCTTCCTCACTTCTCTGACTAAACATCACCTTCCTCCTGCTCTATTCAGCAGAGAAGGTGTGTTTGTCCGCATTTGTATAGAAAGGGAAGAACAAAAGCTAAGAGACTGCCTCGGGCTGCGGGAGAACCTCTGGGTGGGAGGGGGAAGGGCCCGCCTCAGTAGCCCTGTCCTGACTGTCAGAGAGCTCATCCTGTCTGAGGGTATCTGGGGGAAGATGGCAGAATTGAGTACATAATGCACAGATTCGCTTTTCTAAAAAAATGGAATGATAACAATGTAAGGGAAAGCTTTGTAAGTGGGAATAATGGTGTGAAATTGAGGAAAGGAACAAACACCTGTGAACTGGAAAATGCCACCCAGAGCCTGATGCGTGCTGGATTGCTGCAGGGTCTTTCCAAGGGAATTACAGGTGCAGCGGAATCCAGCTATCTAAGCTCAGACAGGACAAAGGAAAGAGGCTGTCCATTGTCAAGAAGCATCCTTCAGCTTTGACTACTCCCCCCCAAACCTTTCCTCTCCTTCATGTAGCTGACTCTGAAAATGCACTCTTTAAAGCTCGTGACTTGACAGTTTTCATCATTCCTGCCCACAGAAACACCTTAATCAAATACCAAAAGCTGCATGGAGAAATGGATTCTAGGATCCAAAGCAGGGGAGCAACTGACACTCTTCTCTGCTGCAGGGCCCACAGAAGGAAGACCCACAGAGACCTACCGTGCAAGTATATTGAATGTAAGTGCAATCTTCAGAGGAAAGAGCCAGGTTATAAAACGGTAAGATTTTAGGTATGGGGGACTTTCAGGATGCTTAGTAAATGCTCCTGAAAATAGCAAATATCCAAAGCAAATTTTGCATTTCAGTTTAGAGTATAGAGTTACTGGAAAGACCCTCAGAAACCTGTACGTCAACCCTTCTGTTGAATAGCCAGAGGCAGAAAAAGAATAGAAACATACACATACACACACACACAAAACCATGACCTTGGCAGGGTGGATAAGGGCCTTCCATTATTAATTTGGTCTAGGATAAGCTAAAGGAAGGACTATAATCTCAAAGCCTGCACATTCTTTGTACTGCTAAGGATAGAGGCTCAACAGAGGTCTTTTGTATTTAGTCAAAATAAATACCTCAGTAAAGTTTCTTTGCAACTACAAAGTCAAGGCAAGAGCCTAACATGAGGGCAATGTGAGAAATCAAACTGCTTTACATAGTGAAGTATCAAGAATTTTGTCAGTGTTCTTTTGATGCATGGAGGAGTAAGGAGTCTAGGAACCCAAGAATGAAAGAAGAGGGACATAAGGAAGACAATTTTAAAGTAGTAGTTCTCAACCAGGTGTGATTTGACTCCTAGGGGACATTTGGCAATATCTGGAGACATTTACAGGAGTCACAATGGGGGTCGCGGGAGAGGTACAATTGTCATCTAGTTGGTGGAAGCCAGGGATGTTGCCAAAAATCCTGCAGTGCAGGGGGCAGCTTCAACAAAGAATTATCCCACCCAAAATATCAATAGGGCTGAGTTTTAAAACAACTGCTGTAGAAGAAAAGAAAAAAGAACCTGTCTGCATCTGCAAAAGTCAGAAATTCAGTAGAAAAACAATCAGGAAGAAATTCCCTGGGACCGGGGATGGACCAGGAAATTTTAACGACATCTATTGAATTTTAAATTATTTTGTGTGCTTTCAAGCACCAAAATCTCTCTTTCCCTTTTTCCTACATTAAATTCTGTTACCCAACAGCCCTGGGGTGGTGATGCTTTGGAATATAAAGAGGAGAAGCAACGTCAGGGAGCAGGGAGTTAGGGTGACAAACGCAATGGCAGAGACCCACAGTGCTGTTGCGACCAGGCAAACACAGAGAAGGTGGCTGTGGGGCAGGCTGGCCTATTCCCACTGCAGCGATCCCCCAAATGACTGGGGAAGGTGTGGAAGCTCTACCAGTATGTGGCAAGGAGGCTTGGGGAGATTATGACACATGTAGGGATACTACAGGGTGATGAACTTGTGATAGACTGATGAACTCGTGTGCCGCGTGGCGATTAAAGAGTAGAGCTCCATTCATACCCACAGTTGGCCAGAGCCCAGGCTGCAATCCTGGTGGGCTGCAGCCTCCATTCATCTCTGTATTCTAGTCCCTAGCACCCCATCTGTGCATGCAACACACCCTCAATCTATAGGTTGGATTTTTCACCACTATGTGCAATTGTTAGTAGTTGATTTTGGTTATAGTTGTCTTCTTTTGTTATTTTTGTATGCTTACTAAAAACAAAACTCCAAATTTAAATCAACCAAAGACATCAGAAACTCTAGATATGAGATCAGACAGATTCTCTCTCACCTCTCACAATCCCCAAAGTTTTCAAGAAACCCTATATACCAGACATGGTGCTTGGCACTCTCGGTCATCACAAGACTGTACATATAACCATTCTCATTCTACTGATGAGAAAATGGAGGCTTGCAGAGCCAAAGATACTTCCCAGGGTTGCACAGATGGAACATGGTTGAGCCAGGCTTGGAACCTGGTCACCTTGACTTTCAATACTGGGGAACAAGTTACAATGGAAGTATTATAGGGAATAGAATGGGAATGAGTATCCAGCACAAAAACAGATGTTCAATATTATTGGTTCAAATAAATTTGAATTAAAACAAATAACATTTTAGTCGATTAGCAGACATAAAAAATTATAAGGGCTAGGGAGTATAAATTGAAATATACTTCTAGGAAAGCTATTTGCTGTTAATTATAAACAGTGCTCATAAGATTCCTACTATTTGACCAAGTGATTCCATTTCTAGAGTGCTATTATAAAGAAATAACACAAATAAGGGCAGAGACTTATACATAAATGTAAATTATGGGATTATTTATTATAGCAAAAGAGAGGAGGTACCTGAGTACATAATTAGGGAAATTAATAAATTTTAGCATATCTATAAAATGGAATTTTATATACATTTACTAAAAATTCTTTTACCAAGATATTGATAATACGGGAAAGTGCTTGATACATCAAAATAGAAAGTCCTATCCAATGGCATCTTCATCATGATACCCATTTTTTTTAAATATCTAAGAAAAAAAGATGCAAATAAGACATGCCAAAATATTAATATGGTATTTTTCTTTTAAATATCTTTCTGTATATTTAAAATTTTCTATAAAATCTATACCTTGCATTTATAATCATAAACAAAATGAAAAGCAAAAAGATTGAAATGCTTCGGTAAGCTGTGGAAATAATTTCATAAATGATGACTGCTTTGGGTCAAAGTAAAACAGATGAGAAATGGCGGCCTTTAGGGGCGCCTGGGGGGCACAGCGGTTAAGCGCCTGCCTTTGGCTCAGGGCGTGATCCTGGTGTTATGGGATCTAGCCCCACATCAGGTTCTTCCGCTATGAGCCTGCTTCTTCCTCTCCCACTCCCCCTGCTTGTGTTCCCTCTCTTGCTGGCTGTCTCTATCTCTGTCGAATAAATAAATAAAATCTTAAAAAAAAAAAAAAGAAAGAAATGGCGGCCTTTGACAAGGGAGTCTTTATTCTGCAAAGTAACTCCCTGATAATTCCGCCCTCCCCCACCCCTGCCCCCACAGAGCACCACCTGTGAGCTACCAAAGACGCACAGAAGACTCATCAGGCCTCCACGGAGAGAGAGCAAGCTCAGGGGAGAGACAGAAGGACCCAGAGTCCCAAGAAAAGAGCAAGGCTCTCCAATAAAAGTGGGCTTGGGTGGGTAAGCAAGGCAGAAGCCAGGCAGACCACAGGCAGTGCAAAAAGGTCTTAACACAGAGGAGTCCCCCCTTGCCCTCAGGTGGACCAGATTCTGGCAATCTCTGGTGATCTTAATCAAACTAAGAAGTAGGCCCTAGACATTTCTAGAATAAAGTGCTCCCTGCAATATACAATGCAAGCAAGCAATGGTACAATGGGCCAACCGCTGAAATAGGAGTCAGCTGCCTTTTTTTTCCTGCAAAGGTCCAGAGAGTAAATATTTTAGGCTTCGCAGGCCATATGGTCTCTACGGCACCAACTCAACCCTGCTCTGGAGTGTGAAAGCAGACACAGTACATAAATCAATGAGCGTGGCTGCGTGCCAATTCAACCACACCTCTCGAAACTGGGCTAGTTGAGCTTGCTGGCTGAAGTTTGCTGATCCCTTCGGACTTGAAGCATGGCCATAGAAGTCCCTTTCTTGTGGCTTTTCCCATGGTCATGCTTCCTCATGTGAAGGCACCAGTTGGAATCTGGTGAATTGCGTGATTATTTCGGGAAAGAGCTGAGTGGATCCTAAATCGATCAGAAACTGTGCTCACTTGATGACATTTTGGGGACTGAATGAACAGCAGGCCCCGTGTTAGGCCCTCCTCAAGGTACCTGCAAATGTGGTGGGTGATGCAAGTCACCAGCGTAGTTTCTGCCCTGCTGGTGGGGAGTCCATTGGTTACGCAGCAGGAGTGGCTGCGTGGGCTGGAGGGAAGAGAAGCCAGAGGCTGGGGATCCAGGAATGATAGGCAGGCAGCTGAACAGTCTTTGAGTGGAGTCTTTTAGGATGAAACTCCAGTATTACAGGCCATGTATTGATTAGTCATATATCCTTCACTTCATTTCTCATGTGGACAAAATCTAAAGGCCTGAAGATGCTGCATTGCACCTAAGCCCTGTGATCTAGCAGAACAGGGAAGGTTAAGAAATGGCCTGACCCTCTGTGTTCCAGAGAACAGTGCACTGCAAAGAACTGGCCTCCCCCCAGGACTTAGATAAGACTCACGGATGCCCTCTGCCCCTTGTTTATCCACGGCGAGACCAGGCACAGACCCTCCAAATCCTATGCTTTGCCTCATACATTATTAGCTGAATGCTTGCCCTCACTGCTCAACTAGAGCAAAAATGCTCATTAGCCAAGCTTCGGCTATGCTTCTGTGGCCCCTCCATGCCCACCCTCAGCCTAAATCAGCACACAGCCCCTTCTCGGAACAGCCTGCCTGCAGGGTGAAACGTTCTCTGATCTGTGGTCAGATCCACCATCCTTCCACCCCGCTTCCCCACACCCGGCTCTTGCTAGCCTTGTTTACTTCTCTATGAAAGGAAACCCCTCTTTGCCTTACTCTTGAGATACTTACAGGTTTTATGATCCTAACATTCTCCCTATTAGGATAGTCCCTACCCTCCCTTGCAATAATCCTCTTGAGTAAGGCTCTCCTTTCTAAGTCGGGGGTTTTTCTTCGACAGGCCCTAGGTGATATGGTTAGTATGGTCCCCTGCCACCACCCTCCTCTGTCACTCTATCCCAGCCTCACTACTCTCCTTGCTGTTCCTCAAACTCCAACCCTTTTCCTCCCCGGGCTCTTTGCATACCATGATTCCCTCTACCTGAAGCCTACGTGACCCTACAGCCACCCGAGTTCCTCCCTCACTTCATTCCGGGGTTGGTTCCAATGCTAGCCCACCCAGAGGCCTTTCCGGATAGCTCACTATAACACACCCGCTCCACCGCCTTCCTCTCTCCTGGTCCCTTCCTGCAGGTGTCCTTCCTTCATCGTGTTTGCCACCACCCGACATGTCTCCCAGCACTGGGGATATAAATTCCAGGTGACCAGGGCCTTAACCTTCTTTATTCCCTGCTGTACCTTTAGTGCCTGCAACATTGACTGGAATGGGACGAAGTTGGCTTTCAATAAATATTTGGCTAAATAAAATGATATGACTAGATAAGGTAAAATGAAAAGTACTAGCCACCTTTGGCCGATGTATGCTAGGTCTCGGTGCTCTACTATGATTTCTAGGTCTCACGATTATCTGTCAAGGTGGGGATCATCATCTCCTTTTACAGACGAGGACACTGAGTTATAAAGATCCACTGCAATGATACAATTTTCCCAGTTATGATGTGCTTAAGACTCAAACAGACTCCGAACCCTGCATCCCTTTCATTATAATATAGAAGCTGCCTCCTGAACCTTTATAGTTGTTGCAATGCAATTGCGTGCAAAAGGAAACAGAAACGAGTCCCAAAGCACCACTTAGCCTTAACGCCAGAAGCGAGGGTCTGCGGGAGAACTTGCGGGAGCAATGGAGATAAGCACACTCCATCTGTCCCCAGGGGTGAGGGTAAGAACGCCAGTGATGGGGTCTCGAGGAGATCAAGAAGCTGGCTCGTCTAGCTCCCACCATAGCCTCAACAGCCAGCAGTGCCTGACCCGCAGGAGGGGCTAGACATGTGTGGAATGAAGGTGCCACACTGGGCATGGAGGAAATGTAAGGGACCAGAGGAGGAAGAGCACCCTTGAAACCAGGGAGAATCTGAGAGGGCTTATTGGAGGTGGCATTTACTACCCTAGAAGGATGGGTAGAATTTGCACTTAGACAAACAGGAGGAGGAAAGGCCTTCAGGTCCTGTCCGGGACTGCCACGAGGTTCAGGGCTCCAAGCTCACTCCATTTCATTGTCTGACCCAGCGTGCAGCCCTCCACCAGGAATGTTCCCACCTGACCTGCTATTTCACAGAGTTGCAAAAACAATCACGATAGAGGTTGAATGTATGGCTCACTTATTTTTCTCAAGACCAGCCCTAAACCTTCAAGGCAAAAATAGCAGGCATCAGCTACTCCTACCATTTCTCCACGAATACAATGAATTTTGAAATAGATCTCTATTTTGGGGGGCTGAAAAAAATGTTTCTCAAACATAGTAATGACCTTGTTTATATTAAGTTCCTAACACATGTTGGGGACTCGGTTATGCATATTGTACATGCCAACGCATCTACTTCTTCCAAGAATCTGTGAGATAATGAATAAGTCCATTTTACTAAGAAGAGATGAAGTCTCAGAGAGGTCCTTAATCATTTGGTTATAAGTTCAGGATGCAAATTTAGGCCCATCTGACTCTCCCCCCTTCTTCAGTCAACTGTATTATTTTGCCTTCCAAAACATGAAATTTTTACTAACCAACTTCATATTTTGCTAGCTTAAGCACCCGCACAGAAACAGGGCTCTTCCCCCAGGAAACCGGTTCTCTTTAGCAGAGCATTATCCAACATAGTAATTGGTGCATAAAATTGCAGGTGTGTTCCTACTTCATGAATGCTGAAAACGAGAAAACAAACTTCACAATCAGATCAATTAAGAACAACTATTTACCTCTCAAAAAGATTCTGCCTTTTACAAAAGATTAAAATAAATGCCCTAATGTATTTCAGTGTTACTAATAAATAATTTCTCAGTGTACTTGGAAATGGTAATCAATTTGCCTGTCATGTTTTATTTTAGTATAATCTGCCCACTCTCAGCCTGGGCAAAGGAAACTTGCAGTGCCATGTGACCTGGCCCCGGGTCACAGCGGATTGTCGTGATAGACAACCTGATTGAAGCTGGGTTTTCTTGAAAACGTGCTATCGAGTCCAGGGACTGAATTAGCCTATGTTGGGCCCTGGGGTAAAAACACATGGTGTCAGGGCAGCTCTGGTTCCACAGTAACCCCACATGGCACACAAACCAGTGTTCTCAAGAAGCAAGAACAATGAGAAATCAATATACAGAATAAGAGATAGGAAACAGTACACAGAGACACAAGAGGCTGTCCCACTCCAAAAAGCTAGAGAGTGGCTGACTGTTTTTGTGGGGTGATAATTCTCTACTCCTGGGAAGCTCGGCTCTTTCCTAAAGAGGCTCTATGAGAGTCCCATGCTTTCTTACACGAAATCTCACTTTAGTCAAGCCATTTTCAGGGGATGTATTAGTTAGCTATTGCTGTGTAACAAATGATCCCCAAAATGTAGCAGGCTAAAACCGTAAGATTTATTATCTCATGCAACTCCCTAGGGTCAGAAATGCAGGAGTGATGTTGCTGGCTCGTTCTGACTCAGGGTGTCCCACCGGCTTGCAGTCCAGCTGTGCTGTTGGTTGGGTCTCCAGTCGTTTCAAGGCTTGACTGGAGCTGGAGAATGCGCTTCTAGCCTCACCCACATGTTCTTTGGCAGGCTGCAGTTCCTTACTGGCTGCTTCCCCCAGAGTGAGAGGGAAGGAGAAAGAAAGAGAAAGAAAGAGAGAACGAACAAAAGGCGGGAGGGAGGGAGGGTGGAGGGAGGGAGGAAGGAAGGAAGGAAGGAAGGAAGGAAGGAAAGGGAAAGAAGGAGAAGAAGGTGGAGGAAGAGGAGGAGAAAGAGAACATACTGAGTTCCTATCCTGGCTTCGCCCTTATTAGCTGTGTGACCGTGGGCAAGACAACGAACTGCTGGATCCCAGTTCCCCCATTTGTAGAAGGGGCTGATAGCAATAGCAACTATCTCTTAGAATTGATGAGAGGATGTGATGAAACACATGAAGTGCTTAGAACAGGACCTGGTACAGAAGCAGAGCTTAACAGATGTTAGCTGCCACAATTGCGTCAAGTCTGCAACTTATCTTCCATTCCAGAAATCCCAGGACCCCAACGCTAGAAAGAGCTCCCTCTCCCCCTAACACAAATGAGAAACAAAGGGATAATGACTCACTAAAGGTTTCTCGACCAGTAAGGGCCATACAAGGGGTTGCAAGAGGACTAAGAGAAGGGGCTGCTGATTCTCCATCTGTGCAAAGAAGGTTCAAACCTTTTGCATATTCTCTAGTACATTCCCTACTTCACTTCCATTGTAAAACCCTTCGTACTGCTCTGTGATTTAAAGAGAAATTCTCAGACTAGTGTTTAAGGATGTCACAGCCTGTGCCCAGGCTACCTGTTACGGCCTTCCAGGTGGTGATATTTCTTACACACAGGAGCTGCCTCAGAGACCGGACTCCTGCACCTGCTCTGAGCTTCTGGTGGGTCTTCCCACACCTGCCCCCACCACTCCTCTTCTCTCTGCCCTTTTCCATCTTTCCAAACCACACTCACGCTGCAACTCCTCCTGCTCCAGGCAGCCTTGTCGACTATGCACCCATAAGCCGTTGCTTCTGTTTCTGAATTCCTATAATTCTCTGGGCTACTTATTCATTTGTTTACTCGATTAAACTATTATTGACAACTGACAATTTTTTTCCATTTGAGAGGAAAAAAAAAGTTAGAACTCTACACCACACACGAAAATAGATTCCAGATGGATGAAGAAGCTAACTGGAGTGAATAGGCAATTCTACAGAGACAGAAAATAGATTGGTCGTTGCCAGGGCAGAGAGGTTGCTGGGAAATGGGGAGCGACTGTTAAGAGACAGGGAGTTTCTCTTTGGGATGATGAAAATGTCCTAAAATTGATGGTAGTGAGGGTTTCACAACCCTATAAACATAGTAAAACCATTGATCAGTACGCTTTAATGTCTAAATTATAGGATTGTGTATTATACCTTTGTTAAATTTAAGTATATATTTTTTAAAGCTTCTGAGAGAAGCTAACCATAGATAATTCATAGAGCTCATGTTTATGATTTGTGCATTTTTCTGTATGTGTATTACAGACACATAACATAACAAGTTTATTTTTTAAAATATAACTGGATAAGGAAGATCTATTCAGGTCCTAGGGGACACTACAGGAAAATAGATTTTATAACACTCGGATGGGCAGGACCTTCCTTGGCATGATAAAGCACTGAAAGTCATGAATGAAAAACCGACATGTCGTATTTTACTATCTATATATAACAAATTACATTTCGGCTAATGATATCATAAAAAAATGTGAAAGACCAAATGAGAGTATTTACTATACATATATGAACATATATATGGATAGATACATCTATGTATATAAATTATAACTATCAAAGATGGATTTAATATTTCTAAAATAAACGCTCTTAAGAATTAATAAAAATTAGGGGTACCTGGGTGGCTCAGTCAGTTAAGTGTCTGCTTTTGGCTCAGGTCATGATCCCAGGGTCCCAGGATCTGGCCTCATGTCAGGTTCCCCGCTCTGCGGGGAATCTGCTTCTCCCTCTCCCCCTGTCCCTACTCTCTCTCACTCTTTCTCTCTCTCTCTCTCTCTCTTGGGCACGCGCTCTATCTAATAAATAAATAAAATCCTTAAAAAAAGAATTAATAAAAATTATAAACAAGCGAATGTAAAATACAACAGGCAAAGATATGAATGAGGTACAAACAGCTGTGACCGAGACCAAGATTGCTGGCTCGGGGCTGACAGGCAGGGGCTCTATTCTGGGGTCTCCTCATTGCTCCTCAGTGACCGATGCAGCACCTAGACGTGGTGTGGTTAATAAAAGTTTCTCGGAAGCAACATTCTTATTTTGCCTTCCTTGAGTTTCAATTTGCCCTGTATCTTTTTCACTCTAACAGACTACATTCTCCATCTCTACTTCTGCAATAACAAATGTTCCTTTTTTGGTTGTATTTAAAGGCAAAAAACATTTCATGTGCATGGGATTTTAGTAAAACCTTCTATTTCATACTTATCTTTTTTTTTTTCCATTAAAGATTATTTTTCTGTTGATATGTTGCTGCAGCCCAAACTAATTCACTGTTCTTCTACACTGAGTTATATGTGATCTGTTGAGAACAAGTGTGTAACATTTCAGTGGGGCACAGGATGGGTACTTAGCATTTTCATCAGGAATTCCATCCTCAGTGAAACATACAAAATTATTATGCTTTCGGGAACTGAAAGTAATTGCCTTGGGCAAAAGGTAGAATTTCCCATTTGCTAATAAAAATAGTAAAAGTTCTAATGTACTAAATTGGCTTTAGTGGCATGTTTCCCTCTTAAATAGCATTTGAAAAAAATGAACACAGGTGGACAGAAGCAAAAGAAAAATCTTAGCCTTGGATTAGCCACAATAGCATGACAGTTTACCAAAAAATATGAGGTGATTTTTTTCTCTCATGCCGAGGAATTTAATGGGAAAAAAATCCTGTTAGGAAATGGATTTCTCACTCTTTTTTGTTCACCCATCGACCTTTCCTCTGGTCACCATCAGTTTGTTCTCTATAGTTAAGAGTCTGTTTCTTGGTTTGTCTTTCCTTTTTCCCCCTTTTTTCATTTGTTTTGTTTCTTAAAGTCTATGTATGGTCCCTCATCTATCGTCACCACTGGGAAAAGTGTGTGGACAACTGGAACATGGTCAACATTGAAAGAGATCACATCCTAGGAATGTAGTGATTACAGCTGAAGAGTTCAAGAGAAGACCACGTTGCAAGTTGCATTGTTCTCTTTATGCTATCATTCTGAAAAATGAGCTTAACATGACTGGGAGATGAATTACCATTCACCCTTTTCTATATACACTGGGTATAACTTGCACTTGTGGTCATCATCAACAAAACACAGTGACGATCTCAAAAAGAGTCATTGGAAGCCAATATTCATAGGCAACATCATGGATAATGTCGTATCATGAGTAATGGCATAACTAGTAGTAAATAAGTAGCATTAGGGAGCTGTAGAGGCCAGAAGGTGCACATGTTTCAATACAAACGGGTTCTAAAGACCTATGGCCTTGTAATATTATTGCCACCTCTTTTTTTCTCTCAGTGAGTTATGAAATTTGCCAGAAACGGCTCATTTGGCAGCAAAGAACATAAAGAAATAGTTTATGGACCCAAACATGAAGAGATGGTGTCTGAACACAATGATAAATCTTTATGCATTGATTGGACAATGAACCATTACTCTAACTTTTTATCAATAAATCATTATACTGAGCATGAGCTCATGAATTTTGTAATACATTTTATATGACCTTGCTGGCCTCAGATTATTCAAAGAGGGGAGGGGTAGAGAACATTTTAAGGAACTTGGATTTTGATATATTCCATGATATTGTTCTTAAACCTTGTTTACAACCCGGAAATGTGGCTCCCTCAATTGACTACGATCCTGAAGTTCAGTGAGTGGGGAAAAAGAGGACAGGTTATTCATTCATCTTAGTATTGCTAGGACAAGAGACCCTGACACATAGCAAATGTTCAAATAAATGTCTGCTGATATGAATAATAACCTTAATTGTATCATTTATTTTGTTCTCGTAGAAAAAGTCTAAGATATCGCATTTGCATGCATTCATGAGACATCTCTGAATGTTTCCGATCTCTAACCAGAGTGTAGTTTCTGGTTTGCAAAGCTCCATGGGATGAATTATCTCATCAGCCAGGAAACATTTCCTGAGCCCTACTATAAGTCATGTTCTAGGGGGAAGGATGAAAAGAAAAGTCTTTGATCTCAAGGATCTTACAATTCAGCATAAAAAAGAGTCAGACATAATCTTACAAGGCAGCATTATTAAGGGCCATGTGAGGATTAAATTTATGTGTCAAGTTGACTGGGCTAAGGGATACCCAGACTGCTGGTAAAATATTATTTCTGGGTATATCTGTGAGGGTGTCTCCAGAAGAGGTTAACATTTGAATCTGTAGACTGAGTAAGGAAGATCACCCTCACCAATGTTTGTAGACATCACACTACCCACTGAGGAACTGAATATAACAAAAAAGCAGAAGAAGGGCGAGTTTGCTCTCTCTCCCTGAGCTGGGACATCCATCTTCTCCTGGCTTACACCTCAACATTCCTGGTTTTCAGGCTTTCAGACTTGAACTGAATTACCCACTGGCTTTCCTGATTCTCTAGCTTGCAACAGGAGATTTTCATACTCACATAAGCCAATTCCTATTATCTGTCTGTCTGTCTGTCTATTGGCATCATCCCACTGGTGGTGGAAAAGAGTGTAAGTGTGGCCCTGGACAAGTTGGATTAGATCTGCTTATAATACACTCAAATGCATAAGGACAAAGTACAAAGCTTAGAAAAGAAGTTAAGGCTGGAAATATGAATGAATGGTCACCTGCCAGAAATAATTTCCCAAAAGCTATGAGAGGGGATCCTTTATTCTCAAGTATTGATTATTGGAGCATACCATATATAAGAAGTAATCAGAAAAAGAGACATAGAAGGAAGAACTGAGATAGCCAGAGAAGGAGAAGAAACAAGAACTCATTGTCTTGGGAGTCAAGTGATGAGGGATTAGATCTATTTTATCTTCTTGACCACCCTTCAGGAAGACAAAGAGCAAGAATGTTTACCTCCATTTCACAAATGGGAAAATGAACATTAAAGAAGCCTAAGACCCACCAAAGCCATTGCAGAAAGCAAGGAGTAGAGGCAAGACTCAAATCCAGGTCTTCTCACTGCAGGTTCAAAGCTCTTTAACCAAGCATTGCTCCAAAGTTTAAGGGAAGAGTTGTGTTAAGTGTTGTGATTTGAAGTGCTCTCAGATGGCTCAGACTGAACGGACACATTTACTTCACTAACTTTCCACACTGCCTGAAATTTTCATCACCAGCATTGCTCTTTGGGATAAAGGAATTTTCAGAAGTCCTTTAAAATTGCACATTTGCAGGAGAATTTTAACACATGAACACATTAGTAGCTCTTAAGGTGAGTTTTCTCTCAGGCCAGTCCTGTTCACAGCCCCCTTTCATCAAACTTTCAAAGAAATGGCAGGTCATAAAGGATGCCAGAACATGAGAGTGAGAAAGAGGAAAATGTCTTTTGCAGGCTGAAAAGTCTCAGCAGCTACCAATTAAGTGTGCTCCAACCAGTAATGGAAGGAACCCAGGACGGCTGACTAATGCAGGCAGGATGGTAGCTGGGTGGCCTAGGTTAGGCTTAGGTTCTGCAGGGCTGGAACTGGAACAGAGCACCTCATATAAGGCAACACAAGCACTGAGAATCAGAGGGCAAGTATCAAATTCCCAAGACCAGAGAGGATACCCCAAATATCAGAGGCCAGAAGTAGGACTGGGATGGGGACATCATAGAACTAGATAGACATGGGAACAGAAGTGAGAAAGCCAGGAATAGGGAAAGGAAACTACAGGAATGGCAAGGAGGGTAGGAGGGGGAATATGGGGAATAGGACCTTAAACAACCATGAATATTTGTGACTAATGCTCAGGAGCCAATGGGTACATGGGTTGATCAGGTGTGGACCTAGCACCATGACCATTTAAGCTGTGTGACCTTGGGAAAAAAAACTTGTTTTTCTGAGTCTTACATTGCTCATCTATAAAAATGACCATTTGATTAAATTATTTCTAAAGCCTCTCTAGGTCTAAAATCAAATAAATTTCCTTCTATTTTCTTTTGATTCTCTTCCATTTTCCATTGTTGAGATCAGAGATACACTATACCTTTAATGCAAACCCAAAAGCAAAATCACACTCAAAATCTTTTAAAAAAAATCCATTTTTATCTACATTAAGGAAACTGTCAGATGCTTAAGAAATTACCCATTGATTTATTTCTTACTTTCGAAACAGCTATTCCTTTTAGCAAGAATAAAAGTGAAACAAACCAAGGGGTGAAAACAAGAGGGCATTTTAAATCTCTAAATTGAAACAGTAAAGGAAGAAAGGTTTAAAGGTAGCATAATAACAGCTTTTCTGTTTTCCCACTAAGAGCTTTTTCTCTAAAAGGTTCACCCAGAATGCTAACAAGGCAAAGTTTCAGAAACACATCAAATGAAACCATTTCCATTTCTGATGGCATTAATCCTCTCTGTGGTTCAGGCAGGATTAAAAGTAACCCCTAAGGAGTTGGCATCCCTCATTGACTTTCCAAGTATACCTGTCCAGGTGTTCCTAGGCAAGGGCATCAACCTGTTTGCCCCGCATTCCTCAAGAGCTCCGTGGAGCTTCTTGAGCACGTCATCCCCTGAAATCCCCTGCTTGCTACAAAGGGCACCAGTCAGAGACTGGTTGGATGAGAGCTCTTCCACGGAAGGCAGATTATCATTGGGGATTTCATTTCTAGGACAAACCTATCAACAGGTTAGGTTGGGGATAGGTTACGTTAGTAGAGTTAATATAGATCCTATCATTTATGTTTACACTCTCCTATTTAGCAGAAATAAAATATGAAATTTCCCACGTACATAAAAATGTGAGATTGGGTAAATTTTACCTTCTGTGCGATTTTGGACATTAAGTCATGCATTCTGTACATTCCAAGTGAGCTAGCTGGCAGGATTTGGAGTTAAAGTCAGTCTACTTAAGTCTGGGTCAGTTACATCTTTGACCACTATGTCAAAATGTAGCTCTCCGTGTTTTTAAAATATGAAAAATGCAAGTAAAGAAGAACGTCACTAGCAACGTCTTAAATTCTCCAGGAGCCTCGTCTCTGGACCAGTGCAGCAGCAGCAGCGAGCTCTCCTTTTTTACTGCTGCTTGATAAAGACCTCAGGTCAGCACCAGCTGCTTTACTGCCTCTGGCTCCTGATTCCACGCCACCTGGAAACGTGGTCAAGCTTATACAATAAAAGGTCAGTCATGGAGGGTAAGCAACATTGGAATCTCATCAAAATCATCTTTAAAGTTGCACTCCAAAAGAGCATCTATAATTTTCATCTCCCAGATACTTTGTAATTAGAGACGCTACACATCAGGAAGAAGATGACAAAGTTGACATTTCTGCTGAGAAATCGCTGAAACCAAGGAATCTGTCTCCAAATGTATTAATTACAGAAAGATGCTCTTGAATGGTGGTTGGTGGTAATTATTAATGCTAAAAATAATGTTTTCTCTCTATCAGTTATGCCAATTCCACTTAGGCACCCCAGAAGTCTTGTCTTCTCTATCAAGTTTTCTCAGATAATGAGTTTTGTTTTCATAGACTATAATAGAAAGTACACTCATTAAATGTTCAGATGATCCCCAGGTAATGGGGTTTACTACACCAGGGAGGATAGACCTCGACTCAAATTGGCATTGACAGAATGGATGAGCTGTCAAAATCCAAGCCAAGCTCCTTGCAAGGAGCACACACACAGCAGAGTCTCTGAGGAAGGAAGAACCACCTAAAAGTATCTCAATCACTGTGCCCTGCCATGGTCAAAAAGACTTACAGTCCTGGTTCATCCCCAGAACATTCCAGGCTTACCCAAGACCAATGAAAAACACAAGTCAGAGCACAGAAGGCAAAATAAACATTCCTTTTCTTGCTCCTTTGGGGTATCTTTCTGGTGAGAGCTGAGAATCTGCCCACATGAGTGCCCTGAAGACACTTCAGTTTTTCCCCTTCATCTTCCTTTCCTTACTAGTCCCCCCCAAGGGTCATACTGAGATTTCCCACGTACTGAGGCTCATAACCCCTCCCCACTATTATACAGTTCTTCTTGACTCTTAACAAATTGTAGGTATTGTCTCACACTGCTACTCCAAGAACTGGCCCTAGCAAACATAGGTTGTTCTAGGATAGTCACATCCATTAATGTAGTATCTATAAAGAAATAAGTCTTTTGCTAATATAAATCACCTCCCATTGCAAATTCTGATGATGATTATTATGTTAAGTGACATCTTGTCCACTTTGGCTGAAGATAGGAAGGAGTGAAGAGAAGACTGTGCCCTGCCACGTACACAGATGGGGATGAGGGTCCAGAATTGCCAGTAACAGTTTTACGAATTTAGGTGACACACATCTCTCTGGGCCTCAGGTCCCTCATCTGTAAAATAAATGGTTAAACTCTCAGGCTGTCAGATTCCCTTCCAGCACTAAAATTCTCTGAGTCCTGTCTCTACACCGGTCTTGTGCTTCTGCCCTCAGCCCATTCCATTTTTTCCAGCCCTTGAGAGTAGTAGTCTCAGGCTGTCTATTAGTATCATCTTCCTAATTTGATCATCAACTCATGGCCTCATTGCATCTTAGGGCAGGAGGAGACGCCAGCCAAGTTCTAAGCAGCCTCAGAGAGGAGAAATGGCCAGCTCAACTCACAGCCGTTGTGACCTATATCTGCCATTATTCCAAAGAAGCTTTAGGGCAGCTTAGCAGGATATGTTATACAAGATAATTTAGTACAGGAAAAGCAAGGACAGGGACATATGGAGCCTGAAAGCCAGCCCAAGAAGCAAATACTAAAGGCCACTTTGAAAATTCTGTAATTTTGTGGCTAGTGTCAATTCAGAGCCACATAGTTGGCTCTGAGTTCTCTAGCAGCCAAAGGGAAAAGGGAAACCCAGTGAGTCAGTTGAGGAGAAGTCTTTCTCTTCTCTCCAGTGTTCTTTCTTCTGTTCCATCCTGCCTACTACAGTGCTCAAAGCTAACTGTCATTTCCTGAAGAGTTATTGATTTATGAAGTTGGAGCTCTTCAGGCTTTGGCTAACTCACAGCTCAAGAAGGAACTAGAAGCCATAACCTAGGGAGATGATCCTATTCCTTATCAGGCATAGGTTGCACAGGGCTGTTCCCTCCTTGCATCCTGGCCAGGGAACACCATAGAGAAATGTTGGTCCATTGTAATGTATCCAGGTTTTCTTGTAATATCTTACTCACTGGTATAAGAATTGAAAGCTGATTACTGAAAACATGTTTCTCACTCTTTCCCCTTAGAATACAAAAGCCTTCATGTGCTCCAAAAACAGTCTTTGATGCATCATTAGGTAAACATCTGACTTTCTGAAGAGAAACACCTTTTCTCAGCAGGGCAAAGACTATTTCCAAATACTTCCATTCCAAATCATCAGAAAGAGCTGGTTCTACCTTCTCCTCCAAGAGCAGTCCAGACAGCAATGAGAAACCTGGCAGAGGGAACATTTTTCAGAAGTCTTGGAGGCAGTGTAGTACTGGAGAAATCAATCCTTAGGTATCCTGTACCTAATAATGGCTTAAAGTTTCCAAAGCATTTGTGTATCTCCTATCTATCCTAAAATCCCTTTGAGGTAGGTAGGAGTGATAGTAGGATCCCTACTTCTGAAAGAGAATCTGAAAATGATTTAATGGGCTTTTGAGAGACGGGTTACAGAGTGACCAAGATTCTCTTCTTGACCAAACTGTAGTTAGGCTCCTTTGAGCCCTTTGCTTGTCAAGGCCCCAAAATGGGCTTCTGTCTCTGTCCTTGTGGAGTCCAGTTTTAGCAAGAATCCTGTGAGGTTGGTTTAGCCAGAATTCCCCACCATTAATAGCTAATCAAATGCCCTAAGTGATGTTTGATCCCTCTGACCTGTCTTCAGCAAGAATCCCACCAGGTCAGTTTAGCCAGAACCTCCCCTTATCCCTGATTTTCCTCTTAGCAATTTTTCGTCCACTAACCCCTCACCCTGTTCCTTGGTGCTAAGTCCCCACTTGCCCATGCGGCATGCAGAATTTTGAGCTTGGTTCTATACGGAGGTTGCATTTCCCTATCACGTACTTCCTGAGTAAGATCTATTTTTACCGCTTTCGTGACTGTCCTGGTTTTTCTTTGGTAATAGCCATGGGTCAGGT
>NW_024426885.1:18117603-18202084 GCF_017311325.1 Ursus maritimus | reverse complement strand
CCCAAGTGTAGTAGAAGGCCCCGGAAGATGGGACATGAGTAGTGAGGTGCTGGTTCTGCCTCCCACTAACTAGTTGTTGGATCTCAGACAAGTCACTCTCTCTTGGGTTAAGGCAGGAGTAGGGATGCAAACGTGACTTCCCCATCACTACTAGGCAAGCATAATGCAAGTCCGTCATTCTAGCCTGCCTCTTTGCCTCTGTCCCTGCTCTTCTCAAGGCCACCTTTTCACTGGGACATTGGCTTCTGTATCCCCACCTCCCATTCGCTCTGCCTAGCATTTATACAAAGAGAGAAACAAAGTCTTTTATCTAAGAGGTGTGAGCACACAGGGGCAGGCTCGTCACTGGCTTGCCTCTTGTACTCCATGAACGACTTGATCTTGAGGCAGTTGGGTTGTAGGTACAGAATGGTAGAAGCATTTTGCCTTTACGAAGGTAAATTTTCATCTACTTAACCTTCATATTTTTTGCACATAAACAAGATAATGATGCCTTAACGGTAGCCGCTTAATACAGAAAACCCAGGTTAGCATTCTTTGGCACAACTCTTTGTGAATAAACAGCAATAGCCTTTATTAGGTCATTCAAGCTTCCTTCTAATTTAGAAAGACCAGAATCGCCTTCCCTGCCTCCAAAGTAATTACAAATGAGAGCAACTTCATCTTGTGAGCAATCCATAACCTGTCCCCTCCAGCCCCAGACCGGCGGAGACTGGTCTTCACTCCCTAACCTCCTGCCCATAGCGTTCTCTTGCAGGCACTATCACCTGATGTTGAACAGGGTTTTTAAAAAACTGCTTAATCAGCTAGAGAAAGTCTCCGGAAGACCTCACTGACACAGAAAAAGCCAAAAAGAACTATGTATCCCTTAGGCCCTAAGTCCAGCATGGGCCAGTTTAAAATTCTTTGTCAGAAAGAGCTGCATTTCTATTTCCTGGCTATGCTTCCATTATGGCCCCGTTTAATCTTTCCCTGCAAATGAAATGTGTTTTCATCAGTTCTCCTTAGGAACTGCCCTTCTATACAATGATGCCCTCCAGTTAATTAACTGGACCTAGTCTTAGATGAGAACTGGAAGCTGTCCTTCTTCCTTGCATTGTCTGCTCAGAAATGCCAATGACACACTAACGCAGTACGACCTAAGGGTGGGTTATAACCTCTATTGTTTCCAATAGTCATATTGACCTTAACAAATTGAGAAAACAAATTTCAACCTAATGCTCCTTTACAAAATACAGAGATGATAAAAATCTTTGGGATGTCTTAGTGGCATTCCAAGAGGGAAAGCCCTTTTGTTGCTGTATGGTAATGATTCCATTGTTCCTGGTAAAATACTAACTTATATACAATACTGCCAATCAGGTACCATAGTGAGGCAGGCAGCCCTACAATCTCCCACAATGGGAGCCACAAATGTGTGTGTGTGTGTGTGTGTGTGTGTGTATGTGTGTTCAAAATCTGCTGCTTCTGTCAAAGTGACTGTGCAACCAAATGAACTGTCTACCAGACTGATCTCGGCATCCACACATTTATGATTTACCGCCATGACAGCAAAAGCGGCGAAGCCTTCTCCAGATCCTCTCTACAGGCGGGTACTCTCATCCTTCTTCCAGCAAACACAGCTGCCACCCTCCTACTAGAATTATCTTCATCAACAGGAACCACTTTCCCCAGCAATGCCTTGGAAGTTACTCAAGGCCCACTCCCCCACTGCGGGGGGAGGTGGTAGAAGAAGCCTGCAACCAATGAGTGAATACTATTCCATATTAAAGGTGGACCCCTCTCTTTCCCCCTGGGACAACTCTGGGGTGCTACCCATACTCCACAGCCCCCTTAACCATCCCATGGAATCTGGAGCCTTACATCTTTGTCTCAGTTTTCTACAGACCTCTCCTGCTTCCCTTGTTCCTTTCAGGCTGTACCTAAAAGCACTCATTCAAAAAATCACTTACCCAGGAATCCTATCTCTGGCTCTGCTCCTAGGAATCCCAACTTAAGGCACTGAGTAAGGAGCAAGGCTAGGCACAGGAAATCACGTCTGTATGTTGATGGTGGTAGCCTCTTCCTTGGAAGGTGTGTCTCTTATTTTCATTCCATGGTGCTGTTTCAGCATCAAAGAATAGGAGTATCCCTGGACTTCAAAGGCTCAGTGAGTCCTGATAGGCATATAAACTTCGCCATAAAACCAGCAAGGGTCATGCTCTAAGGAATGATTGCCATGGAAAATATGCCGTAGGAATGTATGTATTTGCATAAGCTTTTTAGGATGGCACTACTGATTTTTAATTTAAGACAAAGTTCAATCAATTAATTGAGGGCAGGATGAAGTTAAGCTTAAGCAAAGGTATTTTAACTTTTGGAGAAGTTGTATTTAAACTCGGTCAAACATTTATATAGGAGTCCTTGATGCAAAGTTTTATACTAAATGTTTATAGTATAGTTCATAGTCCATGAAAGTAGATTTGCATGTCTGAATTCTATTTGGGAATATGAATGAAATACAAGTGAGTTAATTTTGTGGTAGAGTCTGTAAATTGTATAAGTACTGTTCCAGACTATAAGCCTCTTGAAGGCTAAGATTTTTTTTCAAATAAATATGTCAATACTCTTGAAATGGGTATTTACTACTCTTTTGCCTGTCCAGAATCAATTCTACTTTTTAGTAACAGCACTTTGACTGTCTTTGTGAATTATTTTCTGGACTCAGCCCAACTGGCCCTGTCCCTCAGATCCAGGGATCATTTTCATATCCCCTGGTAAGAATGGTTGGTTAAGGGATGGGCTATGAATTCAAGTCGGTCTGAGATTGTTGCTGGAACAAATGGAAAAAATACTTATTTCCCCAAGTTAGTAAAACCTGTAAAAGGCAGGCCTGGAACTCCTGGTGCCATTTTTCAGTAACAAGAACACAGCCAGCAGGAGAATAAACCCAACACAGAAGCAAGTAGAGCTGAAAGACGAAAAACCAACATTTTTTTTTCCCAACATATCCCTGTCCTATTAAAAAAGCAATAAATTCAAAAAAAGTTTCAGCCATCTTGAGTTAGATTTCTGTTAGTTTCAATCCAACACCACCAAGCCCTAATTCCATGGTAGGCATTTCATATGTATTTTAGGTATGAATGTGTTCATCAAACTGTTTTGGTATCTTTACTAGCAAGTAGACAAATACTTTTAAACTATAGCAGTGACCTCTAGTTTAAAAAAATAGGTATTGATCACCTACTCTGGGCCAGATATTGGGCTGGGGTTGTTAAAGGATTCTAAGAGAATTAAGACATGATTCTCTTCCCTTAAAACATTTATAATACTCAGGCTTCCGAGAGAAACCCATTAGATTTTAATGGTAGCCTGTTCTACTCATCTCCCATTTTCCCGTTGGAAATAACACATGGACATCTATTTGAAAGAAGTTTACGTTGAGAAATGTTTTATTAAAAACCCAATGGAGACATAGGTGAGTCAAGTTGCTTCCTGGATCTAAACCATAAATTGGTATACCAAGCCACAGAAGATGACTCCACTGGGACGGACATGTATTTTTAAACTTTTGAGATTGGAGAGGAGCTTGAATAGAACGGCCAAAAGGAACAGCCTGTCCTATTGAATGACTCACTTGAGAAATTTCCATTTTTATGCCATTTCAAAGCAGAACTTTCAGACTTAAAATTTGGATTGCCTCTGAAGTAAATAGGTTATTTGGATAACTTTCTTCCGACAAAATATCATGTCATCATATCATAGATATCATGGCTTTGGTTTTTATCTACCTTTTTTGATAATGATTTAAGACCTTTTCCAAGATGTAGATAAATTGATGAGGAATGAGCTAGTAATGGCCATATCCTTCTTGTACACAGCACTTCCTAGTTTGTGAAAGCACTTTAATGTGCCTTAGCTCCTAGGAAGTGGGGAGTCAACCACTGCATATATCTAAACGATTGCTTATCTCTTTATGAGGTATTATTTTGTTCATTTTTGCTCCTTTTCTCCATTTGTACCGCCCTAAGAAAGGCTGGCTCTCACTTGGATTTTTGCGACAGCGTCATAAAGGTTCCCATCGCTTGTCCATTATTCCCAATGTTCCTCGTGCAGAGTTCTGACTGTATCATTTCCCACCTCATCGGTGCTCCATGCTTAGCAGAAAAAAATCCAGACATCTCAGCTAGTTATTCAATGAACTGTCTTGTATTTCCAAAACCAGATCTTACCCATCTTCACACTGACAAGTTTCACAGAGGAAGAGGAATTGGCATAATATTGAAGGATAGGAAGGATCTGAATAGAAAGAAGAAGTTGATTCTCAAAGGTAAGGGTGAATGACATGGGCAAATGTCCCATGACTAGAAAGGCTCAAGGTGGTACCACGGGAACGTTAAGGAGCCTGATTTGCTTAGAACAAGGACCAGGGGAGATGGGGATACTCACAGAGCTTTGTCTGCTCTAAAATTCCTCAATTCTTCTCAGTAGTCTGGAGTATTTATTCTAAATACTGACTGTCTCTGACAGGGACAAAAAATAAATAAGAACAGAAAGGACATAGAAATCTCTAGCTACAAAAAGTAATAGGGGCTTCAGCTCTCAAAGCCAGAAAAGGTAACTCAAAGAGAGGAAACCTGTCTCTCCAGGGCACACAAGTTCCTGAGGGCCGAGCCTTATGGTGGGAGCCCAGAGCTCTACTCCGGGCACAGTTTTGTCTAGCAGGACCCCAGGGCTCTTTTCTGTAAAGGTCAGACCAAGGTGATGCAGATGGTCCACCAGGGGAAGCAATGGCTGGGTAGTTCCCAGAGTTCTGGAGTCGTGAATCATGTCAGTCTTGCACTGTGGCCAGCCACTCACAGCTATTATAGGACAGGAACGACAGCACGTGGACTTTTTATAAGACATGTAGAAGCAGAACAGACTCTATTTCAAATCATACATATCTAATGTGCAGTAGCAGGTGCCTTCGAGCAGCTAATAAACGCCCCCTGTGGCAGGCCACTGGGAGAGACTGGTTCAGCTAGACAGGCACAAACCCAGGCTGGGCCGGCTCTTCCCAAGTACCCAAGGAATCTGTTAAAAATGCACCTTTCAAGGACCCCACCTTAGACTCAAATTCACTAAATCTGGGCTGATTCTCTGCATTCCAAATTTCTAACAAGTTCCTGAGTAATTTGGATGCCCAGCCAGCTTTGGGAACCAGGACAAGCCGACGCTACAAGTCACCCCATCAGAGGATGTTACACTCTCCCTCAACTGCTTCCCTTGCTAACTGAGCTGCTGATGAGTCTATTAGGTGTCAGCTGTTTATTTGATCACTAGTAGGTCCCAACTGGCATGTACATTACAATCACCTGGAGTCCTAAAAGTTCCAAAATCTAGGCCACACACCAACCCAGTTATCACAGTCTCTGGAAGGGTTGGGTGGGACACCCGTCGACACTTGTTTACATTCCCCATGTGTTTCCAATGTACAGATGTTTGGCCATCCCTGCTCTGTAGTCTTGCTTCTCAAACAGTGGTCCACAGACCAACAGCATCAGCATCACCTGGGATCTTCTTAGAAATGCAGAACCTTGGGTCCCATCCCAGAACTACTGAATTAAAATCTACATTTTAACCAATCTCCATGTGATGTGTGTACATAGTCTGGTTTGAAAAGCACAGTTCTACTGACTTTAATCTTCCCATTTGTATGTGGGTATCAAGATCAGTTCTGCATAACTAGATAGGGAAAAGAACCATAACACACCCCAATACGTAACCAAGTTCACATGAGCAAACCAAAAAGAAATCACTTTTCAGTGCCTCATGACTGCAGGAAGATCCAGCCTGTCACCCCGTTATTCAGCACTTGTAGACACCATGTGCTCAATTCTGACATTTCCACTTGGTAACCATCAAAGCTACAAGAGCCCAGCGTAAGTTAATTAATTTGTGGGATGTATCTTCAGCCCAGCCTGCTCAGGCTGAGTGGAGCACACCCACCCCAGGTCCTGCTGTCACTGCTCCTGTGGAAGATGCACCTGGGTGGTGGCAGCCCCAACTGCTCAGCTGGCAGAGGATGAGCAAGACAGAGCTGCTCGCTTCCCGGGAAAGAGGCGGGAGAGGTTCCGGAGGCATCATGCACTGCCCCAGACTCAGAACAAGGCAACCTGCCGAGGAAATCTCCAAAAAGCATGGGCTCAGGAACAAAGTCCAGGGCAGAATTATTTCTGCTGTAATTGCCAATTTGTCCATTGTCAGCATGATGGCCACATCTAATTTACTGTGCATAAGCCGCCATGCTCATGGTGGCGGTGAAAACATGGCGAGGCCGCAGACTGTAGCAGCCAGTGGGCTGGGCCCTCACAGGAGCGCCCCCCTGCCTGGGTCAGGCTTGCCTGAAGGATGGGTTTGTCCTGTAGCAGAATTTTCCTCGCTCTCCACCCAGGGGAGCAGGAGGAGCAAGTGAGGTTGTCTTTTCAAGAAACTCGAGGCATGACCATTTTATTATTGTGTTTATCAGAACACTTTTTAGGGTGACCAGGAATGAGCCCTATTGGCTTGACTCCCTGTTTACAACTCAAACAGGAGACAGATTTATTAAACAGGGTTCTCCTGTCTCTTCTCTCCATTTTGTCCATTCTAGTCTCCTGTGTTGATGTCATACAGATTGGCAGTAGCTGAAAACCTCTGAAAACTGACCAAAGAAATCAAGAAGTCAGGTGCCTCATGAATTGTGTGCCGGGTGATAAGCTGAGGAAGAGGGAGAAGTCCAGACCAAGCAGAGTCAGGAGGCACACCCCGCCCCCTTGCCTTCCTTTAGCTGCTCTTGTCAAGTTCTCAGAGGCTCCAGTCGTTCTCAGACTTGAACAGGCAACACCATCCCCTGGGGTGTGTGCAAAACCCCACATTGCTGGGCTCCACCCCCAGCATTGCTGAATTGGTAGGTCTGTAGGCCTGGACTGGGTCACAGGAACCCATGTTTCTGTTAAGGCCCCAGGTAATGCTATGGCTCCTGGTGCAGGGACCTCACTTGGAGAACCAGTGAGCTGGGGCGACCCTGGGAGTGGTGATGGGATTCAGAATGAGGAGAGAAGCATCATGAGGGAACTCACCCCATCTTCATTTTGTGAACATAGTATCTTTGTTCTATACTTTGAATTGTCTCTTAAAATACATTCCCAGAAGCAGGATTAATTGACCCAAAGAATATAAACATCTTTAGGGCGCCTGATAATTATTTCCAAATTGCTTTCCAAACTGTTTGGGCCAATTTATGACAGCATTCTTGTATATGAGTACTGAATACCAGCACTTTCATGACCAGAACTGAATATTAATAATTTGTTTTATTTATTTTATAGGCAAAAATATAATGATGATGATGTCATTTAAAAACATTTCCAACTCTTTGATTACTCTGTGCAGTGGGACTACTGCTGCCAACTTTATATCACCATTTTAATTTGTTTACTAAAATTAATTAAGACAAGAGGAAACTATCACCTAATTGAGTTTATTGAGAATTCTTTCCCAGGGTCTTAAGAAATGAAGCTCACATTCCCACGGGCTAGGAGAAGCATTTGGAAGTTGCCTATCCAAGGATGAGGTCTTTGAGATGCCTAGGGGCTGGCTTCCTTGGCTGACAGAACAAGAGGAATATGTGTTAGTAGAGATAAAAGGGGGCAATGGATCCCAGTCTTCACTGCTGTCATGGACCTCATCACAGAGTGTCCAAAGAGCCGTGGAATCTAGGTGCGGGTCTTCAGACTTGACGCTGAGGTCCCTAGAGGAAGTGATTGAGCCATGGTCACGTTAAGTTAATGGCAGAGCTGGGTGAGCTCATGTCTCCCTCTTTCCATCCAGATCCTTTTCTTTTCTTCCTCTTGAAATAATGTAAAACTTACACATAGTAAGTTATACAATAAAATATACAAATCTTCAGTGTATAGCTCAATTAGTATTTACATCTGTTCACACCTATTAACTGCCACCCAGACTGAGGTAACCAATATTGGCTGCAATGCAACTGGCTCCTTCCTACCCTCTCCCTGTCAGTATCCCCCCAAAGGAAACCACTGTTCTGACCTCCATCCCCACAGACGACGCGTGCTTGTTACAAACTTTGTCTAAATGAAAATGTGAAGATTTCAAGAGTACATCGGAATTCAAGCTCAGCCTCCAAAATCCATGTGGCCGGAGACCATTGAAGAGAGCAAAAGGAGCAGGGTCCTGTTCTTGTCCCAGCTAACCATTTTGTCCACTTGTTCTTAGATTGTGACGTCTGACTGTGGGATGAACGACTAAACAAATAAATGAAGAATGAGATGGGACAGCAGAGGGTGGAAAAGTAACACTTTTGTTTGTTTGCATTCATTTCTGGAAACTATCAAGTCGTGTTACAGGCATGTGCACACGTAATTCACTCTGTTGACAATCCTCCTCCCTTATTTGCTGGTCTAGCTTGGACTCTAAAGCATTGGATTGCATAACACCTCTTCCAGGAAGCCCTCCTGAAGCACCCACTCTTTCCACCAGGTAGCCTCAGCTCCCTGCTGAGTTCCTCTCTCACAGCACTCCACGTGACCCTCTAAACCACTTCTTGCCTCATCTATGCTCCATAATACAAGACTCTGTCTCATTCCCCACAATACCCTTGGCACCTAGCCCAGGTCCTGCCATACTGTGGATGCTCAATAGTTGTTAAAGGAATAAATGATAATTTCCCTTGCTTTGCTGGAGAAAACTTTTTGCTGCTTGAAAATAACATTCACTCCCCATCACTTCCGTGCTGTTCGCTCAAAGAAATAAAAGTTTGATGGTGTTTTGTGTTGCCAATGCTGAGGATGTGCTAATGCCTCTGTGCTTTTCCAATCAGCTAACAAGCATCCCTGAGCATCCATAGTAAGCAGGGAGGCAGGAAAGAGGCAAGCATGACGTCCCCTGACGTTGCCCCACACGAGCCCTCTCCGATGCGTGTTTCCAGCATTGCCGTTGCATTCCCCAGCCAGATTCCTCTAGATTCAAAGAAGATCAGAGCCTCCCCTGTGCAGCCAGGCAGCAGTGAGTGGAGATAGAAGCCGACTTTGTCCCCTTCCCTCGTGGGCTACAAAGAAGCACAAAGCTTGCTGGCGCACTGGGCCCCCGGGACACAGCGGCTCTCCAAGCAGCCAGGCTTATTCCAGAAGCTTCAGTTACTCTGATTCAAACTCAGAAGCAGGCCCAGCCTCTGTTGGGCTTGTCCTAGAGATTAATGATTTTAATTTGATCTGAGTAATTCATACCACGGCCCAAGTGTCCTCATCGGTGCTCTCACTTGGTAAGCTGTCATGAAATTGCTTTTTCAAGTTCAGCAGTCATTCCTGGCTGAATTTGGTGGGGGGAGGGGAACCCACACACACCACTCTTGCCTCCACACTTCTGTCCCCATGTTATTCCCCACTCCCTGCCTCCTCGGGCTCATGGGGAATGCTCCCCCCCCTCATCTTTTGAATCCCACCCACCCCACCAAGTTCCTTTGGGGCCCATTTCCTCTGGGAATATTTACCTGCCAGCCTCATCCCCAGGCAGTACACCCTCCTCCCAACGAAAACACACTGTGTCTGCAACACTCCGTTTGGTTCTTAAACGCGTACCCCATGAACAATACGAAACCGTACATTTTATATCTTGTCTCCCCAACTAGAATGTAGGACTCAAGCCTCAAATATCTTTATGTCCCTCCCAGAGCCTTGAAATGAGTAGGGATTCAATAGCTGTTGGAGAAAGGTTTTTTAATGAGAAGAAATTTTGCTGGCATCTGTGATGATCAGACCTTGATGTGCCTAACAATTCTGCAAACCAAAACCATAATTAGGTACACGCCTAATGGGACCCTAACTCCAAAACACTGAGCGTGGCCTGTGTGTACCCACACCTGTGTGGATGCCCTAACTGGAACACGAGCAGTGCCTTCAAAATCTGAACACAGAGACGAGGGCCACTCTGGCAAAGACATCTCAGCATTTCCTTTGAAACGACCAACCAGGAGTTTGGAAAACCACTTTGATTTCTCCCATATAAAACCCCTTCCCGGAGATTCTCGGGTAGTCTGTTTCTCGTCGGGCTTCTAGGCACACGCACGTCAGTATCAAAGCTTTGACAAGTGTTTGATGGAGTTGCTGTTTGTAATACCACGCACTGCTTTCATCCTGTTGCTCTGAAACACCCACTGCCCATCAAATCCCTCACCCTGCAACATCTGTCATGTGTATCCTGCTACCGCAGACACAGTTTTCTACTGACCTGTTGCACACGTTCCTGACTTGTCTTATGAACTCAAGGGGGAAGGGATGGTAGGTGTGCAGAGAACGCACACGCAGCTGGACCCTAGCTGCACTCTGGAAGACCATTTAAGGCTATCAAGAATGGGGGCACCTGGGTGGCTCCGTCAGTTGAGTGTCTGCCTTTGGCTCAGGTCATGATCCCAGGGTCCTACCATCGATCGAGCCCCACGTCTGGCTCCCTGCTCAGCAGGGAGCCTGCTTCTTCCTCTGCCCCTCCCCCTGCTGTGCTTTCTCTCATGCTCTCTCTCTCTCAAATAAGTAAAATTAAAAAAAAAAAAGGTTATCAAGAATAGCCTCATTAATGAATGCCACCAGCAAGAGGGGGAACGGCTTACTTATTTACTCAATGACCAATTTAATCTTCATAGAAAGAGCCATACTTGTGTAGTCAGAAAAATGTAAGTTATGCTTCTGTTTTCTCTCTTGCTCACAAGGCTAACATTTATGTATCTTTTTATCTTTTGTACATCTACATTTTTTTAAACAAAGATGGAAACGTTCCACACAAACACATGATTCTAGAGCTTTTAAAAAAAAAATAAATGAAGATAAAGGGCAAAAAATAAGAGAGCAAGTCGAAACCGGGTGTGGCAAATTGCGCTCTACGAAATTGGATGCAACGCTCTCTCCCGTCCCACAAGCTCTCCTACAATGTGACCGGGATAGTCCTATCATCGAGAAGGGAGGTCTGTGTCCTTTCCTTGTCGGGTGGGCCCGTGGCTCCCTGGTCAGCAATAGAGTATGGCAGAAGCAAAAAGGCCGTTCAGCTTCTGCCTCGTCCAGTGAAATGCCTGTGCTTGGAGCCCTGAGCTGCTATGGAAGAAACCACCCCAGAGCAGCCAGGCTGTGAGGAAGCGCCTGCCACAGGGAGAAGTCACACGCAAGCCCAGCGGTCCCAGTCTCCCCAGTCCAGACACCGACACGGGAGTGCAAGAGTCCTCGGGACGTCCCAGCCTCCGGCAGTTGAGTCCTCAGTCCCCCCACACACCTGCTGAGGCCCCAGACATCATCAGGCTGACTCTAGTCCTTCCCCGCGTGTGCCCTTTCGCGATTCCTGACCCACGGGATCCACAATAAAACCCGCACTGTTTTCCTCCACTAAATTTGGCGTGCTCCGCTCTGCGGCAGTAGTAACCAGAACACTCGTAAGGATAGTTCACGGACTCGCCCAACATCAAGATTTTCCGCACTGACCAGTGATGCGCGTAGATTCCTTCTATAGCCCCAGAGACCTCAACAAAAACAACCATCGTACAGCCGCAGACTCACCGTGCTCTTCTAGAAGTCAAAAAGCGTGCCTTCTGTTTCCAGCTCTGTCACTAAAGAGATTTGCCACTTCGAGAACAAAAATATCTGCATAATCCTTTACCTTCTACCAACATCCTTTCACATTTATAATTTAATTTTTCTTCCCCGAAACCTTGGGAAGCAGAGCAAGCGTTTGTCTCTCCCAACCTTACTCTCCACACTGTAACATGAAGACAATGTCTGTGCTCGCTACTTCATAAGGCTTTTGTAAAACTCAGATGAGGCCATTTGAAGGGCGAAAAATAAGGATTTGTCAGCTGGAGACAGAAATGTCGGCACCGACACAACATGTTGGTCTTTGTTAGACTTACAGAGTCAGGAGCCTCGCCAACACACGTTCTAATACCGATTTCATATTCTTGCCACCCTGGAATAAATAAACTTGAATTAAAAAAAAAAAAAACCTCAAACCTGGAAGGAGATGCTTCCTTTTCCTGCCAAGTGATTCACGGAGACCACTGGATTCAGTCCATCCCTTTCCGCTTCATCCACGGGATCCTTTCCAATGGATCGCTGGTGGAGGCCCATGTCTCCTGTGCACCTCAGCCATCTTGACTGTGCTCACCTGGGCCACGTCACAGAACGCCGAGTGCAGAGATCCCTGCACCTGGTAAGGCCTGCGCATGCGGGAGGGAGTGAGGGGGGAGAGCAAAAGTGGATGAGTAGGAGAAAACAAATCCTAGTGATAAACCCCACATGCACGTCTTACTTCATCTCCCAGGGAACATCTTTTTGGAACGAAGCTAAAGAGCTGAAATGTTTTATGCCGACAAAGGGACTGATCTCTAAGACTGAGAAGGGAGAGTCAGATAGGACTGTGGATAGCCTAAGGAGGTCAACTCACCTGTGGGTCCATAGCTCAGCTCGGAGAGAGCAAAGAACATCGTGCCAGGAGTCTGAAGACCTGGGTTAGCATTCCAGGTCTGCCACTGACTAATTCTGGGTAAGTCCCTCCTGGACCACGAGCTCCCTGCGAGCAGATCTATGTCTTGTCCATTGCTCTATCCCTAACGCTGGCATGTACGCATATAGGAGATGTCCAAGAAATATTTTTTTCAATGAATGAATGAGTTTCCTTAATGTGATAGCTAAGATTGTGGGGTTCACAACTGAATAAACTAATTTCAATTTCAAATTCTGTCATTTGCTATCAGTTTCTCAACACTCTCAGTTTGCTATCTGGAAAATAGGGATAATAACCATACCTTCCTGTAGCAGGTGCAGCTAATGTTCTGCCCATCCCTCTCCCCATGTCCCCTGGGCACAGCTGAGTTTCCAGCTGGAGCTGACAGCTTCCCACTTTAAACACCTGATCTTTTTCTTATCAGCCGGAGGCTTTCTCTTGCACCCAAAAAGCCTACTTTCCAGAGAGAATTACGCCCCATGTGGAGTCTATGGGTAAATGCCCTAGCCTCTCTCCAGAATCTGGTCAGGCAATTCCGACACGTGTTCTCCGGCAGGACTGAGGTCCAGCACCTACTCATTAGCACACCCTTCATTGGCTTTTCTACATGTTTCACTTTCCCCTAAATAAACTCAGTTGTACCTTCCAAATGAGCTACCTGCACCCAAGTCCTTGCCCCAGAGTCCTCTTCGGGATGTTATGGGCTGAACTGCATCTTCCCCAAATTCATATATTGAAGCCCTAACCCCTCAGTACCTCAGAATGTGACTATACTTGGAGATAAGGCCTTTCAAGAGGAGATTAAGTTAAAAAGAGTTGTTAGAGTGGGTCCTAATCCAGTCTGACTGGTGTTCTTGTAAGAGGAAGAGACACCAGGGGGGCACACACAGAGAAGGGCCCTGTGAAAACACAGGTGAGAACACATTCATGAGCAAGCCAGGCAGAGAGGCCTCAGGAGAAACCAAACCTGCTGACACCTTGGTCTTGGACTTCCAGCCTCTAGAACTCTGAGAACATAAATTTCTGTTGTGTGAGCCACCCCTCCCCCACCCAGTCTGTGGTATTACATTATGGCAGCCCCAGAAGGCTAGTACAAGGGGAAGTCCAAAATAAGAGAGCACCTCATGGAGTCATTATGAAGAATAAATAAGAAGATAGTATGTCTAAAGTATGACTGGAGTAACTCTCAATACCTGAAAGTTGTTGCTATTGTTACTAGTAGTAGTGGTGGTGGGAGGAGTAGGAACCGTAATGTCATCCTCACCATCTATAAAACATAATTGCCCTGCTATAATTCCTCACAGGACAGGGAGGGCAAAGAAAGGAATAGATGTGGAAAGATAAGGGTTTAACGTTCACCCACTCTTTCCCTGAACAAACATACTAGTGCTAACCACGGACACGAGCTAGGTGCTGGAACCACAGAGCATGGCACTGGCCAGGTTTGTGGATCCTAATTGTGTGTGGCTCTTTCTAGTTAAATTCTTTAAAATCAAATAAAATTTAAAATTCACTTCTCAGTCACACCTGTCACATTTCAAGTGCTCAAGAGCTACATGTGCCTAGTGGCTACGGCATTAGACAGCAGGAAAAACATTCCCAACATCAAAGAAAGTTCTATTGGAGAGCACGGGTAGAGAGGAAAAAACAAATTCCTACTCTAAATGACTCAATCAATTACAAATGCCATCCAATAACGATGACATTTCTGGAAAACATACTCAAAAGTCCATGCTGCGGGAGGCTGTTCTTTGCTGCCAAAGGACAGTACAGCGATTCCAGACATACAAATACTGAGAAGAGACTGTTGCTATTGAAGTCGCTGCCGACGTTCTTTCATTCATATAACACGGTTGGATGCCCACTCTGTGAAAGTCCCAATGCTGGACAGCAAGGAACACAAAGTTGGAAGAGCCACAGGTTCCAGCCTTAAGAAGCTCACAGTTGAGTTGGAGGGATAATAGATGGACACGGGCAGCCGCAGTAGAGAGAAGACTGAAAGCAGCATCACACAAGAGATGGCCGTCCTAGCAGCAGCTAGCATGAGCTGAGCACTCAGCACACACCGGTGTGCGGCCAAGAGTTTCATATCCACACTCTCACTGGTTTTCAATAATCACCATGGTAGGTATCGGTTGTTACTATCTTCATTTTACCAAAAAAAGAAAATGAGGCACTTCATTAATCTTTTTAAGGACCATGCCCAGGTTCACAGAGCTTATCAGTAGTGAATCCAAGCAGCCAGATGGGGGCCAATCTTCTAAATCCCAACAGTGTGGCTCATGGTGGGACCTGAACAAGACTGAAATGACGGAACCCCCATTTAGAAACACAAAAGCATATGCCCCACTCCTACACACTTGTCTTAGTTTGGGTTTTCTCCAAAGCAGAGTGAGAGCCAAGGGCTAGGGCGCAAGTGTTTTATTGGGGGAGATGATCTCAGGAGGCAGGAGTGAGGGAGGTAGAAGGGCGGGACAGTGAAGGTGGAAAAACCAACATCATGGTGTATCACTGAGGTCATCGTCCTGAGCAACTGGGAATCACTTCCACACGCACATGACCCCTCCCACAGTTGTCTATCTAAAACACAGGAGACTTTATCCACCAGCTCCCAGACCTCACTGGCCAGCCTCAGTCCTCCGAACACCCCAGGAGCGTTAACATTCCCCCACTTCTAGTCTGCACTGCGTGGCCATGCCAACACCCATGACCTCAGAGCAGACCCGAGGCAGGATGCAGGAAGACACATTACAACCATGCACACCGTGCAGCATGGAGTGAGTCTGAAATCTCCCAGCAGCTACAGACTATTCCGAGGGAGAGGAGGGCATGTGAAACAGGTGTCAGGAGTACCTACCGTATCGCTCAGATTTCTCCCCTTTGGACTGACTTGATTGGTTTTTCCAAGCCCATGTTTGTGGCCTAAGTCATTAGGGATGCCCTGGCCAAAAGAGGACACCCGTATTGTCCTCATGGAGTGTCCAATCCAGTTGAAGTTTATTTCTGACCAGTTTTTAAATTGGAATCTTCCCGGTGTCCACCAAAGTGCTAGGACCTCCACTCGAGAACCACCCACTATTGTACAAACCAGAGTTCCTTTTCTAGTTACACAACTGTTTTCCCAGGAACTGGCTGTGTCCCAGCAGCTACTAAGCATTTTCCTCCCAAACTTTAGTTGGAAGAATTTCATTACTTTAACCTCATTTCAGCTACCAGAAAACATCATGCGCTTCTCCACTGGGCCCAAAACATTACTCAGAAAGAAATGAACATGAGGGAGAGAGGGGAAAACCCACAGCAGCAAAATCATTAGGATTGTCGGTTCTGGAGCCAAGATGCATCCATTGTCATTTCATCTTTCTGCATATTTACCCAAGGCCCTTCAGTTCCACTCTGGGTTCCAAAGTTTGAAGTTTTCTTGAGGGAAGAAGGAAGATGAGAAAAATCTACTTCATTAAAGTCTAAGGTTTTCACCTGAAGTTTGGCAACTTCCTTGCAGCACTGAACTCCAGGGGTGGGATTTCTCATCTGAAATATTTTTTTTTTTTTAAGGGGAAGAGGGGAGGACTCTAAACAAAGTATGAAAATTAAGCACTAAATTAGAATCCAACTTCTATAGGGGCAGAGGAAGAGCAACCTTAAAATACTCGGCAACTTTAAAACTTCTTTGCAAAGGGAGCTGTGATTTGAAGCATTTTGCAGTAGGCGATTAGTGACCCCTGAATTACAAAGAGGTAGGAGGTACAGTAACCCTCAAAGGTCAGATGAAAGAAGACCACTGGATGTGGTCACATCAATAGTCAGGAATTTCTGGCTCTCACTATATTGAGTTCTATTGTATGTCTCTGATAACTCCCCATTGGTCAGCTTCCACTCCTACCCCCATACCATTAGCCTGGTTAAATCCAAAATTCAGAGATTTGTGCTAAAGAGACCAAAGTTAGTAGATTAGATCTATATCCAATTAGCTTATTTTGTTCCACCGTTGAGACTGTCAACCTTTGACATTACCTTACAATGTAGGCCACTGATCAGAATGGAGGTGGATGGATGAGGGGAGCTAGTCCTCAATACCACAAAGATATATGTCTCATCATGGTAGGTCAGGAGTATGGCACATTGTCACCTTCACAGGTTTAAATCTATCTGGGAGGGATCCAGTGAGAGTCTACATTAGGTCTGGAAACCGCCCTTCCAATCACAAGCCTAAGACAGCCCTTTGCCACAGAACAGAAACTTGTAGAAAGCTTGTATCCATATCCACAAAGGCCACTTAACTTTTGGTTAGTGGATATTGTTGACATAACATTTAAATGGCTCTTCAACTCAAAGAACATTCTGATCTTTTTTTTCCCTTTACATGTCACTTGGAATATAGCCCTGTGTGTTTTCCTCTAATCGCCAAACCATTTCTCATGGCAAAAATAACTGCGCCTCAGAAGTTCCATGAAAGAGCAGTAAATCTATAGCCTCCTCACCTAAGAGGTTAAAGAGTGTGAGAAGTTAGCCAAAATTGCATAAATAGTATCACAAATGCAATAAGATAAGAAAAAGAAATGCAATATAAACATTAGAAAGGAAGAGAGAGAGCTATCATTGTTTGCAGGTGATATGATGATTTAACTGGAAAATCAAAGAGAACTTTAGGATTCAGAGGTAGTTCCATCAACATGGTAAAAAGTGAGTATCCAAAATCTATAAAGAACTTATCAAACTCAACACCCAAAGAACAAATAATTCAGTAAAGAAACGGGCAGAAGACAAGAACAGACATTTCTCCAAAGAAGACATACAAATGGCTAATAGACACATGAAAATATGCTCAACATCACTCAGCATCAGGGTAATACAAGTCAAATCCACAATGAAATACCACCCCACACCAATCAGATAACTCCCTAAAATCAACAAGTCAGGAAACAACAAATGTTGGCAAGGATGCAAAGAAAGCGGAACCCTCTTATACTGCTGGTGGGAATGCAAGCTGGTACAGCCACTCTGGGAAACAGTATGGAGGTTCCTCAAAAAGTTAAAAATAGAGCTACCCTATGACCCAGCAATTGCACTAGTAGGTATTTACCCAAAGGATACAAACGTTGTGATCTGAAGGAGCACCTGCACCACAATGTTTACAGCAGCAATGTCCACAATAGCCAGACTATGGAAAGAGCCCACATGTCCAACAACAGACGAATGGATGAGGAAGATGTGGTGTGTACACACACACACACACACACACACACACACACAAATGGAATATTATCCAGCCATCAAAAATGAAATCTTGTTATTTGCAACAATGTGGATGAAACTGGAGGGTATTATGCTAAGTGAAATAAGTCAATCAAAGAAAGACAATTATCATATGATTTCATTCATATGTGGAATTTAAGAAACAAAACAGAGGAGCATAGAGGGAGGGAAAAATAAAACAAGAAATCAGAGAGGGAGACAAACCGTAAGAGACTGTTAACCATAGGAAACAAATTGAGGGTTGCTGGAGGAGAGGGGGGTGGCAACATAGGTAACAGGGTGACGGGCATGAAGGGGGGCACGTGATGGAATGAGCACTGGGTGTTAAATAAGACTGATGGATCACTGAACTCTACCTCTGACACTAATAATAGTTAAATATTAATTGAACTTAAATTTAAATTTAAAAATGTAAATGTCAAAAAAATAAATTAAAAAAAAAAGTGGTCAAAAGGAACATCAGCACTTAAAACTCAGCAGCTTTTCTACACCGAAGCTAACCCATCACGAAATATAATAGAATGATGGGTTCTATTCACAACAGAAATACATTTATGAAACTAGCTAAGAATAATGCTCACAAAAAGTTCTAAAACTTTGTGAAGAAAATAAAGACTTCACTTAAAGTTCCAAAATAAGACTTAAAGCCTCAGGAATTCTATTGCAAGGTATTTTGTCTTTGAGAAAAACAAGTATCGGTGTATAACAATTCATGGTTTACGATGTTCTTTGTAATACAGAAAAATACTTAAATCTTCATTAGTAGATGATTAATTAAATAAACTCTGGAACAATGGTACTAAGAAAAAGATTGAGTACTGACACAGAAAAATCTATAAGATATATAGCTAAGGAGAAAAAGCAAGCTGCAAAACAATAAATACAGAATAATCTCACTATATAAAATATGTACAAAACACAAAGGCATATTTTTCCTCATGAATATACAGAATGCTTAGTATATATACCTATATGTACTATTATATATAACATATATAGAATATATATATAATGGCACCTTTACTTTTATCTATTTGCTTGAATCCACAATTAAGATCATATGTATGCTTAACTAAAAATACTGTATTCACAAAAGGAAAAGGAAGACAAGAAAAACTAAGTGCAGCTCTGTACTCCTTTGTGCCCTCTCAGTTCCCTCCTGCGCTCCTGGTCAGCACCCCCCCAGGGCTGAGTCCTAGAATGCAAAAACTGCAATACCATGGAGCAGGGACTCTTCCTCTGGAATGGCTGCTGGCAGGGGTAGGGGGACCAGTTGACCAAATCTACAAGTTCCTGGTGAGCTGAACCTTGACCAATGGAAAATGGGAGTCAGGAGACTAGGAAAGAATTTCCCTGAGAGGCCAACATCTTCCCAACTCCAGGTGTTTATCAGCTTTTCCTGGCTTGGAATGCCCTCTTTCCCATGTAGATACTTCCTCAGCACTTAGTGCAAAACCTTGTGCAAGGGACCTTGAAGGACCCAAGGAGGCATTAGAGCCATAGTCCTTGTCCTCGTGGCATTTACTAGTACCACTGCCATCTTGCTGGAGAGAGTGGGCAGAGAGGAAGTCCAACAAAGCAAGAGGTGGCCAAGACACAAGATCAGGAAACGGGAGAAGTGATGGGACAGAGGAGGGTCCATCACTCTCAGCTGTGTTGGCAGGTCTAACTCACAGAACCTTCTCAGCTTACCCCACTGGCACTCCTGCCACTTATTATAAACCCCCAATTCCTTTTTTCCTTTTTAATAGGAAGAACCAAATTTTCTAATGCCAGGCACAGTGCTGTGCACGTATTTGTATTATCACACTCAATCTTCACAACAGTGTGGGTGTAATTATTTTCGCCACGGCACCAATAAGGCAACGGAGGCAAGCACGATCAGGTTACCCACCCCGGGTCACAAAGCTTCATGGGCTTAGCAAGTAAGGATCAGCTTCTCCTTATAGAGATGAGGGTGAAGAGAGGCTGTCATAGTCTCAGGGAGACCAAGAGAGGGTCAGCCCAAGGGAGGCCTCCAATGACAAAGACAAAATCCTTGGGAAAGAAGAGAAATTGCTGCTGGTCCTGAAAAAAGAAGCCCCTATGAACCAAAGACTTGCTATTTCCGGTTATTAAACGTGCCCAGCTGCCATAGCAACAGTTCAGGCAGCACTCCCACTGCCTCCCAAGAAAATATTTATGACTTTACTAAAGATACACACTCGACGCTTCATGTAAACAGCGACAGGCATTTTGCTGTCTTCCTGAGAAAGGCAGACTCTGTCTTCCCTTGTCACTTTAAGTGCACGACTCCCAGTAATTCTGCTCTTGGGGCAGGCAGAAGAAGGGGTAAGGAAGAGGCTGGGCTTGAGTTTGGTAAGACTCTAGGGAAGCTTTCTGGTCTAGAGTTTGAAGGCACTTCTCCAGCAAAGCTCAGGATTACACCGAGTAGTCTCCTGCCTGGGTCTCCTCTCCTTCCCCCTGTGCTCTCCATCTTCTGTCACTCCACTGGGACCACAATTCTAAGGGCCTTTGCTCACCAAGTGAGTGCTGTGTGCACTGTGATGATTCGGTCTACGGAGTGCTGGGATAGTGCATATCTGTGGGGGGGGGGGGGCAGCATGGGGAGCTGTCTAGAGCTGGAGTCCCTAGAATTCCATCATGCAGCACCGGCAGAAAAGTATCCTAGGGTAATGAGCTCAAAAAAATTGGCTTTATTGCAAGCCATTGGAATTCTGAATCTGAGCCCCTGAACTGGGAAATATCACATGCAGTGGAAAACAGCGTTAAAAATTGTTGGCTGAGTTTGGGATTGCAGGTGAAGAAAAGGAACTAGAACTGGGTATCTAGTGATGGGAAAAAGGACAGCACAAACTGGCCTGGAATGAGCAAGGCTTAGAGGCAGCAGACGGGGGAGCCCAAGGTCCACTCGAACGGAAGGCCTGAGCAGGCAGGCCATCAGTATGTGGGGCATGTTTTCCAAGGAACTTTGCACAGAGGACTGGCCTTTGGATGAGATCATGATCAAATCCGTGCACCTGAGGAGGCTGGGCCTCAGCGACCAGGACTGTCTCTGCCTGTCAAGCCTCACTCAGGTCCTAAGAGGAAAAGACCAAGGAAAATACTGAATATCTGAGATTTGAACATGTGCCCCATCGTGGTCCCTGCTATTTTTGCCAGTCTGTAATCCTTTCCCCCTTTTTCTGGCAGCTCACCTTGATTTTTGCTGAGCAAACATAAGCCTGAATGTGCACACATGCATACACACACACACACACACACACACACACACACACACACACACTCATAGTTGATTTCAAGTTCAGCCTGACCTCATCCTCGGCTCCAGGAATGAGCGTCGACTTGGGTCTGATCAATCAGACACTATTTTTCACTGGTCATGGGGATTGATTAAAAAGTGAGCCTAGGTATTGCATGGTGCCCTGGGTGTTATACACAAATAATGAATCATGGAACTTTACATCAAAAACTAGGGATGTACTGTATGGTGACTAACATAATATAATAAAAAAATATTATTAAAAAAAAAGAAGAAGATGTGGTCCATATATACAATGGAATATTACTCAGCCATCAAAAAGAATGGGGACATATTATCCCATAGTAGATTTGGTGGCTTGGGACTTGTTATAACTGTAGGACGAAGACCCAACCATGATGCATAAGAACTTTACACTGTGTTTTGCCCTTAAAGCTACTCTATTCTAGGGGAAAAAAAAAAAATCTGTGATTGGATTTCTTGTCTAAGATCATATTTTGGTGCTGTACTGCCCCCTAAGCCTTCTTGAATTAGGTTTAAAAGCTCTTCTGGGGGCGCCTGGGTGGCGCAGTCGTTCAGCGTCTGCCTTCGGCTCAGGGCGTGATCCCGGCGTTCTGGGATCGAGCCCCACATCAGGCTCCTCCGCTATGAGCCTGCTTCTTCCTCTCCCACTCCCCCTGCTTGTGTTCCCTCTCTCGCTGGCTGTCTCTATCTCTGTCAAATAAATAAATAAAAATCTTTAAAAAAAAAAAAAGAAAAGAAAAGAAAAGTGAGCCTAGGAAGGATCTCTCCCTTTTGCCCTGAGTCCATCCCTTTGTACCCTGCTCTGTGCCCCAGGAGGTTGACTAGTATGGACTTCACCAGTATGTCCCCTTGTCTTCTAGCTTCTAGTTAGGTTCTGCTGTTGCCAAATACTGGCAAAAAGCAGAAGGAGGAAGGAGATCAGAGTAAGCTCTGTATTCACCTGGGCTCACTGCAACTGTCAACCAACAGTCATAGCTCCGGCAGACAGCCATTTCTGTTTCCACGCCTAGGAATAATAATAAGATCCCAGTGATATGACCCCGCAGTTCCCTGCACTTTCCTTACACCCTACCCATACATTTGAGAATAATCATTTCCACTCTCCTCAAATCATCCCATTTGAGTGAACTATTTCCTGTTAAGACCCTGACTGGCATAGCAGTAACAGAAGCAGAAACAAGAGCCTTCTTAAGACTTTGGGTGAGACTATTGGGAGAAAGATGTCCTTATATTGAGGATATCATGTGAGCTGAAGATGGTGTGGGGAAAGCTGCCGAGGGATGCAGCCAATGTCGAGAACTGAACCAGCAGGAGGGAGAAGAGGAGAGGGACCCTTTCCTGACACCATTCTATGAACACCTAGATCACGTCGTGCAATGAAGACTGTCTACTCCCTGGACTTTCAGTTATACCAGCCTGGTTTTGCTTAAGCCACTTGGAGTGCATTCTTTCACTTGCAAATGAAATAGTCATGACTTATCCATTATGCTCACATCCATTGTGTGGTCCGGCCTGGATTGAGGGACACATTTGTCCTCAACATGTGACAAGTGTTTGTGACTGTACTTGTACCCAGACATCCTCGGGGAGGTATAAGCAGGCCAATGGGAAAGACGGGAAGAGAGATAAAAGCTGTCAGCACCCTACGGTTCCTAGAAATAGGACCTGGATGTCAGTGCATCATAGAGTTCAACTGCTCTCTATTACTGAAGAGACAAGTAAGGTCAAGAGACATGACACGACAAAGCCAGAATTAGAAGTGGGGCTTCTGCCACCCAGAGCCACGTGGAATGGAAACTATTTTCCTCTGAGCCCAAATGTCAAACACAAACAACTCACAGAAGAAAGCGCTTGTGGTTTGGAGCCACCACAAGAGTTAAGCGTTTGTCCTTGAAACTTCTAAAAAGTTCAAGTTTTCCAAGACAGGTTGGCTCCATATTTCCAGAGTTGAAGCACCAGAGGGAGAGATGGGGACTCCAACATGGAAAAATCCGGTATTGGCTTCACAGGCTAAATGGCTTCCAGTCCGCAGGGGGCTTTTAAGAGGTTAGGAGTGTGTCAGGAGACAAAACCCAGCACAATCTAATTTCATCTTGGTGACTATGACTCTGTGTGCTACAAACAGTTCAAAGGAGGGGGAAATAAGTTAATTTTCTGCTTTTGTTTTTACCAACTGGACATGTAAAAATAAATAAGACCTGCTTACTAAGGTGAAATATTACTTAAAACCAGGGGGCGCCTGGGTGGCTTAGTCAGTTAAGCACCTGCCTTAGGCTCACGTCAGGATCTCAGGGTCCTGGGATCGAGCCCCATGTCGGAGTGGGTGTTGGGGGTCCCTGCTCAGTGGGGAATCTGCTTCTCCCTCTCTCTCTGTCTCTCCCCCCCACCCCAGCTTGGGCTCTCTCTCACTCGCTCTCTCTCACTCAAGTAAATAAATAAAATCTTTTAAAAAAAGAAATATTACTTAAAACCATATGGAATATACGATGAAATGCCACAAAGTTTTGCTTTTTTTCTCCTTTACAGCATTCTAACTAGATGATGAACCCCAAGTCATAATTTTCAACCTCTAATTAAAACTGGAAAAGGCTCTCAGGACCAAATATTAGAATTTTCTGGATTTGAGGCTATAGTTCTACAGCCTCTGCAGAAATGTGCATGAATATGTGGGAAAAAATCATATGAAGCATTCACCAAATTCAACACTAATACACATTTAGAAAAGAATCCCAGCAAAATTGGAATAGGAGTCTTCTTAGATGTGATAAAGCTAATCTCCTGAAGTCCTATATCCAATATCATACTTAATGGTCAAATGTGGAAAATATTTGCATTAAGGTTATGAAATATAAGAAGATACGCATTATTATGGCTTCTGTATCATATTGTTTTTCAGAACCTAACTGAAATAATAAGACAAACAAAGGAAAGAGGAGAAAGATTGAAAAGAAGGTCGCAGAACTATTAAAATTTGCAGTCAACATGTTCATCCCCTCCCAGAAAAAAAACCAAGGGAAAAATGGTGAAATTATTAGAACTCTAATGATAGAGTCGTATTTAACACCAGCAATGACCAAATTAAAATAGAAAAAAAAATCAACTATATGAGCGTGTGAATATCTGCACATGTGGGTATGTTGCCGATCTGCCCTTTTACTAGTTACGGAGAACTGGACACGGTACTTCATTTCTGATCCCCAGTTGCCTCATCTGTAAAATAGCTTTTAAAATATTGAGCTGCTACATTTGAGAGTTCCTAAACATACATATGTTTCCCTTAGGGTGAAGTCTGAAAGGCAGTAAGTGCTCCATATTAGATGCCTTCTCCTTGAAGACCACTGGTCATATGGCTCTTCATGATGCTTGAAAAGAGCTAAATACATGCATTTAATCATTGAAGAAAACATTCTGTTCAACTGTCAGAGAAACTACCCACCTCATCCCTGCTTCAAGCCACCACCCAACTGCTACCAAGGAAGAAGAGGGAGATGTAAGTCATCTGGAGTTTTGTTCAATGGCTAACGTGGGGAAAACACCAAGGCTCCTCAGGCTCTCTATTTCACGTTACTCTGATGGCAATGTAACTGCTCTTGAAAAGGACTTACCTACTGAGCAAGAAGGATACTCTCTTTTGCTCTCTGTATTTGTTCCGCGGTATTTGAAGTTCTGCGTAGGACCCAAGGAAGGATATTTCAGGGGCCTATGAAATGACTGTGGCTTTAATATACAAAGGAAAACTTAAAATTTGAATTTAATAAATATTTAATTAAATGTCTATAAAATCTAATATTATGCCAGCTTTTTTAGTAGCTAGGTTTCATTAAAAATTTTTCACTTTATATAAAAGCAACATTTCGGTTAGATTTTTCTCACTGTATGAGTAGGAGTACATACTCCAGGAATTGATGTGATCACTGCCGATAAATTCTAAATTGGATTCCAAGGAGCCAAATCATTTTAAAGGCAAAAATAATTTCAAAATCCTTCCAAAAAATTTTCAACAGAGAGTAATATTGAACATTAGATTTCATGCTTTTTATTTTTAATTTTTTTTTTTAGAGAGATTTTATTATCTATTTGAGAGAGAGACAGAACACAAGCAGGGGGAAGGGGCAAAGGCAGAGGGAGAAGCCAACTCCCCACTGAGCAGGGAGTCCAACACTGGGCTCCATCCCAGGACCCTGAGATCATGACCTTAGCCAAAGGCAGACACTTAACCTACTGAGCCACCCAGACGCCCCAGATGTGACGCTTTTTAATTGATCAGATAAGATGTAAGAATAGTTGGTGATGGGTAGTAAGGAGGGCACGTATTGCATGGTGCACTGGGTGTTATACGCAACTAATGAATCATCGAACTTTACATCAAAAACCAGGGATATACTGTATGGTGACTAACATAATAAAAAAATATTATTATAAAAAAAAGAATAGTTCAGTTACAAAAGGAAGAGTTGGCTGAGGGTTTGTGAAAGAGTTAGAACAGCCCCTAGCAAATCATCTCTCTTAAATTGAAAGGTATTATAGGCAACTAATGAATCCCTGATCATTACATCAAAAACTAATGATGTACTATATGTTGGCCAACTGAACATAATAAAACTAAATAAATAAATACAATTATTTTGGTGCTACTGAAAGAAAGAAAGAAAGAAAGAAAGAAAGAAAGAAAGAGAAAGAAAAGAAAGAGGGAGGTATTGGAAAGATCAAAAAGTATTCCAGGAAATGGTGGGCAGGAGGTCCAGCACATATATCAGAAAAATTACAGCCCCATAAGTCCTCCTCTACACCTTTGCTCAGGAACCAGTTACACTGCCAGCCTCATCAGCTCTGTGGCTTATGCTATCTTCTTTGCTTTCCTCAAGTCTGTCCCGCTCACCAAGTAAGACAATAAAATCCCCGAGGTCAGGATTCATACCACTGTCTCTTTTTATCTCACCTTGGGACATGTAGCAATCACTCAGTATGTACTTCGGAAGCTGAAGATTAAAAGAAGCAAGCACTTTCGAGCACATATTAAAAACAAAACAAAAACAGATCCTTCCAAGATCATTACTAACGACATATAAAAAGACTCTGAAACTTCGAATTGTAAAACACGGCTGTGAAATTACATTTTCACGAACATCTATTGTGTCTTTGTTCTGTGCCTGAAAATATGTTTCTCCCTGGGATATTAGCATATAACAAATAAATCCTAAAGTACCTTATTTTCCTGCCCAAATGCAGTACTTAACTCTGGTTGATTTCTTAGCTAAAATTACTTACAGGAAGAAAAGCTGCCTAAGTATCTTTGATTATTCTGGAATATCTGAGCCCTATCAAACAGTGCCAACCGTGCTGCAGAAAAAAAAACAAAACACACCTCAAATGGCACTGTATTTAAATATGATGATGTTTCACAGTTTGTTTTTGATGAAGAAAACAATAATTATTATTACGTATATGGATTCCCACCTAAGGATTAACCTTGCTCTATGGAATTCATAACTCTGGTAGTTTTAGCTGTGCTTTTCATAAGAAGGGAAAATCCAGCACCGAACAAGTAATTTGCTATAGTTTACGTCCTCCCCCACCTCTGTGAGAGAAGGAGTGTCAATTTTCCAGCTATGATTTTCTAAGCTTTTTGTTTCTAAAGAGGAATTTACCTGAGCTCCTAGAGGGAAGAGATGTGTGCTTACAAACCCATGTCACAATGCCCCTGACCATGATTGCAATTGAAACATGTCTTTCTTTCTTTCTTTCTTTCTTTCTTTCTTTCTTTCTTTCTTTCTTTCTTTCTTTCTTTCTTTTCTATGAAAACAAGTCAAGAATAGTCTCAGGCTTCTGCTAGAGAATAGGAAAGAGCCATTGTATCAGCTGTGGTTCCAATACCGCTCCCCAGCGCCAAACCCCAACAAACAACATCCATCCAACCAGAATGGGAATTTTCACAAAAGATGGAGAACTGAGGTACCATGACCTGGGTTGTTGGAGTCGTTTAGGAAACCAGGACAAAGAAAGAGGGGTTTGTTCTCTTAGCTCAATTGTGCCTCCTGAGCTCTGTGTTCCAAAGAATAACCTCTCTTGATCAGCTTCCAACGAACTCCAAGATCTCCCAGCCCAGCCTGACACTTGGGATACCTGCAACTCCTCTGAGCTCAGTGGTGTCCAATCAACTCACCACCATGGGGATTTCTCATTCTCTTACTCCTTGGGATCCGCTAAGATTTCCAAGATGGTGTTCGTTAAAAAAAAAAAAAAAAAAAGCAGCACTGATTGCATCCAATTAATTAATTTTCACTTCTAATTAAACAGACACAGATAACCACCAAGCAGCATGTCTCAGCAGCATGGGATAAGCAGGGATACCACATTACCACACTGAGTTGGTCTAACTACAGCCCAAAAGAAATAATTCTGAGGTCCCCAACACATTGCTGTTTCTGCAATGCTAGTGCAGGATGCTGACTGGGTTTTCTGAAATATAGAAAATGACTTAGAAACCCTGAGTTTAGGAGCACTGCCTCAGAGTCCCCACATGAGACTGCTGGGGGTGCATTCTACAGGACTCACGTGAGCATTGCCACCTCTCCCTCACAGTAGGTATCCCAGGGGCTAAATCTGTGCGGAGGAATATATTTCAAGATTTTACTGCGTATTAAGCATTGTACTGAATGCTTTACAAACATTGTTTGAAACAACTCTATGAAGTAGGTATTCCATCATTCATTCATCTACTAATTCAACAAAAATTTTTAGAGCACTTATCATATACAGAGTGCTGTCTGCGCGGCTAGGAGCACAGTAGTGGGAAAGACAGATGAAGTCTTTTCTCTCAAGAAGTACACATTCTAGAGACACCTGGTTGGCTCAGTCAGTTAAGCGTCTGACTTTAGCTCAGGTCATGATCTCGGAGTCCTGAGATCGAGCCCTGCATGGGGCTCCGTGCTCAGCTGGGAGTCTGTTTCTCCCTTTCCCTCTGCCTCTGCCCCTCTCCCTGCTCATGCTCTCTCTCTGTCTCTCAAATAAATAAAAATCTTTAAAAAAAACAAAAGTGCACATTCTAGTCTGGAAATATAGACAACAATGCACTGGGAAATAATTATTCAAGCAAATCAAGAGGACGATACAATAGACAAGGAAAGGAGGCACGATTTAGACCACGTGATTAGCAAAATTATCACCGAGGCCCTGACTTTTGATCTGAGACCTTAAAGTATGAAACCTGCTTTGCCAAGTGGGAAATTGAGGTTCAGAAAGGTTAGGCAAAGAGCTCAACATCACATAACTTCTGAGACTGAGTAAAATTCTAACCTCCAGTTGTCAGTCTCCAAACCTGTCCGCTTTCCACTGCGCCCTGTTGCCTCCCAAGAGGACCTGATAAACACCCCAACTCTACTCTACATCGACGCTGTTGTACCAGAGGTTTCAGCCTAGCTAGGGTGTATAAAGAGGAAGACGTTGCCAAAAAGAGAGATGAAGACAAAGAGATAAAATGTGTAATCATCCTCATTTATGATTAGATAAACCACATCCGGTGGTAAGGGATCCACATTTAATTTTTCTTTCTTCATTTCCTTCAACCTTCCTAATTTTCCACCAAAACCAAAATGTTCATTTTTTTTCCTCAAGGAAAGTAATAAATGGAGTTCTGATTTAATCTCTAGATACCATAGATTTTTAGAGTCTATTTTTTAGGACATGAAAGTTATATAACATGTCCTCAGCAAAGTCTAGATCTCTATCCCCCCCATCTCCATAAAGTAGAGATTCATTAAAAAAAATTTTTTTTTCCCAAAAGAAAAAGGGTTCTTGTTGGCTGATTGGGTAGCACACAAAAAAGCCTTGATTACAAATGACATCCGAAGAGTTTCTCTCTTCCACTTGGTCCTTTCCTCTGAGTGATGAGGTGTTCATTCAGGACACTTCTAAGAGGCCGGTCCGAAGGCAGCGAGTTATCTTGATTGATTGTTCACAGGACACTTCCTAGAACAGTTTTATTGAATCTGGGGTTTACTGAAGCTGAAGCACCCAGCTATCTTTGAGGCCCACAGGGGGAAAAAAATTTCTTCCAGTAAATGAAGGGCTATTAGCCCAGAAAGTGGAGCAGGTAAGGCACTGCCTTCAGGGGAGAACAAAGCCTCAGCTCCGAGCTCACAGGAAGGGACTAGAGCTCGATTTAAGGAAGCCAACTCTGTTAAAAACGTGGAGGAAACATTATCAGGAAAGCTTAATGGCGGCTTCTCCTGTTTCTCTTTCAAAATGGGACAGCTATTAATCTCTCTGATGTGCAGGTAGAAAAGCAAGCCATTCAGTTTCACAGTAGCCTAATACAAAGAAGGTCCAGAAACCCAAGACTCCTGAAAGAAAAGGTCACTCCTACATGGTTCTTCCATGATGGTCTTAATGATCTCCCCTTACGGGACCCCCTTAATGGTAGGCTGCTGCTAATACTACAATATGGTTGGTGGTGGCATTTATGGAAGTTTAGCACCTAGGCTTTGGAATCAGACAGATGGGCTCTTGGCTCTCCCACATGATAGCTGTGACATGGGCTTTTCATGAAAGAAGAGTGGGCTCATTGTTTCTCCAGGGCCTTGAAAAAGCAGTATGTTCTTCTCCAGCCAAACAAACGAAAAGAGAATATAATTTTTAAAATGATAGCCAAGATTTCAAAATCAGAGGTAGAGAGAGAGAAAGGATGAGGAGGAGGGGGAAGAGAAGAAAAGCAGAGAGAACAAAGAGAGAGAAAGAACAGCCAGAAATCTAGAACTGCAAGGATGGCTGAGGACGTGTAGACCGGCACTCATTGTAGCATTGGTGGCATCAACATTTCCCAGAAATGTTCAGCAAGTCTTAGTAGCTGGGATAACATGAGTTTTACATGTCATCTAAACCTCAGAGTCTGTGAATCGAAAAAGTATCCTTTCAAGCTCCTCTTGCTGATCAGTACGTTTGCTGACAAAAACACATAGTAGACATTGGGGCTGACTTTCCAGGAGCCTCTCCACAGGTGACAAGGCATGGCAACTCCATCTCTGTGACCACTGAGGACTCCAGGAACCTCTTCCTGATGGAGAGAGGCATTTGGGGCTTGTGACCAAGAAGAGTTTCTTCCACACACTGGACTGAGTAAGGAATCATAACCCAGTGGCTGCCAGTAGACATGAGGGGAGCTAGCCTATGAACAGAGTCAATACTTGGAGAGTAAAAGCCAGTGGACCTCAGAGAAAGGGGACCATGTCCACCTACATACGGACCTCTCATCAGACATAGAATAAATGCATGTCTCACTATCACATCAATTCAGGGAATTTTCCTTACAATACTCTGCCTTACAAAGTAGCAATGTGTATTAGTGTATTAAAGGCTCTATAAAGTCCTGTGATAAAGAAAGCTGTCTGATTCTGTGTTTTGCTAACCAAACTTTCCAGAGAAGCCCCTTTCTTTCAGCACCTCTTAACGTGCCAGAGCACATGTGATCTTTGAGACCCAGTGCGGTGGCGTTCAATGACTTTAGCTTGGATCACCAACCCTTCCTCAAACACAAAAACTATCTCCAGCGACCTCTATTTCCAATGGATAAGGTCTTCAGACTGAAGATCTGCTGTCTCCTCTGTGTTCTTCTGTCTTTAAATTTTCACACCCTTTATGCTTCACTCACACTTGTGCAGGACAGAGGGCTTCCAGACGCACTCACTGAACACGAGTTCTACTACTAAGATTTGTACTCATCTTAGACAACTCGTATGCATGCCTACTACCTTCTACTCTACTCCCTTCTTCCTTATACTCTTTTTCTTTTCATATATATATATTTCATTATACTCTTTGGCACACGTTCTAGCCTCTGAACCCCCGTATCTGCTAACGTGCTACTTCCTCAGGTATGTGGCTTTCTGGTTTGATTAGGTGTCATGGACACTTACTGCTTTGTCCCACACAGTGTCTCACCTCCCACACGGTTGTAGAAGTTATTTTCTTCCCTCTGTTCCCATCACTGTAGTTACTCATCCTCAGCCAACCACCATCCTTCCCTGGGACCTTTCTTCTCTCTCTCTCTCTCTCTCTCTCTCTGTCTCTCTCGCTCTCTTTCTCCCCACCACTCAGTGACAGAGTGTCAGGATATGAGCTAGCGTCAGCTGACACCCTGTGTGAAAGGAAACCACTTTGCAATGAGAATGGATGAAAGTTATACTAAAAACAGCAGAGGCAGAGAATTAACTAGCCTAAAATGTCAGTGGTATTGAAGTTGAGGAAGCCTCACATGAATAACCCTCACAGCACATTGCAGGCTTGTGGACCTCCTTGTTACCTCCTGCCATATTCTTAATCCATGCAGGGAAGTGCCCAGTCTTATTCCTACTGCTGCTTTCCAATTCAAATCTAAAGAAGACACCTTTAAATGTCTGTGCAAGGTATGTGCAATAAGCAAGCCTTTTTCTTTCTGGAGTTCTCAAATTTTGATTGCTGGAGCAAAGCTCATGTCAACACTAATACCACTTAATTTCAGAGCTGTCCTTATAGTTGGAGTTTAGAGCCCATATTCTCCCAGATCATAAGGTCAGATATCTGTTGTAAGGAGGAAAACACAAAACACACTATTCAATAGGACCCTTGGCAAGAGAAAATGTCCTAGAATGTTCTAGGGGTGTTGAGGGCTTAACACGAAAACATTGGGGAGTCATGAAGCCTTCTGGTTTGTGAAACTTTGAATGCTTCTAGAATTAAAAAGGAAGCAGTGATTGGTGTTATCCCCCTGCCATATCTCCCTCTAAAAGTGACACATAAGAAGCTAAGACAGGGGATAAAAATCCCTCCCCTTCTCTACAGTGTGGCCAAAGTTCATGACTAGGCTATAAAATCAGATTTGCTGAAGTAGATGCTAGCTGGCACTTCTGGAAGTTAGTTAAAGTTGGGGCAGAGGAGAAGAAAATGGGAAAATATTGCCCTATACAAGGGTAACAGTAGCTGCTATTCAATAAGGGTTTCTAACATGCCAAGGATTCTCCATGTATTTTGCTATATTATATGATTTCACCTTTACAAGCCTTTACAGGCCTGTGAGACAGCTGCCATCATCCTTATTTTATAGGTAAGGAAACTGAGGTTCAGATGGTGAATTAACTTAAAGGTAACACAGCTGATAGAGCCAGTATTGGAATTCGGCATATCCGACTTCAAACCTGAGTTCTTAAACACTACTACATCACTAACGCTTTGTCAATATGCATGGAGCCACATCATTTGGAAATACAACAGTTACAGTAAAACAGTGTCTTCTAGTAACCAGTGGTTAATGAGGACCTGGAAGGTCACTGAACACCCACAAGTGGGTCCACCTTCTCCTAACGTGCAGTGTCCTATGATGCTGGGGAGGCTGGTAAGATTGACTTCTATATGACATTTCATTTCATTTCATTTTCAAAGATAACTTTGCCAACCTAGCTCAGCGAGTCTCAACGTACAAGTCCGGTGAAGACACTGCCTCCAAGAGTCACACTTGAGCCTGAGGAATTTTTCAAGTTTGAAAAAGTTCATATCCATGTTATCACATAATTTCACAAATTATAAAGTGAAGAAAGCGACATATCCTTTTTTGTAATGCACACCACAGAAAGTAAAATTTTCTTGCTAGAGGATATAGACAGAAGATAGAACAGTGACTCTCAAGGGAGAAAAATGGAATATCAAAAATCCTGGGCTTTAGCCACAAGAGACATGTTGGTTGGAAAATGGGGAGAAATCCTCTTGTTGACACTCAACCCTCTGTTGGTTCGCAATCTGGCCCCTGTACACACAGGTCAAGAAGAGACCAAAGAAAGAGGCAGGCCATTCCAGAGGGGTTGGCAGCAGGTTTCATAAGCAAGGGATGAGGCTTATCCTGAGTGGCTTCAAGATGAGTAGATCCCCAAGCTACCCCATCAGAATCTTAAAGTTCGTAGAGAGACTAACTGGGTTCAGTCACATGTACCATGCAGGTGGTCTCAACAGCACCTTTCTCTCTCAGCACTGTGTTCTTGAAATAGCCCCCGCTGTGGGAACAGTGGGCAGACCGTACATTCCAAGGAGAGAGAAAGTGAGGAGCTTCCAGTTGACTGGGTCAGCTCACAGTTCAACCAGAGGCCACATCCTTTCAATGACCTCCTCCAACACCCTGGCAGGTCATTTCCTCTAATCAGGGCATATTCTGTGAAGGGGAGAGAAGTGGAGGAGAGAGGGAGGAACAGAGCCAGGAGCACAGAAGAATAAAGGGAACAAGGAGGAGAGAAAAGAGAGGATTCTCCATATTTGCTCCTCAGAGGAAGGCCATATCAACTTGAAGTCTCAACTCAGAGACACATTTCCAAGACACTGATCGGAACAAACTCCAGGTATACAAGGGAGGAGATAGGCACTCTAGATTGAGTCAGGATTACCAGGCTTCAAACTGAGTTAAAAGGCTGGTGAAATAACGACACTCTGCAATAGCCCTTCACTCCCACCAACCTGTGCTCAGAGCTCTGTGCTCCCTCTCCTGCTGACCTCAATCAGTCCACCAATCAATCAACAAAAAGAGCCAATCCCCAGCCCTCCTCTCTCCCACTCTACCCCAACACTCACAGGCACAAACAACTTTGGGGTAATAAAAAAAAAAAAAAAACCTCTGAGCAGAGTTTAAGGAATTTTATCTTTCCCACATTCTATGTTCAGAGAATGTCACATACCTGAAAAAAAATTACAGATACACACAAGTCAACCGTATTAAAACAAACATGAATGAACATTTGGAATGTGTTTGTTGTTTTGAATATTGGAAGAACTGACTAGTTATTTTTCCAACTATAATTTATTTTGTTGATGCAGGATTTGACCAATAAGAAACACAAATACTTTTTTTTTTAATTGAGCAGGACTATATTTACCAGATTTCTCAGCATGTGTCTTATTTAATCCTTACAACAATCTGGTGAAGCATTATCATCCTCATTTTATAGGAATAAAGATAAAGGAAGGAGAGAAGGAAGGAGAAAAAACTTGGACAGCAAGTAGTTTGAACGCAGGAACCAAGAGGCTAAATTAGGAGCACCTAGGTGGCTCAGTCGCTTAAATGTCGGACTTTTGATTGTGGCTCAGGTCATAATCTCAGGGTCATGAGATAAAGCCCTGCACTGGGCTCTGCACTCAGCACAGAGTCTCATCCTGGAAAAAAAGGAGACTCGTCCTAGAAAACATTATAATGTAAAGAAAATTTCTTCAGGCATCCGGTTTAAAAAGAAAAAAAAATTAAAAAAGATGACCCATAAATATACAAAATTATTCTGGCCTCAAAAATTTATTCTGTAACAAGAATATTAGAAGGAAATGAAACAGTAATTATAGCTTTGAGAAGGAAAAGTTGTAAATTATAACTACACAATTTTATTCCCTTCTTTTCATACATGATGCTGTCCGGGTGGTGGGGGGGGGAGTTATGTGGAAGCTCCAAAAATATACCAGCTATTTACCTTTGCTTAAAAAACTCCTTGAAACGGTCTTGCAGGTGACCAAGAATTAAATCAAAATTAAAATAATCAAGAGTAATGCTATCAGTTAGGGCATAAATGACTTGGGCTACTGGCTAGTAGAACTCCCAACGAGCATAACGCCCAACTTACAACAGGAGTCCTGAGGAGAATTCTCTGCCAGGACAATCCCACTGGATTCTACTGGCAACCTTAGGACATCTGGGAAAAAATGTGGAACACTTGTATGTTCAATTACTATGATATCTGGATAAAGCTAACGGTAAAAATATTTCTTATATTGCCGTGAGAAAAGCCTTAGTGTCAGGCATTAGACATTTCTCCGGAAAAGACCTCCCCTTAGACAGGCTTTCCATCACACTCAAAAATCCCATTAAATATTTTTACCAATGTGGGGAAAAAGAAGAAAATACACAAAAATATTCCACGTATTCATCTTTAAGTAAAGGCATTTCATTTTCATGTTCCTGTGTTTTCCGAATTTGCTTTAATAAACCTGCACTACAGTGCTCTAATGAAAAAACCTTCTAAAATATGGGACTACAAAACAAGTTTTAAAAGTACAAGATTGAGATTCTGGGATTCTGCTCACATTCTGAGATTTGAAGGTCCTAGTTTCAAAAAAAAATAAAGTGATGGCTCTAAAAACACAGTGCAGTCTTCACTTTAATAAGTGGACCTAAATCGTGCATTTCAAAATATACCAGATTTTCATTTCATTTCATCCCATGAACAAAGATTTAAAAAAAAAAAACAAAAACATACCTTCAGGGAAAAACTTTTATTTAAACATGTTTCAACTATCAGTGATAATAGAAAAGGAAATATTTATGAGCCTGAGTCAAAGAAAGAGAATTCTTTCACGTTCTTAATGAAAGATACTTTTTAAGGAGAATTAGCTAAAGGGAAAAAATTGCACAAGGAGTTGAAGAGAAAAATAAATTATTTATCGGCTCTCCTGCAGCGCCTTCTACACTTCAGCTATGCATCAAAAGGTGCCCAAGTGAGCTAATTTCCGTAACACATTTCCATTTAGAATTACATCGTAGGTTTCAAAACACCCTTGTTCTGTGTGCGTGTTCCATGTGTGAAAAGGTATTCAGGTACAATGCTAACCCCAATCATATAACCAGGGCTCTCTTTACAGGGTAAATGTTTTCCTGGAAAGATGTACATAAATCAAATTATATTTGAAATGAACTTGGGAATTCATGCTACAGTGAATCCTTTGGGAAACCAAGAATCCTTGAAAAATATGAAAAAAAAAACCCACTACGTTATCCATCTGGCAAGCTTAAATGTTTTTCATATTTGCTTTCTTTCAAAGGGACATGTTTGGACAATATGCAGAGCAACCCCTGATAAAATCTGTTACTTACATTAAAGATTAGAATTTTCAATTTAAGAACAAAGAACATTTGACTAGTTAGAACAATTTAAGTAGAACTAAAATAAAACATATACCCAAACCCAGTAGAGTAAGCAATACTTAAATCTGTTTCCCACGCTAAGAATTGTCATCATACAGCTAATTTAAGACCGGATTTGCCCCTTTATTTTAATTGATGGCACCTGTAAGTCAATTGTCATTATTGGGAGCTGTATGAGTTCCAGAGAGCTTTAAAAGGGTATTTTCAGACCACTCATGTATTTTTAAATATTTAATCTAGAATTCAGAATATAATTTGCCTCGTGCGTTTGACGTTTTGTCAGAGAAAACACAAATGCTTCAAAACAAAGATAATATCAATTGTGATTACAGCAAATTAGAATCACATCTTCAGTCTCCTCCCCTGCGGTTGTTTTGGGACTAAGACAAACACAGCTCAAGAAATTAAAGTGCAATAACTAATTTGCCTTGACGTTGAACAAGAAACACTGAAGGAGGCAAAATTACCCTGAGTTACCTGAACCAGGACTGCTGCTTCCTCAGTTGAGCTGAGGGCTATCACCTACACTGGAAGCCGGGGGGGGGGGGGGGGGGGCTGCTTTTGGATTGGGGAGACCACTCCACGGTGCTGCAAATCTTTATCTGGAACACCCATTGAGGCCTAAGGGTGACCACTTCCTTGGGGCGGATAACATGACATAATGTATAAGTGGGGAAAGAATGCTGACCTTGTTATACACAACAACGGCTATCATGTGTTATAATCCTCTACTGGGGCTCTTCGTGGGCTCCTCTGCATATTTTACCTCATTTGTTATTCACAGCATTGTTCTGATGAGGGTATTACTATCTCCATTTTACTCACAAGAAAACAGAGCTAAATTAATGTGATCACACAGGTAGTGGATGGCAAAAGAGAGTTTTTCTCAATCATGTCTGAGTCCTAAAGCCAGGATTTTCCCATATACCGAGCTTAAAAGGATTGAAATGATCAAGAATTTATGCCAGTTGTGGGAGCCAGCCTCCAAGATGGCCCCAGGGATCCCAGCTTCTTGGTATTCACACCCTTGCATAGTCTCCTCCCACACGGCACCAGGGTTGATCTCTACGACCAGTCCCATAGGGCAGAAGTGATAGTGTATGCTTTTTGATATTAGGTTATAAAGACCATGCCATGCCTTTTGGGTTCAACTCTCTGATTTTTTGCTCCTGGGGAAGCAAGCTGCCAGGTTGTGAACAACCCTACGAAGAAGCCCACTGGTGAGGGAATAAAGCCTCTGGCCAATAGCCAGTGAGTAACCAAAGCATGCCAGCAACCACATGAGTGAGCTTGGAAGCAGATTCTCTGGCCCCGATCAATCCTTGAGATGACTGCAAATCTGGACGATGGCTTGACCACAACCTCATGAGAGACCCTGAGACAAAAGCAACCATTTAAGCTCCTCCCAAACTCCTGAGCCTAAGCAGCTGTATGCCACAATGTTAGCTAAGCTGGTCAGTGTTAGGGTAACTGGTTTCACACATAACAAACACACCAATGTACTTGCACTTTCATGAAGATCATAGAGATACAAAACTTTATCTAACATAGTGTACTAATGGTACTAAATAACACGCAAGAAATTTAAAAGCATAAGGATAACACGGCCCCAGCTTAAGTAATTACGAGCTAGAAGGAAAGAGGAAAACATATATGTAGGTAGACCACAAACATTTTCAAAAATATTTCTGCAGTTTTCTCTTGGGCTTTTCCATATACAGTATGTTCTCCCTAGTTAGCCCAAATGATCTAACAGATGCTTTGGGGGTATTAGGATTATTACAGAAGAGCTACAAAAAAGAAAGAGAGGGTTATAATTAAGCTTCTTAAATTCAAAATAGCATTTTTTTTGCAAGATAATTGGTTATAAGCCAGACGTTGTTGAAAATGAAACAATTTTCTAAATCCTTTTAGCTCCCATTTAACATATCAAGGGCTAGTCTTGGCGTATTAAATCATAGACTTTCTTCTATAATGTAGAGAGCATAACTTTCTACCTATGTTGGCTACTCCAGGCAGAAGGAAGATATGACATGGGAGAAGAAAAGGAAAATTCAGTAGATAGTGGACACTGTGATGGTCTTCTAGACCCATGCTCTTCAGGACTGAAAGCCCTACCTTCCCAACTGCAGAGAGTACCACTGACAGACAGCCCTCTGCCATCAGCCTTCAGAAAATGTGTCAGCCAAGGGTCACCCTGCCCAGGCTATGCCTCCTTTGCAGGCCAGATCCCATCTGATAACTGGAAGATATAAAGCTTGGCCCTCTTGCTTCAACTCAGGACAACTCCGAAGGGCCATTCCTGGCTTCCCATAGGGCTGGCTGGGGCCACTGAGACCACGTCATAGCATAGCTGCTCCCTGTGCTCAGTCAGGCTTCCTTCCTCTGCAGCCACAGGTGGTGATCCCTAGAGGACTCCCTAATAAACCTTCTGCAAACTAACCTATAGCTCGGTGTCTGCTTTCCAGAGAACACAACCTGTGGCTCTGTGGAACGTGGATCCAGTGGAATGTGGGTAGAAGGGTGGGGCTGGTTCTACAGCATCAGAGGTGTCCTGAACCACAAAGTCCTACAGTGGAAGGAGCTGCTAGACACATTATTAGAAGCTGGCCTCTTACTCAGCTCAGTCTTTGGGACCTAGGAGATCACCCTGCAGGCCATCATCACCAACACAGCAAGCCCCAACACAGCCAGAGGATACAGTGGGAGAACCAGGCAAAGAGAAGACCACATTTCTTCTCCTGAGTTTTCCTGGGTTTCAGTGTGGGGAAATGCTAAGCTGAGAGCCAACTGACCAGCCATGGAGCCTGCCTAGGTCAGGGCGAGGCATGTAGGAAGGGAATGCTCAGATTAACGGCCAAGTAATGGATCCCCCAGAGTTTCAGAGGTTATCTCCAGCCCGAGATGCCAAAGGGAAGGTAAGGTGGAAGATAAAGAAAACAAGGCCCAGGCTGAGCTGGAAAAGAGGAGATGTAGGTCTTCAGCAGCCACTAGCAGTGGCTGGGAGCAGAAGGGCCAGGTACAGCACCTGAGCAGGAAACCCACGGCCAGAGAGCCCGTTTTCCCCCCGCACCTCTCAGGCTTCCTTCCCCATGTTCTTTGCCATGGTATTGGAAAGGAAGACAGAAGGGGGTGGTGGAAGTCTAAAGATTGGTGTATTTAGCTAAGTCATCCAAGCAGAGACAGCCGTCAGCCTCGGGAAAGGTGATATGAATTCAGGGGTGATTGGAAGGGTCCCATGAGACACTGTAATTGAAAGTGTTTTATAAATAGCCAAGCATATTACAAAGCGTACATTTATAAAATGTATTAGGTTATCAAGATACCTAACCTCTTCTCTTTGGCATTTCTAAATCGCGCAGAGAGATCTGTCTTAGTCCATCATCGCTGAGGCCAGGCTGCCCCATCCTGGGGGTTCGTCTCTGGCCTATTTGGCTCTCGCACTGAACCCCGTCTTACAGATTAGCCCTCATCAGTAATGAGGAGGGTATTTCAGGCCCCATCTGTCATTCCCTTATTTTATTTCTCAACCTGATCGCAGCTCAGACAGGGAAGAAGGTCAGAGACCCAGACAGGCAGCCCATATTTAAAGAGTGATCTTCCCATTTCCTAAAAGTTTACTTCTCAACTAGGAAAGACTACCGACGACCAGTTGTCCACCCAAAGCAGCGTTTCTCTCGCTGAGCTCATCTGCCTCCAAACCACTGGGAAGGTGGAGGCAGGCGCCTACTTAAAATGCAGATTCGCAGCTCAACCCAGAATTTCTGGACCAGACTCGCTGAAGAGGGAGTGGAGGAAGGAGGTAAGGCCAGAGGTTTGCCTTTTACAACAAGCTCTCCAAGGTGATTTTATTTTTTTATTTTTTATTTTTTTAAGATTTTATTCACCTATTTGACAGAGAGAGAGACAGCCAGCGAGAGAGGGAAAACAAGCAGGGGGAGTGGGAGAGGAAGAGGCAGGGTCCCAGGGGAGGAGCCCGATGTGGGGCTTGGTCCCAGGACCCTGGGATCACGCCCTGAGCCAAAGGCAGACGCTTAATGACTGAGCCACCCAGGCGCCCCTCCAAGGCGATTTTAAAGCACAGTTAAGTTTAGACGGCATGACACTAAATAGTTATTACCAGTCCTAAGCAAATACTAAGTAACCTATAGGATTACAGTAACGGAAGTCAGCACACCAAGCAAGAGAGGAGGCGAAAGCAAACAGGATGAAGGAGAGAAAACTCGCAATGGTAAGAACTAGCAAGTGCTAGCAAGGAGTAACAGGGAAGAAAATATTCATGAGGCTGTTAAAGAAAGAGATAAACAGCTTTCTCCTATTAGGGATGGTGCTTCAAAGCCAAGTGGCATCAAAGAACGGGGACAAACAGGACAAACGAAAGCTGCAGGCTTCAATTATTCATCAACGTGGTGAAAAACAAAATTTGGGGCATTCAGAGCCTTCAACGTATCCTAAATAAACTGTTCTTGCCTGGCTAGATTAATTAGTTTGTTAAAAGACTGGGTGTTAATTAGTTGCCTTTACATTGCTCTACCTACCCACAATACAACGGAGGACTTATTATCTCCTACTTGTTAATTGGCTATTAACAGTGGGAAGTAATTGCTTTGGAAATTATTCCCTGGAAAGCGCTTAAGGTCTAATGTTGAGAAATGCATCTATACACACGGTTGTTGCATGGGAGCCAGGGAGCAAACCAGCATCCTGATGCTTCCTCGCACTGCCTGGGCCACAAATCAGCCTTCCGTCTTTCTCATCTAACTGTGCACATTTATTCTTCCAAAACCAGGTACGAACCAGCTTCATGGCCAGAGAAACTTCTCTAGGCAGATCCAAAACATGGCGAATTCTCATATTTGTGTGATTGAACCAATGTAGTTCATCACTTATTTATGTCTATTTTTTATGTTTATATTAGAAAGCGTATGACAATTTTTATGAAGTAAAAAAGAAAATTGGCACGCATTAATCTTAATGTACAAATCAATGAGATCTATACACCCATATAACTTCCAACCACATGGTACCATTTCCAGAAGGTTCTGTTGGGTCATTTCCCAGTCCATATCCCTCCCCCAGAAGTTATCACTGTTTTGTCTGTTTTGTCATTTTGACAGTTTTGCCTTATTTTGGTTTTGTTTTGAAGATTTTATTTATTTATGTAAGAGACAGAGAGCATGAGCCAGGGGAGGGGCAAAGAAGCAGACTCCCCGCTGAGCAGGGAGCCCAATGTGGGACTCGATCCCAGGACCCCGGGATCATGACCTGAGCCCAAGGCAGGGGCTTAACCAACTGAGCCATTCAGGTAACCAGTTTTGCCTTATTTTGAACTTCATGTAAACTTACATGATAATATATTCTTTTGTGTCTGATTTCTTTACCCAACAAAATACTTATAAGATTCTGGCTAGTCTTCAGTTAAGTTTTTCTGGCCAAGGAAGAGCTGGCACTTTCATTAGAAATAGGACTAAAGCAGGGCAGCTCGGGCTCTGCTGCAGGGACTTTGGGCTCTAAGAAGCATCATGTGCTCACTTTGGTGGGGGGAAGTGACACTGTCCAGAGTGATGTCTGGTAGCCCAGAAGGCTGGCATCACCTGGCAGAAGAATCATTGCTTCTTCTTAGACTCAACATCAGCACTGATCCTCTAAAACCAGAGCTCTTTGCCATGCCTCCATAGATGCCTTTGATATTCTTGGCATTACCCACAGGTGTACCAGACATACCTAGTTTTATTGCACTTTGCCTTATTGCACTCCACAGATATTTTTTTTTTATAAATAGAAGGTTTGTGGCCAACCTGGGCCAAACAAGTCTACCAGCACCATTTTTCCAGCAGCATTTGCTCCTTAATATCTCTGTGTCACATTTAAGTAGTCCTCACCATATTCCAAACTTTTCATCCTTATATATTATATTATATTTGTTACAGTGACCTGTGATCGGTGATGACTAGCTGAAAGCTCAGATGATAGTAATAAAGTATTTTTTAATTAAGGTACATACATTTTTAGACGTAATGCTGTTGCACATTTAACAGACTACGGTGCAGTGTAAACATAAGTTTTATATGCACTGGGAAACCCCAAAATGCATTTGACTCATGTTATTGTGATACTGGCTCTGTTGTGGTGGTCTAGAACCAAACTCACACTGTCTCCGAGGTATGCCTGTATTCATAATCTTCTGTGAGTATCAGAATCACCTGGAGAGGGTTTTTTATAGTTCTCACAACCAAAGCAGAATATTGGAACTCCCCAACAGATATACTGTCCCCCCGCCTCCTAGAGAGCCTTGATTCTGCCAATCCTCTTTCTTTACTCATGAAATCACTATTTCTCATTTCTCTTTGTAGCCTACAGTTTTAACGTAAAAGAAGAAATTCAAAACTAGCATTCTTAATCCTGTCAAACTTATGTCCCCATAAATGTTAATCAAATGACAGTAGCTGTAGACTACTGAGTAAAATGTCCCAACTATAAGTAGATCAGAGAGTATAGTAAAAAGCTATTTTTTACTTTATCAAGGTCATCCTGTAGCAGAGGCTTTTAAAATATAGTTTGTAGACTCCGGGGATACACTAAGACTCTTTCAGGAAGTTAAAATATCAAATGTCAAAACTATTTTTATAATAAAAATTAAACATTATTTGTTTGGGGTTTTTTTCATTGTTGTTGTTACCGTGTTGACATTTTCAATGATGACGTGAAAGCAGATGGTGGGTAAAATTGCTGATGTCTAAGCACAGATCAAAGCAATTGCTCCAAACTGTACTACTGGTTACTGCTTTCTTTGCTACCATACACTCATATTTTTGACGGCAGCTTCACTTGAGAAAGCCCTTTATGAAGCAGCACAAAATATTAATTTTCTTAAACCTCAACCTTTGAGTACGTGCCTTTTTCATACTGTGTGATAAAAATGGGAAGTACGCATAAAATGCTTCTGCTGCACACCAAAGCTGGATAGTCGTCTCATGGAAAAGTATTTGTGCGATTACTTGAGTTGCTAGCTGAACTAGCCACCTTTTCCATGGCACATGATTTTTACTTGAAAGAATAACGGAAGGACTAGCAACTTGAATATTTGGCAGACATTTTTTCAAAAATTAACAAACCGAGTCTGGCCTTTCAAGGAAAATAACTGACAGTATACGTTTTTGCTCATTTTAAAATTAAAACTTTCCAGTGAAAATTAAAAATTTTGGAAAAGTTGCATCTCTCATCAGGAACATACCAGCTTCTTAATACTTAAAGACTTTCTAGGGAGCTCAATGGTGATATTAGCATATGTGATTTAACAAGTCATTGTATGAAATGTGCAAACACGTGAAAATCCAACATATTCCAAATGACTGATGATATTACAAAAGTATGCCTGATTTTTCAAAAATGTATTCAAAAGTACAAGATAGACCAATAGATTTTAACATAACAGAATACACACATTTCATTAATACGGTTTCCCATATCACATCGCTACAAACCTTTAAGAAATGCCGCTTGTCGAATTTTATTGTAGTATGAAAATAGAACAGCAACAGTGATCTGAGCTGCTGTTAATGTATCTTTCCCTTTTCCACCCACATGTCTATATATGGCCAAATTTGCTTTCGATCAAAACAACACATTGTAACATACTGAATGAAGAAGCAGATATGAGAATATAGCTGTATTCAATTAGGCCAGATATTGTCTCATTCAATCATTCACTGGCACACATACTACATGTCATGCTTCCTTGCCTGACAGAGATTGGCAGCATCACTGCGTACTGTGGGGGGAAAAAGCACTCTGAGTGCAGGCAGTTGGACCAGAGGAAACAAACCATGAGAACACACTGATGCGATTTTCAAAATACTTGATTGAAATGCAAAATTAAAACATTAAATACCTTTTATCACTTGTCAAATTGCCAGAGGTTTTCCTTATTATTAATGATATTATATCAAACCTGGGCAGAAACACACCCTTACTACTGCTCATGGGAGCATTAATTAGTACAAACGCTATGGAAGACTGGCAGTTACAGATTTTAAAATTTAAGGACAATGCTACAGGACTGCGGGGTTTGCACGATTCAAAGAGATGCTGTTTACATGGAGTGGACATCTAGGTGATATTAACATAGCTGTACGCATTAATCCTACATGCATACGCTTTGACTCAGATATTCCAGTTGTAAAAATCTTTCCGAACGAATCATTATGGATATGTGCAAAAACTAAAGTCTTCATCACAATGCACTCTACAATAGTGTCAAATAAAGAAAAACAGAAGAATCAATAATAAATGAAATAATTGGTACATCTCTACTCTACGGCCACGAAGAATTAAGAGACAAATATATGTTCAGTGACCTTTAATGGCATAGTATTAAAATATCATGGGGCTGAAAGAGTGTGTATGGGATGATACATTTTTCATTAGAAATCATAATCATTAGCCATCAGGAAAATTCAAATCAAAACCACATTGAGATACCTAACCTTACGCCAGTTAGAATGGCAAAAATTGACAAGGCAGGAAACAGCAAGTGTTGGAGAGGATGTGGAGAAAGGGGATCCCTCCTACATTGTTGGTGGGAATGCAAGTTGGTACAGCCGCTCTGGAAAACAGTGTGGAGGTCCCTTAAAAAGTTAAAAATTGAGCTACCCTATGATCCAGCAATTGCACTACTGGGTATTTACCCCAAAGATACAGATGCAGTGAAGAGAAGGGCCATATGCACCCCAATGTTCATAGCAGCATTGTCCACAATAGCTAAATCGTGGAAGGAGCCAAGATGCCCTTCAACAGATGACTGGATTAAGAAGATGTGGTCCATAGATACAATGGAATATTACTCAGCTATCAGAAAGAACGATTTCTCAACATTTGCTGCAACATGGACGGCACTGGAGGAGATAATGCTAAGTGAAATAAGTCAAGCAGAGAAAGACAATTATCATATGGTTTCACTCATTTATGGAACATAAGAAGTAGGAAGATCGGTAGGAGAAGAAAGGGAAAAAGAAAGGGGGGGTGAACAGAAGGGGGAATGAACCATGAGAGACTATGGACTCTGGGAAACAAACTGAGGGCTTCAGAGGAGAGGTGGGTGGGGGAATGGGATAGGCTGGTGATGGGTATTAAGGAGGGCACATATTGCATGGTGCACTGGGTGTTATACGCAAGTAATGAATCATGGAACTTTACATCAAAAACTAGGGATGTACTGTATGGTGACTAACATAATAAAAAAATATTATTATTATTATTTAAAAAGAAATCATAATCAAACATAGTTGAGTGTCACTGTATTACAGGGTAAATTGCACAGCACTGCAGTCAGATTGCCTCAGTCAAATTCAAGTTTTCACACTTATTAACCAAGGGGTCTGGGCAAAGTTCTTTGCCTGGTGGGGATTTGGAATGTGGTTACTGCTTATAGTTATGAGCATCTGGAAAGAATAGAGGGTAGGGTGATAAGGAAAGCCTCTATCTTTCCACCTCCATAAGAGGCCCATGGGAGCAATGTTCCTTCCAAATCTTTCCATACCATCAGAGAGGCTTCCTGGCTGGCCCCGACCAGGACTGCTCCCAACAGCCTCCACAGCTGCACAGTACTGCCAGCCTCCCAGCCACATCCACATCAAAATGCCCAGCCCGTGTTGTTGAAGCTCATTTACTACGGGTAATTTGGCTCCTTTGAGGTTTAGAGTTTGTTTTCTTTTTATTTATTTATTTGCATTTGGAGCAAAATACTTAATTATAGATGCAAAAATATTCCAGCAACTATTATCATCAGCTTGTGTTCCTTAGCACAGAAGTAACTCCCTACAACACGCTAATGATAATTTGATAATACCATGTATACCGAAATCAGCAAATTGTCCACAAAATGGCTACATGAGGAAATAACACTAACTTTCTCACTCTTTAGAGCTTCTCCCATGCTGTGGGGCCCTGAGCATAGGTCCTGAGTTTTGAGGTCTGTAAAGAAAATAGTTCTAGAGCTCAAAACCCTCCTTCGCCATTCCTGGAAGCCTGCCTGGTCCTGGCCTTTATAAACCATCAGTGGCTACAGTCCTCATCAGTGCTTGCTCTCCTCCTGGGCACATGGGAGGGCACTCCTCTGGCCACCTGGGGACAGGTGCGGCCATGTCACTTGCTTCCGCCAATGGAGTGAGAGAGGGAGTAAAGTGTGTCTCCTGGGTGAAAGGTTTAATCCCCAGTGGGAGATTCTCTGGTCCTCCCTTCCCTGCACCACAGTAGGCTTCAATGTTCCAGATGGTGGAGCCACCATGAACGGGGTCCTTGTGTGAGGATGACATTGGAACAGTCTTCTGGAATGAAGAAAAATAACCCACTGTTGTGTAAAGTCAGCAAACTTTTTTTGTACAGGGCTGAATAGCAAATATTTTCAACCTTGCCAGTCATATGATTTCTATCATGACTGCTCAACTCTCTGTAGCACGAAAGCAGCCATCCATAAATGATGTGTAAATGCAGAGGTTCAATAAAACTTTATAAACTCAGGCTGTGGGCCGGATCTGACCCTGGGCCATAGCTTGCCTACCTCTGTTTCTGTTTTTATAGAAAAACTTTGAATATGGAAATTATTTCATCTTTTCCAGCCTTAGGAGGTACAATTGACAAATAAAAAATTGTGTATATTTAAGATGTACAACTGGATGATTCGATATATGTATATTGTATACATGTGAAATGGTTACCATAATCAAGCTAATTAGCATGTCCATCACTTCACACAGCTGTGTGTGTGTGTGTGTGTGTGTGTGTGTGTGTGTGTGGTAAGAACATGCCTATAGCTGCTTTAAGCCATTGAAATGTTGGGCGTGTTTGTTACCACAGCTAACCTGGCTTTAACTGACCAATAAAGCAATAATAGGTCTGTTAGGGCAGTGACTTAACTTATCATAGGAACTTAGGTCATGGTAAAAAGTCTTTAAAGTAACAGTCCTTTGAAGCCAAGGTGCCTAGCCAGAGCAAAAGCAGCCTGGGGAGATTGATAAGATTTGGGGAAGAAATAGGTGTTTCTAAAGGAGAAATCAGACTTGTCCTAATCACTGAGGACAGATGGTTAAATCCCCTCAGGAACTGCCAGCGAGTTCCAGAGCCACAGAGAACACATCCCCCAGATCCTTCCCTCTGTGCTAGGCCCAACACCTGCCACAGAGTCCTTTCCAAGAGAAAACCTCTACAGCATTGGTTCTCAAACTTTAGCTTGCATCAGGATCATCTGAGGACTGGTCAAAAACGCAGACTGGGTAACAACCCCACACCCAGAATTTCTGTCTCAGGAGGTCTGTGCTGGGACCCAAGAATGCGCATGTGTATCGAGTTCCAGGCAGTGGGGTGGTTGCTGGTCCCTGAGAGCCACCGTTTTTCCCAAGTTCCATCTTTAAATTCAAAAACATCCTGCATTCTCAGAGTGGCATTTTACTCATGGTTAAGTGTGATGTCTTCAGGGTTACAGTGACATAAAATCAAATCCTGTCACCGTCATTTACTAGTTGGGTGACTTTGGACAGGGGGCTTCTCTGAGCTTCTGATCCTTGTTCAGGGAAGATACGTTGAGAATATTTACTCCCCAGAGCTGTTGACAGTGAACCAGGTAGCACTCGTCAGGCATCTAGAATGACACAGTCTAGAATCTAAGAATGCTTCTCCGCCATATGTCCTCCCTCTCCACTGGTGTCTGACTGAGTCCAGCCCGAGCTTCTTTACACTGTGACTGGCTTCCCCAGAGAGAACGTGGTAGCTGCCAGGATTCTTAAAGGACATGTCTAGAAATGGCACAGCATTGTTTCTGCCATGTTCTATTGGCCAAAGCAAATCATGAGGCCATCCCAGATTCAAGAGGAAGATAAAGAGACTCCTGGTGGGAAAGAGCTGCCTATATATAAGAGGGAGAGGAACTGGGGCAGCCACCCTTCAAGACCCTGTGCCTGGTTGAGAGTTGCAAGGAGCTAAGAGGCTAAATGTTTAGGACATAGAATGGGCCAGTACTACACCACTAACGTGGGAGAGTCCCAGCTGTACGCAAGCTACTGAGTCACCCTTATTCTTGCCAAGATGACAACAGCAACTTTCCCAGCTGGTCCACTTTTGTTTCTACTCTCCCGTTGTGTTTGTTAAAAAAGTAAGTCAGATGATGTCACACCCATTTCAAGCCCTCCAGGGGCCTCCCATAATACTTAGAATAAAGAGCCAGCTCCTTACCCGGTCCCACTTCGCCCCTGCCCAACTCTGCGGCTACCCTTCCTCCACTCTTCTGACTCCTCACCCCACTCTGGCTGCACTGCTCTCTACGGTTCCTTGAAATGACAAGCAGGCTTCTGCCAATGGGCCTTTGCACTGGCTGTTTCCCTTTTGTAGAGAATCTTTTCTTTATAAATCCAGATGGCTTAGTCCCTTAATTCTCTCAAGTGTCTGCTCAAATAGTATTTCATCCGAGATGCCTTCATGGCCCCCCTTTTCTAAAAGGGTGTTCTCTCATCTTTTTCATCCCAGCAATTATCATGACTTAACCTAGCATCTATGTATTGATTTCTTTGTTATTATCCCTCCTACTTGCAATAAGCCTCATCTGGGCTCCCTGATTCTGGTATATTCGCCTTTGAATCCTCAGCACCTAGCAATTAGCATTAGTACGAGCTCAAGCAACGTCTGAGTCAGGGAAGGAAGGAGGCATGTGGGGAGGCTTTGCACATGACATCACCACCTTAGGTCCAACGTTAGTTGACTGCATGTATTTCTAGAGACTTGACCACAGAAATGGATGCGGTTTCCACCACCTCCTTGCACGGCATGATTCTTTTATAGACGTCTTATTTATTGTGTTGCAAATTCTATTTCACTTGGACCCCAGGGAGGCTTGTGGGAACTGAATGTATTCTTAAAAGCTACTCTGTGCCAGTTTCAGCAAATGCAGTGTTTCAAAGGGTACTTCTGGCCACTTGTCTTGTTTTCCCTTTTCTATGATTAGTTATGGTCAAGATGAAAGCAATCTGCTAATAAATCTTTTTAAGGGCACTTTAATTTAGATGCTCATGTTCAAATTTTTTTAGCCTCAAAACAAAATGCTTAAGGGAAGTCATGTTAGATGAGCTGAAATGAGATCTAGGGCTTTGTTTTTAACAAACACGTGGCAAATGGCCGGGCAGTGTGGAAATACAGATTTCTGAACAAAGCAGGAGTTGTAGGGAGGAGGCCAACAGTACGGATTTGGTATCTGGCAGAACTTGAATTCTGGCCTCAGGACTTATAAGGTCTGTGGCCTTGGGAATGTTGCTTAATAGTTTTCTCACATATAAAATAGGGATCATAATTATCTATCTCTCAGGGCTGTGTTCAGAAATAAATGAATTCATGAACACAAAATGCTTAGCACAGTGCCCGCCAGGATGGAGGGCCTAGTGCACACAGGTCCCAACAATAGCTAACACTATTGTTAACAGACAAGCGATGTCCTCCAAGACATTCCACACCCCATGTTTAAGATAAGAGAGCTGGTTTCCAACCAATGGATGAATGAGAAGGCAGTGCAGGGAAACTTAGGGGAACGGGTAAGTATGAATGAAGCCACGGTGGAAAGAACCAGCTCTTCAGCCAGCAGAGCCCTGAATCGCTACCATGAAACACAGTCACAGAGCTGGTAAAACTAAGATTTGAGGGAAGGCCCTTTAGACAGAGGCTATAACGAGGATCCTGGAATTTGAGACCTGCTAAAGAAGACCACACCATTTCCAACCACCCCAGGAACCATGACCAGTGCCGCCCCCCCCACCCTCATTTGAAGCATTTCGAACAGAAGACCAACTCAGTAGGGAAAGNNNAAGTCAGAAAATCATAGCTCTCTGTGAACACGAGCCAAGCTTTAATTTTCAAAAGAAACCCTATATCTGGGCTAATGTTAGGTCAATGACTTACTCTACAGGCACTGGCCTGAGATGAGAGGAAACAAAACGGTCTCTCATTCTTGAAACCAAAACAAGCCTCTTTCTATTTCAAAACAAACCCTTATCTAAGATGATGGTCAAAGAAGCTGGCAATGCTAAAGACTTCTCTTGCCCACCAGTAGTTTTGAGTTCTCCATTGGGGCTATCTGTACACCAAGTGCAAAAGGAAAATCTCCATTTTCTTTGAATTTGAGTGTAAAGCAAAACTATAGAGCTTGATCCTGCCTTCTCTTTTAAGCTGTTGATTCACTGTACTGGTGAGCTCAAACACCCTGGGGCAAACAGGAAATGAGTAAATATTGTCAGGCTTTTAAATTGCTATTTTCCCCCTAAAGCAATGTGTAGACAGCAAGGGACTCCAGCAAAAGCAAGAACAGAGCAAAGGACTCTAAACCCAGAGTCAGGAAACTCCCTTTGTTCTCTAGCAACACGCTTATAACCGAGCCTCAGAAGGTGCACAGCCCTGAATCTTCTAGGACATCCCTAATTCATTTTTTTTATACTTTTCAGTAAAGTGTTTTTTTAAGAGTTTTATTTATTTGATAGAGAGAAAGACAGCGAGAGAGGAAACACAAGCAGGGGGAGTGGGAGAGGCAGAAGCAGGCTTCCCGCTGAGCAGGGAGCCCGATGCGGGGCTCCATCCCAGGGTCCTGGGACCATGACCTGAGCCGAAGGCAGGCGCTTAACTGACTGAGCCTCCCAGGCGCCCCAGTAAAGATTATTTTTTAAATGACTGCTAAATCTAGAATTTTATGGCTTTTACTTAAACGGAAATATAAAAAGGGATCTTTTGTAAAAACCAAATGACCAAAGTTTTTGGTCCATATTCACTTTGAATTCTTTTTAAAATTAGCTCCTGGGGCCCTCTTTTCATTTTGCAGGTGTTATCTGAAGAAAGGGGAAGGAAATACAAAGCGGAGAACATCAAGAATAAGCTGGAACCCACATCAGGGGGATGGACTAAACCTCCTGTTGCTTCTCACCTTGAAGGTGTGGGTGCCCCACAGAAGCTGGAGCCCTCGGTCCTGGAGCTAAACACACATGCCCGAGCCAGAGGTTCCTGGAGCAGAAGGAGGAGCCAAGGAGAGGCAGGTGCAGCTTGTAGGCCCAGCTGCTGCTTCACAACCGGGAGGGGCGTCAGCACATTAGCAGCAATACGGGTGAGCTGCGGAAGGGCTGCGTCCTCCTCCCACTCTCCAGATCTCCCAAGACTCTCTGTTGTGACCCACCCTAGCGAAAATTATACCTGAAAAGAGAACTCTGGGAAACGTAGATCAGCCTTGCCAAGCTCACATTCTACAAGACCGTTACGGTGAGTACTTGAATGTGGCAAGCTAATGGTGGCATGACCCCTATATAGCACAAGGCTTCTGGACCTCTCCACCCTGCTGTCCCCACCAGCGCTTCAAACTCACTGTGCTCCTTACTGGCCAGAACGACTTGCCCCTCCAATCTATTCCCCGCCCCTGATTTGGCAGATAAAGCCATCTAGGCCTGAGACCTGGGATCCACCTCTTCTCTAACCTTCCCTACATCTGTTCAGTTCTGAGCCTCATCAACCCTAAGCCTTCACTAACTTTCACTTCTATCCAGACTCACCACCCTCCTCTCTCCCTACTAGCACAGCAGCCTCCCAACTGGCCTTTTTGCCTCTCTCTTCAGTACATAAGAATCACTTGGAGAGCTTATTAAAGCCTAGATTGTTGGGCCCTGGGCCTCAGCGCATCTGTTTCAGGGACGCTGATGCTGCTGATTCACTTCGAGCGCACTTCTCTAGACCATTCCCCACCAGAATTCTCTTTCTGAAAGGCAACACCAACAGGTCCCTTACACCTTTGTGAATAACGTTCACTTTTCCCATATGACTTCATATTAGTTAGAATCTGCCTCTCTCCCTTCTCTCTCTCTCTCAACCTCTCCATACATCCCTCCTCCCTTCCCTTCCCAGGAGACAGGTGCCATAGCCAAACAAAATAATTTCAGGAGAGATTAATGAAGGAACTACTTAGAGGTACGAGCAAGCATAAGGAATAGTGCAGTCACAGTCATGCCCTGCTACACCCCATGCCTGAGAAGAGATACAGAAGGAATGGTTACCAGAGCCTAGAATCAGATGAGACCCATTAGTTTCACGGAGATGGCCTCGCACCAGGAGCTGAGAACTTCAGATGGGAGAGGTCGCCTGACTGATGTCTTATCTCCCTTCCTCCAGTCTTCCGCTGGGACTCCCCATTAGCAGAACCTGCCTGGAAAGCAGAGAACAAGGGAGCCCACTGATGTGGCCCATTCAGGTCAACCACAGGGGCTGCCGAATAGGGCAGAAAAGGTTGAAAGATTGGAGCTGGAGGGGCAAATGGAAGCTACTCAGCACACTCAAACCATACCTAGAAGATGGGTAAATATTTAACGAAACGAATTGACCTTATCAGCTCAGGGCAGTAAGTGACCTCTCGGGCTGAGGATCTCAAATGATACTGTGCACGAATCCTAGTGATGAGCAGACAGGGTCTTTCCTGACGGTGGTACTGCTTAAAGACAGGGGACCTTCTTGAGAGGACAACCAGGTGACAGCTTAATTCTGGAAAGGAGGCCAGACGTTACGCACTCCCTTGAAAAGGCAATGCAAGGAAGAGCCTCTGATGGCCAACAGTCTTGTTATGCAGAAGTCCCAAACCCAGGCTCTCCCTTGGCATTCATCTAGGGTAAGAGATAGGTTAAAAAGATGGTATCAAAAATAGGAGTTTACAGTCTGGAACAGGGAATAGGACAGTTACATAAACAGAAGGTAAAGCGTTTGTAAAAATGACAGAGGAGATGCAGATAAAGGGACTACCCTAGGATCCTATAAAGTTGGACAAATAAAAGGAAGAAGCAGGGGCGCCTGGGTGGCGCAGTCATTAAGCGTCTGCCTTCGGCTCAGGGCGTGATCCCGGCGTTCCGGGATCGAGTCCCACATCGGGCTCCTCCGCTGGGAGCCTGCTTCTTCCTCTCCCACTCCCCCTGCTTGTGTTCCCTCTCTCGCTGGCTGTCTATCTCTGTCAAATAAATAAAAAATAAATAAAAAATCCTTAAAAGGAAGAAGCATATGTAAACCCATGTGGCTGGGAAAGCACTGAGTGCATACAGGGGATGCCAACAGCAGGATTTAAAGCTAGAAAACTCAGTTGGAAGGGAAGAATGAAGGGGGGTAAACAGAAGGGGGAATGAACCACGAGAGACTATGGACTCTGGGAAACAAACTGAGGGCTTCAGAGGGGAGGAGGGTGGGGGATTGGGATAGGCTGGTGATGGGTATTAAGGAGGGCACAGATTGCATGGAGCTCTGGGTGTTATAAGCAAACAATGAATCATGGAACACTACATCAAAAACCAAGGATGTACTGTATGGTGACTAACACAACCTAATACAAAATTATTAAAAAAAAGAAAAACAACAGCAACAACAATAAACTGAAAAAAAGAAAAAAGACAACTCAGCCGGGGTCAGACCACGTAGGGCCTTGAAGAGCAGGTTAAGGAGCGTGTACTCTACTTGTTGTACACCAGAGCACGAATGAACCGTTTGACCAAGGAGTGATATGTTCACAGCTGTGTTTCTCAGCCAGTAGCAGCAGGTAGAGAAGCTTGGGGCTCTAAATTTATTTGATTAAGCATCCTATAAATAAATTTTTAAAATTTAAATATGCAATAGGGGCATATTTCTTTGTAAATTATATCACAAGCCAGTTCTGTTGTCCTCGTACGTTACATATGTTATAAAGCATGCATCGAAAATAGGGATTAAGGAAAGAAAAGATATAAGTAAACATAAGGGCTAATATTTTCCCCTTACTCCCTAGTGGATCGCCTTGTGTGTTCCCTTGGGTCTGTATACTCTATCTTAGAGACCACTAGGAAAGAGGTAACTTTCCAAGTAGATAATGGGAAACCTTCCAATATATACCTATGTCTTAGAGTGGAAAATTCGATGTCCATCTTGGGAGTGAGGTAAGCTGTGAGCAGAGACCGAATCGGGAAGAAGCAGGAAATGGAACGAGTGTCAGGGGGGATTAAGTAAGTGGAGGCTCAAACTGCCCCCCACAGTGGAAACTGCTCAGTTCTTTGTTTCCCCAACCATTTCTTGAATTCATTCTAGACACTGCCTATAATACCAAAAACATAAAATGACTATCTTTAGAGTTTATTCTTTTTTAAAAAAGATTTTATTTATTCATCTGAGAGAGAGAGCACAAGCAGGAGTAGGGGCAGAAGGAGAAGCAGACTCCCTGCTGAGCAGGGAGCCCGATGCAGGACTTGATCCCAGAACCCCGGGATGATGACCTGAGCCCAAGGCAGACACTCAACCGACTGAGCCACCCAGGTGTTCCCCCAAGAAGTTTACTCTTAAGCAGAGTAAATGAACATGCCTAGAGGTACCAAGAAATGTGTGTTATTCAAATGCACAAGGAGCTGAAGAAACAGAGACTAGGGTTGGCTCACTTCCCATGGCAGGTGCCAGGGGGTCAGAAAAGAGTGTTTACAGGAAATGACTGAGCTAGAAAGGTGGGCTTAGGCTAGATTACAGAAGGCTGAGGACTTGAGTATCCGGCCAAGGACTCTGGGCGGGCAAGCAATGCGTGCCCGTGAAGGGTTTGAGGAGAGTGGTAGCAAGACTGCCATGTCAACAACCATACCAGTCATTACCATTTATGAGCCCTTAGGAGTCACCAGCTCCTGCTGATCTCTTTAGTGACCTCGTCATTGGCACCTTACAGCAGCCCTCGGAGTTGGGTGCTCTCACTCTCTCCATTTCAAAGAAGAAAAAATGAAAGCAAATCATTTCACTTGCCCGAGGTCACACAACTTAGAGCCCAGGCTGCAGTTTGGACTCACATCTTTCAGACTCACTGCAGGCCCAACCCAGGGCGCCGGGCCAGCCTATGGCCACAAGTACAGGCTGGAAGGGAGTAGATGCTGAGATGACGAGGTCTGCAGAGCAGAAGCATGCTAGAGGTAGAGTCGACCCAACTCAGGACCAAGGACCCTTGTGAGAGAGCAGAAAGGGAAGAAGAAAGAGAAAACTAGAGCTGCCCCTGTAGCAAGTGGGAAAACCTGGCCAAAGAGAGAAGAATACACGATGTCTACAGATGAGGTTTCTATGACCATGCCCTCCCTTCGAAGGCAAGAAATATGATGGAAAGAACATACATTCTGGAATCCAAAGACTCTGGCTTGAGCTCAAGGTCCACCATTCCCCAGCCTATGTGACCTGGAGAGTCCTGACTCGCCTGACCTCTGTTGTCCTCATCTGTAAACCAGGCGGATGACCCCCACTCCCAACCACAGGGCTTTTAAGAGCATTAAATAAAATGCTGCATTAAAAACCTGCACTAAAAAGTCTAATTTGAATAAACCCTCAAGAAATAGTCATCCCTTTCCCTCCTCGTCCTTAAATTAAGAAATCAGAATTTAATGAAGTAGGGGTGGGAACATGTTATTTTAAAACTCGGTGGCGAAGTTCCCTTTTAGGGAGAAAACAGTCTGTTACCTAGGAAAACATTTCGAAGGGCCATTCTTGTGTGAAAAGGCAGGTTCTAGGTCTAATAAGGAAGGTGGAGAAGACAAGCAGTAATCAGCAGATTAGCAGAATAAAACAGAGTTTATTTCTCTAGGACATAGATGGGGGATGAGTGTCCAGACAGATGTGAATTGTCCACAAAAGAAGGAATAAGAACCCAGCAAAATGGAGGACGTGCTCAGCTTGAGAAGGGAAGACAGCCAGCAAGATGTTCCAGGCAGTGGGGAAAGGCCACGGGAGATTTATAGACTAGCGAATCTAATAGATGATTCAAGCTGTCCGTCTGGGCTGTGTCGTGACCCCTCATCGGTAAGAGGCGATTGCATCAGCCGTTTTGCGTTGGGGATGCTTCTGGGAAATTTTTAAAAAGGGTTTATGGCACATGGGGTAAAATGGAAAGAACAGCCACAGGAGATGAACCAAGGTCCAAGCTCCAGAATTATTCAGCAACAACCATAAATTGGAGCAAAAGGCGAGCAAAGGATCGTACGCCTCCCGGTGTTATGAAAATATGAAGATCAGAACTGGGCTACCACAGTGTGTGAGGCCAGGAGTGCAAGCCTTTTTGCTTGTTTGTTTTTAAATATTAAAAGACAGGATGACCCCGTAAGTCTTCAGGACGTGGATTCCTAGACAGCTAGTACTTGAATTATTTATGTAACCCAGATATCACTGCGGCTCCTGGTCCCTCGGTGATCAGACTGAACTTGGCTTGAACTCCACTGCCCTGACTTGAAAGTTCAAGAAGCACCACCACCGGCTTTCTGTGAATGCGCAGCCTCCTTTCCTTCCTGGTCCGCCATCCCTACTCCTTTTCCAGCCTTCTCTATTCTCCTCCCTACCGATTCCCACTGAGAGGTCCACTCGGGCCAACCGCTTATGAACTGAATCATTTTATGACACAGCCATCTGCCCACAAGGGCTCCTCCCCACCCGCTCAGCCCTGAGATGTGGGGCGGGCCCGCTCCTCACTGGGGTGCAGCCCCAAACCTGCCCCACTTCCCCTCTCCAGCACTCACCCCCTCAACACTCTGGACTACGGCGCTTAATCCTTCACCTAAAGAGCGCCTCAGCAGTTTTAAGCAAGCATTAAGATTTAGGGGACACTCTACATAAAAATGTGTCTTAAGAGTACAGTATTATTTGGACATTTTTTTTTCCCTTGACACACAAATTGAATCAATAGTAAAAAATGCTCGTAAGAAGTGGGGTAATGAGAATGGTCCCTTTGATTCCTCACTTTCTCTCCCAAGCCTATTTGAGACTTCCCATGGTCTGCCTATATCTCTCTCTGCCTCCGTCTCTATTTCTGTCTCTCTACCTTTCTCTCTCTCTCATGCACACACACACACGCACGCGCACACATGTCCACCAGTCTGTCCCTGACTGAACCACAGGATGGCCAGCGGACCTGAGGTGTATCACCAAGCCAACCTCTCCAGGTACGTGGTCAGCAGGGGTGACATTCAGACGAGGCAAGACAATGGAAGCAGAAGGAGCCTTGGGAGTATGTCTTTGTCTGCCTCTCTCTACTCAAACTCATCTCCATCCTCCACTGTCTGAGCTGACTGACATGCGTGAGGCCAGCCCTTGCCCTGGCATAATTCACAGGCTCATCTGTCACCTGGAGAGTGAGTAAGGCTTGACGGGAACTCAGAGCCCTCGGCTCCCTCTACTCTCAAGCTAACAGAAGCTATCATCTGCCTCTGCTTCTTCCTGCCCAACTGGTCTTGGGTGAGACTTGTCTTCTGAAGGTTTTCTCCTCAATAAAATCTGGGAGCGGGGGGGGTGGGTGGGGGGAGACACATGAGGTCCCTTCCAGCTGTGACATCCTAGGACCATGACCTCAATGTTTACAGACCAAAACTGCCAACTTCTTTGCCCCCAGCTGAGAGATTGCAATTATTACTTGGTCTAAAAAGTTCTCAAATAGAGGAGGCATTAAATTCTTCTATCATCAAACATTCTCAACTCAGGTGCATGCACACACCCCTTCCCTTCAGAACTCAGTTTTACACGTAAAATGCGTGCCCTTGAGGTTCTCGGAGAGGACAGCAGCACGCACAGAGCACTTTCTCTGTGTCAGCAACTACCCTCCTAAGTGCTTTCCACACATCAGCTCAGTACTGCTCACAACGGACTGTGAGGGAGGCATCTCCCAAATGGACTCTGACAGAAGGCTGGGTAGACACAGACGTCCTCAGCCATGCTGCGGTGAGTCCCTGTCTCTTGTTTTACCTCCTGGGTGTGGTTTTCTCTGGAAAAAGGGAGGCAGGGTGGGGAGCCGGAGCTCTGGCTTCTCAAAATCCACCACTCCCCTCACTGCTCTGCATCTGCTCCCCAAACCAGCACCAGGCTGCCCATCCTTCCTATGCAATTACACCAGTACCTCCCTCTGAATCAATCTGCCCTCTGGTATATAGAATTCAGTTACAAAGGCTGAGACCAGGGCTCAGGCGATTGCACACAGGAAGCTGGACCTCATAGGTCATTCTAGAAAAAACACACGTAGTTCACTTCTGAGATCCGATGCAAAGGTTGGAAGAGGCTAAAGGAACAAAACTGCCATTTAAGATCCCCACTTATTCCCCTAACAACAGCTCTGTCCACTTCTCTTCTTTATAAGCTTATTAAATATGTGATGTCTCCACTGCCTTAAATCCTTTCTTCTCATCTATTCCATCTTCCAAACTTCCCACCAGAAAGAAAAGTGTCTTCATTGTTTTTCTTGGAATAAATAAATAAATAAATAAATAAATTCTTCCCATCAGGGTGACTCATTCTCATCATTGTTAGAAGAATTTCTCAAGTACCTAGTCATTTGCCCCCAAGGTTAAGAGAATTCTAGAACCCAGACTTCTGTCTCCTGCAACCTTCTGGCAGGTAGAATTATACATGTGTGCGCGGACATGACTGTATGTGTGTTCCTATCAATTTGTTAGAATGACACAGTGATGCCATTGCAGAGAAAACCAGAAGCCACCTCCTCTGAAGGGCTTTTCTCAAACTTCCCTCCCATTTTCCCAAGAAGACTCCTCTCTTGTACATGCCCCCACCATTTTAGGGCAAATGTTTGTTTGCATGTCTGTCTCCCCTCTGGCTAGAGTTCCCAGTAGCATGAACTATTTGTAAGACACAACATTAAAATCCCAGGCCCTAGCATAGTTCTTAACACCTAGAAGGTACTCGGTAAATGCTTTTGGTTTTTTGTTTCTTTTTAAAGATTTTTTTAAATTTATTTGAGAGAGAGAGAGTCTCGATCTCACAGCCCATGAGATGAGGACCTGAGCCAAAACCAAGAATGGGACAATCAACTGACTGAGCCACCCAGGCCCCCCACTCAGTAAATGCTTTTGAATGAATGAATGAACAAGTGAATGGCTATGCTTTACACAATCCTGGAAAGACACCATCTCAACAAAAGGGTCTGAATAGATTCCACTGTTACTGCTGATGCTAGTGTGTCCCATCCCCTGTCTCTCTGACTTAGGAAGTTTTATTTTTCTTCTTACGTCTCTTTTGGTAGTGTGTGGTATCTTCACATTTCACCATGATTGTCATGGTTTCTTTGGCATGGTGCTTATCCCGCTGATGATAAAATCATCAGCTACATGCCTAGTATAGTTTTAGAGATGGCTCAAGGCTATGCTTTCCCACAGGATCCCTGCTGCCATCCAAGCCCGCCCAGACACCAAAACACTCCTCCAACTGAGTTGGAACCAACATCATAAGAATTTCCACCGTAAGAGTTCCAGAGGGTCACTCTTATATTATTTAGATGGTGGGGCCAGAGGTCACACCTGCTAGCGTGGATTAAGTGCAGATTGGTCAGCAGAGACCTGTGGGCAATTGGTGAATCTCCAAAGGGCCTTTTAGGGGAAGGACAGCATCAGGGATAGGGCCCCTATCCTGGAAGTGACCCTGACCTAGGAGCATTTTGTCAGCTTATGGGTCTTGCAAAATTATGCCTTGCGAAACAGTTTGTGCCTAAGGCTCCTCACCTGCAAAAACAGAGTTTGCCTTGTCCTTGTTCCTCCTTTGTTTCTAAACCCAACCTAGAACAATCTCTGCTGAATTCATTTAAAAGTCATCCGAGTCGCTGTTGTTCTTCCTGCCTTTTGAAATGAACAAGATTTCTTTAGTATGTTCGTTATCAAGGAAAGCTTCTGGCTTTGTGTCCCCAAGGTGAAGCAAATCTCACCAAAACAATACTCAGCGAAGGTCCCATCCATGCTCATTAGAAGGAGAAGGTAGGCATGCAAAAGTAAGCCCTTTTGTTTACCCTCTGTGCTCCTTCTTTTGTTCCGGTCCCACCCCCCTTTTGTCATTTCCACGTTGGCTCAGATTTGTCATATTTACTTCCCAGGGCTCCTTTATTTGCCTCCAGAGTTTGAAATCAAATCTGCCTGCTGTACAAGAAGGACGCAGCTACCTCGCCGTCTGATGTATGAAGCAAATCCCATTACAATCACTTAAAAAAGGGTCTGCCAGCCTTCTCAGAATAGCGCACAGAAGCCTCCTGTGTTAGAAACAATCATTTCAACTGGAGGCAAAAGCAGTGCCTAAAAATCAAGATGATTTCACATCACAAAAAGCAGCCTTCCTCTCACTGGGAACAAGCTACAGATGATTAAATGTCCCAGTGTAAAATACTCAATGCAAGACCTTTGTCTGCTTTCAATGGCAGCCTCACACGAGCCAAGTTACCTTCTGTTGCGGGTCATGCTTCCTCCCGTGCAGAGTCTCCACATTTAGCGAGGCCCCTTCACAATAGATGGACATATTGTACTCATTTTGCCAGGCACATAAGACATCCCCCTATAGTTTTAGTGAATTGACAAACATAGTTCCCCAAATGCCCAAAAGGTAAATGCTATTCCCATTTTACAGATGGAAAAATTTAGGCTTTGATACCTGCCCCTATGGACACAAAGTCATACGGGTAGTTAGGGGTTGATCAAGTCTTGAATGAAGCCTTTAAAACCATCCTCAGTGTTTTTTCCCCTCTCTATACCCAGAGGTTTGGATCCAGGACTTTGCCTGAAGATCATGGCTTGTTTCTTTTGTTGGCAAATTATCCCCTTAGCACCAGACAACACTGTAAGAAACAAGGATGACAGGTCACTCATGACACGTGTTATTTCCCTAAGGAACACCTAGCCTGCAGAATCCAGCTATCCATTAAGGGCTTACAAAGAGCTACGTATTTTTCCAGGCCCCGGGTTTTGAGCGAGAGAAGACAAATTCCCTCCCTTAATGGAGTTTCCACTCGAAGCACAAGGAAGGAATGAATCCTTTCTTTGGTGGTCGTAGTAGAGGGGAAGGTTCATAACATCAGGACTCAACAGCATACCCACAATATTGCATTTATTTCACATGAACTAACTTATCTAGAAATTTCTATGTGCTCCATGCTGTTATAAGCACTTCACAAATAATAATCCATTTAATTATCATAACAACTCCATGAAGCAGATATTTTCATCTTTATAGACATGAGGTGACAGAAGTATAGAGCCATGAAGTGACTTGCCCCACATGGCACGGCCTGAAGGGGCAGGGCAGGGTTCTAACCCAGGCAGTCTGGAGCTAGAAGCCACACCCAACCACTCTGCAGTGCTGCCTTGGGGTTGACCAGAAAGCATTTCACACAGCATGGCCTCGGAGAACAATCCCTCACAATCATCACTGTGACCTACATCATCTGATGTGAATGGGAAGTCACTGCCATGAGTGATGTCGCCCAAGTTTGTGGCCAACAGCTCATCTTCCTTAGCACTTGATGAAAGTCAAGTACTACCCCAAGATCTCTTCAAGGAAACCCCGATTCCATATTCACAAGTATCTCCCTGTGAAGAAGACTAGCATTATCCCTATTTGCAAGATGGAGAAACTGGGATTTAGGGAGGTCGGGCAAAGACTACTAGTTGCCCTCCCATCCCCCTACCTGACACACACCCCCAAACATTTTTCTTCTTCTCTGGGAATATTTGTTTGGCTGGATGCGTGGACTCCATTGCAGCACTCACTACCACATGAGTACATTCTAGATGACGATGTGTGAGCAGAAGAGACGGGTGTGACTCCAGGTCATGAAATAAACGAAGTGCCCCTTTCCCTCTCACCTGTGGCTAAAATGTGAACATGGTGGCTGGCCATCTTTGACCACGCAGATGAAGGTGGGGTGGACAAAGGGACAAGACGGTAGGAGCTTGTTCTCCCGTGTTGCCAAGCTGCTACACTCAGACTGCAATGTGAGGCACAATTATAAAGTCCACCTGTTTAAGCCACACTATCTGGGACCTCTGGTCCCAGCAGCCTAGCCTGTGTTTTCAAAACCATGCCCAAGGTTACTCAGCTGTGAGCAGCAGAGCTAGGACTTAGATGCAGGCTGTCTCATATTTACTTTGACCTAGAGACCTTTGCGTCCCTTACAGCCAAATCACACTGGGCAGCTAGCTGCACTCACAAGGTCAAAGTTATAGTAGTGGCATGACTCATGCCTCAGAGGGGAAGGGCACACAGATCTCCTGGTGTGGCAGCTTCCTCGCCAGCCCAGTAGATGCCTCCCCGTCCACCACTGGCTCTCTCGTGCCATGACCTTTCTCTCTGCTGTGCTGGGAAAGGGGCAGTTCCCTAAGGCAGGCTGTAACTAGCTGAAGTCCCCGGCATCTGCAAAGGGTTAGGGGCCTCTGGCAGGCCTGTTTCAGACACCATTACAAGTAGTAGAGGCTCTTCAAGAACCTGAAATATCCCAAACTTTGGGTGGCTGAGACTTTTCACATTCACCTGCATGGAAATTTGCAAGTTTGAGTTTGAGTTTGAATGTCCCTTCTCTCATCAATATGCAAGCAATATAAAACACAAATAATAGGGGCGCCTGGGTGGCACAGCGGTTAAGCGTCTGCCTTCGGCTCAGGGCGTGATCCCGGCGTTATGGGATCGAGCCCCACATCAGGCTCCTCTGCTGGAAGCCTGCTTCTTCCTCTCCCACTCCCCCTGCTTGTGTTCCCTCTCTCGCTGGCTGTCTCTATCTCTGTTAAATAAATAAATAAATAAAATCTTTAAAAAAAACCACACACACAAATAATAGTACGTATATGGCCAGCACAAAATACTATTCAAAGGTTAAAAATGGAAAAGCAAAGACTGATCCATGAATGATAAAAATACTTGCAACATGATGTGGAGGAACAAAGGGAGCATGTGGCGACAGCACAGGGAACCCAGAGAGCCAAGTTCACGGTGGAAGTGATTGCGTTTTAGCTAACCAACATCACTGGACATGGTAAATTCAAACAAAACTGCAAACTCCACAAAGTCCAAATAAAATAAAATGCAGTTGTTTAATGTGTAAATGGAATGGGATTTTACAGCTGCCTAGGAGCTATAAAGGGGTTTACACAGAGTTTTATGTTTTCATATACTTAAGCAACTTTGCAATAAAAATACTTATTAGAGTCAGCATTGGAGGTTATCAAGTTGGAGAGACCTACTATTTCAGGTAAACCACATAATACAGCAGCTGTGAACAATTCTCATTGTTGCCTTGGAAGTGTCTGGATCATATGGCCTGATCTTAGCCTTGAAACATCCATATCCTACTCTCTATTAGGCTGATACACATGTGCCTTATTGCGAAATGGAAGTTTTCAAGTTACTGCCCTCAGACCACACACAGCCAGTACCCATCTGTGGCCTTCCCAGATTCCTCGTTCCAAGTAATTTGACATGAGAATCAACATCTTGTTTCATCCTTTTCAGTTAGGTATGAAATTGTTTCCTCTGGTAATTAACATGCGGAACACAAAAGGAAATTAACTGATGGCTCTAAACCATTGATTCATCGCATTAAATCAATCTTCCTACCAGAGAGCAAGCCGTTGCCATCAGCTTAGGACTCATTTTTGCTGGTGCTCAGTTACTACGCTTGAATGGATTAGGCCAATTAAATGGATTCAAGGACACAATCCACAAATCCAAGCCTAAAAATCTATGGTAATCAAATTTAAGTCACAGATTGGTTTCCTTGGCCTGAAATGAATAAGAAACAGGGCGGAGCAAGCACGAAAAATGAGACAGAAGTGGCTAGAACCTCAGATGAGTCTGAAAAAGATACACCGACTTCCTTCTTAGGGGAATTTCTCTCTCGTTGGTACACAAAGCCTCAAAACACAACATTACTTTCCAGACCTTCTTCATCTAGCAGACACGGCCACACTTACCCTCCTCTTCGCATCCCTCCCCAGTATCCCCACGACCTTTCAAGGGAGGTTCCACATGGCTGGTATTGCCCATGAAGGCTGATCCCAGTAAAGCTCCCCAATCCTAGCATCTTCCCTCTGAGGCGACCTGCCCACCTCACTGGTCACTATAGATTCTGTTCTCCCACAATGTTCTCCCAAAGCCCCCATCCCTCCCAACCTAAACTGTACAGCCCATGGAGGACTGGACTCTAATTCACCGCTGTACACCAGCACAGTAGGTGCACGTTAGACATTACCTGAAGGATCCTGTTTCCCTCTTAGAAGCCCCCCACCAGAACCGCCCCTCGTGGCAGGATAGGGCACTGTCTCAAGTCTATCTGAAGACAAAGTTCATCCTGCCAGTTATACATGTGGGGCTTTTTTATGGAAAGACAGCTTTAAACGATATTAAATGGGATAGAGCTATGTTTTGATTATATTATGCTTTTAAATATTTTTGTGAGTTATATCGGGGATCTAACTACCCTTTGTAACATTCATTCTACAAAGAAATACAAAGGTGATCCAAGAGGCGATCATATGTACTCATTCCCTAGAACAGCTGTAACAAAATATCACATACTAGGTAGCTTTAAGAAAAGACAAAAATGTATTCTCGCACAATCCTGGAGGCCGGAGTTCTGAAACAGAGGTGTCAGCATGGCTGCCCTCCCTCAAAGAACTCTAGGGGAAAATCCTTTCTTGCCTCTTCCAGCTCCTGGTGGCTCCTGACATTCTGGGGCTTATGACACCATACCTCTAATATCTGCATCTATCTTCATTCACATGACCTTTCCTCTCTGTCCCCATGCCCATATCTTCCTCTCCTTTCTTTTATAAAGACAACAGTGGGTCTAGGGTCCAGCTTAATCCAGTATGACCACATCTTTCCTGGATTACAACAGCAAAAACTTTTTTCCATATAAGGTTACACGCACAAGTACCAGAGTTTAGGGACTTGAACATATTTGGGGGACATGAGGGAAATACAATTCAACCCACTACAGTGTAACAGTACCCAAATCCTAGTATGACTATATTACATTCAATCAATTGTTCTGGGCTAGCCTGGGAATCTAACCACTGTTCATAACATTGAAACTTGGAACATGGCTTACCATTAGAATAAACTTACTACCTGACTTTTCAACTGCAACATGTCAAATAATTAAGGATGTATACAAGGATATTCAACAGAGCAACATTTGTAATAGTAAGAAATTGGGAAAAATTCAACTACCCAATGATATAGGCTTCATTAATTTATGTTATAGCTATAGTATTGTATAACTATGTTATATATATATTGTTATATATCATTGTATATTATATAGTTATGCTATTGATTACTATGCAACCAATAGAATGATATAGTAAAGTATATTCAGTATAAAAATATGTTCATGATATATTGCCATAAAAAAATATACATATATAGACATGTAACTATATGGGGGTTTTAAAACATACATGTATACAGATAAATATATAGCTACAGAATGCCTATATAGCTATATATACATATAATACCCTTACTACAATTCTACTGTAGACAGTACTCAATTTGTAAACTGGTTTCAATACATTTTCTGTAAATTTTATATAAAAGCAAATGATTTGTTTTAAAAGCAATATAAATTCATTACAAAAAAATAAGCAAAAATAGATAAGCAAAATTTTAATTTTTTAAATACCCTAAATACCCTTGATTTTAACTATGTGAGGAAACAGCTGCAAGCACTGTAGTGTGTAAAATCACAGAAAATGAGGAAATGGTCTGGAAAAATATACCCAAACTAGGGGACACTTTGGTGTACCTACTAGTAGCGGAGGCCTTGGGTTAGCCATGGAGCTGCCCTGAAGAGCCTGTCATATTCAGAGACCCGGGAGTGAGAGACATAAGTAATTTAACTTAAAGCATGATGCTTATATTGAAACAAATGTAGGTTTATAATAAAAAGGTGAATTCATTCCTAAGGGAGCAAATTCATTCTATAAAAGATGAAAATTTGAGAAGTACCACACTGTCTTAATGTGGTTGGAAAAATTATGGGTATTTTATAGTTTCTTCTTTTGGCTGCTTTGTGTTTGCAGCCCTTTTTTTTTTCCTGAAATGAGCCAGTACCACATTTATAGAGAAAATAATAAAATAAAGAACTCTATCAAACAAACAAAATTAATGAGCCTTCCCCTCACCCTCCCCTTACCACTTGTGTGCAGATTGGGACCCGCTCCCATCGAGGACAGTTAGCAGCCACTATTCATCACGAACATGACCCTTGCTCCCCACGGCCCAGCTGCTGGCCCCAGGTGGGTACCTGTGGGTCTCCCTGCACCTGCACCAGGAATCTGGCGGGGCTAGGGCAGCCTCTAAGGCCCACTTGTCCACCCAAATGCCACCAGCCTTGCTCCATAGATCCCATCAAACTGGTTGGGACATATAATAAAAATATACAGCGTTCACCATGAATCACATAATCGTCACTGGATTTTGGCTCAGAGATTGGTCATGCCCCTGAGAAAGAGGAGACATTTGTGGAATGTGTACCATGTCTTCTACTTCCTCACTTCATTCCCACAACAATCGTGGTGCACTTAAGTGTCCCATTGCCCAGGTGAGGAAATAGAAGCTCAGAGAGGTTAAGAAACTTGCCCACAGTCACACAGTTGAGGTATGCAGGGATAAGATTCACATCCAGGGATGTCTAACTGCAGACCTCGGGTCCCTTTGCTACCCCCACTGGAGAGCTGATCTGGAAATGAATATTTATTTCCCCACCTGTCTTCTCTCTCTCTCTCCTTTTTTCCTGTTCATTCCGAAAAGTGGCTTGTCCTTGTCTTTCTTTCTAAAATGTTTTGTGCCAACATCTTTTAGGCAAGTGTGGTTATTAAAAAAGACTTCCCACATCAGTGAAGTCAGGAGGCAACTGCACTGACTTCCAATAAATGCTTCCCATCTATTCAAGACAAGGCAAAAAGAATAGACACCTATCTGCTGCATGTGGCCTTAAAAACTCAGTAGTTCAGCCCAGGATATCACCTCACCATTGGGGGCCTTTCTACCCAACAATGACAAATTAACTTGCTTTTTAATTTTCAAATCCCATTCTATTTCTGTTCATTATTTCTTCTTTGCCTCCTTCTGTTTTCAGAATTTGTCTCCCGCCCATTTAATTGCTTTTTAAGAAATGTTCATTTTTTATCTGCCCTGTAACTGTCCTCCAAAGATAGCAACCAATAATTGTACTCTTTAGTCACATGAAATGTGCAATTTAAGATCAGCTGCTGACTGGACAGGGTCCTCAGCACATTATGACTAATCTATAGCAAAGACGGTGAGGCTCTCATTTCTAAATGCTGTTTCATTAATAGGATTCATACCTTGAGTCCATAATATGCCCACCTCTACTTCACAGGCAGAACAAAAAAAATTCTAAATTCTGTTAAGGAAAGCAGCAGCTTTGAAAATTAGAGTCCATGGAAATAAGGGACCCTCATCAGGCAGCCCCACAATCCTGGTGCGGACATTTCCCTTCGGAACACACTTCAGAAGGTGTGGCTTTGCACTATTAGGAAAAGCCCAGAGGGCGTTTATTTTTCCCTGCCGGAAAAATTAAATCAACCTCTTCTTTCTAACTTGATGCATTGTGGGAATAAGAGAAAAAAAATCAATAACAAGCCTGAAGAAATATCTCTTGTTTAAACAGAGAGCAGGATTTTTGTTCTGGTTCTTTCTTAAGTATACATAGATTTGTATATATATAAATATTTAGATTTATATATATATATAAATATTACATATACCTACCTACATACATATATGTTTATACATGTGTGTGTATATATTTATATATTTGTATATATTTATATCTATAAATATAGTTATAATTATATTTATATTATATATTTATATTCTAATATAAATTTCTATTTATAACATATATATATATTTAAGGAAAAAACCTGTAACAGGGGAGGGAGGAAAAGGAGAAATGGCTAGAAATCAGCCTGTATTTCTTTTTTGTTTTAGATTTTATTTATTTATTTGAGAGAGAGAAAAAAAAAACATGGGGGGAAGGGCAGAGGGAGAAGCAGACTCCCCACTGAGCAGGGAGCCCGACGGGAGATTCGATCCCAGGACCCCAGATCATGACCCCAGATCATGACCCCAGCCAAAGGCAGATGCTTAACCAACTGAGCCCCCCAGGCGCCCCAGCCTATATTTCAAAGGTGGAAAAAGTGAATGGCAAGGTTAGGAGAAACCATCCATGCTGATACCGGCCCCATCACCTGGAATCACCTGGAGTCCTCATGGTCTCCCTTCCAGCTCCACGAGGAAGCTGACAACTGCACACGTGACCCTTTGCAGGGCTGTGCTGGAGCGAGGGCATGCTGCGGGCACCTCGTGCTGTCTCCTAAGAACCCGCTGCTCAACTTTTTAGGAGTTTGGGAAATTGGTTGACATCACATTGGTAGCTTGACATCAGCCATGGTGGGAGTATTTACAAAGAAAGTAGTAAGTGCAACAAATCGGAACTGGTCCCCCCCCATCCCGCAGAGAGCCAGTTGTTAAACATTCACCAGCACCTTACTGCTTCTTTTTCCTTCTTCTTGGGGCCTTTATTTGGGAGATGTCCTGGCCTGCTGAGCATCACCAACACCCATTAATGAAAGAAGAAAAGCCATCACCACCTTCCAGAAGCCTCCACTAATTGAGACACGAGGCTATGTAAATAACAGGGCCCCATCTAAATGTTTTCCGGAGGGGTCGAGCTAACGCAGACCCACCCAGCAAACTACTCCCTGGAGTGAGAGTTTTTCTGCTTGCTAGCCCTGGCGCTTCCTCACTCTGCCTTGAAACACCGCGTGCTGGCTCTCAACGGAGGCAGCGTGGCCCCCAACGTGTCACTGTCACTCACCCATGAGTTTCTCACAGGCCCCAGGCCCCAGGGCCTTTCCTGCCAAGTCTGACCCTTCTCTATACCTCCCCCAAAGCAGGCTCTGGCCTCATGGGCCACTCACCAGCCACCAACCCTCTCAGCCCCACCCTGACACACTTAGAGGGGCGGCCCCGGCTGGACCTGGTGGCGTTGTTCTCGCAAAAGCAGAGATGAAAGGAGTATTTGTTGAGCATCTGCTATGTGCTGACCAGCGTGTTCAATTACAAACCGAATTCTCTCGGAAACCCTAGGAGACAGGTTTTCACACTCATTTTATGTACAAAACTGAGTCCCAGGAAGGCCAAAGCAGGCAGCCAATGAACGGCAGAACTGGATTTGAACTCAGATTCAACTGCCTCCGAGTATCATAATCTATTATACCAGACTAGCTCGTGAATGAGCGACCGGAAGTGAAGAACACATTTTCTTTGGACCAACTGCTATAGAAAAAGGCAAGTGCTCAGCCCCTCGGCTCACTTGCCCCAGGCCTATTCTGAAACCCGCCAATAAACTGAGCTATTTTTACAGTACAGAACAAAGAGCTTTGAGAGCCACATCCTGCTTCTACCCTCTCTTCTGTGGTTGCTATTTTGGAGTTCTCTTCTTTCCATGTCGTTTTTAATATATTCCTCTGTCTTGCTAATGATAGGAAACTAGCTGGTGCATGGTTCCATAAAACATTATCTCATTATCTCATTTTGCCTCTCACTGTAAAGTACTTTGTAGCATTGAAAGTGGTGTATGAAAAATATTAATTTCATTAAATTAATGGAGAGTGTCATGATTGCTCAGTTATGACTCGGAAGCATTTGTAGAGCAAGTTGTATGCATCAAAGCTTGTCCTTTATTTTGCCTTTTTTTCCTCCCACTTCTACCCATAAATAGTATGCTTTAAAGAAATAGTGTTGCCACCAGCAACCTGGAAAATCTCAAATGTAAAATATGACTTCATATGGCCAATCAGAAAAGCCAGAGCCAATCGTGTTATGGGCACTGTCTTCCTAAGAAATGGAAATGCTAAGCTGGAAACTCTTGTAATTCATAGCAGTACAGGAAATGGCCCATGTGAATGATCAGCTCTCTCTCGTAGTCCTTCAATTGACATTGGGAACTTTTTCTAAGCAAAAAAAAAAAAAGAAAAGAAAGAAGGAAAGAAAAAAGAATTTTTTCTAAAGTCATTAACCATTCCAAAGTGTCCACTTCCCCTTCCCCTATAAAGTCTACTCATTCTTCCAGGTCTTTCTCGAGTGCCACCTTTTACAAGCAGTTTTCTCTAGTGATTCAAGCTCATAACTCTCCCATCTCTGAGTTCATTTAGTCATTGGTTCACCAGATAGTTATTGATCAATGAGATATGCACAACACTGTTCTAGGCACTGGAGATACTATGGAGAAAAAGACAGGCTGATCCTACCCCTTCTGGAGCATATTGTGTCTGTACCACGCTGTTCACTACCCAGCTAATGGCTCCCTGACCCCCCACCAAAAAAAGTTAGAATCTCTCCTGAGAAAGAAGCTGCTGCTCAGGGTGTTTAACATAGTCTAAAACTTCTAACGCCCATCTTACTCTAGTTTCTCTAAATGAAATCAATATTCCTACACTGGCCCCCATAAGGCTGTCCTGGATATCTGCAATCCATTTTGGAAGTCCACCAGAGGACCTCCCATTTGCTCATTCAGTTAGTTCTCGGTCTCAGGTTTCCTGAATCCCCCAATTCCCTGCTTTGGCTTCATAACTCAGCTCCAACACAGATCAAATATCCTTTCCTTTCCTTTTCTTTCTTTCTTTCTTTCTTTCTTTCTTTCTTTCTTTCTTTCTTTCTTTCTTTCTTTCGGAGATAAGAGAGAGAGAGAGAGAGCCCAATGGGGGCTTGATCCCACAACCCTGAGATCATGACCTGAGCGGAAATCAAGAATCAGGTCGTTTAACCCCGTGAGCCCCCCAGGCGCCCCCCAGGTCAAATATTTTTTGAGTACCTGCTATGCATCAGGCATGGTGCTTAGTGTTCTCTATGCACAATGTCTAGTTTTCACAACTTACAAAGTGATGGTGCTGTCTCTATTTTACAGAGGAGGAAACTGAGGCTCATCAAATAGAGGAATTTATCCCCAAGTCAGCTTACGCATAAGGGCAGCACCAGGATCTGAGCCCATGTGGGTGGTGCTGGCATTTTATTGTTCCAAATAACCTCAGTCTCTGCCTACTTCTTCACATGCAAAATAGGAAAAAGAATCCATACTACGACCTTCTCATAAGGTTGTTATAATTCTCAAGTGAGATTGCTGAATGTAAGGGGTGTTAATAGTGCATCTCTCAAAACTTCTGAGTTCTAACTGGTAAATGCCCAGAGCCAAATAGAGATCACTGGATCACCTTTGTTAACCATCATCTGATAACAAGGGTCCTCTAGTAAGAGGCATTGCAGAATGTTGCTTGGACCCAAGGCCAAAACAAGGGAACAATGTCCCTCCCCAAATCTAAGGCCAGGTATCTGCCTGTGGTAAAATAAACTCTGCAGACTTACTCTGAGCGCATGTTAAAGACCAGATCAGCCTCCCTCCAAAACCCAGACGCCAACAAAACGAGAACCTAAGAGAATCAAAGATGAACCTTTCTTACCTTTGCAATGCATTGACTATGCACTTGGAGGGGGAAAATGTGACCCCACCAAGCTCCCTACCATCAGTTGGACACTCATTCTCCTTTAAGGAAAGTGAGTAGGGACTAGAGAAAAAGTCCCCTCCAGCATTTCCCTGGCCTTTGGAAGGAAGTAGAACCCCTCCCTCCTCCAGTAGAATCACCAGGAAAGAAAAGCAGAGTTCCTCGTATTTTAACATGGAAGCAATGTTTACATTGTTTTCCCATCACTTGTTCACTACCGTTCCTATTGAGCTCTGCACACTTTTACATGATATTGCCGGATAGTTATTTTTCATCTGATTCATCTATCGGACCAAATTCCTCCATAGAAAAAAAAATAATTTTTTAAATTTCACCTGAAATCCCCATGTATCATACCGTGTCTATTTCATAGTTGGCATGAAAAAAATATTTGTTGAATCAAGACATAAATGAGTCCAACTGATGTATAAACACTGAGACTCTATGGAGTGGATGGTTTTCCAACTACAAAGCATATGCATGTGGAGGCATCATTTCGCATTTTCTAATCTTCTCTACCTCTCTGCTAACAGATTACACTAGATCCATAATTGTCTCTTTAAATCATATTATAATTCCCTATTGATGTAATGGGCTCCTGTTTCACAAAACTGGGCTCATACATTTACTATTGATTTAACTATGCCCTTATTCAAAAAAGAAAAAAATGAGAATATACAATATAGAAAAACAAAAATATATTAAAAAGTAAGGAAAAGTAAGCAAGGCCACCAAGAAATTTTCACCTTTCTTATAGAGTTCTCATTGAGAACGTTCATCTGCCTCCCTTAGCGTCAAGGTGGCACGCAAACAACTTTTCAAGAACATTTCACTATGTGTAAACAGCCCAATAATCTCCCAGAATAAGCTCAGACAATGTTGACAGAGGCTGGTAGTAGGTGCGGTAACATGATTCAGCCTTGGTAGCTATTAGCAAGTCTAGCAGACTTCGCAAGCATTCTCTGAAGACACCAGACAGAGATGTACTTAAAAATAAATCGACTTGTAGTCTGAAAGCATTTAAAAAAAAAAAAAAAGGAGGGGGAGCCAAAGGTCAAGGCTGTAGTGGGTCGATAAAGCACTGTTCCCTTGAAGGTATCTCTTCCGTCAAGAGGCACTCCCTACCCCATCTTCCCACTGAAGAGTGGTTCTCAGACAATCTGTGTTCTTTTGTTTACAGGCCAGAACCAGAACTCATGAAGATGCCACTTATCACACCCCAGTAGGCAATCCCAGTGGAGGAATCTGGAAACGGCAGAGAAGCCAGACGAGGCATTTGACTCCAAGAGAGGCCTGAGTATGTATATGGCTGTTGTTTGCTACAGATGGCTTTCATAGTAAGCGAAGATGAGGGTAAAAAGAATCAAATCAAATGGAATCTTTTTAATTCCCCAAAGTTGACTGAGGATACATTGTCGTCGGGACATAGAAAAAGCTAAGGAAAATTTTAGAATCTGCTTGCCTAAACCAGTATTTTTTGGAAAATAAGAGCAGGCAATCCAAGTGCAGCCGGGACAATGATGTCAACACTGAAGAGCCCTGACCTGTGAACGGCCTTTTGAAGCCCTGAGTAATAACAGTTCTGTTCAGGGAGTAAGACAGAGAAATTATACTACTGTCTTTTTGTCATAGAACACTCTGCCTTACCCAACTGCAATATTTCTTTACAGTGATCGGGCAGCATCTAAAGCAGATGTCCATTCAAATAATTAGATCAATGGCCTTAACGAAAACAAATAACCCAAACACTGCAATGGAAAATACACTGAATCTGGAGCCAAAAGTCCTGGGTGCCTGTCCACTTACTAATGTCATAACTCTTGGTAATTTTTTAGAATCTAGTTTCCCCACCTTTTAAACCAATTAAACGTTCCTACCTACCACCAAAAAAGTTGAGAAGATTGAATGACGTTATGTATGGCAGCTTTCCCCAGTGAGGGCTCCTTAGCCCCACAGGGGACACTTGGATATCTGCAGATATTTTTGGCTGTCACAACTGGTGGGCGGACGCCAGGGATGCAGTGCACAGAACAGCCCCAACCACAAACATCTCGCAGTGCACAGAACAGCCCCAACCACAAAGAGTTATTCAGGCTCAAAATGTCAGTAAGGTGCACTTGAAAAACCTTGATGTAGGTCAGGGGCTATAAAGGCATAATAATTTTATCAGTTAGGATTGCATTAAGCAGCAAATAATGGAAGTGGATTAAACAGTAGATGATTTGTTTTTATCACAGAGTAAGTAGATAGGATCAAGCAGGCCAAGACCCAAGCAACCACTCAAGAGTGTCATCAAAGACACGTTATCTCTAGACTCCTACTCCACCACCTTAGCATCTGGCTTTTGCCCACCTGGTTGCAAGATGGCTACTACCCATCAAGTCATTGTGTCCACAATGAATATAGGAATAGGAGTAAGGGAGTTGACTGAAGGATCTGTGCGTATACCGGGAAATCAGCAAGAACCTTCAGCTTATGTCTCATTGGCCAGAATCCTATCACATGATCAACCTTAGGTGCAAGGGAGTCTAGGTAAGTCTTTTAGCTGGGTGAATTTCCTACTCACACAAGATCCATTGGTAAAGAAGACAGCAAGCCATTGGGTAGGCAACCAAAAACGTCCACCATAGAAATTATAATCTCCATCATCATCATCATCATTATCTTAATGGAGAAGCAGGATAGGGAAGATGTTAAAAGAATAGAATCTGGTCAGGGAGATATAGGTTCATAGCCATCAGGCCACCATTTCCTATCTGTGTGCTAGTGAGTCAATTAATTTCCAAATCCCAGTTGCCTCACTTAGAAAGTAGAGGTAATGAAAATATATACACACATGATAGAGTGTTTTGAAGATTTAACGAATAATGTAAAATATTTTCAATCATTGAATGCTGAGAATTTGATAAATGGCATATATCATCATCACGATTTAAACACAGTGATTGGCTAATTCTGAGGCCCCAAATCAATGTCTAATTTCCACTGCCTCCCTGCACTTTGATCTGCGGGACCCAGCCTGCCTTCTCTCTGAAATGTGGAGACCCAGCATGCAGGTCATGAAATAAATGTGAAGAGGAACGCCATACTTCAGTTCTTGATTCACAAAAATCGATACACAAATGGCATCATTGTTACAGAGGTCAGGCTTGGTGCTTGCCTGATATAACAGTTGTTTCTGTTGAACGTATTTTCTGTGCTTGCAAAATTGTCAATGTAGGGATACTGTTAGACATCCCACTGTCTAACAGTTTACCTGAGTGAGGTTCTTCATGTTTCATTGTTAGCACTTCATTAACTCTACCAAATTATTGTTCATAAGAGCATTTGGATTGATTAATATTTACAGTTTATTTGGAACTGAAACTAACTGGAAACAATTATCAAGAATTTCACAAAACCAAAACCACACTAAGATACCACCTTACGCCAGTTAGCATGGCAAAAATGGACAAGGCAAGAAACAACAATTGCTGGAGAGGATGTGGAGAAAGGGGATCCCTCCTACATTGTTGGTGGGAACGCAAGTTGGTACAGCCACTCTGGAAAACAGTGTGGAAGTCCCTTAAAAAGTTAAATATTGAGCTACTCTACAATCCAGCCATTGCACTACTGGGTATTTACTGAAAAGATACAGACGTAGTGAAGAGAAGGGCCGTATGCACCCCAATGTTCATAGCAGCATTGTCCACAATAGCTAAATCGTGGAAGGAACTGAGATGCCCTTCAACAGATGACTGGATTAAGAAGTTGTGGTCCATATATACAATGGAATATTACTCAGCTATCAGAAAGAACGATTTCTCAACATTTGCTGCAGCATGGACGGCACTGGAGGAGATAATGCTAAGTGAAATAAGTCAAGCAGAGAAAGACAATTATCATATGGTTTCTCTCATCTATGGAACATAAGAACTAGGAAGATCGGTAGGGGAAGAAAGGGATAAAGAAAGGGGGGTAATCAGAAGGGGGAATGAAGCATGAGAGACTATGGACTCTGAGAAACAAACTGCGGGCTTCAGAGGGGAGAGGGATGGGGGAATGGGATAGGCTGGTGATGGGTAGTAAGGAGGGCACGTATTGCATGTTGCACTGGGTGTTATATGCAACTAATGAATCATCAAACTTTATATCAAAAACCAGGGATGTACTGTATGGTGACAGTATATTTTTAATATAATAAAAAAATATTTAAAAAAAATAAATAGAAATAAAAAAATAAAAAAGAATTTCACAAAACCAATCACAAGTTAGGTCATCATTGAGAGCTTAAAAGCATCAGAAGACTTGAGTTTGGAATGCGCTACAGGCAGTACCCCTCTTATCTTTCAAAAGCATGCTGAAGAGCAGTCTTTCCAAAATAGGACTCCCTCTCACAGAACCTATAATGGCCCCCTCTTGCCCATAAGATCGAGCAACAGCTCCTCTGTCTGGCTTCACATACCTCAGTTCTACTGCCTCTGCTATGAATACACTCACAGGAGCTGGGACCAAGTCACGAGAGCTCTGATTCCTTTTGCTCTCTTGAGTTCCTGTGATTGTATCCTGCATTAAGAAGTATATCTTGTTTACTAATTTCCCAAATGACCCCCAAAAGTCATTTCCCATCGCCCCACTCCCACGTTCTCCAATCACTCAAATTCCCTCCCTGTCCATCCCTGCCTCCATGTCTTTACTCCATGTGTAGCTGCCCTGCTTCGAATGCCCTCTCCTTTCTCTCTAATTCCTACCAATTTATCAAGAGGACCCCTTGGCTCTACAGTTAACCTCCAATACTCTATTTCCCTCTCATTAATCTCTTTCTTCCCTGACCTCTCAGAGCACCAGTAGCTGCAATGTATGATTTAGCTCTTGATGACTTGCCAATTTGTAGGGCTATCTAATTGTTTCGGCACACATGTTCAATCTGCAACTGGACTGTGAAGTCTTCAAGGCCATGGCCCAGATAGCCTACGTCTTTGCTAGTCTCAGAGGGAGGAGCAAGGTCTGCATGGTAGGTACTCAAATACTTCCTCCTCCAGGGCCAACCTGGGAAATCAAATCAACAAATACTTACTTTGCACCTGCTGGAGGCAAAGCACTCCTCCCTGACAGTTTCAGAGTCCTTGTTTACATAAAAGCATCGCAGGCGAAAATCTAAATGAGCCTGAGATTAGAAAGACCTGGCCAATATTCGTGCTCATGAATATTGAACAGGGATTGCTCATTACCTGGGTTTAGAGAGGTCTCCCTCACAATCACGAAACCCTAATACCTGTTGGCATCTAATGGTGCTTCTCCGATGGTAACTAAGCTGCAGGCTTTGGTGAGCTGAGAAGTGCAGTATGGTGTAGAGGAATGGTTTTAAAACCGAGCCTCCTACAAGTCTTAGGTCCTCCAATCTAGAAGCTGCCTGAGGGATAAAGGAGAGACCACAGGTGGTGACCTGTTCCTCCATTACCCGTTCGCCCAGGGCAGCTTTCTTCTGACAGGCTTATATAGTGGGTTTTGCTTGAGAAAAAGGTGGAGTAACTAAGAACATTTTTTAAAGAAAAGAAAACCACTGTAAACAAAACACTGCTTGAAATCAGAGGATAAGATATTTTCCAGGGTCAGTCAATTATCACCTATGGGCAACTTAGGATCGTTCTGAACCTTCAGGTAGAAGAATGACACCAAACACACTGAACCTTCATAATTTCTCTGAACCTTCAGGTGTAAGTATGGCTTACACAAAATACACTGGTTCGGGCCTAAATGAGGCAACACGTACGAAAGCCCAAGGCACACAGTAGGCACTTAAAGCATGTTGCATGGAAAAAGTCCAACCTTATCTGCCCCTAGGGTGTAGACATTAGCTGAAACATTGGTCTTCAGGGATATCTAGACCAGGCATGCCACAAGAGCCCCTGTAAACCCCGCTCAGAGCAGAAGGACACACCGTGGTCAGGCTCACCTGGCAACTCTTCCAACCTCCAAACCCCCTGAGCCTGAAATCCCCTGCCACTGTCAGGTCTCCATGTTACGTTTCACGGCAACTGTGTCCTTTTCCTTCAGTGTATGCAAACAGTCATTTATCATTTGTGTAACTGTTTGTTTAATGTCTCTCTCTTCCTAGATTGTGGGCTCACGTCCGTCTTGTTCAGGGTCAGAGCACAGAATCCTGCCCTTATCTTGCACTGAATATCCCTGAATATGTCTCGCTGGATAAAAGACTGAATAATTTAAGTCAGGACCTCTCCACGCTGGGCACTGGGAACCTAAAAATGAATAAAATAGAATTCCCCGACATTAAGGGACCTTCGGGCCCTGAGAATGATACAGATGGAAAAAGATGTATTGTTGTGGTCTATCTCATCCAAAGGAATAAAATTAGGCTTCTGTATCCACCTGTTATTAAATCAGATGAAAAACTACTGGGCTGATTACCCAGAAAATTGGAGGACATCTTTGGAATGGTCTGACTTAAAACACAAGGTACCCCTGCATAGGAAATCCATTCTGAATGTCACAGCTAAAACTGAGATGCAGTAAAAGGACTGTTCATCTGGAAATGCAAGCCATTAGTATGACATGGCTGTAGAAAGGGGACCTAAATAAAGGTTGCATGGGTGGATATCCAAATCACAGGCAGTAATTGAGCTGCTTTGAATATAATTGAGTATGCCCCAGAGTGACTATAATTGGGCTGCTTTTCACAAGGGTGAGTCTGTATGCTAAGTCATGTTGAGTCCTATCAGGAATGGGTTCTTTCACCATGGTTAGTGCTTTTCAAGCAAGACCAGATATCGGTCATTGTGATTCTTACTCAGAGCGACAATTGAGCACCACCTATCCTAATTCTCTGAACACCCCTCCAGGCCAAGTCTTACCGTGCCTATCGTATAAACGACTTAAATCAGGATCTGAGAGGGTAAGTGCCCCAATGACAATTCAGGAAGTAGTTCAGCTGGGATTTGAACCCTAAACTCTCTGACTCCAAAGACCAGGGTCTTGGCCCGTGGTCATCCTTGTTCCTAGAAGACAGAACTGAAACCTGAGACTTCACACCCTCGCCGCAGACACATTCCAGACACTGGAGCATCACCAGTGACACCTAGAGCTGGTGGCCCAAGGATCCAGATCGGGGCTTTGATAGCTTAATTATTGTAAGTGCAACAAGATTAGGAAAAAAAAAAAAAGCCTCTCCTGGGAAATCACATCAATAGCCAATCCATAGACGTGTTGAAGAAACTCAGGTCATTTTCTACAATAAGTAAAAAAAGAGCTCCTCCAGGAGTAAAGATGTGCCAGGGAGGGAGCCCAAGCATCTCTATTAGAGCCCAATCTGTTTGTTCCTGGCCCAAACACATTTCTCCCCTCCCCAGAAGAAACTGAATTGCATGTGAATCATTCCCCAGCTTTTCAAACTACATCACTTATATTTGCCAAGAAATTTACTCAGACATCACAGCTTTGGCGGAGTTTATGCAAAAGGAAAAGTATGGCCTGGAAAAAGGTTTAAGAAGAGTAGCCATGATCGTCACAGTTAAAATATATATAAAATAATCAGCCAGCCACTTTCTGCTCACATCAAGAAGGAAGATGGGGGAAGCAGGGCAGGGGATCAGTAATGCCTCACTTCTTGGACCTCTTCTAGCAAGTTCCTTCTGATCTCTTATTGGTTCACATATTTCTCCTTCTAGGGAAATGCAAAGACAGGACACCTATGTTCCAGAGTTTTTTGTTTATATTTTATATTTAGAAGATATTTCCATGTTTACATATTCATAATTCTTTCCCTGACAAACCAGAAACATTTCTACAAATTCAATATTCTTCATGTCTCCATCAATTGCAGACAAAAAAAAGAACTCAGGAGTACATTCTTCACTTCTCCTATACCTCTCCCCTCCCTCCCCTCCCTTCTCATGGTGCCTTGGACTCTACTCTTCTGCCAAAAATCTTTATCCCCCAAGATCCTGATGATCTTCTATGATCTGTTCCTTTATTCATGTCCTTGGTTGGTCTACTAGCTCAGATCTTGGTCAATAGCCTGTCTTTTTCGTTGCAGTGGACTCGAAATCAGATAATTCCTTTCCTTCTATTGAATGAATTGTCCCTGTCTCCTCCTGCCATGAAATAGTTTATAAATATTTTACCCAGAAGTTTGACTCCTATAAAACATCATCATGCCACCCCTTCCATTTTCCTCTTTCTACAGTCTTGATTGTTTTTTCAAATAGCCACATTGCTCTAACCCATAAAATTTAATTTTATGGGTCTACATCTCTTTTGACATTTTATAATTTCTCATGGTCATTGGAGGTACCGGCTCAACTTCCAAATGCGTATGGTGACTAACATAATATAATAAAAAAATATTATTATAAAAAAAGTGAAAGGATGGAAAAAAAAAGAAACAAACATGTTCCATGATAAATCGCAATTTACACAAACAGCAAATCAAAGGGTAGTTGCTCTCTGTAAGAAAATTTTATACCAAAGTTTCTTTTAAACATCCAATCAAGTGCTTCAGCAACCACTACAGTCCTACACAAGCAGGTGATTCTCAAACTAGGAGAGTCTCATCGCACACACACACACACACACACACACCCTTGTAATTTCTCATAATGCTATTCATTTTCCTTCACTACTAGTAATAATGAAAATAATAATAGCTCAACTTAATCAAGACCTTACAGAGGTTCGCTCGCTGTGTTAAGCTCCCTCCATGCATCATCTCATTTAACCCTCACATCTTTTTTTTTAATGTTTTTTTATTATATTATGTTAGTCACCATACAGTACATCGCTGGTTTCTGATGCAAAGTTCGATGATTCATTAGTTGCGTATAACACCCAGTGCACCATGCAATACGTGCCCTCCTTACTACCCATCACCAGTCTATCCCATTCCCCCACCCTCCTCCCCTCTGAAGCCCTCAGTTTGTTTCCCAGAGTCCATAGTCTCTCATGTTTCATTCCCCCTTCTGATTACCCCCCCTTTCTTTATCCCTTTCTTCCCCTACCGATCTTCCTAGTTCTTATGTTCCATAGATGAGAGTAATCATATGATAATTGTCTTTCTCTGCTTGACTTATTTCACTTAGCATTATCTCCTCCAGTGCCGTCCATGTTGCAGCAAATATTGAGAAATCGTTCTTTCTGATAGCTGAGTAATATTCCATTGTATATATGGACCACAACTTCTTAATCCAGTCATCTGTTGAAGGGCATCTTGGCTCCTTCCACGATTAGCTATTGTGGACAATGCTGCTATGAACATTGCTAACCCTCACATCTTATTAACACCATTGCACTTGAGCCTCGAGAGGTTTGGTAACATGAACGTAGTCACACAGCTGGCAGGTGAAATTCCAAAGTATGATAATTTGACGGCATCTATCTTCCCCACTACACAGTAACCTCTGCAGGAGAAAGGACAGTGTCTGTCGAACTCGTTTTTGTGTGAGTCCATGCATTGCACTATGTGCCACTTTACTGGAACACCATAGATGTTCAATGAAACGTGTCAAGTGGATGAAACTAAAACAATGTTTTGTTGGTGACAATGCTGCTGATGTCTCTGCTAACACCCTTTAAAACAGGACTCACATAGTTACCATAGGACTTGGGCAAACCTTCTTGGGAGTATGAGAGGTAAATTAAAATGCCCTGAATTAAGTTGAAAGACTTGAAATGAGAACTCCTCCTCTACTGTATATGTGACCTTAGGCAGATGCCTTGCTCTTTCTGGGGCTGTTTTCTCAGAGGTAAATAAAGGCAGGGACGTCTGTTAAATGCGGCAGACCAGCCACGCACATTCACCTGCCTTTCTTTCGAAAAATCCTCTAAGATTTCACTAAATGAATTTAACAACCCCATAAGACAAAGAGAAGGGCAAGAAGATGATAGCGACAAAATCTTAAAAAGAAAACAGAATTATGGTAATAAATGTGTAGACAGCAGAAAACCCTGTACGTAAGCTGGAAGTGGGAGAGGCCCAAAGGACGTCTGTTTGTGCTACAGAATATCAGGAAGGCTCGGCGATCGGAGGCACTAAGTGCTTCTGAACAAAAGGGCATGAATGATGCTAGATAGGCTGAAGGTCTAAAGAATAATTAGGGCCACAAATCTCCACCCTACCCTAGTCCACACCGGCAAGCAAATGTCCCTACTCGACTCCAGCAGGAGACCGGAGCATTCAGTGGTTGGAACCAAAAGGACTTTGAACACAGGGACTCCAGGAGTCCTCTGTGATTGACAGTGTAGGACTGAAAACAGAGCCCTTATAAGAAAGTCTAGGTACGTAGTACATGGTGATAGTCTTAGGCCCCTTTTCCCACTATACTCTATAATGCTCTGTCAGATTTAGATGCCCCAGGTAGAAAACTGGAATAATTTTCTCTGGGAACGATTAGAAGTCCAAGAAAATGACCAATGGATATTCAAACCATTGGAAGCTCTTCATTGAAATGGCCTTCCACAGTCACCGAAGTCCTACCAATGTACAGTGCTTTCAACCACTGTTGTCTGCTTTAATTAAAAACAAACAACAACAACAACAACAAAACTGATCAGGGAGCCAAGGATCCTCAAACATTTGAGAGAAGTGTTTATTGAAAGAAGCAACATAACAAACAGAAAGAAGAAATTCAGAGAAAATTGAGTGTGCAGAGAACAGAAAGAAAATCCAAAGAAAGCTATAATTAATCTTCTCAGAGCGATAAAAAAAGGACATTGCAACCACGAAATAAGAACATGATGTTATTTTTTCAAAGAAACATGAAGATATGAAAAAGTTATTCAAAAATTTAAACTTTGATAGCAGAAATGAAAAATGCAGTGACAGTCTAGGAAATGAAGTTGAGGAAATCTCCTATAAAGTAAAACCAAAAAAAGGTGGGAAATAAGAGGGGAAGAAGAGATTTTAAAAATCAGCAGATAGATCTAGGAAAACCAATTCATAGGAGTTTCAGAAAGAAAAAGCAGAAACACAGGAAGAAAGGAAATTACCAAAAAATTAATTAAAGAAAATGTCCTAGAACCAGAGGGTTTGAGTTCCGGGTTAAAAAGACACAGCAAATACAGTTCAAAGAAGGAAAACTCACTCACACCAAGACACATCATGGCCATGTTTTACAACATTGTGAATAAAGTGTAGACCCCATGCTTCCAGAGAGAAAAAGTAGGTAATCACAGGATTGGGAATCAGAATCAAATCACATTTCTCAATGATGACAATGAAGGGATAGGGAACTGTCTTTAAAATCATGAGGGTAGTTATTTACTACCAGTGTAGTACTACCGGCTATCAGAATTGCATACCAGCTCAAGCAATTGATCAAATGGGAAGGTAGAATTATACATTTTCAGTCATACATGTTTTCAAAGGTGTAGTCACCATGTATCCTTTCTCAGGAAGCTACACAAGAATGATCCTCACCCAAACAACAAGTGGAAAGCCATGAGAACTAGGAAATGGGAGATCCAATATGGAAGACAGACCAAGGGAACCGCTAAAATGGAGGAGAGAAACTCCAGAATAATGGGACACATACACACACATGTATATATGGCTTATCAGTTGGGATTATATTATATATTCACAATAAGGTGAACACTGGATGTTGAGTTAAAAAAATTTGACTATTGAACAAGTAGAGGAAAAATGGCATGATAAGAGAGTCAATGATTATCTTCAACTGTAGGAAGTCAGTAGATAATAGCTAACATTGAACAATCAATAAGAACAGTATATTTGTATGATTTTTAGAAATATGAAAGTATTTGGAGGAAGAAACCAGTGAAGAATTAATTGCACTTGCCCCTAGGTATGAAGATCAGAGGTAGAGAGAAGTGTGACATGGACTGCCTTTTTTGTTATAAATCTTCTAGAAAAAGTGAGATGAGTTAATCTGCAGTTTCCTGAATTCCTAATTGGATTTGTAGGATTTCTATTTTGTAAAATGAGTTAAATTTGAATTCCCAATGTCCTACCTGAATCCCTCTTGTTCTAATATAAACCCTCCCGCCTCATCCTTTAGGGGTGGAAGCTGTTAATTTTCCCCCATTCATGCCCAATGCCAAGATTATACATCCAAGATTATTGTTAGAGGCTGACTGGGTTCCCATGTACAAGTGTCAGTTTCGCAGGGTTCCTATGTGAGCAGAGGTTTGCCATAGGTTTTGTCATAAAAGAAAATAAAGCAGGTTGGTGAGGTGCTTAGTGAAGGAGACCTGGAATAATCAAAAAAGTTAAACTACTTGTTGGAAATAAGGAATCAAAATTTTCCTTTCCCATCTCATGCAACCCTCGATTCTCCAAGGGACCCTGTGGAATTTCCTTGACCATCGCTAACTCGGGAGCATTTGCAGGACCAAAATAGGTTCATGTCCCGGCTAATTGTATTTTAAATGGAAATTTCTCTGTGGTACATTGTTTAATGATGGAAAACAGGAACAACTGCTTCTTGAAGCTTTCAGCTGTTGCCTTTGCGAAGTTAGCAATAACCTGGCTTGTCTTCCTAGCTGACAGCCTCCTGCCTGTGTCCTCACTACCCTCCCCCCGTTCTTCATTCTCTCTGCCCACTGCAGCTTCACCGACCTCCTCATCTCGCTCCTTGTCTCTCCAGGCTGTCTCCACTTCACGATGTGGCAACCCTTGGGAGTCCCAACATGGAGAGCAAAAGCAGAGATTCTTACCTACCCCGCAGATCTTCTGGGGAGCAGATAGCTTGATTAGGATATAGGGTCACGCTGTGGAAGGAGGCAAGGGTGATGGATGTGGGGGTATGCACACGTGCTCTCACACTTGGGCACCCAGCTTTCATCTTCGTAATGAAGACGCATGCGGTAGATGGCAAAATGTGTCTCGCCGATGCTCCCTTTTGCAGTGGCAGGACGTGCTCCCAATGCCAACATCAAAGCACAGTGGTCTGGAACAGCTGAGGGTGTGGGTGGTCTCGGACAGGGAGCCCACAGCACAGCCCTGGTGGCTGAGACACGGACCTGCCCATCCCTACCCTCTCGCAAGCCCGAAAAACACACATTTCCAGGAAATCAAGCCTCTGCGTTCAGCATTCTTAAGGCCTAATTGCAAGGGAAATACAAGTGCTTCCAGCACAATCTTGGCTAACAAACACGCAGCATGTCAACAGGTTCAGTGCTGTCCCTGTTTTCTCTTCC